>NC_061814.1:36822080-37480652 GCF_021462225.1 Girardinichthys multiradiatus | reverse complement strand
TTGCTCCGGATGAACATGTTGGTGTGGTGTGTGTGCATATATTGTCATTGGTCTTAAATATTCATACACACAAATACAACAAAAGCATCTTCAGTTGCAGTGTTGCTGAAACTTACATGGATATGTGCATCAGAACTTGGACGTCTCTGCTCTAATATTCCCAGCCAGATACCCCCCAATATTCCTGTCTGAGAGCTGAGGAACTAAAATATATTGAGATATACACAGGGCTGATCAACCTTTGTCAGTGGGATTACAGGAGCAACCTTGCTTCTAATTTAGCCGCTAATCCAGATTAAGGTGCTGCGGGTCCTCCCTGCTTCCTGTTCAGACACTTCTCTGGCAGACAAAATCAGCATCTGTCTGGCATTTTACGTCCCTGTCTGCTCTCTGGGATGACAGGTATGCCACTGTAGCCCCAAGAGGCTATTTATAACAGCAAACGGTCTAGATCCTGTACGTGCTAATATGCATTGTATTTTCAAATGCTGCAATGCTGGAAATATTTGAGCTGGACCAGAAACTACACTTTCAATACATTTATTCAGTGGGAAATAATATCTACGGAAGTATTTTTAAAATAAAAATCAATTATGCAACACTTAACTCTAATTATTCAGATAAAATACCTCTACTTTCGTGACATCCTGTTTACCCGCGCTATAAATATGACTAGATACAGAGGCCCATTTCTCTCACACACTCTTTAAAATGGGAAAGACAAAAGAACATACAATTTAATAATCCCTACAAGAAGTTGCAGTCTTGCAATGGCATCTGATCAGGATGCATCCCGGGCACCTCTCTTTGGAGGTTTTCTGGGCACGTCCCACTGGGAGAACTCGCTGGAGGGACTACATATCCCATCTGGCCTGGAAACGCCTTGGGATCAGAATGAGCACGGGGAGGGATTCCTGGGTTTCCTTCCTAAAATTACCCCCGCGACCCGATCTTGGATAATTGGAAGACAATGTATGGATGAGTGGATGGATGGATGTAAATTCTTGCGGTTTCTCCCTCTGAAGAAAAGTACCCAAAATAAGTTAAATATAAATGACTGCCAACCTGACTGCTGTCCAGAAGGCCACTATTGACACCCTCAAGCAAGAGGGTAAGACACAGAAAGAAATTTCTGAACAAATAGGCTGTTCCCAGAGTGCTGTATCAAGGCACCTCACTGGGAAGTCTGTGGGAAGGAAAAAGTGTGGCAGAAAACGCTGCACAACGAGAAGAGGTGACCGGACCTTGAGGAAGATTGTGGAGAAGGGCCGATTCCAGACCTTGGGGGACCTGCGGAAGCAGTGGACTGAGTGTGGAGTAGAAACATCCACAGCCACCGTGCACAGGCGTGTGCAGGAAATGGGCTACAGGTGCCACATTCCCCAGACCTGGGCTACAGAGAAGCAGCACTGGACTGTTGCTCAGTGGTCCAAAGTACTTTTTTCGGATGAAAGCAAATTCTGCATGTCATTCGGAAATCAAGGTGCCAGAGTCTGGAGGAAGACTGGGGAGAAGGAAATGCCAAAATGCCAGAAGTCCAGTGTCAAGTACCCACTTCCTACATATTTTAGTGTGAGATTATGCAATTACTATACAAGTTGACTTCATCTTAAGGCTTTTTGCACATCTTTCCAGCGGTGCAAAGATGTGCAAAAAGCCTTAAGATGAAGTCAACTTGTATAGTGGGGAGGGTTCAGTATGTCCTTAAATGCAACACTAGGCAATTTCTAGGTTTTTTTTGGCTTTCCGTACACAGAACAGGTGCCGTATTTCTCTCTGTCTTATATGGACCTTCTCCTTTTAATGCACTTGGCCTTCACTGTGGAGAATTATACAGAGAAAGAGAGGGAGCTATGTGGACTATAAATAGACAGTGGGAGAGTGGTTGTGATGATAGCATCGGCACACAGTAATCCTTCAGTAAGACCGGAGTTACTCCATCGCACTTTGCCAGCCTGTGCAGCAGGCAGGTATCTCCTTCAGCATCTCCTGTACGGTAAGCAGTGTTATCTGCTGGACCTGGGCTTCTGATCTTCTGCTCAGTCTCTCAACATGTAGAAACGGCAGTAAGCTTATTAACATGGACCTGCGGTTCAGGGGAACCTGTTCCTTGTGGTCTGAATGGTCTGAGACTGGAAGAATCTGAAGGGTGGATGGAGCTAAATGGTCTGTTAAACAGCAGGTGGAGGTTCTGTATGCTTCATCCTGTATTATGCTGCTTTCACTGGGAGTCCTATCAGCTGTCACTGAACTACAGGGCTTTAAAGTTAGCCAGTCTTTGTGTAAAATATGATCCACTTCTCCTTAAATATAGTTAATCACCTATAAAACTGTATGCTACGATCCCTATTTCCTTTTGTTTGCTGCTTTGTTGTAAGTCATCAATTGCCATAAAATAACTGTTTCAAGAAAAAAAAAACGCTTCCAAGTGGACATGCCTCTGGTGATGTCACATAATGCCAAAATGAATTGATCCAAGATCGTCAGAATACATATTATTTGTATTTTTCTCAACACTTTTCCTGATTATCTGTGTTTTTATTTCGGTGGCGTGTAGCTGTGTTTTGTACGGCTGAGAAATGTCGGGGGTAAAATTAAACTTATGGAGGCAGTTTGTGAAGAGAGTTGGCGTAAAATGAAACGCCCAAAATCAATTATGGAGGATCTCCAGCTTTTATTTTGAGTACTATTCAGCCCATTTCTTATTAATTAGAATGTTTTAGAAAGCTCTAAAGGTGAGTACTTTAGAAGTACACTGCTCAAAATAATAAAGGGAACACTCAAATAACACATCCTAGATCTAAATGAATGAAATATTCTCATTAAATACTTCGTTCTGTACAAAGTTGAATGTGCTGACAACAAAATCACACAAAAATCATCAATGGAAATCAAATTTATTAACCAATGGAGGACTGGATTTGGAGTCACACACAAAATTAAAGTGGAAAAACACACTACAGGCTGATCCAACTTTGATATAATGTCCTTAAAACAAGTCAAAATGAGGCTCAGTATTGTGTGTGACCTCCACGTGCCTGTATGACCTCCCTACAACGCCTGGTCATGCTCCTGATGAGACGATGGATGGTCTCCTGAGGGATCTCCTCCCAGACCTGGACTAAAGCATCCGCCAACTCCTGGACAGTCAGTGGTGCAACGTGACGTTGGTGGATGGAGCGAGACATGATGTCCCAGATGTGCTCAATCGGATTCAGGTCTGGGGAACGGGCGGGCCAGTCCATAGCTTCAATGTCTTCATCTTGCAGGAACTGCTGACACACTCCAGCCACATGAGGTCTAGCATTGTCCTGCATTAGGAGGAACCCAGGGCCAACCGCATCAGCATATGGTCTCACAAGGGGTCTGAGGATCTCATCTCGGTACCTAATGGCAGTCAAGCTACCTCTGGCGAGCACATGTAGGGCCATGCAACCCTTCAAAGAAATGCCACCCCACACCATTACTGACCCACTGCTTCCTAAGTGGACAGTTTGATTTCACCGAAGTTTGATTTACTTGGGAGTTATATTGTGTTGTTTAAGTGTTCCCTTTATTTTTTTGAGCAGTGTAATTTCACTGGGAACGGCTTGGATCAGAGCCGAAAAATTTATGGTTTGTCCAGAATGGTAAACAGAGCATTACATTAATCTAAGCACTATGACAGGAATGCATGAATCATTTTCGATAGATATGCACGGGATATCATTTGTCATAACTGAGAATGTTTCTTTCAGAAGAAACAGAAACTAAAACTAGAACTGATGTGAGTCAAAGCCTCACAAAGAGTCAAAGAGGAATCAAATGTTACCCTTAGACTTCTTGATTTTTGAAATGCAGTTAAATAGGAGCTATGATCAGGGTCTCTTTCTTTATTGCAAGAAGATAGCCGGAGGGTCATTCACTGAGCAGAGTTAAAATTTGCACTCTAGGGTGGTGGTGCTTAAGAGACATACAACTACATGTTCTCCATGTAGATGTGATAGGAGAAGTCAGAGAAAGAGTAAATGATGCCAGCTCATGGAAGGACGTAAAAAGAAAACAACAGTGGACCAAGAATAGAACCTTGTGGAACGCCAAAGGTTATGTCTGGTTCACACGGCCCGATTTTAAAATTGTTAGCTGATTTTCAAACCCTGAGAGACCCCACACATGACGATAAAAACTTGTAGGTATAACAAGCTTGTTCCTAAATCTCGCAAACCCTCTCAAGATCAAACGTGGGTTCAGAGTAATTCCTCTCCGTGTTTACGTCACCTCGCTTTCTGAGTGGCTACACGTCATTTTCAACAGGCTGTGTGGATATCGGGCCAAGACAATCAACATGTTGAATATCCCTGATTTGAGGTCGGAGCGGTTCCGACGATCTTCCGAGCGGACTAGATCACTCTTAACACCACACACAGCAGGAATATCTCAAAAGATTATCTTAAGAGCCATCACGATAATCGGGGCATGGAAGGGGAAGATCGAGTAAAAAATCGGCATAAAAATCTAAAAGTGTGAACCAGGCATTAACCGACTAAAAGTTGCTACATACCATATGTATAAAAAACAGTGGTGTTCCGATCGATCGGCCACCGATCATTATCTGCCGATTTCCGTTAAAAAGTATGTAATCGACGTGTGCCGATCAATGCCTTTCATTGCCGATTACAGAACCCGATCACATGTACCTCATACTTTGCAGTTTAGTGTAGCTCCCAATGTCCTACAAACTGCGCAAGCGCGCGGCGGCAAATCCTGAACAAATATCTCTGCTGTTTGGAGCTTTTATACGGTCTGTGAGAGTGATGTAAAGTTTGCGTCCTGCAACACATGCAATGGTAAAATACCTCGAGGGGGAAGCACGTCAAAATGCTTCAACACAACAAATTTAATACGACATTTAAAGAACAAGCACTTGGCGGAGTATGGTGAGTTTTCGAGGCTCACTGCAGAGAATGAAAAGAAGACAACCGGAGCAGTCAGACGGCAGTTAACGCAGCCCACCATTGTCAACACTCGTATGAGCGTGGCAGTCAGAAGGCTAAGGAAATAACTCGAAAAATAATTGAATTCATCGGGCTAGATGACCAGCCTTTCTCCGTGGTGGAAGACACTGGGTTCCACCGACTGCTCTCACACTTGGAGCCCCGCTACGTGCTACCGGGACGTAAGTACTTCACAGATGTAGCCCTGCCCGAGCTCCACCAGACAGTGTACTCTCACGTCCAACATCTCCTTAAAGAAGGCGTCTCATCCTCTTTAAGTTTCACGAGTGATATATGGAGCTCGGACGTCAGTCCTGTGTCGATGCTAAGTTTAACAGCTCACTGGATTGATTTGGATTTTCAACTTCATAAAGCTGTTCTGCATGCCCAGGAGTTTTCTGGTTCCCATACTGCCGTGGCTTTAGCCGCCACATTTGAGAAAATGTTTCAAACGTGGCATATTCCAAAAGACAAGATACACGTGATACTGAGAGATAATGCCAGAAACATGGTGAAAGCTATGATAGATGCTGGTTTACCAAGTTTGGGGTGTATGGCACACACCCTGCAGCTGGCCATCCATGAGGCAGTGCTGTCACAGCGCAGTGTAAGTGACATTATTGCCAAAGGGAGACGCATTGTGGGGCACTTCAGGCACTCCCCATTAGCGTATGCAAGACTTCAGAGTGTACAGAAACAACTTGGCCAGCCCACCAAAAGACTGCAACAAGATGTCAGCACTAGGTGGAATAGCACTTATTATATGCTCCACAGTCTCCTTGAGCAAAAACGAGTATTGGGCGTTTACGCTGCTGACTTTGAGCTACCTGCAACCTTTACATCTTCTCAGTGGGAATTGATTGAAAACATGACAACACTGCTGGAACCTTTTGAAGAGCTGACTATGGAAATATGCTCATCAACTGCATCTGCTGCTGATGTCATACCCTCTGTGATGGTTTTAAAGCGTCTTCTGACCAAAGAGACTGCAGCAGATCATGGTGTGAAGATAACTAAGGACACGTTGCTGGAAGCTGTCACCAAAAGATTTGCTGACATTGAAGAAGAGCCCCTCTACAGTTTGGCAACAGTCATAGACCCAAGGTGAGCTAATCATCATCAAAATAATGATGGATTTAAAAAAGCATTATAGAAATTATAAAAGCAACATAGTTACATTTTTTATTCTCAACTGGCCTGAAAATTAATGTGACCCCCTCCCCTAAAGGTACAAAGACAGATTTTATTCTGAAGGACTTAAGACCAAAACACACAGACTGCTTCTTGGTCTGATGACAGAAGCCGCTCAGAGGGATCCAAACCAAGAACATGAAGCTAACAGCACAGGGGAGCCAGCAGAGAAAGTGCCACGACCAGGATCTTTGTCTTCAATATTCGGTGAGATCCTGGCAGAAGAAACCCCGCAGCAGGCTCACACCGACAGTCCAACGCCATCAGAGATGATAATCTACCTCTCAGAGCCACCCATCTCTCGGAGTGCATCATCATTGGAATACTGGAAAACTAATAAGGAACGTTTTCCAGACCTTGCTAAAGTAGCAAGAGCTTACCTGTCTGCACCATGCACAAGTGTGGAGAGTGAGCGCTTATTCAGTGCTGCATCCAACATTGTGGACGAACACAGGAATAGACTCATGACTGAAAAAGCTGAGATGCTTCTCTTTATTAAAAAGAACCTTCCCACAATGCTTACCAATAAGTAATGGGCTTTTAGCATGTAAAAATGCTGTTCAACATTTTGCCTGTTCAAAGCAAATGCACTTTAATTTTACTTGTGCTGTTTTTCTGTTTCAAGATCTTTAAGACCATGTTAATGTTGTTTGAGTAGCAAATGGGCTATTTTATTTTATATATGAAGCAACAGACCCATAGTATTGATTTGTTTAGTAAATTATAAGAAAGGTAAACATGTAGTTTTTTTTCTGACAATCCACAACAGTTTGCTCATGCACTTATGACAGTTATTTGAATGCAACCTGCACTTGCCTTTGAACAATTCCTTTTTTATTTGACATAATTTGATTAAGGCAATGTGAGATTTATTTTTACTGCATTATTCGCCAAGAGGCTTAATGACTTAACTCTGTTAAAGATTGCATTACTGATAGCAGGTTTTCAGTTGTCCTTTTCGCTAAATATTTGCTGCATTGTGCCTACAAGTTTTTTGCATTTTTTATTTTGAAAAAGTAAGTAAAAACACATTTTTCATCTAAATTAAGGTGAATCTATGGTTCCTTTTTTCCACATCATGTAGCCAGTAGCCCTTATAGCTAAATAGAAAAATTTACTGCCAATACATATGATCGGTGATCGGCAATGATCGGAACTCATGGGTGATCGGTATCGGAATCGGCAGCAAAAAGCCTGATAGGAGCATCCCTAATAAAAAACACAAGAAACATGAGGGTGCCTATTTCTTTACATATATGCTCTAAAAATGCAATTGCTACCAGCGTAAAATGGTAATTTTGCAACAGTGTGGTAATACCCTAGAAGCTGTTAGTCAAAGGCTTGGTATGCAGTAGATTGTTCAGCAGAATGATCATGCATCTCTCAGGCTCTGAGACATGACTTGTGCATTATTTATGTCGCCTATAGAAGATTTTTAGGCCAAGTCGTTAGATCATCTTTCTGTACAATTATGTAATTTTTTAAGGAAAACTCTGTCCTACGGGTCTACCTAACAGTCAGCCACAAGAACTGGCCTAAAAATGAGTTTAAAAACAGCCAGAAAAGCTGTATGATCCTCAGCTCTTGAGAATGTTTGCCTTTTCTGACTGAAAGAACTGGAAACATAAAAAGCCATCGATCTTTGCACCCTGTAGCGTATTGTACAGATGTGGTTACAGTACACTAAGTGTCCAGCGATGAGGAAGTATTGTGCTGCATTCACAGATCCAGGCTAGACAAGACAAAACAAGTTCAGGTCTAAGGCCCATTAGCTGAGTGTACAAACATGCGCGTGTGCTGAAATGCATATCTAGAAGTGGGATCGGATGTCGGTTAAAGCAGCGTTGGTAGAAAAAGCACCATGATAGAAGCCGAAGGAAAACCTAAAACATTAATAATAAATGAGGCATAGGTGGATGGATAGATGGATGCACATAAAGTCATTCACACGGATGATAAATCTTGGGGAGGCTATCATGTTACCTCCCTCTGCACAGTGAGTCAGTCCTGCCCTACCTGAGTAGTAGTCAGTTATGTCATGTACTCTGCTGGAATACCCCCTCCCACACACTTCCCCCAGCTGACACTGAGCATGTGCTCTGCAGCTCCTAGCATAACCGTGTAGCTTCAATCACATAAGTACCACTATCAGCTTCTGCTGATGAGGAACTGGTGAGTATAACAAACACCTAAAATGCTGCATGCTAAAGGAAGTTTTCAGAAAGAAAAAACATCAAATAGTTCAGTAGGTTTTTCTGTTCAGTACGCATGTTTATTTAAATGCATGCAAACGTTTGAATGTATTACTTATTTCCCTTAATCCACACTGTGTCAAAGCTGCACATACACCCCTACTATTATTTAGTTAATTACGCTTTGCAAGTTTTACCTTGTAGCATAATTCTGGTTGGAAATTTGACCCTCTGTTTTACTGGCATGGACCTGGCTTTCAATCATACTCCACACATTTTAGTACTGTGGTTGTAACCTTGGAATGGCCATTCCAGGAATGTCATGTTAGTCTGCTTTATTCATTCCAAACCAGTTGTGATGTGTGTTTGGGATCAATGTCCTGTTTGAAAACCCAGTTGTGTCCAGGTTTTAACCATCTACCTGTTAATCTGAGGAGAAGATTGAGAAGTTGGAGGTAGTCTGCCTTTTTTATTCCATTTATTTTGCGCAATGCACTAGCTCCACTGGTATTGAAACATTCCCACACCAAGATGCTGCCACCACCTGCTTGACAGTTAATACAATGTTATTAGCTTTGAAAGCCTTGCCTTGACCTCTGTAAGCATGCTTCTTCTCATTGTGGCCAAACAGCTCAATCTTTGCCTCATGCAATCATAAAACCTTTCTCCAGAAGGTCTTTGGCTTGTCCATGTGGGCAGCTGCAAACATCAGCCAAGGTGAAAAGTGCAGATATTTTGATATAAATCATTAGAATAAACGCTTTGTCTGCACATGTTTATGGGACTTTTCCTGAGATGTTTAACTGCTGAAACTCAGATGGTGGAGATAAGTGTGCACAAAGTCTAAGTTCATGACAGAGCACTCTCACTTTCTGTTGCTCAGAGAACAGTGGACCTTTATTAGAAGTAATTATTGCTTTGGTAGCTTCAGGTTTCTCACATTAAAAATAAACTCAGCCAAGGATAATTATTAAATGAGTGAGAGAGATCTGACAGGCTAGCACTGATTTTGGGATATTTGGCTTACAGCTGCTGCATGATTATGACCTAATGATTATATACTTAGTTATACGCTGCTGTGTCAGTTTGGCAGCTATTCAAAGTGCTGATATCTGTGTCAGAGGTGCAAAGTAGCATTTCGTGAGATTATTGTTTGGGTTTCTGACCGAATGATGTGTGCAAGACCATAATTGAGGCTGTCAGTGGTAACAAAACAATGTATCCTGGGGGTTACAAACGTTTACGGCCCTAATACAAGCACCAATATACCTCCACATGTGAGCAATACTAGGTTGCAGCCGATTTGGGAAGGTCATTTATCTGTCTAAACTGTTTGAGTTTGTCCTGGATTGATTTGAAATTAACTGGATTCTATATACAGCGCCTCGGAAAAGTATTCACACCGCCTGTTTTTGTGAGACGCTTTATCGTGGCATGACCACATATTTTATTTGATAGACCAGCACAAAGTAGTCGGTGTGTCATAATTGTCGCTCTGCTTTTTGAAAAAGTGTCTGAAAAGTGTATTCAGTATAAATGGAGCCTTTCTGTGAAACCCCAACAGTTTGTTAGAGAACATAAGAGAGCTAATAGCGTCATGAGGACCAAGGAACAAAGCAGAGAGGTGAGGGAGAAAGTTGAAATGAAGTTAAAGGAAGGCTGGGTTATAAATCAATATCCCAAACATCTTTTGGAGCACTGTTTAGTCCATCTTCCAAAATCAGAAAGCGTATGGCACAACTGCAAATCTACCTAGACATGGCCATGTTGCTAAACTGACAGGCCGGGGAAGGAGAACATTAATCAGAGATGCAGGCAACTCTGGAGAGGCTGCAGAGATTCACAGCTCAGGTGGGCGAATCTGTGGACAGGAGTTACAAAAAGTCCTGTTTGGATTTTTCTGCCCACCATGTGGGGGGCACAGCAAACCTATTGAAGTAGAACCTCTGATCAGATGAGACAAAAACCTTTTGACCTACATGCAAAATATGGCAGAAAACTAACCCCTAACATTGCTCTAAACAAACCATGTCAGTGAGGAAACATAGTGGTGGTACCATCATGAAGTGGGGATGCTATTAAGCAGAGACATGTATAGATGGATGTATAAATACAGAGCAATCCTGGAAGAACATCGGAAAAGACTTGAGACGGGGATAAAGGTTTCCCATTCCTGCAGGACAGCGACCCTAAACATACATTCAAAAATGGAAAAGCAAAAATGGAAAAGTTTAGAACAAAGAGTATTCATATTTTGGAACGGCCCAGTCAAAGTTCAGACCTAATACTGATTGAGGATCTGTGGCATAACTTTAAAATTGATATTCATAGATCCTCTCCACCTGACATGACTGATCTCTGGGCTTTGCAAAGAAGAACGGTCAACCATTTCAATCTCCAGGTGTGCAAAGCTTAGAAACACTGGATGTAATCACTTAAAATAATGATGATGCCAGCAGGTCGTTCTTTAAAACCTTTATAACACGCCTTAAAAAGTGACAGAAGAGGTCTCCTTCTCGAGATGAATCCAGGAATGTGCTGTCCACTCACTGATGATCTGTTTGCAGAATATCATGGCTTTAGCTGCAGAAACATCCTGGTTTCTGCAGCCAAACCTTCCTACAGACTACTTACAGAATTAAAAATAATCAAGCTGTTTTGCCGCATGATTTGGACTTTTTCTGGACATGCGAACAGGCATTAACCACAAATACAAACTGTGCATCTACTGTGTGAGCTTTTGGTTTTTCTTTATGCACAGACCAACACATGTTCATATGTCTTTATTGAATGGGCAGAGAGAAGTGTGGACAAAGGGCCGGGTGTCTGGAAAGGGTGCTGGGAGGCTTGAAGGCGAATGATTGGCTGGGGGACTGATGTAAATTCAGAAGGGCAAAGATGGGGGTAGGGGTGCGTACATCTGCATATCAGTCTGCGAATGACTGAGAGCATGCAGAAACTCATCTGCCTGTGAAGCTGTCTGTGTGTGTGCGCGTGTGTGTGCTCTTTTGTTTTGCTGTGAGTTGCTGGGTGATAGGACCAGCTGGGAGGGCTGAAGCCATTCACTTCCCTTCTGCTGGCCTGAAGACAGCCAGCAGGGAGGGAGGGGGCGAGAGCAGGACAGCAGGGGCCAAGAGATTCAACCAGCGGAGAAAGACACAGAGTCTCTGATGTTGGGGGATGTTGATGCGTCGTCAGAGAGAGATGTATAAAAGCAGTGAGCACAGTCAGAGAAAACAGAAAGAGCAGTTTTAACCGCAACTCAGACTGAATGAAGAGATTCATGAGGGAAGGCAGGGGGGAGGGAAAGTGTGTCAGACAGAATCGTGATGGAGCAGCGGAGCTGACTCAGCCAGTCTGGCCTGGTGTAGGAGGGCAGCAGTAAGAGAGGAAGTAGCAATACTGTGAACAGAATAGGAGGGACTCGTAGGAGATTCTGACTCTGTGCTTACCTAAAGTAAAAATTACCACAGCTTCAGTTTATTTTGGTTATAAAATTGAAATTTTAAAACAAAAGTTTTAAAAAATGTGCGATAATCATGATTTAATTACTTTAATTCAAAAAAAGAAAAGCAATTATGCCAGTCCTTAGCAAAACATACTGGCTTTATTAAAATATACTTAAAAATTAACTTTTTTGTAATTAATGGCATGGGGGGAACAATTGTATAATCACTCAATGTTAAAGAAATGATCTGAATTCATCTTGTTATTTGTGGGGATGTCGCGATTCATCCAGCTCACGAGAACCAGACAAGTCTTAGTATTTAATGTTTTCTTTTCGGAAATGAAGTAAAGGTTTCATCAACTGTAACCAGTGTACAAAAATTTGCCCAAGTCCGGTCCATGTGTTGCAGTTCTTATTCTTGTCTAATTTTATGAAAGCACTGGAGATGTTTGATTTTTTCACAAAAACAATAGAAGCTTTAGGGTAGAATTGCCCGGTTCAAGTTTAATCCATCCACACTGCCGTGGAGTGCCAAGTGTCCAGAAGACGAGGGAAAGTGGCAGCTAGCTTAATTTGGTAAATTGAAACATGAGCCCAGCAAGCATGAGGTTTATCAGTTTGACCTGCTGGCTCACTATTGAGGCGTGTTTGAATGAGATTTATACCTGAACCAAGGTGTGTGACGTAAACATGTACCAAGCTGTACCGTTTGATCAAATAAGAACATTTAACTGCAGTAGCCATTGTTTAACCCAAAGAGGGTAGCACTTAGGCGGTTTTCGGACAAATATTGCAAAATTAACCAAGTTTACATGAAATAAAAAAATAGCACAGTAACATTAACATATCACAGTTAAGGCCTAGTATATACCGTTTATCTGCAAAAAAAAAAAGTTGATTTGGAGTTTAGTTCATCTTTAAAGATTAATATTGAGGCTTTTTAGCATGGCAATTATTTTTTACCACAAAATCTTCTTAGAAGCCCCTGTAATTTGTATTCCAAAAACAAATACCTGCACAAGGCTAATTCTGCAAATGAGTCTACAGTTACAAGATAGGACTGATGTTCCTGGTAAGAGAGCTATCAGGTGAAACAATAGAAGGCTTATAAAACCTTCAGCAAGGTAAATGCTCATGGAGTAGGGGAAGAGACGTTGGTGACATGGTTGTGTAGGTTTGTAAAGGACCCAAGTGCAGACTGAATGACAACAGAGTTATTTTAATAAAAATAAGGAAAAGTTAGAGGTAGGTCTTAAACACGGAGAACAGGACATGGAACATGAGCAGAGTAACGTAGTGACAAACCAAGCAGTAGAACAGAACATCCTGCAGGAACCAGAAATGAAATAAGAAAACCAGTGAGCTTAAATACTGAGGGAGGTGTGGAAAATGACAGGATCTAGGTGAGTCAATCAGGAGATAATAAGGAACAGCTGAGGCAGAAGGAAAGCAGGGAAGCTGAGGGAGAGAGTAGAGCTGGATTGAGATAGAAAGAAACCCAGTGGAAAAAATCTAACAGATCTAACAGGAGTAATTCTAAATATACAAGAGACACAAGAATAAACTAGTAAACCATTCCTAAAGGAATGAACTAATAAGGCAACACTTATCCAACAATAATGAATACTGAATATTGGAAGAGCTAACATAACACACATAAATAAACAACAGAAAGGCTGAGAACACAAACACAAAATGAACACCCAAGGATCATGACAGTTGGTTGTTCCCAGCCAGTAAGGTCTAAGGTTTAGAGCAAGTCCAAACAAAATGTTCAGGTGCTAAAAGGTTCAAGTAGATCAAGGAAGACATCAAAGTGTCAGGACATGAAACCCCAAAGCTATCTGGCTGGAAAATAGAAAGTGACCACCAAAAGCAGGGACAAATGGGCAGAAACAGGAGTGAATGTTTGTGAGTGAGCTGTAAGAAATCTGCTGCTGGAAAATATAAAAAAGAAACTAGAACCGTAATTAACACCTAAAACAAAGTTCCTGTGGGTCAAAGAGAAGCGGTCATGGACTGAGGATAAGTGGATGAAAGTTTGTTTGAGACTTATTTTCTTCGCTCTGTTTTGGTTTGGCTGTCTGATTGTGGGTAGCAACCAGTGACAGCATTTTCTGAGCCTCTGGTTCTAGCAGGTATCAGTAGCCATGCCTGTCTTTTTGTTATAGCTGCATTTTCAGAAATTTGTTTTTTTTTTCTTCAGTATGACTCTTCAGAGTGGAGGTGTCCCCACCACAAGAAGAAAATGGTGATTTCAGGAGTTCCTCATAGAACAGGAAATATTAGTATATTACTCAGTTGCTATACCTGCAGCTGCAATGACAATTTCAAAAAATCTACTTAATGTAAAGATGTATTGTAAAGAAAGCTCAAAAAAGAGATATCTGGTGACTTACTGTTGACCTAATCAGTTTATTTCTGTTTTCTGTTCTTTTTTCTTAGCATTTCTAATGCAAAATACATTGTAAAAGTACGAAAAGCTCTCTTAGGGCTCACACAAACAACCGGCTTGAAAATAGTCTGCATGTGCTTAGAAAAACTTGAGAAAAGAAGGGCGGATAACCAGTTAATCTCTAAAGTTGATTCGCTTCCACTGCTTCCTTGTGCTCCATGACTTCGAAGTCGGCTTGCTTTCTGTCGAAGATTAATGACATTTCCTGTTTTGGCCAACAGTGTCTCCCTTCACAGAGTTTTCGGTGCACTTCGGCTTAACTTGTGCATTTAAAAAAAAAAAAAAACCTGCAGATTTTATTGCTGAAGGCAAGGCATCAAAGATGTGCGTGGGTGAAGAATGCACACACGCATGAAATGATACCTCAGTGAGTCTGCAACAGGCAATAACTGTGAATATATTTACTATTACTACTTCTGTTAAAGCTCACTTCCAGTATTACTGACATCACTAGAACTAAGGATTTATGTTGAGTTTTTTTCTGCATTAGACAGGGGAATCTATTTTCTATGTACTGTGCAGCTAATGGTTACTTGTTAGACTGCAATGTGTCTTGTCCACCAGTTTTCTATGGATTTCTGTAAGTATGCAGTAAACCTTTTTCACATAAGTCAAACCTAAATCCAGTAAAGCAAAAAGCAGGACACTTAACGCTGTCCTTAACATGGTTGTTATCGTCTTTCATAATGCCTGCGAAAGAAATAGAAAACATCTATTTCAAACTAAATAATTTATGATCTTAAAACATTTTTGATTCATTAGTTCCAGCTCGATTTGACATTTGCACTCTGATTAATTAATCTGATGAGGCAAAAACAATTCATCTGAGAGGTTTATGGAACAGAAAAGTGGGTGAAGAGGACAGAAAAGATGATACTGACAGTGGAGAGAAAGAGAAAGAAAACAACAGCTTCTTTCCTGTAAGTCACCTGACACTGTAGGCGTCTTACAGGTCATGAATAAACACATCTCCCTCCCTTTCTTTTTTTTCTGTTTCTGTGTCTTTCTATTTGGCTTTTGCTCTTATTTCTTAGGCAATCTTCATCAATTCCGCTCAGTTTTGCACTGAGAGGCCTTTTTCATTTGTGCTTAGGGTGTCTTGTGTCCTTAGATTCTTTGCACAGAAAGGAAACAATAAATATACAAATGTCATGTATACGAAAGCACAGATATGAAGTCAAAAAGCATATGGATTGTGAAATCAGACTTTAATACCTCATGTCATACAGAAAGACATTGTGTCAAAGGTTTTCTAAGCTGATCTTTCATCTGTTGCTACTGCTGGCATTATAGATATGTTTATCATTTAGATGAATAACTGCATTAATTGGGAATTATGGAAAACCCTCTTCAGGTTGGAGGGGAGGGAGCTCCTGCTTTAAGTGGAGGAGTTCAAGTATCTCAGTGTCTTGTTCAAGAGTGAGGGGAGAATGAATTGGACTGGCACAGTGTCCCCATTACTGCGGCGGCAGCACCAGTCCGTCTGTCGGTCTTTTGCTCCACTCTCCTTCACTTGTGAACAAGACCCTGAGATACTTAGACTCCTTTACTTGAGGCTCTCCTGGAGGTGGGAGTTAAATACAATCCCTGACCGAGTGCTCCACCAGACATTCCCAGCAAACCCTCACCATACGACCACACGACTGGGCCTGCTGAGTCTATCCGGTTTCCTTCTCTGCCAGCGGATCCAGCTCACCACCAGGTGTCATTGGTAGATGACACCTGGTGGTGAACTCAACCCCTCTCATCGCCCAGGTGTCCAAGACATGCGGTCAAAGTTCAGAAGACACGACTACAAAGTCGATTATCGGCCTGCGGTGTCCTGGTGCCAAGTGCACTGATGAACACCCTTATGCCTGAACATGGTGTTCATTATGGACAATCTGGCACAGAAGTCTAACAACGAAACACCACTCAAGTTCAGATCCCGGAGGCCATTCCTCCATATCACACCCCTCCAGGTGTCACTGTTGTTTACCACATGGGTGTTAAAGTCACCCAGCAGAATGACGGAGTCTCCGAGAGGGGCACTGCCCACCATCCCCGCCAGGGACTCCAAGAAGGCCGGGTACTCCGTGCCGCTGCTCAACCCATAGGCTGATACAACAGTTAGAAACCTCTCCCGGACCCAAAGGCGCAGGGATGCGACCCTCTCACTCACTGGGGTAAATCCCAACACAAGATGACTAATCTGAGGGGCAACAAGCAAACACAGCCTGGCAGCCTGCCTCTCCCCACGGGCCACTCCAGAGTAGAGGAGAGTCCAACCTCTCTCAAGGTGCTGGGTTCCAGAGCCCAGGCTGTGCGTGGAGGTGAGCCCGACTATTCCAAGGCGATATCTCTCAACCTCCCCACAAGCTCAGACTCCTTCCCCCCCAGTGAAGTGACATTCCACGTCCCTACTCCATGATTTAATTGCAGAAAAAGGTGGTTTTGCAAAGTATTGACTCAAGAGGGGCTAAATACAAATACACGTTTGCAATGCTGTATAATTCACCTTTTTTACCCCCATAGTAATTGTTTGAAGTTTAACATTAATGGGAACAATGGAAGATGGTGCATTTTGTATGTGTGTGTGTGTGTACGGAGAGTATGGAGTAGATATTTGAAGTAGACACCAACACCCTCTTTGTAGCTTTGTTTTTGCCTTCATGCAGATCTATATAACAGAAATATATAGTGTAGTTGAAAATTAAGAGCTAGTCATGGATATTTTGTATAATTCATTATCCATCCAGTGGGGGAGTATGTGCCAGAGGCAACAGCTGTGCATGGGGCAGACGGGTAAAAGATGGACACCAATAAACAGACTGGTCAAGAGACAAAGAGAGAGAATAGGAGGAGGTAGAGACAAAGGGAGACGGAGAGAGAATGGGAAAGAAAGCAGCTGGGTGTTTTTTGGCTGGAATCCTTTCCCGTCCCTGCCTCTGCTCCCTGTCCCGACCCCCCACCCCCACACCCCTTCTTCCTTTCTATGTTGGCCCTCTGTGCCACGCCCAAGTCCATTGGTGTTAATATTCTCATCACACACATACCTCAAATCTTCCAGCACATGACGATGTCTCTCTCTGTTTAAACTTTTATACTATACCAAATACAACCAGGTCCAATTCTTATCCAGTTACATAGAATCAAATTCAGTCCAGAATTAATTCAAATCAGTCCATTCCGGTAAAATGCAACATAATCTGATTCAGATCATCCTCGCAAGTGCTAGGTAACAGTGGAGAGGATAGAGTACTTTCTATTGGAAAGAAAAACAAAGGAATATACACAGAGTTGATCGCAGCAGTAGGTTCTTCAGAGTCTTTAATAGCTTCCGCCAGGGGAAAAAAAATCTCATAGCAAAGCGCACTCATTGTTTGACCCACCTCACACTGAATTCAGACCTATGCGGCATCATAGATGATGGCTGGATGGCAGTTCTCTATAAATCAGCAGGACCTCGGCTCGACGATCCCATAATTAGCATTTTATCAACAGTGGTACACGTGGACCGTGCTGAGTTCCAGTGCACAACTTATTTGATTCTGCGAGGCCAGCTTTATTTATAAAAACTCTCATCTTCACAAGATGTACATTTTAGGTCAGTTAACATCTTTCTGGTCATATCACAATTATTGTGAAAAAGAGCCACTTCTGCTCATTTAAACCCCCATCGCTTATCTGCAGGTGTATGAAATTACTGTAATGGAAATTCTTTTATTAAGTGCTCCAAAGTGTATGACCTTTAGGTTACCTCACTTCTCAGAACATCTGTGTTAGAGGAGGAAGCTGTAAAGCCATTATCAGAAGTTTAATGGTTAAAACTCATGCTTTAGGGTGATGTCTCGGGAAGGACAGATGGGTTCCTAGATAACTTTGTCACCTCTGAACCCGAGAAGGGTCTGGGGTCATAAAACACAGACTCTTTGAAGTTGAGATAACACTGTCATGTTTGGTATAAATACTTTGTGTAAATGTTGTTCGGGGCTCTGTTTCAACTGACTTGCTCGGTGACAGAGTCATTCAAACGCTGAATGCCTTTGAATAAAACTTATAAAGACAAAGTCCGGATTTTCTCTTCTTGTGAGTCAACTTCTATCCACTTGTTAAGAAAATTCCACAACATTACGTTCTAATCCGACCATCCCTTCTTTGTGCATAACCAGTTTTTGTCAGTGAGTTTGTGTATTGGAGGGCTTTAGTCTTATGACAAACTCAGAAACCCATTCAGGAGTTAGTTGTACTGGGTGGTGACATATTTTACCTAGTCTGTCTGTATGCATTAATAGATCATGATTATAAAAACGACTGAAAAAAGAGCACAGCTTGATGCCACCGTGAGTAAAAATTAAACCAGAATGTTTGATGATCTAATTCAGATGACAGTCATCTACTCCAATTCAGCACATTACCACCTGAAGGTGCAACACAGTGATGGATGGAAGCAGCGTGTAGATTCATGCTCTCCAAAATGAGTGAGAGCAGTTACCTTACTGTGAGTCAGGTTCACACTCATGCTATGAAAAAGGGAAATGAAGACAAACCAAAATGGCTGTAGTATTTGCAACATCTTTGGATAAATGCATATGAAATGTGAGTAACTGTATGGTTAGATGTAGCTGCCGCTCAGAGCAGGAAGTAAAAGAAGAGCAAGGAAGAAATAAAGATAGACAGAGGGGAGAGAGAGGGCTAGAATGAGGGAGGGAATCTGTTGATGCTGCTCTCCAGTTGGTGTTGCTATGGCCCTGCCCTCCCTGCTCACTGAGCCATTTCCTGTTTTTGACCTGAAATCTTTATTTAGAGCCATCCCTCCTCACTACTCGGCATTCATGATTCAACTTGGAGTCCAGAGAGATGAAGACAGGCCTAAAATCGGATCTCCATTCACTCGCAGAAACAACATGTGGACGCAACCCAAGCTAGCCTGGCTATGGGCCACACTGCAGCCGAGGTCTCACTCAGTTTGCTTGATACAGATACTCACACATTCACAGCTCTGTTGTTTAAAACAACATAATATTATTGTCTGCTTTTGTCTGTCCAGTTGCGGTCATAAACTCTACAATTTGATTGGATTGGAGAAGGAAGCACAAAAATGAAAGTGCACGTTTTATCACCCTCCTGGAAAACAACAACCAGATAAATGATCTGCAGAAATTGGCAGTGAACATGTTGTAACTTAGTACTTACACCTTTAGTACTGAACTGTAATACAACGCTGAGGTACCTTTGCTTTTTACCTTAGTAAGACTTAAAATATCACCAAATAAATTAAATAAGCAATGCAAAAACTATGGATGAGTTTTTGCAAAGTTTTTACGCTTGCAGTACTTAGATAATATTTTATATATTAAACTTTTCAGTTCCAGTTTCTGTGCTGACAGTTCATATTATTTTTAATTAATAAACAGAGTGATCAGATGCATATAAATGTATTGCAAAAACAGAAAGGAGAAGACTGTTAGACAAGAAGAGAAGCAAATGAGTCACTTCTGTCCAAGAGGAACATCACAACCAACTGAAATTCAGCTGGATGTATAAGAGGGGACAACTGGGAAGACTGTTGCAAAGTAATTTTCTCTGTTGCTTGGTATATCCGGAAAATCATTTGTGCAGAGAGGTAGGAGAAACTACCTTCAGTGTTGTGCATACAGTTAGGCATTCTGATTGAATCTCTGTGGAGCATCGGTTCTACTCCAAGGGAGAGGCAGAACCTTCTGATGGCCACGAATGTTCATTTTTATGTTTCTACAATGTTTTACACGGAAGACATGACAAATTCAAGAGACCTTTTAATTATGTTGAAAGAAAAACCATCAACGCTGAAATATAAAGGGAATGAATTAGAGTTTAGGTGTGTGGTCATTTAACAGGTAACTAACTTCTAAGGTGGTTGCAGTAGACAAATATTCCTACTGCTTGATGTATATCTATAGAGTGGTGTATTACAGCACCTCTCACTTAAGGACCAAAGGTAGTACTGTCCACTAAATAAATTATAGGTAAAAAAAGTAAAATTTAAGATTGTTGGTGATTTAAAAAGAAGTTTAACTAATACAATAATAAAAAAAAATTTACCTGTGTCAATAATTTACAAAATATGCAAATAAATAAAGATGGAAACCATTGTTCAAACTTGAATTCGTTATATATTAAAATAATATTAAAATGATTCATATCCCTGTGCTACTGTCCATCAACAATTTTTAAGACTAAAATGATGAGTGAAATAGGCTCCAGAAATCTGATTGGTTAATCAGCACAGCTACTTAACTGCCACAACAGAGTTAGCCCCGCCCACTGACTTAAAGAGGTAAGACACACCTCAGGACTATAAAATATTTCATATAAATATCTCTAGTATTCAAATAACAAAATAATTATGCATGCTTTTAATGGCGAATATCAATTTGAAAAACAAAATTCCACATATTTTTTTATTAAAATGTTTCCACATTTAAATAATTATAAATAAATGTGTTTAATGTTTTTGATTCTAATAATATTTTAGCAACTATTTGCAATTTTTACCAACCTGTTTATTTTTTAAATTTTTCAGTTTTTCAAACAAAAAAATGAATAACTCAATACATTTTGTATTTTAATTATTAAAACATTTAAATAATTTCTGTATCTAATTTTATTTATATACTTTTGTATATATTATCTAATTAATAAAATATATATATAATTGATACAGAAATTATTATGTATGCTTTCATTGTATAAAGAATAAACGTTTGTATTGATTGTTTTCTTATTTAATTATGTATTTAAAAATATTTTAAACAGGTAAATAGTTATGGATAGATGTATTAATCAGTTATATTTATTGTATGCAACATCTCCAACTTTATTAAAATTATCCCTAGTAGCAGTAATAAAAAAAAATCCAGAATTATGGAACTTTTAGTCTTTACAGACCATTAAATAATCCAGTCAATAGTTTAGATTATAATATATTAATTTGAATAGTATTAATTATTATGTAATTTATAATAATTACATTTTAACTCATTGATTTTTGTTGTGTTTATTATAACACTTATAAAACTAATAAAATGTCATATAAGTACTTTTTCAGTTATTCATTAATTTAGTAATTTGGCACTTACGATCTTACAGTTTAGAGTCAGAAGTTACGGAGCTTGTTAGCGTGCGCGTGCGTGTCCGCGTACACGCCGCTGAAGATGGGCGGGGCCAAGCAGACCGCTCTCGGGGCAGCTGCTCGGTTTCAGCTCCTGCTGCCTTCAAGGGATCCTCGTAAACTTCCCCGGCTTACCTAACTAGATCCTAACATGACAGAAACAAACCAAAGTCGATTAAGTTTCCAAACAATTGCTTGACTAAATTATATAATATATACTTTTTATTAATTTACAGATTCATTGCTGCGTGTTCGTTTTCTTTCCCGGTATTGAGGAGAGCAACTTAAAAAAAAAAAAAGCCTCTAAATAGATTACACTTCTTTTAATGTTTGTTTTAGGGTTCAAATATTGATGCTCAAGCGTCTTCATAATACTCGTCGCATAGTTCCCATATGATGGATCATGATCGCGGAAGCGTGAAAAAATCGCGTCCTTCTTGTAGGTGACTCCGACAGGCCGTGAAGGCGGTAGCGTTCCAGTGAGCGGAGGCTGTTTTCTCCTCCTATCAGCGCCATTGTGTGGCACACTCTCCAGGAGCGAGGAGCGATTGTTTTTCTGTTGCCGACGGGATTGTTTAAATACCCCCCTCATGTTTCTCTGTGTACCCACGGCGGACCTGGATCAGGTAAGACCCTGTTTTACATTTAACTCTTTAAAAGGAGTGAATTTAAACACGCCGAGGGGAAAACTCACCGACATGAGAGCGTTAACCTATTTCTAATGAATAATAGAGACCCGGCGGCTGCTGGTGTTTCGGTGTCAGTACAGTAAGGTAGTGAAGTTTTGCTACTGTGTGTGTATCCGCTGTGGATTCCAGTTTGTGACACAGGGCGGCCAGTTGCTGCTTCTTAGTTTAGGACTGCAGGGAAAAGGTGCCTGATAAACTTTCCACAGACGGTAAAAAAGATAGTTGGTCTGTCCCAAAATACACTCAATGACTGGACCTCACTTTTATGGCTTATACTGTGTACAGTGAAATAAAAACGTCATAAAATGACCCAATAAAGTCTGTACTATGAAATATATACACATATATATGTATTTAAGCGAGATTTAATTAACATTTAATTGACTTTTTTAAACAGATTAACTGTTAGAAAAATGTTTTTTTATATGTCCAAAGCTCATGTGAGGTGGTAGAAATGTGTATTTCTGAGTGATTTTGGTCTTCAGTGAGCTGCTCTTCCACATACATACCACTATCAGTAGCTGTTGTAGTGGAGGGGCCTCTGTTTTGTAATCTGCACCACAACACAGGGGCCAGCTCCTGGTGACAGCACCTCTTTTTCACTCCTTGTTCCTGTGCCATGACCCACAAGCATCATGTAGGTCATACCAGAGGTTTCTTGTACTCCTCCTTACTTTGTCCAGACAAGGACCCACGGGACAGGCTTATCTCAAACCACAGAGAGCTGTTTGATGTGAACAGAGGTGTGGAAACATGCGATGAGTTGTTATACAAGTGCATCTCAATAAATTAGAACATGATTTAAAAATCAGTTTACCTTAGTTATTACAGTTGTAAAGTTAAACTTGTTTAATAAAGATTTTTATAACACCCAGAGTGCTACAGATGTTATGGCCTATACAATCATACAGAAGACTGCTGAGTTGACATTTGTCTAACAAACAGTAATTGATAACCTTCACAAGGAGGGTAAGCCACAAAAGGCCATTGCTAAAAAAACATGTCAGTTCACAGATTGCTGAATCTAAAAATGTTATTGGGAAGTTGAGTGGAAGAAAAAAGTATGGTTGAAAAAGATGCACAGGCAACCTTAAGGAGATTGTGAAGGAAAGCCCATTTCAAGAGTTGGGGGGAAATTCACAAGGCATGAACTGAAGTTCGAGTCAGTGATTCAAGAGCCACAACACACAGACATATCCAGGTCATGTATTAATATATAGTTTTATTGTACAAGGAGTGGTAGCAGACAATAAATGATGCCCTACACATGGATTGTAAGCCATAAAAGGCTTTAACTATAAAAGGCAGGCTGTGCTAAAGTGTATTAGTGGGAAGTTAGGTGGAAGGAAAAAGTGTGGGTAAAGAGATTCACAAGCAGCAGGGAAAACTGCAGTCTTGAGAGATGTAAGAAGTGGGGGTATGAATTTTTGGATGAGCAAATTAATAAAAGGTGGTAGAAGGAGATGGGTAATGGAAAGCTTTGGTGCTTTGGTGCTTTTTTTGTTATAGTTCTGACAGTTAATCAAAGCAATCCTAGTTTATGATGTTATTAACCATGGAATATGTAAATGTGTAATATTTATCCATAAACTATTGCAGATCACCTTTTGGTCAATGCACAGCCTAGAATTTATGTAATTTCGCAGATTTGGCAACTTTATTAGTTAATTTCGGACAGCTTTTAAAGCTTTGCATCGTGTTTATTACAGCCACATGACTGTAGTTGCAGCTGGATCTGGTCATCTGGCGTGTGCAGGGCTTGGAAGAGAGGGCAAACTCAGCCTACCCAGTGCATGAATGGTGCAGAGCCAGTTATTTCAATGCTTCCATCCGCTTAGTGTCCTGCTACGCTCCACAGCAAGAGCAAGCCTCTACTAGGCAGCAGCACAGCCGCAGGCTTGGATTAGCACATTTAGGATTAAATTTAAGAAATAAAGTGATGGAATGGATAACACCTCCAACACTGCTGTGTTATTCAGGCTGATTCTCCTGCAAAGGAGTTGAACGCTGCAGTAATAAGGTGGGTACTGCTGTATAACCAGCGGCCAGACATGTTGGTAGTATATATTCCTGTAGCTCCTGAGGCTCGTTACCAAAATACTGTGGTAGCTTTCTCCCTCTGTGCTTCGGCAGCGGGAGAAGAACCCGATTGGCAGCGTGTAGGCACGTCTGATGACCTAAATCTGCTCCCTTCTTCTGCCTTTTATTTATAGACTTAAGAGTGAGTCCATACGGGAGGGATTGGGAGGGAGTTTGTGAGCGAAGACTCTCTGGACCAGACCATTTAGGATGTGCACAAGCACGCTTTGATTGCACATGTAGGTTTGACCTTTGGAGTGAGGGCGCAGTTACATAAAAGTGACCCTTGTTGTCATCAGAAGTGTAGAACAGTTGATTGTGTCTGTTTTCTAGTTGTTTCCTGATGTTTTGGTCGTTTAGAAGATTGGTCCATGTGTAAATGTATGTTTTTCCAAAGCTTCACCTTAAAGACATGTTTGTCTAGTAAATTGGTGCAGAGTTTACCTGCAAACAGAAGAACAAATGGCTCACATGAGTGACATTTTACTCCGGCATTGTCCCTGACCTTTGCACTCCTTCCTTGGTATATCTACCACTACACAGACTGCGCTGTCACTGATATGGACTTGAGGCGCTGCATTAAGGCTTGTGGATACCCTGAATCGGCTACAGAAAGCTGCTAGATTTACATGAGGTGATGCATTTAAAGCCAGAATGTTAAATCAGGTGTTGAGATGTCTGCTAGCTGAAAGCACCGTGACCTTTCTGAACAGGTTCATCCCTCCTGCGCTGGAGCTCGTGCCATTGAACTCTTTCTTTTCCAGGTAGATGCTGCATACTGCACAGGGTGACTGTGTTTTGCAACCGGGTCTGTCATTACGTAAGTGCTTGTGGTGAATTCCCTGATAGCCAGCTGACCTCTGTCATATGACCATTTATGATCACTTTGAGGGAACACACACATGGACATTTCTTCCTGTTCTTCGTGCTTATTTATTTTTGGTTGGGACTCCTCTTTCCCCTCTTCCCCCAATTTCAGAGAAACAGGAATCTTTTCATGAAAGGCAAATATTAATGGTTTTATCCACTAATTAAAGTGATGGCAGACTTTATTTTAATCACACACTGAATCTAAAATGTCATTTTTTCTGGTCTTACAACTAACAATTCTGTCTTGGGGGGAATTTAAAGAATAAAATAGTGCCTTATGAAACATTGTTTAAGCACCCTTCTATTTAATTTCAGCTTGACTTGGGCATATTTGCCCATTCTAACTTGCAGTAGTTCACCAAATCTCTGACTAATTTGTTTCTGGACCCTCCTGAGCCGGGCTGCACGGTGGCGCAGTTGGTAGCACTGTTGCCTTGCAGCAAGAAGGTCCTGGGTGCGATTCCCCACCGGGGGTCTTTCTGCATGGAGTTTGCATGTTCTCCCCGTGCATGCGTGGGTTTTCACCGGGTACTCCGGCTTCCTCCCACAGTCCAAAGACATGCCTGTTAGGTTAACTGGTCTCTCTAAATTGTCCTTAGGTGTATGAATGAGTGAGTGCATGGTTGTTTGTGTGTTGCCCTGCGATGGACTGGCGACTTGTCCAGGGTGTACCCTGCCTCTCGCCCGTAGACTGCTGGAGATAGGCACCAGCTCCCCCGCGACCCACTATGGAATAAGCGGTAGAAAATGACTGACCGACTGACCCTCCTGAGCCTCTCCAGAACTTCACGTTTTTTCTGTCGAAGCCATTTTTTGTTGATTTGGATTTATGCTTAATCTCAATGCTATGCTGAAAACCCAAAACGCCTCTTCATCTTTAGGTTTTGGCACAAGACCAAATATTATATTATTTAGGACTGATCACAAATTTCAACCACAATCTGTAGACAGATATCCCCCAGCATGATACTGCCACCACCATGTTTTACTGTGTGAACGGGGTTCCTTTGTTCTTGAACAGTACCTTTTGAAGTTCACTATGGGTTCATCAGGCCACAATACATCCTCCCACAAGGTTTTAAAAAGATTTAGTCAGGCCTGGATGTTCTCTTGAAGAAAAGAGGACAAGCAGGAGACTACAGGAGATTGTTTTTGCATGTAGAACATAACCAGAACTTGTTGGATGTTCCTGCAGCTCCTTCAGTGTTGCTGTTGGCCTTTTAGCATTTTTCATAAATTTTGGATGGACACTGATTTTTGTAAAGCCACTGTTGTCCCAGATATTCACTTTAGGCCTCATTTGTTGCATCACAAACACATAGAAGGTTAACAGAGGTGTGCAACCTTTTTAGATCTACTGTCAGCAGTTTTCTTGTCATGTTTCTTGTTGCTTCTATCAGGCGACTTGTGGAACCACTGGGAGATAGAAATTCAATATTACAACATGTTGCACCTGTGTTATTATCAAAAAGAAAATGTTAAGCAGCTGCAGAGACCCTTCTCCATTGCTTGTGTTTTCTTCTTGGCTTATCCTGAAATCACTTTCCCTCATCATCTTTTCACTTCTTCAACCAGATTTGTTCATTCACTTCTTACCCTTTTATGGTCCCGGTGCTGATTCAGGATTGGTCCTAGAGCCCGTGTTTAACAGCTTCAATCAAACACCCAGCTTGGTTTTCCGCAGCCAGAGAACCAGCTTGATGCCACGTCATTCTGTTGCTAAAAACATGGCTTCTGGTAAAAAGTTGATCCTTCTTTGGTTGTACTCTGAGTTTCTGGAAGACAGGTCAGTAGTTCACAAAGATGGTTTACCTACACAAAGGTGCCTTCATCCCTGAAAACAGCTGCGGTAATATCAACAGCCTTATTTATAAACGCTGTTTTCACCGTTGGCGTCTATGAACGCTCTCTACAATCCTGGCTGGCTGCTCTCTGTTCAGTGTTTGTAAGCAGAGCTGCAAACACAGGGGGAACCCTCACTGGTGCCTGCTTTGCATTGTGCAATTTTATTATTTTTTTATTTATTTAACTGCTCATCAGTACTTGAGTTGAGCCAAAATATTATTAGGATAAAATATTTGTGTTTATTTGAACCCCGCCACACATTAAACGATGTTCTCACACCTGAGGTGTTTAGTCCATTTAAAGCAATCTCTGATTCGTTTCCCCCCTTGGAGCAGTTTGTTTGTCTAGATGTGAATGCAGCAATCGCACTACGAAAGCGACCAAAATATGATAAGGACCGTTTGGAGGAGGTGGTCTCGGTACGGCTCCAAACGAGCTCTAGAGCAGTTCGCTCATGGTGTGAATGTGACCCAACCACGATATGACACAGCTACCAGATGTACGCTGCACGCTTGATCCAAACGCCTTCCCGTAGTCAGGTTTGTGTTGCATTGTGGGCTGCAGTAGAGCAAACAAACTAATAAACAATGACGATGCGTCTTTTTCTTAAAGCATAGAGTACGCACCTTTTAGGACATCTTCTCGAAATCATTCGTATACTTTTCTGATAGTTTTGCTATAAATAGCACTGAGGAAAAAACTGATAGCTCAGTGTTTTCCACTCGCTCAGAACACGGCATTTGTTTCCTGTATTTACATTTGGTTGTCCCGCCACAGACACATCTGACCAATAAAAAGACGTAACGTTTCTGCGTGGTTTGTAGCGACAGCTTCTGGTTCTGAGTTTTCTTTGTGTGAAAAGGAACCAAATCACCAGAAAAAAGTTAACAAACTCAACCGATTCAGACCAAAGTAAACGATCTATAGTCTTACATTGTGCTGCTGCTTGCAGTCTGAGCCATCATTCCTAAAGTTATATTATCAAACTGTGGCTCCACAGTTGTCCTTGAGACACTTCAGATTCAAAAGACAAAATAAACATCTTTCAGTGCGTAACTGACTATCTCCTTTGCTTGTCTTCAATCAGAAGTATCAGAACCTTGATTTGCTGAGTGGTGCGTGTTGAACTGTGTCATGGTGTCACTTTCATGTCTGTGGTTTCTGAGTATGCCAGTGCCTGGGGGAGTACAGCTGCTAGGAAGTGACACTCGTGGTATATTTTCCTGGTTGGGGCATTTGCCTGTCTTATTAACAGCAATTGCTAAGAGAGAAAAAACACTGCTAGCAAAAAGTTGACGATTAAGTATAATATTGGGATATATGCACGTGTACTTAGAAATGTTGCAAAACCCGTTATAATGAATCCGCGGATGGAGCTAAACTGGAAACATCTGTATTTATAGCAGCAATGGTAGAATGGTAGCTGTCGTCATGGTGTAACGGTATCTTAAGTTGTGTGTGGAAGTGTAGCTGTTGGTGAGCGTAGGGTCCGGTCACAATGCACCATCTCTTCCTCTGGGTTTGGTCTGGAAGGTGTTTACTAGTACGACATTGTGTTTTTGGTGTGCATGTAAGAGAGAGAGACAGAGATGTACGCAGACACAACCTAATAGAGGTGAGTTGGAGACTGTCGTCCTCATGTGCAGAGCTGGGTGCACTACAGTGGAAAAATAGCAGCAACAAACACAGTCATGACTCCAACCGTTTGCCTGGGATGCATGTTCAAATGTCGAGATAAATGCAGTCAGCAGAAAGACACTTTCATCTACCTGCAGCTGTGTAGCGTGTGTACTTATGCATGCTTGTGTGTTTGTGTGTTAGTACTTTGTGCATCCACAGAACCTGAAATAGCCCAAGGTGGAGGTGAGGGGGAGGGGTGGATGTGCAGCTCAGGCATGGAAACCAGCATATCCGGTTACAGGATCATAATATCACTGCAGAGGCCGTCCACTACCATTGCACTACTGCACTACACACGCTCTCTCTCTCTCTCTCACACACACACACACACACATACAACCAGCTCCAGGAATAATTTCATGGACCCACATGTCTAACATGTTTGCAGGCCTAGTTGGCAAGCTAACATTCACCATGCATGCACACACCTTACCTTACCTCCAAATTTGTAACACTTCTTAGACACTTTTATTGATTTCTTGTTAACTGCTGTTAACCCATGTTCTGCTAAAGGAAGAGTAAGCCGAGAAAGTCAAGCATGCGTTTAATTCGTGGTTTTCTCTGGATTAGGTTTAAGATTGTGATGTCATGATAACCTTTAGGTGAAACAAACATGAACATTGGTTCCGCCCTTCGTCATTTCATACCTGCTGTTTTGGTTTTCTTGAACAGTTTTCGGTACAAAATAGTGCTGCCTGCTTGGGGACATTTCCTACTCACCATTCATCAATTTGTACCCACCAAGGGGACATTTTGAACCCAGTTTAACATCAGAACATTCAGTCATTTTCTGTGTTCTTCTCTATAGTCCACTGTAAGGAAATGTGGTTTTCTGATTCCAATAAACGATATCTACCAGAGGAATGTCAATTTGGTTTGATAAGGGGTAGGGCTGGATCGTGTAAAAAAAAGTTTGACAATCAGCCAAAAGATAGAGATTGAAGGATTGTTTATAAGACTATTTCTATGCATCACAGTTCTGTACTCTTGGACAAACGCATCAGTTCCCTGTTTTTCCTTCAGTTTCATAACTTTTATGTAGCAGTGAGGTCATCAGTTTTATGATAATATTATTAACACTCTGCGGACTAAAGGTGTTTTATTTATTTTTACATACTTTTCATTAATTTACCTTTTTATTATATTCATCACAAAACCGAAACCTCTTCAGGAAAATTTCAGCTTTATGTTAACAACGGTTCATTTTTTGAGTTAGATAAAAAATAAATGTGGACCAGTGTGTTTATTATCAAATATTAAATATATTTTACAACATAAATATTCAGGACCTTCTTGCTGCAAGGCAACAGTGCTACCAACTGCGCCACCGTGCAGCCTGGGTTCAATTCCCGGCCTGGGGTCTTTCTGCATGGAGTTTGCATGTTCTCCCCGTGCATGCGTGGGTTCTCACCAGGTACTCCGGCTTCCTCCCACAGTCCAAAGACGTGCCTGTTAGGTTAATTGGTCACTCTAAATTGACCTTAGGTGTATGAATGAGTGTGTGCATGGTTGTTTGTGTGTTGCCCTGCGATGGACTGGCGATCTGTCCAGGGTGAACCGTAGACTGCTGGAGATAGGCACCAGCTCCCCCACGACCCACTATGGAATAAGCGGTAGAAAATGACTGACTGACTGACATAAATATTCATTTGGAAGAACTGTTTTTGTGATTTTAAATATGTTTACCCAAGTCTTAGCTATGCAAAAGTAGTAAAAATATTATCAATATAGTAAATGTAAAATAAATATAAAAAATGACATTTAGATATATTTTTTATTAAATTAGCATTGTGTCTCGGTCTTTTTTTTTTTTTTGCCTAAACATTTATTGGAAAGCAAAAATAAAATATTATTTATATTTGATATATGATTTATTTTTTTAATTATCTGCACCTTTTATGGCTCTTACAGCAGTCAAGCACCTGATCCTCGCTGGGGGCAGCTCTAAATCACACCAAAAATTGGTTTGAGCCGGTTAAAACCAGATCGGTGCACCTCTTCTTGTAACCCTTCTTTTATTGTCTAATGGCATTTTATTTCTTTAGAAGCTGAAAAACCCAACAAGTCATGTAACGTCCTAACAAGTTTGAAAACAAAAGCATCTTCAGGATTGCAGGCTGACGTTTTTTTCTTTTAATGAATTTCTCTAAAGGAAATTCTTGCAGAAAGTTTTAGCACCCTACTTTAAATGTGACACAGTAAGATTTTAAGTCAAAATGACCTTGGAGCACAGTCCTCCTCCACTAGTGTGCTTTATCGCGCTCTTTTACGATCTGTTTTTCTTTTTGTGCAGGATTACTGTCTGGAAATTAGTGAAATGGTCCAGAATTAAATATCGGCCTGGAGGATGTTAAAGACTTTAAAGGCAGGGTAAAACGAAGGGGTGAAATAAAGTGCTGAGAAGGAAAGGACAGTTAGAGACGGGAGGAGGATAATGAAGTGGAATGTAAGGGGTGGGGCGCTCTGGTATGTCAGCCCTGCACTGTGTGTCTCTTGTGTGTGAGAGTCTAAACAGCCTGCCATGACTCAGTGAGGCAGACATGCGCAGCTGCTGCAGCTCCCAGTCACACAGCAACATTCTGCTTTAAAAGTACCTTTTTGATTCCTCGCCTCTCTAAATCTCCATTTTCTTCATAGATCCTGAAGCAGCAGCAGCAGTCACATTGTTGGAATGAACAATTGAGGACGTTTAGAACTTGTTTATGCCAGAAATTATCCAGCAACCTGATTGCACTTGGATACAGGTGTGAATACACTGGAGATGAACTAAGGGCAGTTTTGTTCAGACTCCTTGTAGAGGTCGCTTTAGTCTGTTCAAAATTTTTAACTTTTTAGATTACGGATTTACGAATTAAATAAAAATCCATTAAAGAGTAGGACTGAGAAATTGTTGAGTCACTGGTTGCTATGGTGATTGCTGGCTCTTCTCTTGAGTGGGGGGGGTCATTTAGCCCCAGTCATATTATATACATTATCCATATTCTTGTCATATTTTACTGCAGTGTGTGTCTTGCCATGTATGCCGACATTTTTAAAGGTGTGTATTACGTGGGTCTAAATATAAGAAAATGAAATGGAACATCAAGTTCTGTCACGTCCGCAGAATGTAGCAGAACATTTTAGGAACCTACTTTAACTGTAATGAAGTAGGATTTTAAGGTCAGTCATAGTTTAATGCTATGTTTTATCACTTGTTTATGATCTGTTTTTTTGTTTTTCACAGTGTTGGTAGCTAGAATTAGGTGGTGCGAGAAAGGATGGGCCTGGAAAGGGACACACTACGTAAAGACTTTAAGGGTGTAAAACTACAAAATGAACAAAGTGGCAGGAAGAAAAAGATAGTCTGTGTTCTGAGGAGGACAATAAAGTGGAATTCAAACATTGGGGCACTCCTGGTATGTATGAAGTATGCACGTTGCTACCATTCTAAATTGTGCGTGTATAAGAAGACCAAAGGTGTGGAATTCACAGTGTTCTGCTGCGTCATAACCGGGTCTAGTGCTTTCCTATGAAGCCTCTGTCACCTTTTATTTATAATTCATATTAAAGGACCAACTGACCATTTGAAGAATAAAATTGCAGTGCTCCATGAGTGTCACCAGGTGGTCAGACCATTTTTGGATTTACTGAGCCACAGTTGCCCTCGGATTTATCAGACAGGAAGAGAGGCTGTATGTTTCAGTTTCAAGCATCCAGCATCCCATGCAGAGTGAAATGTCGGGAGAGTGTAGCATAAGATTAAGGCCCTGCCCACATTTTGAAAACAGGTTTTTCTTGCTCCGTCTTCTCCCACCACCCACACTCAAAACAGGGTTTTTGTTGAGAACGTTGATGTTAAAAAATATATATAAAATTGTGTCTTATTGTAGACTGGATACCTGAAGATAATAAAAAACGATATTTCAAGTATCAGTTATGTCCGTTATCACCGTCTGCGCTGGAGATCACGACATCAAGCCATCTTTATAATTATAAAACTTTTTTTCCTCATCTGTCTCCTTTAAACTTCAAATGTGACCATAGGACGTTAATGACTGACGGCAAAGGCGTAACAGCGTCAGATGAATTTTGATGTGTTTAATGTCGACATTATTACCACCTGCTTGTGCAGCATATTGCAGCAAAACAGTGTGGATCCGAATTAGTTTGAAAAACAGGCAAAAAAATATTCATTTAAAGAGCAATTGTCTGGAGTTGTGTAATGTTAATACCTCTGCTGCAAAGTTTGGGCCGCAGTTGCATTGATTCTTGAGCAGTGTTGCATATGTGCATGCTGATGTAGTTTTGAAATGTTGGAGTAAAGCATGGCCTGGCTTAAGATTAAATTGTGTATGCTACAGTGTGCTTGCATAGAAAGGTAATGTAAGACTCAACTGGCCCAAATGGCATTCAGAACCAAACAACAGTATGTAATAGAAAGTCCGCAGAATGGAAGATGTACTTGAAGTATATTTGAGAGTTAAGCATTTTTATGACCATTTATCTGCATAATTTATGAAAACATTAATTACAACAAAATTTTTCACTTTTGTTTCTATGTGGGAACAAAATGCTTGGGTCCAAAATGGGTGTACAAATCTATGAATTGACCTGGAGCGCATAGATAACCAAACAGGAATTTAATCATCAAACAATCAAGCAATCGCTGTATGGAAACTATATTCAAACTTTCTTGAACTGGTGGACCCTTCTGGTGGCTACATGTGCAAATTTCCATGTGTCTTCAGTGTTTTGTGTTAAATTCCAGTTCTGTAGAGGAAAACCAGAAAGGAAACATAATGTGATTAATTGAGAGTGTAGGTGTCCATACTGCCCTGTTGGGTAACTTGATAGCAGAAAAGCATGCCTACAATTTTATGTGTAACCTGCACAGGTGGAGATAAAAGTATGAGCATGAAAGCAAGTCAGATCAAAAGGTTCCTGAACATTTCGCAGTAAATTTAGACTCTTGGCTGAACATTCCTTGGGTTAAAATCTATTACATTTCTAAAACTCAAACTGTTATTGTGTAAAACCCATGAATGCTAGCAAAATACAAATTCATGCAGGTAAAGTCCAACTTTCTGTGACCTGTTTCAACCCTAAATGGTGTTTTTACTGTGAAGTATGAGGGCTAGGTTATCTGATTATAGTCTAGGGCAGGGGTCTGCAACCTGCTGCTCCTAAGCTGCAACTGACTCTTTAGACCCTCTAATGTGGCTCTTAATAACTTCAGCCAAAAATGATAAAGATTTAAGCAATGTCTTCAAATGTAAAGGTAATAAAGGAAAGCTTAATTTACTATATGTATAAAAATTCAAGATTGGTTGCTAAGTACATGCTTCTTTTAAAGTCAATCTACAAATATTTAACGTTTAATTAAAGAAGATGTGTTAAACCTAAAAACTTGTCTTTAATTAAAAAATCTAAACCAAATTTCTATAGTAAATATTCTAAAATAAGCTCTTTTATTTTTAAGGGTCACTTAGCTTTTGTTACTCTAAATGGGAGAGGGCAAAAATGGCTCTTAGTGTTGTAAAAGTTGTTGACCCCTGAGCTTCTCAGTACTCTAAGAAGTTTGCAAACACCATACAAGTATTGCTACTTAAAGTTGTAACATTATGTCTGATGAAGTTTGACATATTCTAGTACGTTTTTTGTTGTTTCTGTGGGATGAATATGGAAGTTTTGTGGAAATGGAAGAAAAACATGAGATGTGATGAACAGTAATGTGTGTTTTATTGCTGTTGCATCAGAATGAATTAAAATGGTTGAAAAAGCTATTGTGATAATTGTTTGAACATCATAGAATTTGGCTCATATTTCATTTGGTTACTGAAACGACGGATCTTAGTGGCCTAGTCAAAGATCTGATTGGGGGTTTATGTGCATTGCCGATAGTAGAGCCACTGGATGAAGTGCTCATTTCCCTCCTACCTTCCTAGGTCAGGCTCTTACCAACTCCACTGCTTCCGCTTTTTGGCTTTTCCTCCTCCCGCCCCTCATCTTCCTCCTCTACTCTTCTGCCTCGCCTCCCTCCTCCTCCTCCCCCCACCCTGTCCCGTTCATTGTCATGTCTTTGAATTCCCAGCTGACTCTTGTTTGTCATGGCAACCAACCAGTCGTGGTGACTGGGCCTGCAGCTTCCACTTCCTGTGTGTGTGTGTGTGTGTCTGTGTGTGTGTGTGTGTGTGTGTGTGTGTGTGTGTGTGTGTGTGTGTGTGTGTGTGTGTGTGTGTGAAGACGCATGCGCCGTGATTCAGAGGGTAGACAGCGACTGGCTGCATGAGCCTGTCAGCCTGGATTAAAGTCAAACACACTGCAGCAGCTCCTTCCTTCTTTTCTGGGTTGTTTTCTAAGATCACCCAGATTACTGAAAGATGTTGGCTCCCCCTCGTACTACACCCCATTCACCACCACATTGAGGACCCCCTCCTCACCTCCACTTTGCCCCACTCAGTAAGTCAGCATGCTCCTCTAATATCAGGAAAAGAGGAGTGGAGGAAGGCTGGGCTTTAAATCTGGCCTATGATCCTGTGCTACAGCAGGCAGCACTGCCATTACATAACTCAGTGTCTGTGTGTGTGTAGGGCTGTATTATGCAGTGGTCAGGTTCCCCCTGCAGCTGCTCATGTTACTATTTTTCTTGTTCTTTGATCAAATAATGCAATATGCTAATTGCGCTTTTACAGCTTCTTGCCTCCCCAAAGTTAAGTTTGGTTTCTGTGAGAAAATTTCCACCACATGATGTTGCACTGTCTACCTTTTAGCTGTGCAAAACCAGAAAATGTAATTATCTTTTTACAAGTTGTGCATTAGTAGAGGCTAGGGGTGGCAGAGGGAGAGGCTCCCCATGGCACCATTCATGCAGTAATGACATTGGGACCTATAAGGTTATTCCCTGAAACCTTTTATTTCTTGTGTCCCTTTCTACTGTGGGATACAAAACAGTTTATGTACCTTACATCAACTGACGCTGAGGGTGTCCCTCGTCTTACTGCAGGAGTTGTACTGCTTAGAAAGTGTAATAAAACTGACCATAATTTTGTTTGACCTGTGACTGTGTGGGAGAGAACAAATATAAAAGTGAGATTTTATAGCAATAAAACTAAAACCAGTGATTATGTCATGGAGATTATACTTTATAGCTTATGTAAAGTCACTTTGGAAGTTACTGAGAAATGTGACATATTTCAATGTTTGCAGACTCAAACTACTTCTTTTTTGTCGTTTTTATGTCAGAGCAGAGAAAGGCAAAGGAGATGCTTTGCTTTTCTCAAAGCGAGATTATAACTTGGTATTCTACAACCATAACTTTAATTATTTCACAGCAGTTACACTCTGAAACAGAGAGGACTGTCCTCTACTCTGCTGGAAGCAAGTGATAAAATAAGAGCTTGTGGGTCGCATAATTTTAACATTATTTTAAATTGTTGTAGTCTTTGGACTAGATTTGGGCTTTAATCATTTCTTACCTGAGCACTCGATTAACTCGTTTCCCCTCTCCCCCTGTGCTTTCTGTGTTTTCTAGATATATGTTCTGTAAAGGTGCGAAGCGGAAGTTGGAAGAGGATGAAGAGGGCCTGGAAGGCAAAACGCTGGAGGCGTCGGTGGCGGGAGGGGGGGTAGGCTATGCTTTTGAGGGTCTTTCTAAGGTGTCCTACACCCTGCAGAGACAGACCATCTTCAACATCTCCCTGATGAAGCTCTACAGCCAGCGGCCCCTTGGTGAACCAAGCCTGGAGCGGCGCGTCCTCATCAACAACATGCTCCGACGCATCCAAGAGGAACTCAAGCAGGAGGGTTCCCTGCGGCCGCTGTTCCTTCCACCTTCGCCACCCCCTGACGACCCCATGGACGAGGGATTTTGCGAGGCGCCACCGTCTTTTGGCATCCTGTCTGCAGCAGCGCAGGTATCCCAGCCATCTACACTGTTGATGCCAGTTCCTCCTCCGCCTTCGCCCCACCCAATGGTGCCTCCCAACTGCCAGGCATCCCAACGTGCAGAGGCCTGCTCCGCCCCTCTGGAAGCCTGCCTCACTCCAGCCTCACTGCTGGAAGAGGATGGTGGCGATTCAGCATTTTGCACCCCATCCCCACCCACTCCTCCTCTGTCTCCACCCCCGTTGCCCCCATCTTCAGCACTAATGAGCCAGGTGTCCTCAAGTGTTCCTGTGCCTATCTTATCAAATGACAGTTTCTCATCCACTCCTAGTGACATGGAGTTGGGTCCTCCCACAGCCATTACAAGGACGGCAGCAGCTAATACTATGACCATAACTACCTCCCCCACTCCCGCTACAGCCACCCAGTCCCCGTTCTCAGCACCCACAAGCTCTACCAGAGACTGCAGGACAATGGGTGCTAAACCAGAGGCAGCTGCTGTCTTCCTGGTCGAGAGCCGCTGTGCTGAACTCCGACAAACAGACGCTCTGCTCTCACATTCCCCTGGTAGCCTGGAAGACATTTCTCCCTCACCTTCATCCTCTCCGTCTTCTTCATCCCCCTCGGGGTTCCTCTCAGACTTGGCGCTGGACGATGTCCTGTTCGCCGATATCGACACGTCCATGTACGACTTTGACCCCTGCACCACAGCGGGGGCCGTGGGCGCCACAGCAGGTGGTGGCAGCGGCAGCCTCAACAAGCTTTCTCCGGTGGTGAACGCAGACGACCTTCTGAAAACGCTGGCGTCGCCGTACAGTGGCTCCGCCCCCCAGGTTTCAGCCAATCAGCCTTTTAAAATTGATCTGACAGAACTGGACCACATCATGGAGGTGCTGGTGGGGTCGTGATTCAGCGGAACCCCACCAGCACCACCTTTGAAACACTTAGACTCTGAGAACAGACTGGATGGAAAATTTGAGATCGTTTTTGTTTTTCCTGTTTTTCTCTCTTTTAAAAGACTTTCTTCTAAAGGTCGGTAATTGTAAACATCGAAGGTGATGTCAATTAGTACTACTATGACAACTACTACTTCTACACAACACTGTTCATGCACTGTGCTCGCCTTTTGAGGTGTGGAAGTGAAGTAACGAGGAAACAAAGCATACGCAGAATTTTGTATATCTATACTTGTGAGGAACTTCATGAATTCCCTCATTTCCTCTTTCCAATCCTTTACCTGAAGCTAAGCCTTAACCTTGAAGAGTTACTGTAAATATTTTTATTTTTAATCCTTGTGGGGATATGCACTCCTCACAGGTACAGAAATACAAAACAGACTTAAACATACAGACACTGTAATTATGGCTTTTAGCAGCTGAGTGCCTTTCAGATGACCACTTCTTTAGTTCCTGTTTTTACAGTATTTTTATCGGCTCTTCTCACTTTAACGGCCCACAGAGGCCAGTTGATGTTCGTTATTAATTTATTGTATTGTATTAAATAAACTTTTGTCGAGGTAGTTTTACATGATCAAATGATTATTTAATTTTTTATCCTATTACAGATACAATGTTTTAATTGTAATACAAGCATTTAAAAAGGAATACATTGTTTTATTGGTGTCAGTGGGGTGCTAAAAGTGACACTATGTAATAAATAAATAATCAGGTTAGATAATTATTCATATATACCGTGTTTTAAAATATTAAAGTACAAATACATTAATAGTAAATAAATAAATGTTCATGATCTTGAATCTGGCCTGTTATTTATTAAACACATAATTCAAGTCAATTCAGTTTCTCAAGCCACTTCACAAAAGTCAGGTACATACATTCCAATTAATAACTAACCATTGAACAGTGCAGTCAGATTCAGTTTATTCAAAGTGGATAAAAAGTTTTTCTATCTAAGGAAACCCAGCAGATTGCATCCAGTCAGTGACTTGCAGCATTCCCTCCTCCTGGATGAGCATGTAGAGACATTGGACAGTCACTGACTTTGCAGCAATCCCTCATACTGAGCATGCATGTAGAGACAGTGGAGAGGAAAAACTCCCTTTTAACAGGAAGAAACCTCCAGCAGAACCAGAACCAGGCTCTGTGAGCGGCCATCTGCCACGACCGACTGGGGGTTTGAGAGAACAGAGCAGAGACACAAATAGAACAAATAAGCACTGATCCAGGAGTACTTTCTATGGGAAGGAAAAGTAAATGTTAGTGGATGTAGCTCCTTTAGTCGTTCAAGAACAGATAATGAAATATGGAAGTCATATGGGAACAATCATACATAATTATTTCAGTATTTTTCTTTAGAATATAGACAGTGTGCCTTGCTAACCTGTGCAGCAAGTGTACTTCAGACCAAACAGTGCTGTTAGCCCCTCTCTTTCATTGATAGGTAAGGATAATATGTGTTTGTTTGTTTTTGTTTATTTATTACATTCTGGCACATTTGGACCCCAATAGACGGACACATTTGCCAGGCTCTGCAATAACGCTTTAGGAGTAGCTCTAAAACACATCACCAGGTTGTTGTTTAAGCTTCTTTTTCTATATGGGAGTGTCTGTTTGTGTACACATGTTGTCTACAAGTTCAATGCAAGACTTTCTCTGTTTTTATTTTTTGTTGTGTTTTTCTAGCCCCCTCCACAGCCCCTGTACCTCCCTGCCTTGTCGCCCTACCCTATTGCCAGTCATATATAACTGCTGGTTGTTGTTTTACATGGGCTTGATTATATGAGCCAGTTATCCATTTGCAGAGGTATTCAAATGAGCTGCACCCACTGGTCAGGGTGTTGACATTTGAAGCAAAAGCAGTCCCAGTCCCAGTTGGATGTAGATGATCTGAGAAGTGCACCGAAGTCAGATGGAGTCGATGCATTTTTTTGTGTCTGCAGAAAACAGATAATTGCGATTTGGTAAAATACTGACAGGTGAAAAAAACAGCAAGGCTTACAGTATTACTCACACTCCCTGTTTCTACAGGGTATGTTTACATGTGTTAGTAATATGTGCCCTTACATGCTAGCTCCTTGTAGTCCTGCTCCTTTACTTGGTGCAGTGCTGAATACTGTTTTCTTAAATACAGCCAATAGCGAGAGAGCTAAATCTGTCACGTAAAAAATTTGAATTCTGATTTCCACTGAAGTGGGGAAACCAAAACCACGGTGTTAACCTGATGCTGCAGCCATGCAGCACACTGCGTTACATTAAATAACACACAATGTTTTGGGCACAAGCAGTATAATTCTAACCATAATGTGTTGCACTACAAACAGCCCATCACATATTACGGTAATTCCAGTTTGTGTATTTTATAGTTCAGCGTTTTCTGCTTATGCTTGCTGTTTAAAATTCTAAATATAAGAAGCAACATTTCTGAACACTTGTGGCACTTCTCCTTTACGTGGAACAAAATGATACAGTGCAGCCCGTTTCATAGTTCAGTTTCCACTTCAGGTAGCGCCACCTTTGCTTATCTTCAGACTCTGGCAATACATTGAAAAGCCACCAAAACAACACAACAATGGAGTCTGTGACCCTGATCAGACCTGGCATTAACATCTATCCTGGGCATTTTTTCTGTATAAGTAGTCTGAAAGCTTAAATCGATAAAACTTAACTCTATTTTAATAGCACTTCAGTTGGCCAAAATGCTTTATCACAGCCTAAAAAAGCTAACCAAATAAGAACTTTAAAGGAAACAAACATTACAAGCAAAATACAATAAAACAAGTCAAATAGAGAGCAGATACACAGAAACAAACAAAACCACAAAAGCAAACATCTCAAACTGGGTTAAAAGTGGAAAAGCCGGCATGATATGAAAAGCAGACATAAAAGAATTGTATAATCAACCGGAAAAGCAAACTGGTAGCCTGTGGATTTCTGCTAAAACAGGAGAAATGTGCGCTCATTCTTTGGTACCAGTTAGATATCGATCAGTGGTATTTTGGACCAGCTGTAGTCAAGCCACTAAAGTTTTGTCAAGCCCAGCGTAATCTAAACGTGTTGTAATAAAAGCATGGATTGAAATCACAAAGGCCAGCTGTCGCAGTTGAAATAAGCTGGACATGACCACAGATTTATTTGGAGCATCAAAGTTAAGATCACTGTCCAGTTACCGTGCATGATTGGTGCCAGAGGCAGCTTAGAAAGTGGTCATTTCGCAGAAACACGAGTCAGTCTGTTTGTTTCGGCACTGTCTGTGTATAGCCAATAGATGGCGATAAGAATAGAATAGATGGCTACCTTCCTGTTCTGTTTTTTGCCATGCATCTGTGACATTTTTTTGTTTGGACTATTACAAATGTGCACCAGATTTTGCATTTATGCTGAAGATTTGCCGTTTTTCCCCCCAAAAGGCAAATATTCAGCATAACAACAATAATAACCGTTTGAATATTGTCAGGCCTTCGCAGCACCTTTTCTGCTATTGATGGAAAATACAGCCCCCAGTCATAATTGCAGCCAGTATGACCTCCGTTTGTGCAGAAAGGTGACACAGGAGGGTACAAAACTAGCTATGTATTCAAACACAGTGTATAAAATATGTAGCTAGGGTCATATTTTAGACCTGATAATCTTAAGCATCAACTATGTGTAGCTACCTGGAGTTGAAAACTGCAACAGCCTGAGGTGTACCAAGTCAGTGCCAATCAGAGCTATGTTCTAAAGGGAGAGTACACAAAACATTAAAGGGACTCATTTCTTCTTAAAAACCATTAACTAGCAGTTGAAAACAACCCTTATATCAAGTGGTAAACAAATATCACATCAGTGACACATCTGATGGAGGGCGGTGTAGATTATGGTCCCCTGGTGGAGTATTTGCCCAAAAGCAGATTGAGTCAAGCACCACAGATACTGTTTGCAGATGACTGTGTCTTGTTTCTTTCTGTGTGTTTTAATTTTTGGAGTGCTTTTGTTTAATTTCCATTGAAATTATTTATTCATCTTAGGGTTGTTTTTTTTTTGTCTTTCCTGTGTAAATATATTTATTTTTGATGTGAAGTGGACACATGGATTGTAAATGTGTGTACAGAATGTGTGCTTGGAATGTACTTTAGATAGGAATGTATCAGAGTGTGAAATACTGGTTGGAAGCCATTTTTTATATACATAAGTTGTTATTTTATCTTGTTTATCTGTTGGTTTGTTGAGTTGTTCTGGTTTTTGTTTCTCTTTGGGGGGTGGCCACAACTTTTTATATCTTTTGTACCTTTTTTTTGTTCATCTATTTCTGGTTAACGGCAAATAGTTCACATTCATGCAGCAATATTTAAAGAAAACGGTCTCAAACCTACAGATGTCAAGACTCCAAAGCCTGTCATGGATGCTTTCATGCCAAAAGTAATGTACATAGTATGACCAACATTCAATCTCCTAAGACTTTTCAATCAGTGTTTGTCACCAAATCGGTTTTATTGCGTCCAAGCGTGTGGCGGCACTCAAGGACTCACCGCGGCCGAGCCCGATTCCCTCAACACAGGCTGTATCTTACAGACCTCAGAGCTGTGCCTTTTCTATGCAACAAAACAAACACAGAGTGAGAAATTATCAGCTGATCACTGTATTGGTGGGTCTGTAGAAAAGAAAATGTTCAGCTTGATAGCTGTTTATGAACGGTCTTACTTTTGTAGTTTTATATATATAAATATATATAAAAATATACAATAAAGTGTAAAACGTATTGTCTCCTGGTTTGTCTTTATTTTTATTCCTACCTCTGGGATCTCCTTCAAGGCTGTTGGCAAACCATTTCAGGAGAGGACCTCATGAAGCTCATCAAGAGTACGTCAAGAAGGCAAAGCCGTATTCAGTATGATTATTTAAGTTATTTTGAAGAATCTAGAACATAAAATATGTTTTGTTATTTCACACTTTTTTGTTTGCTACATAATTCTATATACTTTTGCTTCACAGTTTGCAGGTCTTCACTTTGTATCTACAATGTACAAATTAATGAAAATAAGATATAAAAAACCATTTTCATACAGGAACAGAATAGAATTATCCAATATTGTTCTGCAGTGAACAATATTGGATAATTTAGGTGTATCGGCAGCAAAGTGAAAGGTAAATGGACTCATGCAAATTCACACAAAGCTAAAAATATGTTTAAAATGTGAAATAAGTGACTGTACAGTAAGGGCAAATTTAGGAAAATAAACCACAGTTAAAAGTGGATTACTCAGAAAGGTTTAACTGAGTAGAATAATTAAAAGTGTCCAAACTGTGCATATTTGTACATCTAAAGATAACAGAATATGAACAAAAATATGGAAAAAATGGAAATAATAACAGGTATGTAAACACTTATCTAATATGAAAAACCAGCCCAACCAAACCTTTAATAGACATGAAACAGAACAGGAAGATGTATAAAATCAGCACAACATTCTTCAATTAATTTTATTTTTTGCAACTTTTTATTAATGATTGGACTAAACCCTGTGTAATCCCTTTTTAAAATCAACTTTAGCTCTTTTTTTCTTTGCAGTGGATAGTGATTGTTTCTCCCTAATGAATCTCAGTTATGCACTTCACAGCGCCACAATGCCAACATTAGCCTCTGTTAAACATCCGTGGCTCCTGCTCTGCAGGCCGGCAGCTATTTCCAGCATTCAGGCCACACAGCTGTGAGGGGAAGGGGACAGGCTGTCTCTGTCTGTGGAGGGAGGCAAAGTTTAACTCAACTTAGCAACGGCACAGCTAAGGTCAGTCAGGACAACACAGACAACAGTCGGTAATGGAGGCAGAGATCCAGTAGGCTGCTTCTCTCTGCTGCTCTGGTCAGGATACTGCTGCTCTCTTTAGGGGAGCAAACCTTTACAATCATGACACAAAATGCCCTTTTCAGATTTTTCACATTTACATTATGTGTCAAAATCAAAAGTAGATTTCACCTTTGTTGTTGTTGTTCATCCCTATTTATTTTTGATTAATTTTAGGGACCCATGAGACACTGGTAACAACTTTGGTAACATCTGTAAACAAATGTTCTAAAACCAAAACAAAATTAGGTCTACCTATGCATTGATTGGAAAAAAGACAGCAAAACATACATTTCTTCACTTCTAGGGTTTGACATAGTGTGAGCCCCTTTTTTTGGTACATTGCTGGTCTGGAGAATATAGGTGGGGGAAAGGCATCATTAATGACCTTAGAGAAGCAATTATAGCTACCCACCAATCTGATAAGGACTTAAGGGCCATTTAGAAATAATTTGATGTCCATCATTCCACAGAGAGAAAGATTATTCACTTTTACAATGTAGTGAAAATGTATTTGCTCCAATACAGATTGTCTTACTTAAATGTTTCAGATGATCAAGCTAATTTTGATATCAGAGAAAGAGAAAGATGAGCAGCAAATTAAGTTTTCAAATTATGATTTTAAAGTACTAATGGACATTAGACGGGGCTGTATAGTGGTGTAGTTGGTAGCACTTTTGTCTTGCAGCAAGAAGGTCCCGGGTTCAACTCCCAACCTGGGGTTTTGCTGCATGCATGCCGCGTGGGTTCTCTCGGGGTACTCCGGCTTCCTCCCACAGTACAAAAACATGACATTTTAGGTTAATTGGTCTCTCTAAATTGCCCTTAGGTGTGAATGTGTGTGTGCATGGTTGTTTGTCCTTTGTGTTTGTGTGTTGCCCTGCGATGGACTGGCGAGCTGTCCAGGGTACACCTGCCCATAGACTGCTGGAGATAGGCACCAGCTTCCCCGTGACCCACTATGAAAGAAGCGGTAGAAAATGACTGACTGACTGAACATTGAAGGGTTTTCCAGGTTGAGCAGCCTATTTAAAGTCATGCCACAGTTTTCCAATTGGATATAAATTTGGAAAATCACCCTGTTACTGCTAAACCTTGTTTTTGTTTTCTGGAGCCATTCAGAGTTAGACTTGCTTGTGGACTTCGGATCATTGTCCAGTTGCTTAACCGACTTGAATCTGTCATAACCCGATGGCCGGATGTTTTCCTTTTGAGTTTTCTGCTAGAGAGCAGAATTCACTGTTTCATCCATTACAGCAACTCTTCTGGGTCCTAAAACAGCTCCAGACCAAAACACTACCACCACCATGCTTTACTGTCAATATGATGTTCCTTTTTCTGAAATAATGGGTTAGATTTATGCCAGATATAGCCGGACACACATCTCCCAGAAAGTTCTGCTTTGTCTCATCAGTCCACAGAATATTTTCCCTGAACTCTTGAAGTTTATCAGGATGGGTTTTTGTTGGCAAATGTGAGAATGTAACCCTTCCCAGACTGATATATGTGATTGACTTTGTTTCTCATTTTGCTCTGATTAGGACGCGATGTGTTGGTTGTTCAGGTTATTTTGGACTACTTCATATTGTTGTCAGACAGGTTTTATTTATGTGATTTCTTGATTCTATTAGTCAGGCAGTAATCGGTCCTGGGTGTGGTTAGTGAAACTATGCATAGCTTTTCAATAAATGTGATTACTCAGTTAATTCATGATGTCATGAGAACATTTTCACATCAACCAGGTTGGCTTTTTATTTTTACTCAGGTTATCGTTGTCTGATATTAAAATTTGTTTGGTTATCTTAAACATATCAGTGTGATGAAGAGCAAAAATAGAAGAACATTTTAAGGGGACTAGTAAGCTCTAATCAAGTGCTGTTCTTCCATGCTATATTGTCCAGAAATGTTCATCAACAAAAATACAGTTAGCAATAAAACCAGATACGTTTGTGGAAAAGGACTATAAAATCCTGCAGAATATTGGAAAAAAACATTTTCTGTTCAGACCAGACCAAGGTTAGCCCATATCAGAGTGATAAACAGAAGAAAGTTGACAGAATAAAAAGAAGCTGCCAAGATCCAAAGCTGGGCAGCTCTCCTGTTAAAAACAAGGTGGTGGGGGTGTTATGGTTTGGGCCTGTAAAGCTGTGGCAGGTGCTGGAACAGCTTTCCTTTCTGATGATGGACCTGCCTGTGGATGCTGCAAAACCTGAGTTGGACTGAAACATCTGATGTGCTTACGTTCCAAACTCTCTGGATTTCATAATCCTGCAACAAGATAATGACCCCAAACATACCACTAAGGTAAGACAGAAACATTTCAAATATTAAAAGCTTAAATTCTTGAACAGCCAAACCAGTTATTTGATTTAAATCTAACTAAGCATGGTTTCCATATGTTGAAAAACACTGAAAACAAGCAGGAGTTGAAGGAGGCTGCAGCAGAGGGTCTGCAAAGCATATTGAGAGGAGATACTCAGGATCTGCTGGATCTTTAGGAATTACAGACTTCAGCCATTACAAAGCACAAAAAACAACTGTTTTACTCTAACTATCATTACTTTGTTTCAATTATTCTGGTTCTCAGATATTCGGTTCCTCTGTGTAAGTGTTGTGATTTTTACAACTAAAATGTCTCCAAATGATGTTAAATTAAAGTCTGAAATGTGAATTTTAATCAGGGAAACTAAAAGAATTAAATGGTTATCTGTCCCTAAAACATCATGAAAAGCACTGCAGCCTTAAAATCCAACCGTTTTAGTATGGCGCCATCTTGCGTTCAAACACCTGTAGTACATTCATTCATTCATTCATCTTCTATACCGCTTATTTCATAGTGGGTCAGGGGGGGCTGGTCCCTATCTCTAGTAGTCTCCGGGCGAGAGACGGGGTACACCCTGGACAGGTTGCCAATCTATCGCAGGTACCTGTAGTACATTGAAGAGTTAATCCACACGCTGCGTCCAGTAAGTCTTCCTGGACAGAAGATCCCCCCCTTTGGGTTAGTAGTTTCTTATTATAGTAATATATCATTGATTTCGTTTACTTTATGTAAAGGAGGGGCTTTTGAATGTCAGAAGAATGAAAAGAGAGCAGGAACAAAGGATACAGCGTCCTTTAGGCTGCCCAAAGCGCTGGACGTGGTGCTGACAACACTGCTTGCTTCTTTTCTGTGATTCTTCAATTAAAAGGTTAAGTGTGAGTGGTAAAAGGTGATGTACAGCGACATTCAAAAGTATTTACATTCCATTTTGCGCATCACAATTACAACCACAAACTCTAATCTACTTTATTGGGGTTTTATTTGATAGACTAACAAATAAAAATCTAATCTAAAAAATGTAAATCTAAATGTATTTACATTAACTCTCATAGCCCTTTATGAAAGCCAGTGCAACCAATTGCATTCTAAAGTCATTTAATTTGGTGGACGACATTAGTGGACAAATAGCACCATAAAGACCAAGGAACACACCAGGCTGGTAAATGTCAGGAGATGTTTAAAGCAGGGTTCGGCTATTAAGAAATGCCAAGCTTGAACACCTCAAAGAGCAATGTTCAATCTGGAAAATGAAAAGATAATTTCACAAGTTCAATCCTGCCAAGACCTGGCCGTCCACCTAAACAGAGAGGCCGACAGGGATAGCATTAATCAGTGAAGCAGCCAACTGACGCCTTTTTTGCTCATACTACTTCACAGGTGCAGCTAAAAAGTCCTGACTGGTTATCTGATACATACTAGCCAGTTAGTTCGGTCAAGTTGATGACTAGATGGCCAACAAACCTACTAGTTAGGACTTTGGCTGTCTAGAAGAACGTCCGCTCTTACAGGTTGGACAAAGGTGCTACTAGTTGGTAAAAAGTGCTCATAGTGTTTTTTCAACCAGTGAAGTGAAATTCTGAATTAGTGCAAGTAAAATCTCTTACTAGTGCACATAGTCGCAAACTTGTGGGCATAAACTATGGCTGAGGTCAAGGGTATGGGAGATTTACAAAAACAGCTTGCCATAACACTGAAACATGGATTCATTTGAGCTCAGAACACCATTCAACAGTCTTTCTGTCGATCCTTCTGCACAGACTAGATGCTTATCTTAATCCTTGCATAAAACACTTGTAGGTTACACGTTTTGACGCAAACTGCACATTTGTACTTCTTTGTACTTTTTGCACTTATCATCCATCCTTGTAGATCACAGTAAGGTGTGAGGCCCTGGCAATCTTCTCCGCTCTTGCATCATGTGCTGTTACCATAAAGAAGGGGGGTTTGTGCGCATGCTCCATTGGCTTTTGCATCGCTGCGCCCTCTCCATTGGCTGACCGCACCCCCTCTGCGCTCAGCCTTTTCAGCCGACGACCCCGTGAGTGAACAGTCGCCGGCCTTCAGCTTCCCCACGCTGCTCAGAGAATAACATGGAGAAAAAGAGCGAGATCAACGGACACACCATGCCCAGCTCCGCGTCCACCGCTCGGATGCTGGAGAACAGCGAGCAGGAGCCCGGCGAGGAGGAGCAGCAGAAGGAGGAGAAGAGGGGCTTCGGGGAGAGACTGGGGGGGTTCCTGAGCAGGAACCTGCTGGTGATCCTCACCGTGTCCGGCGTTCTGATGGGCGTTGGGCTTGGCATGTTGGTCCGCAGCATGAACCTCACCAAAGCGCAAATGAGCCACTTCGCCTTCCCCGGAGAGATGCTGCTGCGGATGCTGAAGATGATCATCCTGCCGCTGGTGGTCTGCAGCCTGGTTTCCGGCGCCGCCAGCCTGGACACCCGCTCCCTGGGCAAGCTGGGGGGAATCGCGGTCGCCTACTTTCTGGTGACCACGCTGATCGCCTCGGGGATCGGGGTGGCCCTGGCCTTCATCATCAAGCCGGGGGTGGGCGCTGGAGCCCTGAACACCAACAGCCTAGGGCTGGAGAGCGTAAGCAGCGACAAGGAGACCACCGACTCCTTCCTGGATCTGGCCAGGTACGACCACCCCACCACTGCACACTGAGGGGGTGTGAAGGGCTACTTCAGTTTTTAGGGTGTTACAGTCATAGATGTGGTGAACCCCTCTACATTAATTACAAAATATATACAGAAAAGAACGCGTAGAGCTACGAATTTAGAAACATTTAGAAACAATGTGACATTAAGTAAATAAGATGATTAATTACTGTTAAAGCTATATAGGACAAAGCAATGAGAACACATTTTTCAAAACTCAAGATAAATAATGATAATTAGTATGATGTATTTATCTTTTATCTGAACCAACTTGAATCAGTCCATGTCTAAAACAATATTCAGACTTTTTGAACCTGGACTGGATCAGTCTGCACCGACTTCAGATTCTACAAATCGGCCGTGATTTGTAAAACCTCTATTTATATATACAGGTCTTTCTCAAAATATTAGCATATTGTGATAAAGTTAATTATTTTCCATAATGTCATGATGAAAATTTAACATTCATATATTTTAGATTCATTGCACACTAACTGAAATATTTCAGGTCTTTTATTGTCTTAATACGGATGATTTTGGCATACAGCTCATGAAAACCCAAAATTCCTATCTCACAAAATTAGCATATCATTAAAAGGGTCTCTAAACGAGCTATGAACCTAATCATCTGAATCAACAAGTTAACTCTAAACACCTGCAAAAGATTACTGAGGCCTTTAAAACTCCCAGCCTGGTTCATCACTCAAAACCCCAATCATGGGTAAGACTGCCAACCTGACTGCTGTCCAGAAGGCCACTATGGACACCCTCAAGCAAGAGGGTAAGACACAGAAAGAAATTTCTGAACGAATAGGCTGTTCCCAGAGTGCTGTATCAAGGCACCTAAGTGGGAAGTCTGTGGGAAGGAAAAAAGTGTGGCAGAAAACGCTGCACAACGAGAAGAGGTGACCAGACCCTGAGGAAGATTGTGGAGAAGGGCCGATTCCAGACCTTGGGGGACCTGCGGAAGCAGTGGACTGAGTCTGGAGTAGAAACATCCAGAGCCACCGTGCACAGGTGTGTGCAGGAAATGGGCTACAGGTGCCGCATTCCCCAGGTCAAGCCACTTTTGAACCAGAAACAGCGGCAGAAGCGCCTGACCTGGGCTACAGAGAAGCAGCACTGGACTGTTGCTCAGTGGTCCAAAGTACTTTTTTCGGATGAAAGCAAATTCTACATGTAATTTGGAAATCAAGGTGCCAGAGTCTGGAGGAAGACTGGGGAGAAGGAAATGCCAAAATGCCAGAAGTCCAGTGTCAAGTACCCACAGTCAGTGATGGTCTGGGGTGCCGTGTCAGCTGCTGGTGTTGGTCCACTGTGTTTTATCAAGGGCAGGGTCAATGCAGCTAGCTATCAGGAGATTTTGGAGCACTTCATGCTTCCATCTGCTGAAAAGCTTTATGGAGATGAAGATTTCATTTTTCAGCATGACCTGGCACCTGCTCACAGTGCCAAAACCACTGGTAAATGGTTTACTGACCATGGTATCACTGTGCTCAATTGGCCTGCCAACTCTCCTGACCTGAACCCCATAGAGAATCTGTGGGATATTGTGAAGAGAACGTTGAGAGACTCAAGACCCAACACTCTGGATGAGCTAAAGGCCGCTATCGAAGCATCCTGGGCCTCCATAAGACCTCAGCAGTGCCACAGGCTGATTGCCTCCATGCCACGCCGCATTGAAGCAGTCATTTCTGCAAAAGGATTCCTGACCAAGTATTGAGTGCATAACTGTACATGATTATTTGAAGGTTGACGTTTTTTGTATTAAAAACACTTTTCTTTTATTGGTCGGATGAAATATGCTAATTTTGTAAGATAGGAATTTTGGGTTTTCATGAGCTGTATGCCAAAATCATCCGTATTAAGACAATAAAAGACCTGAAATATTTCAGTTAGTGTGCAATGAATCTAAAATATATGAATGTTAAATTTTCATCATGACATTATGGAAAAATAATGAACTTTATCACAATATGCTATGTTTTTGAGAAGGACCTGTATATAAAAAAAGAGATTTTAAAAATTTAGTTTGTTTTTTGTAATTTACCCCACCTTTAAAAAGGTCTAGGTCAGAAAGCGAAATACAAATACAGGAATTTATGACATGGACTGTCTGCTTAACTTGAACAATCTCCTCCTTGTTGATGTCAGGGACCACGCAGTAAGGAGAAAGGTATAAAAAATAATCTCCTTTTAATTCTTCCCTAAAAAATAGTTAACAAAAGTCAATGGAACATCAAATAATTCAAGAATCTAGAAAAAGGGCCCAAAATGAAATGTCAACTAAGACAAACCTAATTAAAGGTAACAAAAAAAAAACTCCAATGAACACAGACTGGAATATATACAGAGGCCAGCCTACATGAAACAAGAAGGGGGGGATGGGACATTAAGACTAACAATAGATATATCGAAGGAACCAATTCTAATCAACAAAATATAACTACAACACAAATGTTAAAACCACAAAATAACAAACAAAAATAAACACAATGTTTTCAATCAATAGGATTTAGAGATCTTTAGCAGCTTCTACAAAGTCAAGTCCCCTGCTGCCAGCAGCCTGATGGATTCCTCCACTTCCTGGTGTTGCATCATACAAAGTCCTCTCCTCCAGACAATTTTTTAAAACGTAGGAAAAAATAAATACAGACAGTTAATGATTTAAAACATAACAGTTGTTTACCAAATGTGGGCACCCAATATTATCAAATAAACTGCTTTTAAGTAATATCACAAATAAAGTGAAATAATAATCAAATGTGCTAATGTGAAAGAAAATACAGATAAATGAATACTAACACTGAGAAATAGCTGGAGGAACTTCCACACACTCCCCCTCCTCTGGAAACTTCATGGGTGAGTGTAATAGGTAGTCAGTGGTGGAGTTCTGCTTCCCAGGAATGGGGTTGACCTCAAACCGGAATGGTTGCATCGCCAAGTACCAGCGGGTTATTCTGCTGTTTGAGTCTTTCATCCTCTCAAGCCACTTCAGAGCCTTATGATCTAGGATAAAGCTTCTCCTCTAAAGATAATATTTCAGTGAATACAAGGCCCGCTTAAAAGCTAGGCATTCCTATTCTACATAGAGTATCGGGTTTCCATTGGGAGTAGCTTTCTGCTTACAAAAGCAATAGGGTGACGTCTCTCTGGAAGCCCTTCAAGGAACACTGAGCCCAGCCCACTATTAGCGGCATCAGTTTGCAAAACAAAGGGCTGGTCAAAGTCTGGGCAGTGCAACACTGGATGTCCACTCAATGCACATTGCATGTCTTTAAATGCCTTGCTTGCTCCCTCTGACCACTGGAGCTGGTTGTGTCTTTTAGGACTGGTCAAATCTGTAAGCACAGCAGCTCTGGCAGAGAAGTTAGGAATAGATTTATGGTACCAACCCGACATCCCAAGAAAGAATTTCAGTTGAGTCCTGGTTTGCAGCAAAGGGCATGATTGAATCCTTCGGACCTTTTGAATCTTAAGCTTGATGACTCTGTTGCCAATGACATACCCCAGGTATTCAAGTTCCTTCTTGGCCAAGGTGCATTTCGCTGATTTGACAGTTAGACCCGCAGCATAAAGATGCTCAGAAACAACCTTGAGGTGTTCCAGATGCTCCTGCCAGCTATTACTATAGACGTACAACATTGGCATTACAGAGGGCTCTCACCTGTGACTGCTGCTTAGGAGAAAGATAACTCAGGTCAAGAGCTGAAGCTGATGGTAGGGGCAAGTACTGTTCCTCCACCTCATCTACCACACTTCTGATGAGAAATACAGCATGCTTCTCCTCAGGCCTTGAGACCACTCCTTCAACATATTAATGTGGAGAACTCTGATACTGTGTCTTTGATCTGGAGTACAGATTTTGTAGGTAGTAGGGCCCAAATTCTTGAATTACTTCATATGGCCATTGCCACTGACGAAAAAGTTGCTGTCCTCAGTGGGTAGCAGTACTAGTACTTTTTGACCTGGTTCAAAATGCCTTTTTTCGAGCAGTTCGATCATACCAGGTTTTTTGCTTCGGCTGAGAGACACTCATATGTTCCTGAGCCAATGTGGTCATCTTTTCCAACTTCTCCCTCATCTGGAGAACATATCTGACAGCATTAATAGGGTATTTTTTAAATACCCTAAAGAGCAACTCAAAGGGGGAAAACCCTGTAGAGGCTTGGGTTACCTCCTATATGCAAACAAAAAATAAAGGAGCCACCGATCCCAATTGGATCCAGTTTCACTGATGAACTTATGAAGCATGTTTTTTTTTTATCATTTAACTTTTTATTGCCATTTTCCAAAACTGCTTACATACAGAACAAATATGAGAAATTCACATTCAATGTTACACAAAACCAAAACCAAACAAACAAAAAAACTTGTGCTTGGGAGCTATTCTTCTAATAATCTTCTTGTCCATTCCTGTTTGTCATGTTCTTTTCCTATCCTTGGTCGCTGTCTTGGTCATCAGTTTTAAATAATGTCCATTTCATCCATTTTTTGTCCATTTGTTGTTGTGTTGTAATCTTAGGGGATGTGTCAATTTTTCCATTGTATAGATTTCTTCTATTATCGCTCGTGGCAAGGGGGATCCACCTTTCCCCATTTCCTCGTAACAGCTTTCTTGCCTGCTATTAACATTATCTTGATCAAATAGCTGTCATAGTGTTACGTATGGCTCTGACCCACATGCAGAATCACGCTCAAAGGAAACAGGTACAAGTTTGAAAAAGGTTTATTTAAGGAGAATGGATCGGTATGGTGTGCAGGAACAACTGTAAAGAAAAACGACAGGTAAGTGGCACAGTAAACGAAACCGGAACTTAAATGTGCAATGTCTCTTACTAGGAGGGAGTAAGCAATCCACCAGGAGGAGAGGGATTTGGACTGGAGAAGAAATTAATATGGAGACAATGGTAAGTCCGATGATTTCTTAGTTACTTGGGTTAGAGCTTGGAGTGCAGGCGAAGCGTCAGTGGAGAGGTGGAGGGTGGACAGGTTGGGTTGAATGCTCTCTGGAGAATCCAGGTCCGGAAGCAGCCAGCCGGGGAAGTTCCAGAGTTCGACGTTGGGTAGGTGTGTGTGGAAGATCTTTCCTGGGGAGATCCTAGGAGCAAGGCTAGTGCGAAACGAAGCCACTGGGGCCTGTCTGGGTAACTTCCAGGTAGTCGCTGGTATAATCCTTGGAAGGTTCTTGAAAACGTAGTTAGTGTTTGAACGAAGCCACCGGGACCAGCCTGGGTAACTTCCAGGTACTCGCCGGTTCAGTTCACTAAGAAGAACAAAGAACAAGTTAAACGTTGTCGAAGGCAAAGTACACATAAACTTAATTAATACGAGGCTGGCTGAGTAGCTACCACAGAGGCTAATACTCCCCCCCCCCTCAACGACTGCCACCTGGTGGTCCAGAAACAGAAGGATGGGAAGCAAAGAAATCAGAAATCAAAGTGGGGTCACACATAAAAGATCGAGGAACCCAAGAATGATCCTCGGGACTATAACCCTCCCAATCCACCAGAAACTGCCAGCCCCGACCATGCCGACGGGAGTCAAGGATGCGACGAACAGTCCAAACCGAGTGTCCCGACCGGTCCAGGGTGGGCGGAGGGGGTTCGGCCAGAGGGCAAGAACCACAGTCTATTACGAGCTTAACCCGAGATACATGGAAGGTAGGGTGTACTCGTAAAGAGGAAGGCAACCTGAGGTGAACGGCAGAGGGACCGACTAAGGACTCAATAACGTAGGTCCCAATAAACCTAGGTGACAACTTCTTTGACATGGCCTCAAGAGGGATGTCCCGGGAGGATAACCAAACACACTGTCCTGGCTGATAAACAGGAGCTGGCCGTCTCTTGCGGTCAGCGATACGTTTGTTCTGGGTCGCAGTCCGATTGAGCACCTGAACTGTTTGTCTCCACATCAGTTCACATCGGTGAACATGATGGCAAACAGAGGGTACAGCCATGTCGACCTCGTCAGCCCCGAACAGAGGTGGCTGGTACCCTAATCGTGAGACTGAATATGGTGAGTATGATTGGAAAGAGCTCACTTGAGCGCCTCTGCTGGGTCGGGTTGGCTCGAGTATTCTGTCATAGTGTTACGTATGGCTCTGACCCAAATGCAGAATCATGCTCAAGGGAAACGGGTACAAGTTTGAAAAAGGTTTATTTAAGGAGAATGGATCGGTATGGTGTGCAGGAGCAACTGTAAGGAAAAACGACAGGTAAGTGGCACAGTAAATGAAACCGGAACTTAAATGTGAAATGTCTCTTACTAGGAGGGAGTATGCAATCCGCCAGGAGGAGAGGGATTCGGACTGGAGAAGAAGTGAATATGGAGACAATGGTAAGTCCGATGATTTCTTAGTTACTTGGGTTAGAGCTAGGAGTGCAGGCGAAGCGTCAGCGGAGAGGTGGAGGGTGGACAGTTTAGGTTGAATGGTCTCTGGAGAATACGGGTCCGGAAGCAGCCAGCCAGGGAAGTTCCACAGTTCGATGTCGGGTAGGTGTGTGTGGATCCCAGGAGCGAGGCTAGTGCGAAACAAAGTCAGCGGGGCCAGCCTGGGTAACTTCCAGGTAGTCGCCGGTATAATCCTTGGAAGTCCTTGAAAGCGTAGTTAGTGTTTGAACGAATCCACCGGGGCCAGCCTGGGTAATCTCTTGGTAGTCGCCGGTTCAGTTCACTAAGAAGAACAAAGAACAAGTTAAACGTTGTCGAACGCAAAGTACACATAAACTTAAGTAATACGAGGCTGGCTGAATAGCTACCACAGAGGCTAATACTCGAGCGACGAGATGCTGGCTGCTTCCTGCTTAAGTACTCCAGGACTCAATCACTGAGATGGAAAACACCTGTCTCCACCACTGCTGAGCACTAGCGCCTACTAGGAGTAAAAAAACACAGACAAAAACATACAGCAGACCCGACAATACCTATCCTTTACTCTTACCTTTTCTTTAATATTGTTAAAATTACAAAGATTTAGTTACATGCTACTCATAGGGATATCATATCCCAATATCTTCATTACCGTTCCATGTAAATCTTTCCAAAATGTACAAATTTTAGGACAATTCCAAAATATGTGTGAGTGGTCTGCATCCACTGTTCCACAATTCCTCCAACACGTCGTGTCTGTGTCCTTATATCTTTTCTTGACTTTAGGTGTGCTAAAAAATCATATCAGGTTTTTCTAGCCAAACTCCCTCCATATCCGCGAACTGGTGGTTGTCTGATGTGTCTTCCACATATCCTCCCAATCTTGATCTGTAATTGTCACGTTAAGCTCCGATTCCCATTTTTCTTTTATGTATTTGGTTGATTGTTTACCGATCATCAATTTTTGATATAAAGTAGATATGATTTTAATTTTCCTTCCATTGAATGAGTTGATCACAGTTTGAATCACTCCATTCGCTTCTACAAAGGGGTCCCCCCTGATTTCTGCCCTGTAGTAATCTCTCAGTTGTAGGTATCTGTAAAATTCGTGTTTGTCCAAGTTGTACTTGTCTTTAATTTTTTGAAAACTCTCCAGTTCCCCCTCTTTCTGAAGGATACACCATGCTGTGTCCCCCTTGTTTACCCATTATTTAAATCCCTAAGAAGCATGTTTTTAAGTTTCTGGTTAAACCTCTCTGTAAGACCATCAGTTTGTGGGTGATATAGGGTTGTTTCTTAGTCCCATAATGCCAATCAGTTTATACACATCCTTGAGTAACTTGGACATGAAATTTGTCCCTTGATCAGTAAGTATCTCTTGGGAAACCCCACTCGTGCAAAAAACTGAACCAGGCAAGCTGTAATAGTCTTAGCCCTAACAGATTTCAAAAGGAGTACTTCTGGGTACTTGATTGCATAATCAATAATGACCAGCATAAATCAGTTACCGGATTTACTCTTTTCCACCGGGCCAACAACATCCATCCCCAAACATTCGAATGGGATGCTTATGATGGGAAGAGGCTGAAGGGGGGCTCTTGTCGCCAATCTAGAAGATGTTTTTCTGGCACTGGGGGCAACTCAAAAGCTGAGAGCATCTTTACATAATCCAGGCCAGTAGAAACGCTGTTGGATGCAGGCTATTGTTTTATTTTTCCCTAGGTGGCTAGTCCAGGGAATTGAATGACCCAAAATTAAAACAGTTTCTCTAGCTGTTTTGGGTACTACAAGTTGTTTCACTCCATGTTGCCTATAAAGAATGCCATTCTGCAAGGATAATGGATCTGCAGTTCCACCTTCTTCAGCTCTCTTGATAAAGTCAGCCAAACATCTATCCTGGTGCTGCAGCTCAACAATATTACCAGGGATTTCAAAGCCTAGCTGTACCTCAGGTTCAGGTGGCACAGAAAACACTGTCTTATCTTGTTTACGCTGCCTACGAGACTTCCAATCTTTGATTGGACCCGCTTCAATCTCAGCCTCATAAAATGGCTGTGCTTTTAGACTGGGGTCATCCTCCTTTGAGGCCTTCAACTGAGATCATGTCACAGCAACATTGCACATATTACGCACATTTATCATTTCCCAAGACAGAAGGAAAAGGTCATTTGTCCATGGTGCCCACATTGAACAAATACACTTGTCCTTGCACCTTCATGTAGATGTCTGCTGTCGGATATTGTCTTTCATCTCCATTAACACAGCAAATTGGCATCTTCTCAGAGGTGCAGATGTATGGTGAAACCTGCGATGAACAAGTGATTGGGTACTTCCTGTGTCAATCAGGGTTTTGAGCCTCTGCCCATCTATCTCCATAGTGGTCTCCATCAGTGGCTGGTTTTGTCTGTTTGGTACATGGCTCTCCCTGGGCACAAAACACATCTGGGAGAGTTAAACATGATTTTGAGGACACACTGGTTTTGTGTTGCCTTCTTGCACACACAACCAACAGATGTTTCCCCCCCCATTGATTTTGTTTGAGTGGGAAAAAAACATTTCTCGTTTCCAGACAGCTTGCTCACATTCCCCCTGGACTGGTGTTACCTGGAGTTGGGGAAGAATCCTTTCTCACAGCTTTTAAAGCCCATGGTTGATTCTTTCTATGGGCTGCCACAAATGTCTCTGCCAAGAAAACCGACTCTGCTTCCCTCTGCTTCCTTAATCCAAACTTGGAGTTCTGGAAACAACTTTCTGAAATATTGTTCAAGAATAATAACTTCATTAATTTCCTCCACAGTCTTACCTCTGGGTTGGACCTATTTCCCATAAAGCTCTTTCAGTCTCACATAAAGTTCTTGGGGGTTTCATTTGGTTTCACATGGAGGGAGCAGAACCTCTGACAATAGGTCTCACTGTTAATTTCATATTTCTGTAAAATAGCAGTTTTAACATGATCGTAGTCCATTGATTCATCCACATCCATATGTACATATGCACTTCTGGCTTTACCGGTCAAGAGTGGAATCAGATGAAATGCCTAGTCAGTTTTTGGCCATCAACAGGAACATGCTATTCTTTCAAAAGTTATGAGGAAATGCTCAATGTCATCTTCGACACCTAGCTTTTGCATTCTTGGCTCTTTATAGAAAGAAGGGATTGAAACTGAGTCACCTGGTTTGAAGGAAGATGGTGATAAATTATCCAAATCCAAATCATCATGAGGCCTCTTCTGAGAAACAGGCCTCAAATCTGCAGAGGACTGGGCGGGGTCTTGCAATACAGGCCTCAAGCCTGAAGGGGACCGGGCCCGGACCTCTGTTTGAAGCAGACTAAACTGATGTTGGAGAGCCTTGAATCTTTGATCCGTGCATGTAATCTCTTTCTCCCACCGTACCTCACGAACTTGTTGTTTTGTTGTCCGATGTGGACCTGAAGGATATTTGCCAAGTCTGATATGGCTGGCTCTCTGTCCTGTCCATCCTCTTTACCAGTTGAACCAACAGCTCCACCGTCCTCATTCTCATTATCTATGTTTCCTTCCTTTATCTGGAGGAGCTGACTTGACTTTACCACCTCTGGCTCCTTTCATTTTATTTTATTTTTTAAACAAATGGGAAAAAATAAGGAAGGAGAATATATTTACCAGTGTCCTTAACTGGATGATCCCACCACTGCCACCAACTGCCAGCACCCTGATGGATTCCTTCACTTCCTGGTGTTGCATCATACAAAGTCCCCTCCTCCAGACAATTCTTTAAAACTCAGCAAAAATAAATACAGACAGTTAATGATCTAAACAAACATAACAGTTGTTTACCTAATATGTGCACCCATATTAGCAAACAAACTGTTTTAAAGTAACATTACAAATAAAGTGAAATCATAATCAAATGTGTTAATGTGAAGGAAAATATAAATAAATGAATACTAACACTAAGAAATAGCTGGAGGAACCTCCAGAGTTGGATATTATTAATTTTAATGTAATCTTTGCACTTCTTAGCAGGTTATTATTGTGTTGATATAATAATTTAATTTATACTCTGGATGCCTGTTTATATAAGGCACACGGAGAAGCACTGAAAACTGGACCCTTAGCTTAATTATGGAAAGTTATAAATTATTGTGGAGAGTGTGATCTCTTCCGCCATCATCTGCTGGGGAAGCAGCATCAGAGCCAGGGACTTAAAAAAGCTCAACAAGCTGATAAACAAGGCTCGCTCTGTTCTGGGGACTCCTCTAGAAGCTCTGGAGATCATTGTGCAAAGACGGATTCTTCATAAAATGAAGAACATTATGGAGAACCCTGAGCATCCTCTTCATGAGACTGTCCTACAACAACAGAGTGTCTTCAGTCAGAGGCTTCTTCAGTTCTGCTGTAAGACGGAGCGCTACAGGAGATCCTTCCTGCCCACAGCCATCAGCATCTACAACGGCTTTTTGAGGAAACCTTCATAATGAGCTATAACAACATTTAATTTCCCTTTGGGATTAATAAAGTATTTTTGAATTTTAATTGAATTGAATTAGGTACATTTACAACTTGTTTGCTTGTTCATTACTAATGAAAAAATTAAAATTGAAGGATAGAAAAGGTAAAATCAGGACAGGATTTATCTGTGCATCCAGTCCAATCTTTGTTGGAGTGTGTTGTCAAAGATGTTACAAAGGCTTTTGCCGATAACTGTACTGGACAGGTGCAGACTGCAACAAATAATCAGGACTGCAGAGAGAATAATCAGGGCTGACTTTCCCTCCATCCAGGACTTATACAGGTCTAGCGTCAGGAAAAGAGCTGCCAAAATCTCTGCAGACCCCACATACCCTGCACATAAACTGTTTAGAGTTTTACCTTCAGGCCGCCGCTACAGAGCACTGTTCGCTAAAACCAGCCGCCACAAAGACAGTTTCTTCCCCCAGGCTGTTTCTCTGATGAACATTCAATAGAGTACAGAACAACAGCATACAGATGTTGCAAATGCACCTTTTTTATTAGATATGTGTATATTGTACATTGTAAATTGTAAATTTGTATATTCTGTAATGCAGAATATTGCATTGTACATTGTAAATTGTATATTCTGTAATGCAAAAACAGAACAAAAGAGCAAAGTGTACCGGAGTCAAATTACTTGTTTGTATGTACGAACGTGGCAATAAAGCTGATTCTGATTCTGATTCTTTTAACAGTTATTTAGTGTCAAATGATCTGGTCCATGTTTGACCTGTACTTACAGACCTTTAAGGTGGAATAGGGTCTTCATGAAGGTTGCAAAGATCTAGGTTTAAATTGTGTACTTTTTAAGGCGGCCCTTTTTTAAGGTAATTTAACTTATGAACTCACTTTTGAATGTGTTTTCAGATAACTATTAAAATTTTTAGATTGTCTTCTGTGTAAAATGACACAGTTAATGTTTGACAGGCTTAAATCTTATGCTTTTTAACCTGACTCAACAAAAATGGAGCACTGAAATGATAATTTCTGGTTAGTTAAATAAACGTTTCATACATCACAAACTATCTTGGTAAAGTAACCAAGTCCAGGGGTGGCATTGTTCAAGGACGAATAGCCTATATGGGGGCCTCTACACATTGGGGTGACCCAGAAAGGGTTTTTCTGATGTTTTATCAACCACATGTATCACATACTGTAGATCATTATACTGCCCACTGATTCTGCAGAGAAATGGAGGAAGAGTAGAAGCTTTTAAATCACTTAAAGTACATACTGAGCTATTAAATCCACCTGAATGACCCTTGATGTGTGGTTCATGGTACCCCGAAGTTTATATGTCAGCAGTGGCTGTAATTGGGTCAACGCTTCCACTCTCCATCTCCACACAGGATTCAGAGGGGGGTCGTCGTCATGTGTTTTATCTAATCTCCTCTTTCATCAATGGAACCATCCGTGTTGTGCAATTACTGCTTTGATTTGCAATTCAAATCAAGAACGGGCTCTCAGCCCTGCACAGCTGTCACGTCCTCCGATAAAACGTTTGCACTCGCTCAAAGTGGCTGAGAAGGTTAAACTCTGGATGGTTACTGCTGTCGAGATCGCTGGGTTTCCTTCGCAAATTGGGATAAATTATGGAATAAATATTACGTGTCTTACATATAAAGGGAAACACAATGTGGACAGACACACTTATTTTCAAATTCTATTTCTTAGGAATAAACATTTTTTGTGGTCTTTTTTACGTCCGGATTCCAGTATGCCGAACACAACTTTTGGATAAACAGCATCTGAGAGTCGTGTCAGCTGAAGTTTTCTTTAGGAATCACTTCGTCTCAGTTAAAATCCTATTTTCTGCCTGTTAAACTGTGTTACCTTTAGTATTTTCCATCAATACATTTAAAGACACAGGAATAAGTTGAGTCTTGTGACAAACTGCTGACAAAGAGCCCAAGGATCTTATTTTTAATGTGTTTTTTGGTAAACACAACACTGGTTGACACTTTGAGTTTGATTTTTGAGAACCGCAGCAAGATTGGCATCCTGGTGTCACCAACTCTTCAAAACAACCGTTAGACACAATCTACAAGCTATCTGCTTATTTGTAAGAGATGCCAGGGAAAAGCCTCATCTGTCCTACTTCACAAACATAAACATATTGGGTTTGCTAAACTCTATTTGGACTTTAACTGGAACTGTGCTCATTGGTCAGACGAGACAAGGACCGAGATTTTCAGCTGCAAACACTCAAAGTGGAAAAGCTCCTCATACCCACTATTTAGTGCGGTGGAGCATGTGTGATGCTGTGGGCTATCCTGTTTCCATAATGCCCTGGGAACGTTGTAAGACCACAGCATCATGCTCTTTTTGAAATATCAGGACATTTTAGATGAATATCTGGTGGACTCGGCCAGAAAACTGAACATGGGTCTTTCATTAGGATAACAATGAAGAACACCTGGCCAGATCAATGCAGAAATGGTTCAAAGGTCACAAAGTCATCTTTCTTCCACGGCCATCTCAGTCCCCCAGACGTAAATCCTATAGAAAACCTGCAAGGGAGGATATTTCCAAATTTTGCTAGTGTGCGATTATGCTGCTGAAATAAGTTATTTATTTTACACATTAATTGTGGATGGTCCTGCTGTAAATGCACAGAAATCCACACATATAAAAGCAGCTATGTGTACCTTACATGGAAACATATAGTAGATTTACAAGATTTACTTCATGTTATGCAGAAGAAGACTTTAATTTGCAGTTTAGACTATAAATTTATGAGGAGCACAGTTGTCTATCTTTTTATGCTGTCTGTAGTTTTTATTTTGATATTTGGTGGATTTTGATAATTAAACCTGACAACTAAAGTAAATGTTTGTATTTAAATGTTGAAAGAGTAAGTTGAGTTGTTGTGGTGGCCTCAGGGTATTAATATGAGCCTCCTCAGAGGCCTTCAGTGGGCCTAATAATACGTTCCCACACAGTGAGTGAAGGCTGACAGCTGTTGCAGCAGGAAAGTGTATTTTAGCTCTCTGCAGAACAAACTGAACACTGCTGATCTCAGCACTTCTGCCTTATCGTCACAGCAGATGGATGGTCTGTGTCCAGTTCCCAGCCGGACTCCTCAGGCAGGTCGAACCGGCTCTTAACTCACTCAGAGAAGGACTGGACTCTATTTAATGGAATAATTAGTTTTCTTGTATGTTTGGACTGAAGCCGACTGATTTGCGCAGCTCTCGGTTGACACATCAAGTTTTAGTTTTGAAGCTTTCTGATTTTTAAGCTTTCTCTCGTTATTGTCTCATCACATTGATTCCATTCAGACCTAAACCAGTTTGCGTCTTCAGCTAACTTTAGTTCAGCCTTCCAATATTTCTTCCAGTTTTATTCATTAATGTCCAGTTCTGTTGTGATCCAGACTGACAGCCTTCTCAATGAGTTAGAGCAGACCTTCTTTGGATTGATAGAATGAGAAAATGTCCACCTGTGAATTTCTGGTAGTGGTAATAACTTCTATCTGCTCAGCTCCTTCACCTGACATGCAGCTACATATCATCCTTGACTCTGAAATGTGGTGGTTTTATTTCACCCATACAGCAAACATTCCCTCTTCATCTCCTTTGGCCAATGCAGCTTCAGGATTCATCACTGAATCCCACTTTCCTCCAATCAGCCACTGTTCGCTTAGCTGTCAATGATGGCTTTAGTTTGACCTTGATGTTTTACAGGGGTGCAACGGTGGCACCTGTAATGGAAAATTCAGGCAGGGGGTTCAGAACCAGGATGCTGCTCAGGTGGTGTTCCCGTGAACACCTTGCAGTGTAGCATAGAGCCAGGTAACATGCTCTGCTACCTTGAGAGCGGTGTAGGATCTGATATGGGCCGTTCCAGCATCTGGACTTCAAGTGTTTTCTCCTGGAACCAAGGAGTGGAGTTTGGAAGTGGCTTTTTCCAGTAATGCAGCCTTCACAATCTGTGAAACTTGAGAAAGCACAGTGAACAGGTTTTGACAGTAAAACAACATCCTCTCTTCACACAAAGATGTGGAAGGCAGTGATCTTGGCTAAATATTCACCGTTGTTAGCCTTGTTGCCTTGCATCAAGAAGGTCCTGGGTTCAGATTTTCTGCATGAAGTTTGCATGTTCTCCTCGTGCATGTGTGCGTTCATTGGGTTAATACGTTTCTCTTAATGGGTCTTAGGTATGAGTGTGTGTGCGTGTGTGTGTGTGCGCGTGCGTGCGTGTGTCCGGTTGTTTGTCTTTGTGTTGCCCCCGATGGACGGGTGACCTGTCCAGATTGTACCACGCCTCTCTGTGGTTGGTCCGTCTGTCCGTCCATCCATCCATCCATCCATCCATCCATCCATTTCTATACCTGCTTGCAGGGTTGCGGGAGAGCAGGTGCCTATCTCCAGTAGTGGGGTAAACCCTGGACAGGTCACCATTCACTCACATGCCAACACAGAGACATACAGGACAATCATGCACGCACACACTCATACTTAAGGTCAGTTTCTGGACTGTGGGAGAAAGCTGGAGTACCTGGAAAGAACCCAGGCATGCAAACTCCATGCAGGATTTTTATAACCTTAATTTGCTGTTTTAATTTTAATACATAGATTAAAGCAAAATTCTACAATAAATACTTGCTACATTTAGTTTTTAAGTGCTTTTTGCACAATATTATTGTTTTTTGCCGTTCTGCTCCTGAAAAAGTAAAACAAGTGTAAAAAGCTGGTTGACCAGTCGAGCTTTCTGCTCCGCTCATAGCTTACCCACTGTAATTTTAAAACATTGCTACCTTATTAGGACCTTAATAGGATTAAGGGTGACGTTCTCTTGGTTTTCATGCAATTGACTGTCTTCTTTTTAATGACTGGAAATATTTCAGGCTGAAACTGTCTTTAATGTTAACACAGTAGTTCTCTTTCAGCTAGATAATCAGCAGTGTCCAACATGAGTGGTGGCCTAGTGGTTAGAACAGGAGGTTTGTGTTCCAGAGGGGACACAAGGGGCCAGGTTCATATCCCACAGATTACCACTCTGGCTCCCTGAGCAAGACCCTTAGCCCCAGAATGCTCCCCGGGTGCTTCACAATGGCAGCCCACTGCTCCCTGTAAGGGATGGGTTAAATGCAGAGGACAAATTTTGTTGTAATGTACAATGACCAATAAAGATGATGATTATTAACATGTGGTGGAGGAACCACAGGAACAGAAAAATGGAATATCTCATTGGTTTGGAAACCTTAACTTTTTAAAACCTTTATGCAGAAACTGGCCCATTCCCATACATGGCAGATTGCTTTGAGTTTTCTCCCAGATACTTTAATGTCTTACTTGGTTGACTTGGATGTTTTCCTTGTACAACCTGAACATTTTGTTTGGGCCCGATCCAAACATTAGATCTAGCTGACTGGGAACAACAAGCATCTCTTGCCTCACTCGGTCTTGATTTACCTTCTTGAAGGAGTTTTATAATCCTTCCCTCCGTTTCAGCTGACATCTCTGTTGTTGAGGCCATGTTTGCTGTCAGTCAGCCAGCCGTTTGCAAGCTCTCTCTGTTAAATCCTTACCTTGTGCAGAGTTAGACTTGTGCAGCTGTATGTTTTTAAAACTACAAATTTAAGGATATTTGCATATTTTTTTCATCTACTTGATTGGAGATTTTGACTTGATTGAAGTCATTTAATATTTTATTAGGTATATTTTGCAAATCCAGAATGAACATCCTCTAAAAACTGTGATTGCATTTTTGCCAAAGGTTATTTTTTTTCATATTTCTATCAAATAGGGTAGCATTTTCAATTTAAAATCCAACAACTTGATATTTTTTTCAGTTTTTGCAGTGATTGAATCTAAATCTTGTAAAACTGTAGCTGTGGGTTAAAGAGGTGGCAGAAAAAGCCAGATCCACTTCATCTGGTGTAAGTGTAAGCTTTGATCCTGCTGGTTTGAAGTGAAAATCAAATTATACGATGTTCAGCTTTGGCTAATCAGGAAACTGACATTTGATGGCTTCAAAAAAACGATAATCTGTTCACGGATCTCACTGCACTGTGGGAAACATGCTGTTTCTCAGCGTTAGAAATCCAAACACCCACAGTCATGTGATAAGGGGCAACCTGGCCTTAAGCTGGGTTCCTGCAGGAAGTTTACATTTACCCTCTGCTGGGTTAGGTAAAAGAGAAGAGTTGCAGGTTTGAACAGCTGATGACATGTATTAACTGAATCAATATTCAGCCCAGGACTGAGGACAATGCTCACTGGACTCTTTTTTGACCTACGCCTCCTGGCTATGGACCGACTGTGGAAACAAACATGAACAAAAAGTCTGTTTCCTTGCACAATAAGTTGCAATCCCAGCAGATACAGTTACAAAAACTGCACACAAATGGAAACAGCCAGGTTTCCATTACTCCCAGTATGCGTTTCTTATAGCCCTGATAATAAACCCAGTGGGAACATTAGACACAGTCAGGAAAACAACAGTAAAATCTGCTTTGTGTTTTGACTGCTCCTCATATGCTTGAAGTACTAAATGTTCTCTATAATTGTTGTGAAGAGGTAATGACAATCACTGTAATAATCACACCTGAAAAGAAGGTCCTGGGTTCAAACCCCGGCCTGTTCTCCCCGAGTGTGCGTGGGTTTTCCCCAGGTACTCTGGCTTCCACCGCAAACTGAAGTGTGGCATGCATATTTATTCAGTGCCCTTTACCCCCATAATCCTAAATAAAATCTATAGCAACAGATTGCGTTCTAAAGTCCCCTGATTAGTAAACAGAGTCCACCAGTTTGTGATTTAATCTCAGTATGAAGACAGCTGTCCTGCGTCTGCCTCTGACGTTTGTTAGAGAACATTAGTGAAAACTAACATGAACGTACCATCCAAATGGGGAAGCATGGTAGTGGCAGCATCATTCTGTGGGGATGTTTTTCTTCAGCATGCACAAGGAACCTGGTCAGAGTTTATGGGAACATGAAAGGAGCTAAATACAAGAAAAAAATCCTGCAACAAAACCTGTTAGAGGCTACAAAAGGCTTGAGGCTGGGGTGGAGACTCAGCTTAAAGCAGGATAACAACCTTAAACATAAAGACAGAGCTTCAGTGATGTGGTTTAGATTTAGGGTTCTTCGTTAAATACAGCAACCATGACAAATATCAGGACCTTGTTGCTCAGAATAGACTAAAACATTTTTCTAGAGCAAGAAAATAAAAAAGCATCTAACCAAAATATTTAGGAAGTTGTTAGACTTGCTTTTAATGAGCTAAGACATGCTCTACAATGATTTACACATCCCCAAAAAGATCTCCGAAAGGTTTTGACACCACTCATTAAGAAGAAAGCACATTCATGTGCCAGAATGGCCCAGTCAAAGTCCAAACCTAAATGCACTGTGGAATCTTTGGCAAGGATTGAAAATGTATGCTTTTTATCTGATCTGACTGAGCTTGAGTTATTTTGTGGGGAAGAATGGACAAAATATTGGTCTCTAGATGTGCAAAGCTGGTAGAAACAAACCCCAGAATACCTGTAGGGACTTGGGAGTAAAAAACCAAAAATCATGTATAATTTTCTTCCACTTTCGTTACAGACTGCTTTGTGTTGGTCTATAACATCACATCTCAAATAAGTAACAAGAAAAGATCAGGTGAAAAACAATGAAAGGACATATAGCAAAATAGTAAAACAATTAAAAAATTTAATTAGGGTCACTGCATGGCTCACGGGTAGAGTGAGTGCAGCACATGCAGAGGCTATAGACCTCGACGCAATTGTACCAAATTCAATTACCGGCTTCTGGTGAATAAAGGCCACTAGTGCCAGAAAATCTAAAAACAACAGAGTTTAGGTGGCGTTACACTGAAGGTCCTGTCTCCTTCATGCTTTGACCTGTCCTCAGTACATCCGGAGCATTTATAGCATTTGTAGTCCCTCCAGTGGGTTCTGGGTCTGATCCAAGGTCGTCTCCCAGTGTGACGTACCTGAAAAACCGGCTCAGCTGATTCCTCACGATGTGGAGTCAGCTTCAAATGTTTCAAGACATCTGACTGATTAAATAATATTAATAATAATAATAATAATAAAATCTGCATAATGGAAAAAGGGACTGTTTTTAGGGTGTTCGACAGCAAAACTAATGTTTGGACCCATTTATCCAGGGTCAGTTTGGAACACTGATGCCTTTTCCTTTTCCAGCAGCTTCAGCTTGTGGTTGATTAAACCCATTGAAACAGGAGAAACCGCGTCTCCATGGCTCTCCTTTTATCTATGTCTAATTTGTTTTTCTCCTTCTTCCTCAGAAATTTGTTTCCATCCAACTTGGTGGCAGCTGCTTTCCGTTCTGTAAGTGCCACACAACCCTTTTTAAAGATGAAAATCCCTGCTCTCTGTTTTTATTGCTTCTGATTGTTCATCCTAATTTATTACACCGAGTCCCACGTGGATGCCACTCCACATTCATTTACTGCAACAATGCAAGACTAAGACCCAGCTCCTGCAAACCTTTTTTTTTTTGGTTTTTACCCCCCTTGTTTCCCCCCAGCGACCGTTACCATGGTAAAACCATTCCGTTCCCGCTAGCCTAGCAACCCACTCTTGAACAGTGCCCGCTTCATTTCCTAGAATTATGTTTGCTGTTTGCTAAAGCTATATAAAAACAAGGCAAATTCAATATTTAGGGAGGCAAGGCGCAAAATGACTGAGCAAACACGCTCAAGGCAAAATGCATCCAATTACAGCTGTCAAAGCATTCGCACCTTTCGCATTCAAGTCAGCCCTGAATTTGTCTCTGTGAATTATAAACTCAAACTGATGAGTAAGTGGCAGGGCCAGAAAAGCACAGAGTTCACAGAGTTCAATAAATCCCACCAACACACACACACACACACACACACACACACACACACACACACACACAGACACTCTTGTTTTGCTATATGTAGTGAGGACCATGTGTTGACTCCCATTGACTTCCATTGATTTTCAGTCATTTTCAACCCTTTCTTTGCCCTAACCCTGACAATAACCCTAAACCTAACCATTACCAGTTCATGCCTAACCCTAACCTTAACCTAAAGTCAATTCACATCTTAGTCCTAAACCTAACCGTTAGCAAAATAGGTCGTGAGGACCAGCAAAATGTCCTCACTTTGGTACAAACGGTCCTCAATTTGATGGTGAAATCGGGAAAATGGTTCTCACTGTGATGCCAAGACAGGAACACAAAAACACACACACACACACGTGTTTTACTATCTCTATGAGGTCTTTTCGGTTACTTCCATTGACTTCCGTTCATTTTCCTTGATTTTTAGTGCCTAACCATGACCCTAACACTAACCCTAACCAGTTAATAACTCACCCTAACCCTAACAATAACTCAATTCATACCCTAGTCCTAAACCTAACCCCTGTCCCGAGAACGGAATTTGAAAAAGTGAGGACCAGGAAAATGTGCTCACTTTGTCAAAATGTCCTCACTTTGCAATAAAAATACAAAAAATGGTTCTCACTCAGCAACAAGTACAAGAACACACACACACACATACGCACACACACACAGAGTCTTTACAGTGGTAGCGCCCTAATGGAAGGGGGCCAAATGTGGGTTAAACCACAAAAACAAAGAAGAGGTGCGATTTACACAAACAACCCCCCCACAAGCTACAAAAAGCTGTAAGATTTAACTATTTCTGAGCGGCAATGTCCCGTCAATAACAATAAAAACAACAATAACAATAATATAAAATAAATGCACAGTTTTAAATTGTTCTTTTTCCATGGGCGGATGATTAAACAACATACAACTGAAAGGAGTTTTAAGAAAAACTATTGGCTGCCCAAGCTAGAATCTTTTAATTTTCTCTAATCCACACAGGGTCAAAGTAATGCTAACAGGCTCAAACATGCAACCTCTGAATATTATTCAGTTAAATGTCGCTTAGCAAATTACACCTCCATTATTCACTTGTTTTAGCCACCAACAAGCTTCTGGCATAATTCTGGCTGGATATTTGACCACTATTTTTGGCAGAATTGGTAGAGTTAATTAAAATTGGGTACATTTAGTAAAGTGTCATCAGCATAATCATTTAAATTCATTCTATCCTGTCTAGAAAATTGGGCCAAGCAATGAACTCTGTAACTAATTTCTTTGAATTAAGCGGATTTACATGAACAATCTGTGCCAACCCTGTGTTTTTGTGTAATTCAGTCCCACATTATGTGTTCTACCAAGGAGAGAGAAAACCATCTGTTATTTTTGCATAAAGTAACGTCTCTGTTTATTCATCTGCATTTTACGTATGACAATGACCTAAGCCGCAGTGCATTAACTCTTGAATTGACCTTTATTAGAGTCTGGGAATCATTAAGTGAAAATGGACTTATGATGCACAAATGTATCAGTAGTATGTTTTTTATGTTATAGTATGCCACGGACTACAAAACGGTTGCTGTGGGGAACGACACCAATGGGACAACCCTCTATCAAAAGGTAAGCACAAAAAACACATTTTTCCTAAACATAAATTGTCAGGTGTTGTTTGTCTGAAAGAAAAGGGGCTCTCATCAGTGCCCACATTTCAAACGGTTATCTCTGTATGCTTTGATTGCAGAGTGTGTACGTGATTCAGCCATGGGTGCAGACTCACTGAATAAGCAATACGTGCCTGACCAAGGGAAGACTTGATATAGAAAGAATAAGTTCAAGGCTTATGGTGAAATGTTTTTATGGCCATCCTAAATGTTGTAATTTTCAGATTATGGTTTTTTTTTCTTGAAGCTGCAAATTGATTGTAGAACTTGTTCCTGACATATAAATGCACTAAAAGTAAACTTTGACATATTTTGTCCTTATTTATTAAATTAAAACAAAGCTAAACTAAAGAAAGCTGTATTTGAACAGTTTGCTGATCTCAAGCATACAGGCATACAGAAGGACAACAGCAAAGACCACAGAGAAGCAGATGATTCTGGAAATTAATTAAATGCGTTAAAATGTAATTTCTGAAAAATTTGAAGAACACGTTCTACAGAGAGAAATGTTATTCACATGTGGAAAACATTTAAAATGATTGTTAATCTTGTGGAAGACATCAGAAATTCCCCCCAAGGTCAGATCATGTAATGCTCAACAAAGTTGCAAAAAAAAACAAAAAAAAACTAACAGCCCCATCTCAGACTCTACAGGCACCATCTAGCATGCTAAATATTAAAGATTAGTACAGGATGTTTAGAAAAAGACAGAAAAAGTTTAGTTGGCCTCTACTCGCCAAAAAACAAAAAGGCAGGGCAGCTTAAAGGTTTGCCAAGTTACATTTGAATGAACCACAAGACTTCTGGAACAATGTCCTTTAGACAAATTAGAGAGAAGCTGAGATGCACAGCACCTTATTTGGAGAAAACCAAAGATGGCAGATAAGCACAAATGCCCCAGGAGGGGTTATGGTTTGGGCTTGTTTTTGCATTCTACAATCATATGTGAGGTCATCTGTCCGACAGCTGAAGCTTAATCCAAACTGGGTCATCAATAGAACAATGACCCAAAACTCAGAGGGAAATCTGTAACATAATGTCTAAAAAGAATATGAGTCTCTATGGTGCACCTATCCAGGCAAAGTCCACACCTCAACCCCATTAAAGTGCTGTAGTGGGACCTTAAGAAAAATGTGCAGGAAAAAAATGTCTGCAAACCTCAGTGAATGAATTAACATTGTAAAGAAAGACAAAAATTCCTCCAGAAAGAAGTGATAACAGATAAAGTCAAACAGTAACCAACGCCCGTTGGTATTGCTGCTACAATAGGTGTTCCATCATAGGGTGTACTTAGTTTTTCCCATGGTTCCAATTATCATAATGCAGCATTTAGTGTGACTACACCTTTTTTGCAGTACGGGTCTGTCTCAGAGGTGCCTGTTTTGCAGGTATTTATATTGGTTATCCTACTGATGTAGGAGGAATAATGCCTTAGTAGTAGGTTATAAATAAAAAAAGGTATTTATCTGTTTAATCTAATTTGCTAATGATGGAACAAAAATGTTTTTCGAAATCCCAATAATCCACCCTCAACGGGGGTAAGAGTTGGGGGAACTAATCTTGGCATTGGTGATGGTGTCATGGTGGTGTTGGACCACTTGTTTGCTGAATATTGGACCATTTGGGTTACCAAAGCTGATGACCAAAATAATGTAATGATGATATGAATGTATTGTCTTGTATTTTCTCATTGAACAACATAAAAAGGTATGAGTCAGAGTTTAGCCCTGCCCAGGCTAACCTCTATCCTGCCCAGTCATAGGCTTTTGAGGAACACAGAGACAGTTGTTTTTTGTTTTGCTTCGCCACGGATCACTGATTGTTCAGCTAAGAACAGAATGGTCCCAGTAGCTTAAAAGACTGCGATTCATCTCACCCTTTGAACCTAAGGGGGAATGTTGGACCACTTGTTTGCTGAATATTGGACCATTTGCACATTGCTGGACGTCACTATGCCTTTCCAACGTCATCGGCCATTTTGTATACCAGGACAGTCCGCCACTACAAATCCCAGCGGCCACTACGGCTGATTGGATGGGGCGTCGCCGCTTTGAGTGGTGGCCTAGTAGTTAGAACAGGAGGTTTGTGTTCCAGAGGGGACACAAGGGGCCAGGTTCGTATCCCACAGATTACCACTCTGGGTCCCTGAGCAAGACCCTTAGCCCCAGAATACTCCCCGGGCGCCGCACAATGGCAGCCCACTGCTCCCTATAAGGGATGGGTTAAATGCAGAGGACAAATTTTGTTGTAATGTACATGTGCAATGTCCAATAAAGATGATTATTATTATATTATTATTATTATTATTATTGAGGCCACCGTCAACTGTGTAACACAGTATGAGACGGTCCACCATTGCTTTTCACGCTGGAAACCGAACCAGCAACTGAAGTGCATCCCTCTGGAGAAGAAGTCCCACGTGGATTTCATTCATTCTCCTCCGTTGGCCAACGAGAAAACTAAGCGAATTAAGCTTACATGAATAAGAAGGCTTGTAAGTTTTCAACTTTATTTGTGTTTGTTTGTGTTTTGCTGCGTTGTTGTAACACCTGAGAGCAAAGCTCAGGGCACATTTTAAAGTTGGACTGTTATAACCTCATGGTGAAATTCTACCGTTTCCTTTGTTTCCAACTTCATGTTTTACTGGTTTGCCGCCAAAAAGGTTTATGATTCTTTGTGTCCGCTGAGTTTACAACTTTGCTTTGGGGTTTTATGACCGCCCGTGTCCCGCTGAGCTACACTTTCTGGCGGGCCGCTTCCCAAAACTTCGCTCCGCATCACATTATCATTTGTTTGCCATAACTGCTGGTTTGATTCCATATACACCACTGCTGTTTTGTTTTATTTGTTTGTTAGATATTTTACCCCTTTTTGTGTAGAACTTTGCATGTTTGATTAGGCGAAGATTATTGAATCGGAGAGCGGATTGTATCAGGGCTGTTGATTTAATAAATATTCACTTAGATAAAGAGAAGACGTTTGTGTTTATTTTGTGCAAGAGTGATTTGTCAGTCAAAATAAGGTCAAAGTTCCCCACGTTTCGGCAGAAACGGTTTATTAAACAGTGACATCTAGTAATTGTTATCAATTATTACTGAGTATTTAACGGTTGTAATTATCAAGGGCTTTAGGCTACAATTACAACACCAGAGGACATCTCTGGCTTCGATTCATAAATAAGGATTTTTGGTTAAGAAATTTATTTTCTCAAATTATGATTTTCAATTATAATTATTGATAAATATTAATTAATCAATAATCATAATCCCAACAGTGGATTGTCTTCCTCAGTGGTGTTGGACCGAGCTGGTCAGGCTGTGGGAGAGCTCAACACACTGTGAATGGATTGAGCTCAGGATTTGTTGCTGTCTATATTCGTTATCCATCATCCAGTTCACTGAATCCTCCTGCTGCTCCAGACCTGTGAATCCATGCATGCTCTCTCAATAGTGAGACGTGTTGTATAAACTACAGCTGATTGTATAAGCTATCCTGTTAAACAAGTTTACTTTACAATAAATGAGGGGCACACATGCTGGGCTTCCCCAGGCTTAGACTGGCTGAACAACTGCTGTTGGGGAAACATGTTTACAGAACTAAAGAAACAGTCCTGGTCGGCTTTGGATCAACATACATGTTTTTGCCATGCCTGCCATTTGTATTCCAGCACTTTGGTCCAACTTGAACTGTGTACTTCTAAAATTCCCACCTGCCTTGTTTAGATATTTTAAAGTAGAGTTTTGCCGAGATATTAGGAGTAGTTAGCATCGTACCTGCAATCAGTTTTTGATATGGGCAAAATGGCTCGGGACCCGGGGCACCCTTCTGTCAGGGGGTGGCACATGCACTCAAAATAAAAAAAAGAACATTTACCGGTTAGTTGAACCCTGAATGACCTTTCTTCTTGTTTGCCTGTCCAGTGAGTGTTCCCCGTGTTGTGCACAGTGTCAGGCTGGTAAGAAAATATGGCTGTGCTCTGTGGCTTTTTCTGCTGCGCTGGAGAAGGCATCAGATTCACCGCCACTAACTTGGCTGTTTCTCTCAGGTTTAAGATATTAGGATTGCATTTGATCATCTCTAACTCAAAACCTAAAAGAATTACTAAACCTGAACCTGATTACAGGGTTCTGACCAGATATTCATTAATACACAAATTGTGATCCATGGAACCTTTTTTCTAGTTGTGAAAAAAGCATTTTCAAAGCATTTTTTTAGCATCTCCAGATTAAGAGAAGTTTAAAAACTGCAAGATAGAGATGGGTCAAACCTATACTTAACTATAAATAAATGCATATTTATATATTAAAAGTGGGGGTGTCTTGAGTTACAGTATAGGTTGAATTAAATCGTCTTGAGACAAAACAGTCTGAGATAACATGTACTTCTTATCTTAAGAAGGCCAGTGTATTTCTTAAATTGCAATTATGTTTGACCTCTTGGAGTCAGTCAAGGGTGTATGGTTGCAATCAAGGTGTTGCAATGATGCAGTCAAACATTAAACCAAAACCTGACTGAAATATTCTAGTGGGACCTTACGTGACAAAAAAATCCTCAGTAGCTGAAGCAACATTGAAAAGAAGAGACCAGAAATCCTCCACAGTGACGTGAGACACTGGTAAAGTCATATAGAAAACTACCACTGAGACTGAGTGATGATAAAGATGATTCTACAAGCTTTTAGATCATGGTGTTTACTTGGTTCTTCCAGAGGCAACAGAAGATTGGCAGTTGTTATAATCTTCAGGATTTGCATACAACCTATGTCCACTTAGCGCTACTTACATCCCAAACTGCTGAGGCTTAATGAATTTTCAAAGATAAATTTATCACAATATTTTCTTGTCTGTTGATTTGTAATCAAAGTCTCTATACAGTTTACAATTCAGCATCTTCTGAAACTGCTAAGTTTGTACCGATTCTTACAGTGTGACATTTCTGGACGTTCTAGGTGCCGATTGGAACTGAAACTGATGGCATGAACATCCTTGGACTGGTGCTGTTTGCTATGGTGTTTGGTGTGGCCCTGCGGATACTTGGAGAGGAGGGAGAGGAACTCATCCGTTTCTTCAATGCCTTCAATGAGGCCACCATGGTGCTGGTGTCCTGGATCATGTGGTAAATATGGATAGATGCCTTCAGACTGTTAAATGCTTGATCAAAAGTGACCAGGATTTTCTTTCACGGTAATTTCTTGTCTGTTCCTTAGGTACATTCCCTTTGGCATCATGTTTCTTGTAGGGAGTAAGATCGTAGAAATGGAAGATGTGGTTCTTCTGGTCACAAGCTTGGGGAAATACATATTTGCTTCAATCCTAGGCCACATCATCCATGGGGGCATTGTTCTTCCCCTCATTTACTTTGCCTTCACACGAAAGAACCCCTATAGTTTCCTTTCAGGCCTCATCACACCCTTCACCACCGCCTTTGCCACCTGCTCCAGGTATTCTTGCATAGCGACAAATGTATTTGGCTTCCTCAACAACAATAATCATGCAGGCAATAATTTTATTCTGTTTTTTTCCCTCACTAGTTCAGCAACTCTTCCCTCAATGATAAAGTGTGTGGAAGAAAATAATGGTGTGGACAAACGCATTAGCCGCTTCATCCTTCCGATTGGAGCTACGGTGAACATGGATGGAGCAGCCATTTTCCAGTGCATTGCTGCCGTCTTCATCGCACAGCTCAACAACACTGAGCTGAATGCTGGACAGATCTTCACCATCTTGTAAGCTTTATCAGGAACTGACAATGCAGCGTTTTGCAAAAAAAGGGTTAACACCCCTAGAACTTTTTCATATTTTGTCACATTAACACTACAAACTCCAAACTGTTTTATTGGGATTTTTTGTGATAGACAACCACAAAGATGTGCATAATTGGAAGAAAAATTACACATGGTTTCCAAAAATGTTTTTATAGTTTTTGCCCATTCTTCTTTGAAAAAATACCTCATGCTTCGTCAGAGTGGATGAAAAGCATCTGTAAGCATCAGTTTTCAGGTCTTGACACTAGTTCTTAGGTCTGGACATTGACTGGGCCATTTCACTACATGAATATGCATTGATCTAAACCTATCCACTGTAGCTCTCTCTCTAAATGTTTACAGTCTTTGTCCTGTTGGAAGATAAACCTCCACCCCTGTCTCAAGTCTTTTTTAGCCTCTTATAGGTTTTCTTCCAGAACTGCCTGCTATTTAGGTCCATCAATCCACTCATCACCTCTGACCAACTTTATTTTCCCTGCTTCAAAAAAATAAAAATCCCACTGCAGGATGCTACCACCACCATGTGTTACTCTGGGGATGGTGTTTTCAGGGTGACATGCAGTTTTAGTCTTCCAAACACAGAATATTGCATGTAGCCTGAAAAGTCATCTGACCAGAGCAGCTACTTCCACGTGTTTGCTGTGGTCCAAATATGGCTTGTTGAAAACTGACTTTCTTTCAACAATGGCTTCTTCTTGCACTTCTTTCACATTCTTTCACATTGGCCAGATTTGTGAAATGCATGACTGGTAGTTTTCAAGTTAACAGATTGTCCCACCTGAGCTGCAGATCTTTGCAGCTCCCCTAGAGTTACTGTTGGCATCTTTTCTGATGAATTTTCCCTTGGCTAACCTTTCACTATAGTTGGATGGTTATGTCTTGGCAGGTTAGTAGTTGTGTCATTCTCATTCCCTTTTTTGGTGATGGATTATTACCTACCCTTCTTTAAACTTCTCCGCCACTTTCTCCTTGACAACCACCTTGTTCCTTGGTCTTCATCATGCTTTGTGTTCACTAATGTTCTCCAACAAAACTCTGAGGCCTTCACAGAACAGCTGGATTTATACTGAGATTAAATCACACACAGGTCGACCCTATTTAATAATCAGGTAACTTGTTGGTTGCACTGGACTTTACTTAGGGGTGTCCGAGTAATAGAGGTCAGAATACAAATGCCAGCACAGTTTTCCGAATTTTTTAAACCGTACAATGGACAAAATGTGAAAAAATGAAAAAGGGTAACGATACTTGTGGCACTGTTTTGGTAACCATTTTTAATCTGCTGTGAAACAGCTTCATTATATGTTGTGATCCCTTGTAGGGTAACAGCCACAGCCTCCAGTGTTGGTGCCGCTGGCATCCCAGCCGGCGGCATCATCACCATCGCCATTATCCTGGAGGCCATCGGCCTGCCAACCAATGATCTGTCCCTCATGCTGGCCGTCGACTGGATTGTGTGAGTAAAGTTAACCCCCAGTCTGACACTGGAAAACAATCAGCCAACATTACAAGGCAGGGAAAACAGTTTCAAGTCTTTTCTCAGAGGAAAAACAACTCTTTTTATGCAGCAACTTTCTCCTCTTGAAAGAGGAATCTGACTTCAAAAAGCCCTGATAATTAGCAAGGACATGGTAAAGGTTTTTAATATAATCTTATAAATAAAATGACTTGTTTCCTTTACTCCCATTTCCTCCTTGAACTCAGGGATCGTACTACCACAGTGGTGAACGTGGAAGGCGACGCTCTGGGTGCAGGAATCCTCCACCACATCAACCAGCTGGAAACAAAGAAGCACCAACCGGAGGTGGCAGAGGAGCTGGAAGAGGTCAGGGTTGAATCTGTGGCCAACGTTCAGGCGGAGGAGGAGACGTCGCCGCTCGTCATGCGTCAAACCAAAATCTTGGATGGCATGCCTGAAGCCATCGAGTCTGTCCTGTAGACTCAGACTTTACTTTCTTGACCGTCTGACCATTTGGCCTGAGATTTATGATGTTGCTGCTGATCGGGCATCAGTGTGAACCGATGTCTTTAAAAAAACAATAACTAAACTAACAAAAAAAAAAAAAAAACAAATAGAAAAGTTTGCAACTTTGAAAAATTCAGAAATAGCCTGTAAAATAAAGAGTTTGCATTGCATCCAGGATTCAACTTCAGGATAGTACATAATGCAATTCAGAAATATTTTTCTAATCAAAAACTCAAACTGTTAGTGATTTAATTTTTGTTTAGTATTTTCACCCATAAGTACACTTTAACTCTAAAATAGGCCAGAAACATTCCAATAAATGTTGAAGATCTGTTTGTTACACTTATAGTGGCTCTCAAAAGTACACACCACCCTGTTGAAATGCCAGGCTTGTTTATGTAAAAATTATACCTTAATAACTCATTTAAACACATTTCCCACATAAAGTGTAATGTATCCTGTGCCAGTCAATTTAAAACCAAAAAATGATGGGAGGAAAATTATAAAACAAACAAAAAAAAACAATCAATTTGCCTGGTTGCATAAATGTGAACACCTTGAAACTTCTAATTTGTTGAAGTTCCTTTTGATTCTGTTTCAGTGGTCTTGATGTTACACCTGCTATCAATTCTAGTGAACTATAGACCAATCTCCAATGGTTGTATTTTTTTGATCTTTGCCTATTTGCATCCTTTAGCTAAAGCCACAGCTTGCAGAGAGTTTTCAAAAAAGCAAAAGGATCTGATTATATAAAGGTATCAGTCAGGAGAAGGGGACAAAAAATGCCACAGTATTAAATATTTGTACACCATGGCACAGTGAAGTCTGTCGGCAGTAACTGGCAGAAATAGGGGACGGCTTTTTGGGAGAATATGTTATGGTTTGATGAAACAAGCATGAACTTTGGGTGACAGTTCTCCAAGATGTGTGTAGCACAAAAAATCGACTAGCACACTACTAAAAGAACACCCCACCTAGTCTCAAACATGGTGTTGGCAGCATCATGCTCGGGGGTTACTTTGCTCCAGAGTTTATTTTTTTGTCAAAATGGATGAAGTTATGAATACTTCTAACTATACACCTTCAGGTGTAGCTAAAAAGCAAAGATGAAGATGGATTTTACTTTTCAGTATCACAGTGAGTTCGAAGATACATACAAATCAACAAAAGTGCTGAAACTGATTAAGCAAAGGATTAGTTTAAGGGTGTGCAGACCAATTGTACCTTCTTTCTTTCTTTCTTTCCCTTTAACAAATTAGATTATTTTTACAGTGAATTGTACAGGATATGTGTCTCATTCTGTTTTTCACATCACAAAAACTTGGTAATTCAACAGGAGTCTGTACACTTTGAAATCCTGCTGTAGTGTACGGTGCTAACAGCCTTTAGTGTTCTGTTTTCTGAACATTACTGGGTTAATTTTCTCTATTAATCATTAAAAAGTAAAAAAAAAACAAAAAAAAAACAAAACAACCATTGACCTAATAGGAACAAATTCTTGACATTGTTTTAACTAAATGATACATTCCATCGATTGATCATGCCTGATGGAAATGGAGATGATTATTTCAGATGAAAATAACAGAATCTCTGTTCCGTAATTAGGTGGAGTTGAGTTTGAAGCTGTGTGACTCCAAATTGTGAACGGTATTTTTTCCTACAATGTTTAGAAGATAGTTGGGCTTGTGTTGACAGACAGTTACAGCAGGCAAATGCGGCCCAAATCCAATTTTTTATTTTTTTAATTTATTTTTTGTTTTGCCCATACAAGACCCATTTCTGACTTTTTCAGCGGCCCAATTCCGATTTTTTCACCTCCAAAAAAATCAGAATTGTGCCACTTCCAAATGTGGTACTAAATTGGATACGTCTTTAATACTTTTCAAAGGGTTTTGTAGTCTGAGCGATTTCATCCGACTTTCACTTCATTGTCCTGGCTCCAACTTTGCATCCACACAGATTTCTCTACAGAAATAGCAGTCACTGCTCCACGAAAGGCCATTGTTAAGAGTTGTACTCTCAACTCTTTTTTCTGACCTTTCTTCGTCTTGTTATGATGTGGTCATAATATTGTCGACTCCCATTGCTCAACTAGCTAAAACAATTATACACAGAGACCGGCATCCATTTTTACTTACAGTGTTCTGCTGTGTGACGCAATATTCTATTTCTGTGCATGTGGGTTGCTTTGGAGTCGTGAACCATTTAGACTTAAGTTTGATGGTGGTTGCAATTAAATGGTGTGAACCATCATGTAAAAAAAAAAAAAAATTGCAATTGAGCTCCAAGACCTGCCATGTGACAGTATACTTGGTCACGCATCAACTCTGAAAATGAACAATTAGGTATTGGGCCTATCTTTCGGTTATGCTTCATGCTACATTATCAGTGAAACATTGGCTAAATATGGTCAAACATGTATGGCCTCATGTTAAAAAGATCACTGAAATCCCCCTGAATGCTCATTCTTGTGTAAACAGAAGATTGTATTATTTATATAATCATGGTTTATATCTCAGTTTTTCAGCTTTTAGTGGGTTAAAAAATAACGGCTACACTAACCTCAGCACAGCTAGCTTGGTATTGCAACGAGCTGCTGTTAATTCCTATTTAACAAGTTAGCATCTTAATTTTCTCTTCGAACTTAAATTAATCTTTAGATTAATCTTTAATTAATCTTTAGATTAACCTTTAATTCATCTTTAGATTAATTTAATAAAATATCCGGTAGCTTTTTTGCTAGATGTTTTTGGAAAGTATGTTGGCAAGGAATTTGAAATGGAGTTGTACCTGTATGCTAGCTAGCTAGCCAGCTAAAGCAGTGCTAAAATGCAGCTAACAATTAGCTTAGGTTAATATTCTTATTTTAGCTGACAGTTTATTTAGTTAACATTCCTGACAGACACAACGGACTTCGTTAAAATAAGTTGCAAGCATTTCTAACTAAGCATGTGGTTTCATATATTGGGACATTAATTGATGCCTAACAGTCATCTAACGGTTTTACTGTAATTGTTCACATTTTGCTGAAAAGGTGAAACTTTGCTTGTAGAGTCTATGAAAGTAAACAATACTAAAATGGCGCTTGTTATGGCTGTCATTTTAGATTTAAATATGGCTGCCATCTGTACTTTTACTCTTCAGGTACACAGAAAACTAGCAAGAGCACTGTAAAACCTATACCTCTGAAAGACATATTTCAGATGTCAAAACTATCACTATAAAATGGTCTTTTGTAAATCTGCAAAGCCGCTAGATGTCTAGTGAGATGATTAAAAAATGTTGCCCGTCTTGAAATCCAGGATGTATCTATCCAGACATAGAGTGTAAATTTTGAGAATAGTGATGTATTTACAGACTCTGGGAAAAAAGTGTACTAATGTACACAGTTACACAAAGGCAGTTTTACTACCTTTTTCTAACTTTTGTGTAACTAAATACCAATTTTTACTTGGTAAAAATTGGTATTTGGCAGCCACCTTTAAATTCAATATGGATGCTATGATGGTATTGAGAGCCAAAAGTGCCAAAATTCAGTACATAAGTTGTTAAATAAATATATGTGATAATTTAAATAATCTAATAATTTAAATGTTTAATTAATTTGGTAAATACGTAATTGCATGTGGAACATATTCATTAAAATTAGTTTAATTCAAGTCTACATAAATATTTCAACATTTATTTATTTAGTTTTTTTGGAAAGTGGCACTTTTGGTAAAAGAAGGCAAAGTTTTGTGGGTCCAGGTAGGTGTGAAATATAGTTTTCTGCCTAAAGTGAACATTTTTAATTCTTAAAACATCCTTGAATCACCAAATAAGCCAGAAGTTATACAAATGATCAAAAACCTGTAAGTGCAACCCTAAATTGTTCCCCTAAAGAATTTTAGCAGGGTCATTTGAAGGCATGTTGTAGAGCTGTTTATGTTTCCCAAGAAATACTGGCAGGATCTCATCTAACATTAATCAAGTAGTTTTGAGGTTCACCCTGTTTTGTTGGGCATCACATTACCACTCCACTATAAAACTTAAATACTTCACTTGTTTAGATAAATTACAGGTGGCTGGTTTAAACAATATCTCACACTAAAATAAAAGCCTCACCCTTTGTTTACACTCAAACACTGGACAAAAATGCAGGACGAACACACCAGATTTCACATAATTTTATTAACCCTTCTTTTAGATTTTTTCCACTTCCAAGTGGTGTTTCAGAGGCTTGTTTCATGCAATTACCCTACACTGACAGTTATAGGATGCTATCTAATATTTGTATGTTTTTAAAACCACATATGATGGTGAAAATGGTTCAATGCATCTATGTTACATAATCCTAATGTCATTTTTCTACCTATAAGTTAATCCTGATTGAAAAGTAAGCTTGTCTACTGACTTCCTGCCTATTTTTTATTTGTCTGTGATTGGTTGATCCTTCTTTAAATGAACAATGGTCTCTGTTGTTGTCACCACTGCGTTTTTAAGGTTTAGCCTTTGGTGAGCCCCATATTCCTGCATGGTGCTCTCTTTGATTTTAGGGGGTAAACTGGTTCTGTTGTTGTAGGACCTTGTGCCAAATCTACAGCCTCTCTGAAAGCTGTAAAACCTGACCAATAAGCTTCTGCTTCCCCCTAGTGGCTGTAATGTGAAAATGCTAAACAGACTGTGGCACAAGGCAAATTAGTGGTAACATTTCCTATTTATTCATGTTATTTAACCTAAGTAGCTGGGGATGATTCTGATCCAGTGTTTGCTCGTGTGATATTATGTGTTCTGTGAAGCCCACTACAATGTGAGGGGTTTTTCTTCTGGACTCTTGGTGATGTGGTGGGAATGCTTCAGCTGTGAAATTTAGTGAGAATGTCACAAATGGCTGCTTTAGCGAACAAATTAAGTAATGTTTGAAAACTTTCTGTCATTAGACATATCACAGATCAATTAACGTCATGCTGTGTTATATGACTGCATTTCTTAAGTATACTTCATCTGATACGATCACATGTATCCACAGCTGATGGAATTCATATTCATATATATATACATATACATATATATTTGATAATTTATTGTGATTGGTTTAACTTTTATGAATCATTTTTACTTCGTTTTTTTAACACCGTACACTTTTCCATCGGTTTTCAATGTTTCTACCATTGGAATACACTTTATAGCCTAAATAATATTTAGACTTTTCCTGTTAAACAGTAAGAATGTATGTAATGTTTGCTCTTTTTTTTAGTATTTAATATACCCGCTATTTTACCTGTGCCATGTCGTTGTCTAACATTGCACAGCTGTTTGCTGTTAGTCTTGCTGCCTGTCTTCATTAAAATGTTTTTTTGAGAGACCCTGATGAGTGGAGTATTTATTAAATCATTTATTTTGAGGGTCAAACTGGTAATCTAGATACGTGCTTCTCAATAAATTTAAATATAATTGGAAAGTTGAATTATTTCAGTAATTCAATTCAGGTATTTTAGTGTTTATTAATGGTTTAAAGAGAAGATAAATTAAAAAAAGGATTTTTAATAGAGAAATGTTACGACTACACAATCATAAGAAATACAACTGAAGATTGTCCACCCGAAAATAATTGACATCCTCCATAAAGGGGAAAAGCCGCAAAAGGTCCTTGCTAAACAAGTAGGCAGTTCAAACATTAGCAGAAAGTTGAGTGAAAGGAAAAGTTCAAGGGTCCAACATCCCACAGTGCAGATAAAATATAAATAATCCAATTAGCTTAAGGTCCTGTGTGGAGTTTCCACAATCAGTGATGATTTGCAGAGGTGTTTCATCTACTGGTGTTGGTTGACTGGAAGTCCAAAACAGAGGCATTTGCCACAATATCTGGAGACAGGCTTTATGAAAATGCCGATTTCATTTCCCAGCAGGACTTGGCCCCTACCCACACTAGCATACAGGTCCTTCTCAAAATATTAGCATATTGTGATAAAGTTCATTATTTTCCATAATGTCATGATGAAAATTTAACATTCATATATTTTAGATTCATTGCACACTAACTGAAATATTTCAGGTCTTTTATTGTCTTAATACAGATGATTTTGGCATACAGCTCATGAAAACCCAAAATTCCTATCTCACAAAATTAGCATATCATTAAAAGGGTCTCTAAACGAGCTATGAACCTAATCATCTGAATCAACGAGTTAACTCTAAACACCTGCAAAATATTCCAGAGGCCTTTAAAACTCCCAGCCTGGTTCATCACTCAAAACCCCAATCATGGGTAAGACTGCCGACCTGACTGCTGTCCAGAAGGCCACTATTGACACCCTCAAGCAAGAGGGTAAGACACAGAAAGAAATTTCTGAACGAATAGGCTGTTCCCAGAGTGCTGTATCAAGGCGCCTCAGTGGGAAGTCTGTGGGAAGGAAAACGTGTGGCAGAAAACGCTGCACAACGAGAAGAGGTGACCGGACCCTGAGGAAGATTGTGGAGAAGGGCCGATTCCAGACCTTGGGGGACCTGCGGAAGCAGTGGACTGAGTCTGGAGTAGAAACATCCAGAGCCACCGTGCACAGACGTGTGCAGGAAATGGGCTACAGGTGCCGCATTCCCCAGGTCAAGCCACTTTTGAACCAGAAACAGCGGCAGAAGCGCCTGACCTGGGCTACAGAGAAGCAGCACTGGACTGTTGCTCAGTGGTCCAAAGTACTTTTTTCGGATGAAAGGAAATTCTGCATTTCATTCGGAAATCAAGGTGCCAGAGTCTGGAGGAAGACTGGGGAGAAGGAAATGCCAAAATGCCAGAAGTCCAGTGTCAAGTACCCACAGTCAGTGATGGTCTGGGGTGCCGTGTCAGCTGCTGGTGTTGGTCCACTGTGTTTTATCAAGGGCAGGGTCAACGCAGCTAGCTATCAGGAGATTTCGGAGCACTTCATGCTTCCATCTGCTGAAAAGCTTTATGGAGATGAAGATTTCATGTTTCAGCACAACCTGGCACCTGCTCACAGTGCCAAAACCACTGGTAAATGGTTTACTGACCATGGTATCACTGTGCTCAATTGGCCTGCCAACTCTCCTGACCTGAACCCCATAGAGAATCTGTGGGATATTGTGAAGAGAACGTTGAGAGACTCAAGACCCAACACTCTGGATGAGCTAAAGGCTGCTATCGAAGCATCCTGGGCCTCCATAAGACCTCAGCAGTGCCACAGGCTGATTGCCTCCATGCCACGCCGCATTGAAGCAGTCATTTCTGCAAAAGGATTCCCGACCAAGTATTGAGTGCATAACTGTACATGATTATTTGAAGGTTGACGTTTTTTGTATTAAAAACACTTTTCTTTTATTGGTCGGATGAAATATGCTAATTTTGTGAGATAGGAATTTTGGGTTTTCATGAGCTGTATGCCAAAATCATCCGTATTAAGACAATAAAAGACCTGAAATATTTCAGTTAGTGTGCAATGAATCTAAAATATATGAATGTTAAATTTTCATCATGACATTATGGAAAATAATGAACTTTATCACAATATGCTAATATTTTGAGAAGGACCTGTAGGTACTTATACCTGGTTTCATAACCAAAGTATCATTGTGAATCACTGGCCTGCAAACTAGCCAGACCTGAACGCAACAAATTATGTATTATCAAGAGGAGGAGGAGAGACACCAGACCCAACAATATAGACAATCTTCCCTTAGCAAAATCTTTTTTTACAGTGCACGCTCTTTGAGGAAGGTGCATCTGTCCAGCTGTCAGGTCACCAGTCTTCCTGTAATTGTTAAGACTGGAACCTAACATTATTTGTAAAAATTAATTTTTACTGGTCTTATGTAATATCCTAATATCTGATAAACTGATGTTTTTGTTTTTCATTACTTGTAAATCCAGAATTATGAAAACTTCCTGAAATAAACGCTTCAAATAAATTAGTATGTGTGTAATGTTTCACTTTTGTACATTGAACTACTAAACTAATGCACATTTTGACTGATGAGATGCAACATTAGCTGAAATGCCATCCAGAAAAACGAAAGCGAAATTATTTCCTTGTCCACTAAATCTCTACTTGAAGCATACACCACTATGGAAATTCCCACAGTCCTGAACGCAGCAGGGATGATGCTTCAACATCATCTAACCTGCAGGTTGAGAGCTAACCGGAAAGTGTGGCAGAGCAGCACGGCTCCATCATGAGGATGTCCCTCCCTTCTTAACCCGCACCCAGGACTCCGCGACTCTTCATACAGCAGGACTCACCTCCAGACTCCCCCGGCTCCGGAAAGCGAGATGACGACCCGGTCTGAAAGAGAAAAAGCCCAGAAACTGAACGAGCAGCATCAGGCCATCCTTACCAAACTGCTGAGAGAGGAGGACAACAAGTACTGTGCAGACTGTGAGGCTAAAGGTAAACAGGACACAGCTGAGCGCATAAATGAGAGGATGGAGAAATGCTTGAACCTGAGTTCAAGCCTGAGTTCCCCATGCAGAGCAATGCGCTCATGCATGCCTCAGCTTAGTTTTATATTAATAAGCCTGTAATTCTCGGTGACATATTTCAACAGCTGAATGTCTGAATCTTGCAACACAAAAAGGTCAAGCCTTTTTTAATATCCAGGTAGGATTAAATTAAAAAACCTCCGCCGAGAAGTTTCAAAATAAAATACTCAGTGTTTGTTCTGTTACTAGTTATTGAAATGTTTTTCATTCAAATTGTATTTCTGAGCTGGTATCAGATTTTTTTAAATAATGATAATTATTTTTTTGATATTTTTTATATACAGGTATATGAAATGCACATTCCACACCGATATATGGAGTTTAAATGACTTTTTTATTATGAACCTGAACGCCTCTTTGTTCCGGTTGTAAATGGGTTCGCTATGGGTAACTTGAGGCTGTAGTATCGATGTCGTGTCCTTGACTGGGTTATTAATGAGCGGAAAACGTGCGTGTCCCGTGTAGCAGCGTGGAATTTGAGGCGATCTTGACACTCTGATTGTGTCCTGTTGGAGCAAAAACACATCAGCATCCTGTGCTGCAGCAGCGTCCCTGCAGGGCTGCAACCATCTTCACCGGACTCCATTAGAAAAAGCGAAACTTTATCGTTTTCTTGCACAACATCATAAAATACAGCTTGATCAAATACATTTGATAAAAGCATAGAGGCCCCTCATTAATTCGGCATACATCAGATGTAATAAGAGTTATTATTGTGTAGACTGTGCACACATTTGAACGCATTTACTAAATTAGTGGTTATCAGCTAAATACCCATTTAATCCAAGTTGTTTTGAATGAAACCCTGCTAGATAACCTTATGTGGCGGAAATGCATCAAAGTGTGAAAGGATGAAATTGTCAGTCTGTACAATATATTTTAAACCGGTCAAATCAGGGTTACCTCTGTGTGAGATTACGTTTCTTTTGCGTCATCACCGCGCCTCCTCTGCAATCACTGAGTCAGTGATGTACCTATTGCTTCTTTTTCTGTCTGTTTTCTGGGAATGAGGAATCCTACATCTTGGGGGATCAGTTTTATCTTGTCGCAAATTAATAGCTAAATATTCTGGCTTTGTCAAACATAGCAGACAAATCCTGTGGTATTGCTTTAATTAGTGGGACATCTCTTTTCAGATCAATTAGGGGAAAAATGTATGGAATAGTTTCAGTGTTGAGGAAAAAAACATGGAATCACCGCTTTAATTTGCACATTTAAACCAATATCGGCGCATATGAGCCACCATTATAAGACAGTGCCTGCTTCAAGCTGGTGTCAGGAAACATGGCCCCAACAAAAGAGCTGAACCAATAGACAGGTTTATTAGAATCCCTTGAGAAGGTAAAACAACACAGCATATAGAAAAACATAATTGCTCTCAGTTAGCTGGGTTTAAAATTCAGTGCAGATTCAACGAAAAAGAAGAAAAGAGAAAGCATCCAGCTAGACCAAAGGAAGAAATCAGGACACAAAACTCAAAGGAATCTGCCTTTAAAGTAGAAAATACACAACAAAAGGAAAGAAGACAAAATAGGCAATGGTTGCATGCTGTTTGTTCCCTGGTTGGGAAATCAGTGCCCAAGGTGGGTGGTGGGTAGAGAATCAGCTGGGATATCCACCAGTGAGAGCAGTGGATGCCCAGTTCGACCAGGTCACCCATATAAATATTTCTGTGCAGAGATAAAAATGTAAAACCAGCAGAATATGATAAATTTCAGGCCGTGTGTGTGATTTTATTATTGGGATTTACATAATCAGCAGTTCATCATGTTATAAAATGTGGTGCTTCTAATAGGTCATCTGATCGGTTCCTGCAGGCCAATGATTAACATTTAAGTTTAACAACAAACTCCTCCCACACTGCCTCGTCATCACTTCCTCCCAGGTGGTCCAGCGGGTGACTCAAACATAATCACAATGAGGGCAAGCCAAATTCTCTCAGTCTTTACAGATGTGAATCAGGCTTTCAGTACACACTGACCGCTTTCATCAGATTTTTGCGCGATTGCTAAAAGACCGGCGATTGATATGGTCCAGATTCTTTTCAGAAGATTGAAACATTTTAGACGGACTGCAACTGATTTGTTTCTTTACCTCTCACACAAACTTAACATATTTTTGTGCCAACTACCCACACCGACTGGCCCACATAATGCATCTGTCCACCAAGCAAAGAGTGTTCCACCTTTTGTTTATGAAGGTCAGATCAACTCAATGTTGTGAAATTTATGGTTGTAAATGTAAAAAAAGGTCCATGACCTGGGCTTCATCCGTTAAAGCTGATCTGATAACTGCTGCATGAGAATGATGGGAACCTGACTGAAGAACAATATTGTGAAGTTTTCAGAGATTTGAAGGTGCCAGACTAGTCAGAGGAGCTGGCACAGAGTGTTGATTGTGATTTGGTTTTGGTTGATGATTCAAGAATGTTTTCCTCCACTTAGTCTGAAATAAAATGAGCTGATAATTGCAACAATGACCGTTATTGCTCTTTTGATCCATGTTCTGCGAGGTCAGAATGTTCAGCTGTTAAATAAAATAATAAAAAAAGAACTCACAGAACTTTATTTTGTTTTTTCTGGAGGGATTTTTGTAGTTTCCCCAGCATATTTAATTAGAAAGCTGTTAGCTTGAGTTTTAATGGCACTTTTAGCATTGTTGTTGTTTTGTAAACTGTGTCCCTGGAACAGTGGTTTTGCTGGTGTTAGTCATCTGTCTGCTCATGCTGATTTATGTGTTCCTCATCATGAATTAGTGCTCTTATCTGTTTTAATAAAAATGAATCACAGACAAAGAAATATGGTCTGCTGTTGTCTAAAAAGTGCTCCATCAGTGGCTGTATGTTTAGGGTCATTGTCCTTCTATAAGGTGAACCTCCATCAGCAGGTTTTCTTCCAGGATTGCTCTGTATTTGGCTCCATCCATCCCACCAACTCAGACCTGCTTTCCTGTTTCTGCTGAAGAAAAGTGTCCCTGGTTGATATGGACAAAAACTTAATCTATATCCTTTATCTTTATGGAATGATTTACATTGTAATCCTGTTACAATCTCAAATTAACAATCTGTTTTTTAAGATGGCATCTGTTTCAATACAAACAGAATGAAAAAATGAAAACATCATTAATAATTAGTGATGTTTTTCCACAAACTAAACCCACAATTCTCTTCAGCATTGTGGGACATTGTAGTTTAAAAGTAAAACAATTATACTTTCTCAACTAACAACATATAAAGTACAAAACCCATTTTGAGTATAGTTTAAGAGTGCAAATATGTTGGAGTCTAAACATAAAATAATGCAAATTAAGGTTACCGTATCGGTGCCAATCTCATCTCCATACCTAAAAAAATGCTTTAATATTGGTGGCAAGGTACTATATGTACCTGCTGGTTCCATATTTACCCGAATGCCTCAGATGGTGAGAAAATGCCCACTAAGACCACAGGACCTCATGCAGAATTAAGATTTTCACCACTGTTAAACTCCGTCAGTATCTAGTAAGGATGTTTTAAGCAGCTTTTTCAACATCTTCTGTCTGTTGGCCTTTACTGTTGACTGTCAGATTCTCTTGCGGCTGTTGGTAATTCTCTCTGATGGCAGCTCTAAACATGCCATCTTCTTACAAACTGAATTTTGTACATCCTCGACACTAGTCTGCATATGTATACTGTATAAGTTATGTCCAAATTAGACCATTTAATTTGTTGCAAATGCAATCCACCTAATGTGTTCAGCAGAGGTATCTTTATGCAAAGCCCTTGATTCTTCCTGGAGCCTTTGGTTTTTGGTCCTTTGGTTTTTCATTCAGTTGTTTGAAAGCTCTGGTTAAGCCAATAATCAAGATTGGGTTTAAACGTAATGCTAAACTTTAAGGTATTCAAAAACTGGATTTACTATTTTTGTCTTATTTTAAATAAAAGATTCAGTTGCTTCTTCTCTGGAGTAGCAATGAGCTCCTAAACTAAATACTTCTTTCGTGTGTTAAGATTTGATTTACTGCCTCATGTTCTCTGTATTGGTCAGTGATTCATTAGCCTGCAGCTTGATGCATCTCTCCTTCTGTTCAGAACCGGAGCATCCTGCCACACTGTGTCTCATTATGTTGCACTATGTTGCAGCTGTTTTCATAAAATCTATGGATAAGAAGGATAAAACATCCTGGTGAAACCAGTTTTTGTTGACGCCTTTGCAGCAAATGTCACAGAGGTTGGCTGTCTTAACCGGTAACATAAAATCGATGCTGCATTGTCTGACATTCAAGCAAATAGAAGAGCAAAGGTCTTGAATAATTTTGTGGTTTGTTCAGATTTAACTTTGCAGACATGAGCACAGCTGTCATGTCCCATTAAAAACAACAGGCTTTCCTTTGGCAATCCATTCAAACATTTACCATGCTGACTGAGCCCAGTGGAGCCTGAGATGGAGCTCCTTTCATTTTTACTGGGAAAACTGGAAACTTGGATGTCGTTCCAGAAGCCTTATGGTCCGTTCAGTCTTGCTGACATATTCCCCGACGAGAGAAGAGGGTTTGTCTCTCCACCTTTCCAAACAACTCATACTTGTTCAGTCTTTTTATAATTGTCCTCTTATTAGCTTTGACATTTACAAGGCTGTAAAATAGTGTTGCTTTACATAAATCTTTCACATTGTCAAACACACTTTAAAATCAGACAGAGATAACAAAAAGCAGTGTTTTGCACATGCCATCTTGCATTTTTTGTGATTACCATAAAGGGGTCTTGTACATCCATAAGGAGGAATTTTGACCCACTTTTCTTTGCTGAATTGCTTTAATTTACCCACATTGGTGGGTTTTCCTGCATGAACAGTCATATTTAAAGTCATATCACAGCAGCCCAATCATATTTAACTCTGGACTTTAAATAGGGCCAAGCCTTCATTTAGTCTTTTTTGAGCAATTCAGCTCTATGCATTACTGCAAGTCTCAGCAATGAAGCACCAAACCATCACACTACTGTCACAGTGTTTGACTCTCTGTGTGCTGTTTGTTTTCTGAAATGCTGTGTAAGTTATATGCACGTTCCACTGTTTTCTCATTAGTCCACAGAACATTTTCCCAACAGTCTTGGAGATCATTCAGATGTATTTTGGCAAATGCTTGACAGACCTTTATGTTCTTTTTGGTCAGCAGCTGTTTTGGCCTTGGTTGATTTCCCTTGGATGCAGTTTTTCTATCATTTATCAGAAAGGAAAAAGTCTTTTTTCCTTTGACCTAAACATGAGATTGCTAATGCATCTTCTAAATGGTTCCTTCTTGGATTCTTTACCTGGACGTCTTCCCTGGATGCAGCTCAGCTCAAACATAACAGAGGCAGAGAATTACACTTCATTAACTCTCAAATCAAACATTCACTTCATCCCTGACTGACTGCTCAAATGCAGAGCTCTGATGCCACTGATCAGTTGTTTTAGTCTTCGGAGCGAGCGCCGCTTGTACATGTGGCATCCCCTGCCTGTTCCAGGCAGCGTGTTGGGGGTGCGGCTGCACAGCTGCTGCGGTGTGCTGATTCACCTTATCCTCTGAGCTGTAATTTCACCCTTTGTGTGCTTCTCTTCACACACTACCCTACATTTTTCCCTCCATGTGTATCTGTGACAGAGATGAAATTCTCTCTCATATCTGTTTCACTCTTTTGTTCTCTGTTCATTGTGTTTGTCTACTTAATAGAGTCCCCAGACTCGATGTGAATTTAGTGCTACACACTAACATGCTCTCTCAGCCTCAGTTCTTGGCTTGATGTCAGCATCATTATAGATAGAAACCATGAAATCTCCAAGCTGGCAGATTCCCTCGTCCATGCAAGCTCAGCAGATCTTAGCAAGTACCTCCAGGCCTCTCACTGCTTTGACGACCTATCCTTGCTACCAATTTACTGTCAAATGTGTGAAATACAAAGACCGACCCTGTGACTTATACAGCACCTTCCACACTTTTAAATAAATGCATATTTTATTGCAGAAGCGTAATCTCACCCTGAACATTTTTAGTATATTCATTCTGGAGTCATAATTAGGCTCTTTATTATGTGTTAACAACAGTAAACGGACATGTTCACTGATAGATATTGTACAGTACTATGTGTGCCTTTGGTTAAATGACAGAGGAACTCTCATTGGATACTAAACCTCTGACTTCCCCAGTTCGAATTCCAAGTTCAGAGTGTGTTCTTGTACGTCTGACTGAAAACCTCAGAAAATAGGACTTTCGAGTACAAGAATGAACCTTTGTAGTACATCTAGAGAGTACTACGTCTACCTTGGAGTCTCCTTCCAAGAAACCTCCAACGCCCCTAGAAAACATTTATATGGTCGTGTCCAGAAGGTACCCTGATCAGATGGCTGAGGAAGTTGATTTCAGGCACTTGTATCCAGTATCTCGTTCCTTTGCTCTTGGTCCATGTCTCATGATCAGAGGCTCAGGTATTATTAATAATAACATAGATAATAATGATATAAGGTAATATTCATGTTTTGGACTGGCCCAGCCAGAAGCCCAACTAGAATCTTTGGAGAGAGCTAAAGATTAGGGTCTTAGCAAAGAGGCCTTCCAACCTCAAAGGCTTGGAGCTTTTTTATTTTCTTTTGAGAGATGCCTGTCTCATACCCAACTAATAATTAAAGTGATCTAAAATCTGCCAGGGGTTTGAATAATTTTGGGTTTAATTGTAATTCTGCTGCATAATCGAAGTCCTGCAAAGCCCTTTATCACCAGCAGGTGGAACACTGCCTTCACTTTCTGCTGTTTCCTTTTAGTTTGCTTTCAGCAGATTGAGGAATAAATGCTGCACCTAAATGTTTGGTCTACCGGCATCTTTATGCATTAGGAAATCAATTATAAAACATGAACAGCAAGCCATTAGATATTCATTAGTTTTGTCTGGCTGTTTTGCTGTTTAACTTGTAATTGCTTCTGTTTATTCGTCATTTCTGGACATTGATGCTGTTGTTGTTGGTGAGGCAGATTTGTCTCGTTCCTCTTCCTCCCTCTGGACTATAAATACCCGTAGGAAAGCTGCAGGGGGCAGCGCAGAGCTGCTGTGCTTTCCCCCTCATCAGAGTGTTGATGCCTCTACCCTTCTGCTGTTCTCCAGCACTCAGGTTTCCAGGCTACAGTTCTGTAATTTACAGTGAGGGAATTTGTATTAATTAGCAAATGGAGGATGTTAACCTTCAAGAAAGGAGAACACAGCTGAATTTCAGCACATGGTTTATTTTCCGGCTTGCAGCAGCATCCAGCCTCTATGAACTCAGATAAATGTTTTCTCATAAAAAATAAAATAGAAACAATTTAACTGGGCTATTTTGCCTAGATGTAAATAGAATATTAGTTGATATTTCTTAATAGGAGAAATAATGGGAAAGTGCAGGCTAATAAAGAGATGAATGGATGCTTTCAATAGAACACAGTATTAAATGGTTTATAAGAGCTGTGCTCAGGTTTACTGGTTTCTGTGGCGCAGAACAAGCGAAGGCTGCAGCATTATTGAGGATTTGTCCACACACATTGATTTGCCTCTTTTAGCATCAAACATTTTAACCCTAGAACCAGCAGAAGGACCACCTGAAAACACACACACACACAAAATAAAACACTTCTCAATAAGTTAGAATATCTTTGGAAAAGTGAATTTATTGCAGTAATTCATTTATTTTATAATATAGATTCACTGGACAGAAATAGTTGGGTTTTAGGCATTTATTTCTGTTATTTTGATGATCATGGCTGAATGAAAACCCAGATTTCAGTATTTCCGAATGTTTAAATATTAAATAAAATAAGTTTAAATGCAACAAAGGGATGGTATGGCCTGCACAATCATTTGAAAGATTGCTGACTTGACATTTGTCCAGCAAACAGCCATTGATGTAGTCCACAAGTAGGAGAAGCCAAAAAAAAAAAGGGTGTTGCTAAAGAAACTGGTTGTTCAAAGTGTTCTAAATGGAAAGTTGAGTGAATGAAAATGTGTGGTTGAAAAAGGTGCAAAAGCAGTAGGGATAACTGCTTCCTTGAGAGGATTGTGAAGCAAAACCCCTTCAAGAGTTTGGGAGAGATTCATAAATTGCATACTGCAGCTGGATTCAGAGATTTAATCACCACCACACAAACGTTTCCAGGAGATGGGCTACATCTGTTGCATTCCACGTGTGAAGCCACTCCTCACCTGGGCTAAGGAGGAAAAGGACTGGACGTGAAGTCTGCATTTCATTCAGAAATCAAGGTCCCAGAGTCTGGAGGAGGAGTGAAGAGGCACAGAACCCGAGCTGCTTGAGGTCCAGTGTGAAGTTACCACAGGCAGTGATGATTTGGGAAGCCATGTCATCTGCTGGTGTTGGTCCACTGGGTTTTATCAAATGCAAAGTCAGAGCATCCATCTACCAGGAGATTTTAGAAAACTTAATGCTTCCCTCTGCTGATAAGCTTTATGGAGGTGCTGATTTCATTTTCTAGAGTGACTTGACACCTAACCACACTGCCAAAGGACCAATAACTGCTTAAAGAGCTTGGTAAAACTGGCCTGACCCAAACAACACAGAGAACATTTAGTCTACCTAAGAGGCATCAGACCCAACAAAGCAGATAAGCTGAAAGATGCCATTAAACCAACCTGGTCTACATTCACACCTCTGGTGCCACAAGCCTCCATGCAAAGCTGCATTGATGCAGTAATACATGCAAAATAAGCCCCAACAAAGTCATGGGCTTTTCAGTGCAGATTTGAATCTATTTAAAATATGAGTTTAACTTTTTGGATTAAATTACTTAAATAAATTACTTTTCCGTATGTGTGGGCAAATAGTTTTAGATCTTCTAGGAACTGATTGTATTTAACCCTGTCAAGCTGGGTTAAGTCCATATTATCAAATTATTTACTGTAAATATCTATTGTTCATCCAAAAATAAAAACAATTAGTATTCATTTATTTTGTTTATTTTTGTAGTCCGTATCCCCATCAGCTTTTACAGGCAACATCCCGGTTGCCTTAGCAAAAGTTACCGTTACAGTTAACAGAGTTATGCCTTTACAAATTCTCGGCATACATGATGAAAATTTTGTATTTTATGTTGTAAATATGTGTGGGGGGTGATTTCAGAGAGTGTCAGACAACAAGCAGAGAAGAAAATAACACGTTCTTGTGTTAAATCTTACATCCAAGGTGTTTGTTTCTTTATAAAAATATTGAATAAACCAACTGGAATCATGGCTATAAGTTCAGGAAAAGAAGACCCTGAATGACTGAGGAGGTTTGAAGTTGGCACCGGTAATTTGTACCCTATTTCTCCAGCTTACCCCAGACAAGAAATAATAACCGAACAACATTTTAAGGTTCTATAAGGATTAAAATTTTACCTTTTTAATTGTACAAAACTACACACCAAAGAACGTTTATTTATATTATTTTGTCTTGGGTGTTTCTTTACTTCACTAAAGGTTTGCAGACAGTTGTTTCTGCACAGCTGTCTTAAGGTCTCGCTGCAACATTCAGTCAGGTTGAAGTCTGTACTTTGACTGGGCCACTGCAACACCTTGATCCCTTTGGCTTTCAGTTATTCTGTTGTAGATTTATTGCAGTGTTTTGGAATCATTAATCCATAGATGACCCAAGTCTTGGTCCAGGTCCAATGGCTGCATAACAAGTCCAGATCATCACCCCCTCCAACACCATGCATGAAAGTGGGTATGAGGTATTTTTGCTTAAATGTTGTTTTTTTAATCCTCCAAAAATAGTCCTTTTTATTATGACCAAACATCTCTACCTTGGTCTCACCTGTCCAAACGACATTGTTCCTGTAGTCTTGAGGTTAATTTTATGCAGTTTTGTAAGCCTAAGTGGTGCTGGCATATTATTTTGGGTAAGAAGATCATCGTTCCTGGCAGCCCGTCCAGACAAGTCACACTTGTTCAGACTCATTCTAACTGTGCTGCCATATACTTTGATATAAAACCTGCTAACCGAAGCCTACAGAGGTTGATCCTGGTTTTTCTTGGGAATTTCTCTGAGCTTTGCCCAGAATTTTCCAGGATATACACTCCTGGGATGATAAATAATCTTTTTCTCTATAGAATAAGAGACTTCAAATTCTTTATCAACTGCTTCCTTTAAGACAAGCCCCCAAACCATCACCCCTCCATCTCCGTGCTTTACAGTTAGTATGAAAAGTGTTTAGGCTGCACTTTGCTATATGTAAGATTTTCTCTTCCAATCAACAGACAGACAGACAGTGACACTTTGAACATTATATAAATGTTCACTTGAAGCCTTTCAACTTTTAGCCCATTGTCTCAGCTAAAAGGGGTTGGCTGTGAAAGAGTGCAGCAACCATCTCCTCCTCTCTGCCACTGTCACACACCTCCGACCACACCCGCCCTCCAGTTGTTCTGCTGACTGTCCTCAGGTTGACAGTTGGGGCTTTAATTTCATGCTCGGCTAGCTGTCCCCCCCGCGCTCTCTTCTTGTCAGTTTGAAAGCTCAGCTGTCACTCATCAAGGCTCTTGGGTGTTTCTCTGTCTGTGCCTCTCTCTGCTGGGATGGCTTGCTTTGTCTGCCTCCGTCCGTGTTTCACTTTGTATGCATGTGCCGTAGGGGAACATGTCAGTGTGTATCAATTTGTTCGAATATTTACATGTTCTATGCCGGAGGAGTCATGTTTATGGGTATCTATCTATAGGTCTCCATGAGAGGGTGCCTGTCTGGCCATAGGGTTTATACAGGATGCATTTAACTACATGAAAGAGGTTGAACTTGTGTTTGAGACAGACGAAAACTTTTTTTCATGTTTAATCAGGTTGGAAGTCTACAAATGGGTACTGATGTGTTTGTTGTGAGGTATGCATAGTGATTGCAGAGCAAATATCTGAAAAATGGAAACACAGAGTACCTAAACTGATATCATTTGCAGCAGGCACAGATGAATATGCCTGATTTCCAGAGTTGGAGGCATGGGCTACTATAATAATCATGTTGTATGATACCTTTATGCAGTTTGACTGGATTGCAGTACTGCTCTGAAATGCTTAACTTTGAGCTACATGGATTAAAGAGATATTTGGCTCAACAGGACAGTGATCCAAAGCACACACATCACTGGTTTTGGAATGGAGAACAGGCTAACTTTAGGCTTCTGGAATGGTCTTCCCAAAGGCCACGCTTGAGAAAATCTTTATTCCTTGCTTAAACGCCAAGTTTGTTCCTCTAAACCTACTGATTTAAATCAAATTAAATTACACTTACAAGGTCCGAGAGGGCACCAACCAAGAAATATGTCTTTGCTCCAGACGAGACACCTGAAAACACCCTGATAAATGCAGCTGCCCATATGGACAACCCTTACATCTTCTGCTATTAAACCAAAAAACACTATATCAATGTCAAGCATGGAGGTGACTGAATCATGCTCTGGCACTTCCTCTATAACAGGAAACGAGATGAATAAAATAATGGATCGCTAAATTCTGCCCTTTCACCCCAAATCAAGCACTTGATAATTGAAACTTGAGTGTTTCAACTGGACAATGATCCCAAACGCGCAGCCACATGTGCAACGGTGTTTCCACAATCTGTCTTCAATCCTAACAACATAAAAAATTGGACAATGCCTAAAAGCAGGAAACCAACCATTTTAAATAAACCCCACTAATTCTGTCAAGAAGAGTGGTCAATTATCCATCCAGAATTGTGCCAAAAGTTTTTTTTCTGGCTTCAAAAAGAGGTTGGTTAAGCTGCAACTTCGTAACAGAAATTCTAATAAATATTAATCGGGCCGTTTTTTTGAAGCATGTATGTATATTTTGAACCTTTGTTTATCAGAAAAGGGAAATTTGCATACACTCCATCCTAGTTACAATACATTGCAGTCAAATTCAGGCTGCCAGTTAGTAAAAACTTCTATATTTATACCCCTGCAGATTGCATTGAATGATTACATCATTGACTGTGCAGCAATCCCTAAGGAAGCATATGGTGTTCCTCATTGTTCTTGAAAAGGCCCTATTCTTTTTATTTGACTTTGCTCCATCGTTTGGCCTATGGTACCAGAAAATATGACATTCACTTTCATAAAAACCTCAATGAGCAGCACATTTGTACTGTAGAATTGGGCTAAACTACAGTAGTTTTAACTGAAACAAGTGTGGAAAAATGTACAACAATACTGTGAGGTAAAATTTTATTTTTTTCTTGTCTTTTTCTTTTTTTATTTGGATAATTTGTCAAAACCATTTTTCATTTCTATCACCTTTCTGAGATTAGTACCACGCTTTCCCAAAGTGGTTCAGATAATTTGGTCCAAGCTTTTGCCACATGCTGGTTGTTCCAGCCGAACTGGAAGACGAAGGCAGTTGCGGCTTCTTCAGTGGCTGCGGGGTTGCGGGTAACTCTCGCTACCTGGACGTGACGCAGAAATCTTTCAGGCAGGGAAACCGCTTCAATTAGGGACAGGGGCTTTCTGGTTGCTTCTGTAGCCTCATACAGAAAGGGAGTGAATAAGACCAGCATTGCTTGACTGTTCTTTCTGAGTGCTGGATTATGTGAGCAGCAGATCAATACTTAACTTGCATTTGCTTTCGATCGGCCGAGGTTCGATCGAAGGTTCGTAGTTACTTTGGATCCAAGGATTCTTCAAAGGTAGGCCTTAGGCTCACCTGCGAGTTTAAAGGCCTTCAGCTGATGCGCTGTCTGGTCTCTGCATTAGCTGTGGTGTACGCAGCCGGAGTGAACGAACGGAAGGGGAAACATGTTTTTGTTCAGCTCTGACTCCTCCTCTTCCTGGGCTGAGTTAGAAGCTGGTTATTGGGATTTAACGTGAACGATAGAGAAAAGTTCATACCGGCCTTTAATGTTGTAACCCATGGCTGGGGTCCCAACGCTATTGATAGGTTTCCAACAGATAGAGTCCAGTTTACACCGGCTGAGCTGCTTGATTTTAGGCTTAACTCTCATTCAGCCGCCTTAATGCCCTCTCAGGCGATCTGGCGAATTAGTGCCACTGCATTAGCACACTGATGCTCTTAGTAAACCCAGCCAGCCCACTGGGCTTTCTGCGACACCATTATATAGCCTGGATCCATAAAAGTCAAGCCGTTGCACTTTGTGTGTTTAAGTCACAAGTAAGCTTATGTTCTGTACCGGAGTAGAGCATGAGTGCTGTAGAGGGATTCTAGTCGCCATCACATTAAAATAATTTCTGTCATTTCTGTGCCATCTCCCGTTCATCTCCATAGAGATTTGGATGAGCCTGGGTAATTTTCTGTCACTTCCTGCATGGTGGTTGTCGCATTTCAATGACAGATTTACTGGAAACCGTTTCAACCTATTTCACTAAAACAAGCCGATTTCACAAAGCTAAGTTAACACTTTCAGGTTCTGTAAGTTTTATTTCCTAAATAATTCACTTAAAACTTTCCACTGCACAGATTCCAGCCATGATAATTGTTGGGAGTTCAGGTCAACTCTTTCACAGTAAGAGAATGTGTTTAAGGTTGGCATTGTAGCACATTAATGAATGATAGGGCAGATTTATGTCTTTTGTTTTAGATTCATAGCACTTGGCAGGTTTGAACAAACTTAAAGCACTTTTCTTTAATGTAAAGCTGTTGGTCTTCAATCACAGCATTGTTCAATTACAGCTTAATTCATCAGGTAAAAGTGAGAATGCCTGCAGCTTAAATTTAAAAAAGGAAACCCTTTAATGTCTTGGATGGAAATCTGTTTGTAGTGTGAAATTATTAAAATATCCTGTTCACATGGCTTCTTTATTTTTTGTAGAAAACAGCAAGGTACTCCTGATAATATGTGATAGTAATTTGCAGTGTCCAGGGATTTTAGCATTCACATGACAACCCCCCCTCCACCCCGGTTGCATGCTACCAAAAAAAAAAGATTTCACCATTTAGCTGCAGCATCCAGTTGATGCTTTTATTCTCTTAGAGATTATTCGATGCCTTACATACAGGATTCTTTATGATTGGCAGTGGAGTAGATCTCCTAGCTGGGGATTAAGCACCCTCACCACCAGATTGTGCCCAGATCAGCTGCATTGGTTACTAGCAGAAGTCTTGGGCTGCAGTTTAAATGCTGCATGTCTGTCAGGCTGGTAAAGAAAAGCCCTGATATCATATTTACAGATAAAGAGGGGAGTGGAGAAATATTGAGATAGTTTAGTCTGTTCAGCTGATGGACCCTAATAGTGACTGCCTGTTTCTTTTTTTTTTTTCGTTTTTACAGAGCCTCAAAGTGATTTTTGTCACATGAATGGTGTCCAAACACAAACATTTGGGGTTCTGTGTGCATGATTTCTGTTGACTGTAACTAACCAAGGCCTCTTCAATGAGCATTTCTCCAGGTCACAATCATTTGAACTTGGGTATAGTGTGCAGGCCGGTATGCTCATTGGTGCACAGAGGTGTGCTTAGAAAATAGCTTCACCTTCATTGTCTCATGTTGCTAAGTGGATAAAAATGCTGAAACCTTTTCCTCCACCTCAGGGCTGAAACTGATGGTGGTAGTACAGAAACTCGCAAATATTTAGGGAAATCCCACAGATTAGTTTAATCTAATTCTGAGTGAAGGGGAACTTTAGAGTAATTTATTCAGGGTAAATTAAAAAGAGCTTCTTTAACATTTCTCAAGATAAACTAACCTCTTCTTTTAGAAAAAATGTAGTTAAATGAGTTTTCAAGAGAGGAAATTATAGCAGTCAGCTCTGCATGTTTTGTGGGTTCTTTTACATATTAAGTTGAGCTTCTTCTGTGTGTTGTCAAATGCATGTGCTACTATGTCTATAGAGCTGCAGTTCTTATAAAGCCTCTTTTTAATTAAAGGATGTTATAAAACAAAACCAGCCTCAGTTCAATGTGTACTCTTCTGGAATAGGGTACGGTAAATGGAGAGGCGACCTGAACTTAGTGTCGAGCTTGTTAAACCTGCCTCTGCGAAGTAATTTGGATTATAGGATTAAGACAGTGTTTCTTCATGCTTTAGAATACACATTACGTAGTAGAGCAGACCAAAGGTTATCTGGGTTTTAGCTGTCCAGGTTTGGTGAGCCTGCCTACAACAATCTGTTGTGGGTTACCAGTACTGAAACATGTTAACTGAAACAAGTAAATATCTGAGCTACTTCAGGATGTTTTGCTTGAAATTACATATCGCCAGTCTGTCTGTGATCACTATAAAAAAGCTCCCATGTGCCTTTAAACTGCTATAGGAGATTAATCAATGGCAAACAGTCCCTCTTTAAAGTCCTGTGCAGTGGCTGTGGGTGTTGACAGTAGTTCAGTTCTATATCGGGGTGCATAAGCTAATTTCAACAGGAGTGCTTTGCTCAGGAGCTGCATGAGTGGGGACAGTAGACTGCAGCTTTTCTTCTTGACCTTCTAAGACCAACTTTAAGGTTGAAAATGTTAACATTTATCAATTTAATATTTCTTCAAAGTAGATGGATGCTCACTCATCCATGCTGTGAGTAGTGGTAGTTCTTGTATTCATGACTCCCAGGCTGAACACCTCTATCTTCTGCCACCCCACAAAAAACACACACACACACACTTCCCTGACCAGGCACTCTTTCTCTTTTTCTCTAGATAAACAGATTGAAGTAGATTTCATTGTGTTTTGATGTAGAAGCGTAGGATATTCCTGTTGAGGTCTGTCTAGTCAAGATTTTAATATTCTGCACTAGAGATGATTAAATGCAGTGAGGACACCTTAAAACACCAAAACAGCCATTAAATTCAGGAAGCTGTGAACTTTGGCATTTATATCCACCGTGATGTGCATAGTTATAATGAGGTGCCACTCCCTATTAGGGATGGACAATATGGACTTATAAGTTTGTCACGATAATGTTGGTATTTATGGTAATAACGACACACAATCACAAAACCTGTTGGTTATTGAATAAGCTACTTCATGACACAACTGCTATTTGGTTTTAAAATTAAACATCACACAATAACTGTACTTAATAATATTTATTAAGATAATGATATTTGTTGCTCTTCTCATGGAACCAGCTGTGGACAAGATGGCATAAATAACAATCCCAGTAATGCTTTTAGCTTTTTGGTTTCTAACCATCATGATGATGCATTTTCTCGCTGTCACGATTTCTTATGATGGAAAAAAAAGGTTAACGATAGTAAACTGTACTATAACTTCCTATCTTTTCTCCACATGGACTGGACATGCCAATAAGCAAAAGAAAACTCGTTCATGTTTTTTTGGTTACACCCCTTTAGACCTTAGCGCCCTGGGCGGTGAGCCATATCTTTTATTTCAATAACTGTCAAAATAACATGTTTGGTTGCACAAATGACCTCCATAACTCTCAGAAACTCTTAGAATATGTGTTAGCTTTTGTAAAGAGTCCTGTTAAACTCTCATTTTGTTGTGAATAAATATCAGATTATATTATTAAGTTAGAAACCTCATACTGCAAGAAGTGGAAGTTTACTTTCTGTTTCATCTCTGTTTAAGGTCCTCGGTGGGCATCATGGAACCTGGGGGTGTTCATGTGTATCCGCTGCGCCGGCATCCATCGCAACCTGGGCGTCCACATCTCTAGAGTCAAATCTGTCAACCTGGACCAGTGGACCCCTGAGCAGATCCAGGTATATGGACTCTCATCAACATCTGACACAGTTGACCCATAACATGCTCTATGAATGATAATCCATATGCTCTTACTGCTTAAATTTCATTATAGTGTGGCATGCTGTTTTTTGCACAAAGTCGACACACTTTGACTGTCTTATTCTCTCGTTTGTGAAGTGTGGAGTATTTACTTCTGAAAGGGGAGCAGATGAAATGGGGACTTAATGAAAGAAGTTGGGAGAAAAATGGATTTCTGTACTTTGAAAAAGACTCAAGTAGTTTGCCTTTAAGCCCTAAAGAAACGCTTTTATTGAAGCAGCACAGCTAAATCACATCTACAATGAGAGGAACAATTATTAACTACTGTAAGGAAGTTCTTCTATGATAGAATTTTTTTAATATGTTTTTAATGGTAAGGGTTATCCCTACCCAATATTAAGAAGTATTTTCCAGGTCTGGATGAGTATGGCCATTACACACAGATATTCCTTACCATCCATCCATCTGTCCATGCGTCCGTATATACTGCCATATTCAATAAATTGGAAAATAAACTCAATGCACTAAATGACACTTAATATATATTATATGCAATTTTAATACTGGAATGTGGGCTTACTGAAGATACCAGATACTCTGTCCTTACCTAAAGTCCGTCACACGTCCATATGTCCATTCCTAGTCCTGTATGTTCACCTGCTGTCCCGAGGTTGTGCCTTTTAGTATAAATTCCAGTGTTTGCTTACACACACATAGCTTGGCATACCAGAAAACACGTATGTAAACACACACGTGGATGTAGTATTGCTAGCCTCACACGTGATTAGTTGCCCTTTGTGTGTAGCATGTCACGTTAATTACGTTCCACACAATATATCCTGTGTGTGCGTCTGTCAGACTTATATGAGCATGCCAGTACTTTTCTAAATCATTCAGTCGTTAATAGATTCAGCTGTTTGGTGCATGTGTGTGTTAAAGTAATTTGGCTTTGCTTCTTTCTGTCAGCTGTGTGTGAGTGGAAGAGGGTCTGACGTAGAATGTTAATCACTGTATTCAGTGGCTAATTAATTCTGGATGCCTGATTATTCCGACTCTGTCGCCTCTGTTTCTCCTATCACCACCCCATCCATCACCCTCCTCTTAATTTAGCCTTGTTGCATACAGCCAGTGTGTCCTTTACTGTGTGCATGCAAGCATGCAAAGGAGACAGCAGGCAAAATGAGCTGAATGCGAATGTGATGCGTGAAGGACCCTGCTGTGAACGGTGCTGCTTCTATTACCAGTTGCCTTCCTTCCTGTTATGTTGATGTTTTTTCTCTTTATTGTAATTTTTATGTCATTTTTTTCTCTGTTTTTGCAGAGTATGGTGGACATGGGCAACACCAGAGCTCGCCAGCTGTATGAGGCCCACCTACCAGAGAACTTCAGAAGGCCACAGACAGACCAGTATCCTCTCGCTGCTCTTTCATACAATGTAGATCCCATCCATAACGGAAATTACATTTTCCTTAGTAAAACACTTCACATGTAGTCATGGTAAAAAGAAAGTACACCCTCTTTCTGTTCCAGGTTTTTATGTCAGTGCAACAGATAGATTAAAAAAAAAATAATTACAACCTAACCACATTTTAAAAGCATAAAGCATGTTCAATATTCCACACTAACATTGTTTATTAAAAAAATTGAAATGAAATGAAAAACCTGTTTGTGGAAAAACTAAGTACAGCCCAGGAACGGCTTTTAGATGTACTTTTAGCAGCAATAACTCTCATTTTAATTTCTGACTGACTGTATTAGTCTCTCACATCATCGTGGAGGAGTTTTGATCGACTCCTTACCACATTGTGGAGTTCATTTACGTCTACATTTGCTTCTGCACAACATTTCGGTCAGTTTAAGGTTTGAACTTTGCCTGGACCATTGCAGCACCTTGATTCTTTTCTTTTTCAGCCATTCTGTTGTAGATATGCTGCTGTGTTTGGGATCTTTGTTGGATTTGAATAGCAGCACCTGGCTGCTTCTTTCCCTCCTACACACTGCTCCTTCTAGAAACAAGATTCCATTTGATTCAGTCACTAATTTCAGTGACCCTGAAGACCCTGACGTCTCAGCTGGAGGTGATAGAAAAAGCAGCTTACTCTGTGTCCACAGCGATATGAAACCAGCTTTTCAGTTTCTCCTTTTCTGTGATATAAGACACAACAGTAGGTGCATCTGTTTATATTTCCACCAGCAGACTGAAATAAATATTCTCTTATGTGCAAAATGTGGTTCTAATGCAGAATCTGGCAGGGCCCATTTGTGCGGGTGGTCATCGTTCTTCATTCTTTTGAAGTCCATTAGTTGTTCTGAGAGCAGCAGTGCTGGCTGAAAGGTGCAGATAACAGGCCCAGGATTAGCAGAGCGACCGCCTTAATGTGTGTATTTCTGTGCGTGCTTCTATGCTTCTGCTCAACGCAATATTCTGAGCTGAAAGGCAATAAATGCAAATAAAAAATGGAATTCCTGCCATTTTTGTTTTTAAATCCTGCATCAGGCTGCACGGTGGAACAGCTGGTAGCGCTGTTGCCTTGCAGCAAAAAGTTCCTTGGTTCGAATCTCAGCATGGGGTATTTCTGCATGGAGTTTGCATGTTTTATGCAATGACTGCTGGATATAGGCACCAGCCCCCCCGCGATATGCGGGTAAAGACGGTGAGTGGATGAATTCCTGCATGTTCAAGTCATTGTGTATTCATCATAAGTAAATACAAGAACATTAGACGGCTAACTCCTTTTTACCTTGTGAATTATAAAAATATTTATTTATAAAAACAAGTATTTCTTTTATTTTAAACAACAAAAGGCATTTCCTATCCAGAGCAGAATTAATAATAGTATACATTTCCATAAAATCAGAAGCCTTAAAAAGGTCGTATTTATTTCATATTTTTCACGCTGTAATTTAATCGACGCTAACGTTTAACTTGCTAACTGAGGCCTGTGGCGATGTAGCCAAGTTTTGTGTTTGACAGCAGGGTCACCTTACTAGAGTACCTTATCCTGAGTAAAAGGTTGCTCCTCTAAGGTCATTTCTGAGGTCTTTCGTCCTTGGCATTGTGCTAACACACTCCTGAATCCTCAGGACCCCAATATATTAAAATACTTTTTTTTTCCCTGTTAAGAGCCGGTTTGGTTTTCAGAGCCAGAGCTCCACCTTGGAGTCACATTAAGATGTCACTAAAAACGTCTCCTTAGGTAAATATTTATCCTACTTTTTAAATATTTTCTGTCCAGGATTACAGTTAAGAGACAATTTAATTCCACATATGGCTTTAATGTTCCAGTAAAGCAGCTGTATCCAGAATGTTCGCCACCCAGGCCAAAAATGACTAGTTAGGCCACCAAAATGAGAATTTCTTTAAAATAAAAAAATGAAAAGAATAATTTTACCGTAACATCATAATTTTTGCCTTCTCAGCAATAAACTGAATTGACAAAATTTCTATAAAAAAGTAAAGTGTCTGATTTTCTTTTTTTTGTAGAAAAAAATCTTCGTGTATACAAAAAATAAAAAGGTTCTCCCACATTTGCCTTTAAAAAAAACAAAAGAGGGATTTTATGGCATAAATCTTTTTGGTCAGTTGTTTTAAATTTTCTCTGTCTAGACCTTTTGTGCATTCCCAGTAACAAGAACACAGTGTGGGTCGATTATCCATTTTTTTCTTGTTAGGCAAAGTTTAATAAGTGGAAGTGGCCAAGTCTGCTTTTAAGTAAAGGTCAAAGGTTTGGATGTTTGCGTTCCTGTTTACATGAAATAATAGCAAAAAGCTCACTTGACAAAATATGAATACTTTGTGTTGTACGAAACATTTCCCAGTTTAAGAAGGTTTTAATTTGTCTGAAAGACCTCATTCACTAAAAATGTTGCCTTGATTTTGTTTTGTCTTTCTAAAAGTCCATAATTATCAACCGCCTGTGCTGTTTTATTAAATTTGTACCATTCTTGAAATAGGGTTGAGGGCCACTCGAACCAGTCTTGAGGGCCACATATTCACCCCAGACACCCCCTTGTAAATAGTTGTCTTAACCCTTCATGGTCTGAGCTTATTTTGGCAGTTTCTGAATAATTTAAATTCACATACAAAAATGTTAAGCAAATCCTTGTTTGGTGTAATTTTTCTCAACACAACTCCTACATAATGTGGTATATGTTTTTCTTATAACTACTATATTTACATGTTGGGCCCCACAAAACATACAACTTTTTATTACAACAAACATGCTCATGGGACTTGAAAAGTAAAAACAGGTTAAATTATAAGCTTATAAAGGTAAAATATTCATATATATTGAGACTAAATACATATATTTCTTATAGAAATACCAGTGTATTTATAGGTGTTTTTGTATCTTGTCAGCTGTAACTCTTAAACAAACTTGATAAACATAAAAAACACAAAATAAACTAAAATAAATTCAGGGTCCATGTCTGATTATGAACGTTTTCTCGTCTATGCTCAGCTAGAGGGCAGAAAAGCTAAAATTGACCCATGCCTGTTTTTATTATTACCAACACGCCCGGCCCCAGGTCCATGTCAGTATTCTCTGGTATATTCTTCATATGCAGTAGTATTATCTGATTTAACTGACAAATATATGGAAAGAAAAGCAACGCTTGCCCATTTCATTGAACTCAATCAGATGAAAACTTTCATAGTTTTAGGTCTATCAACGTCAAACAAAAACTGGGAAAGAGTTAACAGCATCATTCCAGTGCTGTAGTTTTTTTTTTTACATGGTAGTTGTGAAAACATCCTGTAGTCTGATCTTGTTGGGTTGACCATAGATGCCAAAAGTTAATATTTCCAACTTAAATGTTGTGTGTGCTCTGCGCAATCCACACTCCATTACTGGTCTCTGCTTGGTATTTATCAGCAGCGCTGCGAGCATGAGCTACAAACACCTTCTCAAGCAGGATTTATTCCCAGCAGCTGATGGTATTAAAAACCTGACAGCTTTTATAAACTGAGTCACAAGCAGCGTTTATACGTTCAGCTGAGAGCTCTGAGTGGTGCACTGATCTCCATTCATTGCATGATGGCTGATAGTGAGGCCTTATTCACAATAACACGGATGTTGGGCAAAACGTTTCCTGCACTACTTCTTCACATGCAAATTATGTTTTTAGTTTGAAGAGTTGTGATTTTTAAAAATGCTTTCCAAAGTGGAGATTTGACATGCATCTCTTTCAGATTAAAAGCTTCCTTTAACATTTTCCGTTTTTGAAATTATTTTTCCCTATCAGGGAAAAACATCACATTCCTTTCCACACATAGAGTTACGATTATATAACCATTACAATACATTTCAAATGCGGATAATTACACACCAAAAGATCCTCTTTTATTTCCCATTCCCCCAGTCTTCCTCAGAAGTAGTAATTAATTTTTAAAAGTATAAATTACTTCACTAATTACCATGATGAAGCATTGACCGATTAGCACTGGGCCCTGTTTGATAAAAGAAATCCTGAATGATAACATGTTTCAGTCAACTTTGCAACCAGATATGATTCATGTGTCAAATCAACAATTGGGCCTTTTTATATATCAGTCCCTAAATCTGGTTTTGGATGTTTTGTTGCTTCCTTGTTGGTGTAGCATCCACCCTAATCAGACATTACCCAGACGTCGTGTCTCACATAACAGTGCCGTCATTTGGCTCACAGTATCCAACTATCCTCCCGAGAAGCACGGCGAGTTGCATCCTCTCTGCTCTGCTGTTTCCACTCAACTGGGATAAATAAAGGCCGTGTTTGAGATGCATCTCCAGCAGCCTGCCTCTTCTATCTCTTGGCTCCACCTGTGTGGGTGGTCATTGCTCCTCAATCTTTTGACGTCTATTACTTGATCTGACGGAGGCATTGCTGCTGAAATGGGGAGATAAGAGGTTTAAGATTAATGCTCGTGCTGTGACGGTGTGGGGTGGAATAGTGGGAGCTTAAAGGTTTGCATCCACACTTGTATATGTGATATAGAGTTTGTTTACAGTGGCAGTTTTACAAATGTTAACAGTTTCATAACTAAATATATTTAAACTCTTAACTGATTGATCACCATAACATACTGACTTTGAAACTACATGTTTGAATTAAAAAATGATGAAAAGTTTCCAAAAATAAACCTGATGAGCTTCATACCTGGAGAACCTAAATATCAGCTGTTCTGTTTCTATCAGCATGTTTATTTTTCCAGTATATCCATTGGAGATGCACCAATTGGGCTTTTCCAAACCTTTCAAACTGATTTTCTGTTTTTATTTAACATCTGACCAGCTGATTTTGACTTTTTTCATTCAAAGGACTATAAAACATAAATGAGAAATAAACGAGCTGCAGCTTCTGTGAAAATGTACTAATATTGAATCCAACAGAAAATAAAGGATTTACAAGATTATTAACATTTTATGCACAGAAGCCTACATCTATAACCTTTATAAGATTTGTTTAATTGAACTCAACACAATGCATCAAATTATACATTGTTAGTTAATAAGTTTATAGACTTGCCTACTTTGGGAGTTTAGGAATAATTTTGAAAAAAATCTGGGTTACTGTTTGACCCGCTGATCATAGATCAGTTCCAATCAATGGAAAATCCCCAGATTCTGATCTGTAGCTGTTTAGCTTTGATTTCTTCCTGTTTTTATTATTTTAGCTGGAGCAGGTCCGCATTGCGCTGCAGGTTTATGAAGCAGTCCCTGATTAAAACAGCAGCTAATGTGTCAAAGACCAAAGTTACAATCATGGCCAAACGTTTCTTGATGCTATAGTTTGTTTTGTTTTTCTTTTATGTGTTTCAGAGGTATGCTATGGGAAAAACAACAACATACATTTTAAAGGATTTATTTCATCACATCATTCATATGCTGTATGTGTAAAGGTCTTCATTTAAAGTGTTGATTATTTTTCTCTTTAACTCCTGTAATTTTCTCAGCACTACAACTAAAACCGCAACATTTAAAAAGAAAAAACAACCCGGTCTGAAATGATCTATACTGGCAGGGGCTCTGAAGACAAAGACATAGACCTACCCTTTCCAGGCCAATTCTTCTTTTATTTTTTCAGCTTTGTGAAATAAAGACTTGACAAACCTAAGAACACTGTAGCAACTGTCAAGCATGGTGGTGGCTGCATCTTGCTGCGGGTCTCTTGCGCTTCCAGCGTTACTGATACACTTCACAAAATGGATGGAATAATAAACTAGGACTGCCTAGAGATATTTTAAACTTAATTCAACGGCTAGAAGGTTAAAACGTAGACACAATAAGTTGTCCCAACAGGACAGTGATCCCAAGCACAAATTGAAACAATTTGTGGACAATGCATAAAAAAGGGTATAAAACCCCTCCATCCTGATAACATAGATCCAATAAATAACTAAAAGCCAAGTAATAATACATCCATGCCTAGGATGAGTGGATGTAAACTAATAGCTGTATGTTAACTGTGTGTAGCCAAGTCATGTTCAACAGAACCTCAGTTTCTTTTTAGTCATTAGGAACTCGGTTGGCACTAAAATCTCTGTGAAAAGATGAGAAGTCTGAGATATGACTTTTAGCACTTTTCTGAAGCCGTGTTATGTTTCAACTCTGAAGGCCTGTACTTACAACAGAATGACAGATGAATTTGTTCTCTTCCAGTCATGCAAAAACCAGAAAGATCTCATTTGTTTCATGCAGCTCTGGTTTGGAAGTTCCTGCAGCTTGTTCTTGACATTCCTGTGCAGAACATCTTTCATGTGCAATCTTCGACAGCTTTTATATAAAACGGATAACTTTTGTTAGCACTTGATGACTTTTGTTCAGATTCCGTCCTTAACTCAGAGTTTTAGAGCTGTGGAAGTCTTCATCCGAGACAAATATGAGAGGAAGAAGTACTACGACCAGGAGGCCTTGGCCGCAGCTTCAGTGAGTATCACCAGCACGTGTTGTATTTTCCATTTTCAGTCAGTGCATGTTATTGTTACAGCTACAGTGCTTGGAGGCTGTTTTTATGTAACCTGTTAGCTGGGGGGTTCGATGCGGGGTGGGGAGGGGGTTGAGGATAGAATATGCAGAGGACAGAAATCATCCTTATGCAAAATTACAACTTTTTCCTTCCCTTAAGCTTTTATGTCTCCTCCTTGTTGAAAACATCCCACCCCATTCAGCAGGGATTAACTTCCACATATTTTTCCAGCCCTCTCTAAATATACAGCTTGATATTTATAAATCTTTATCGTTCATAAATTCTTGAAACACTAACATTGGATAGTGAACGGCTGAAACAGACTTTTTGTTTTGGTCTTTTTTCTTATAAGAATGCATTCTGGCGCTGATGTTTGCCATCATCTGACTTTGCTTTTGGTTCTTTTGCTGCTGCTGACCTGTTTTGTCTTTAGATCCATTACAATAATGGCATTTTCTAGGTTTATGACCATGTAAATGCAGTGAAAGCCCTTTCAGCTCTAATTACTGCACAGCCAAAACCAGAACTGATGCAAAGACTTTACAAATACAGTCAAAGATAACCTTTAAAAACAGTTTTTAGTCTTTTTAGAGTTTGCTGACTTTCTTTTTCTGTGTGTTTTAGACTGAAGGGCTGCCTGTGCATGATGATTCATTTCCACCTTTAATTTAACACACCCTGTACAATTCAACTAGAAACAAACAAATATGTCAGAAGGAACATTTTTAAAATAACAATTACCAAGTTGCAAAAGTGTGTAAGCTTCTAATTTAATACTTTGTTGAAGCAATTTTGGGTTCAGATTAAGCTTTTGGTGTTCTTGAGTTCACGGCTGCCATAGGTTTTACATCTGATTAACTGGTAATCAAGCTCAGCAGTCCTGACATTTGATCATTTGCATCCTTTTGCTATAGTTGCCATAGTTTGCAGAAATGTCACAAAGGATCTTCTTGCACAAAGGTATCGATCAGGAGAAGGTACAAAACAATCCACAGCTCCATGGTATTTATATAACATGGTATAATGTAGACAGCCATCAATATTTGGGCTGGCTGTTTTCTACATGTGTCAAAAATCAACCAAATATTGAATAAATAGAAATCAACATATTTTTCGGAAGCCTCACATTTTTGTTTATAATATCCTTTTTTATTGATCTTGTGTAATATTAAGATTTTCAAAAATGCTGAATTCTGGGTTTTTATCTGTAAGCCTTTATGATAAAAATAAGAATTAAAGGTTTGAAATATTTCACTCTGTGTAATGACTCTATATAATATCTGAGTTTTACTTTTTGAAATGAGTGACAAACATTTTTCCACAATATTACAATTTTTTGAGCTGTACTTGTATTTTTGGTGGATCAACAACACCAAGCATCGCCGGAAGAACGCCATAACCACAGTGAAACATGGTGGTGGCAGCATCATTCTATGTGGTTGCTTTCTTTAACTGGATTTTTATCAGGAAGGATAAAATTGCAAAGTTTTGATCAGTTTTAGATGTTTACTAAAACACTGTAGATGAAGGGCTTTTTAGCAAACAACCAAGTATCCAAATCTACATAAAAATGACAGGCAGAGTCCAGATCTAAATCTGACAGAAAACCAGTGGAGTCACCTGAGAAACGTTGTGGACAAGAAGGTCCTCATAATCTGTGAGAGTTGGGAAACATTAGAGTGGGGAGTCAAGATGTGGGATGCTGATAGACTCCTAACAAAAAAGACTAGGATTTAATATGGCCTGATTGTTTAACATGTTGTGTCTAACCACAGTAAATGACTAAAAGCTAATAAAAATGATATAAATGTTTTTCTGCATTGTATCAAAGAGTATCGCACTAATATAATTGTATTTCCTGCTGCCAGATTTGCCTCCGCAAGGAACCAGAAAACCTAAAGACAATAACTGGAAACACTTTAGATCAAACTCACCAAGGGCTGAGACACTGGTGCACACCAACAGAGAAATCTTTCTCTCATTTTCTGCTTCTCCTCCTCTTCCTCTCTTGTTACTCTGTGTTTCTCTGAGGCGTCGCTAGCAGCCAGACTGTGATCCAGGTCTGTTTCTGTTGCCCACACAGGCAGCTCTGCTTTTATATGCAAGTTAATTATTAAAAACAATTCATTATCACTTTAAGTGGTTTCTCACAGATGGTGAAAGAGAGAAGAGAAGAGGGCGGACTACGGTAACTCTCAGCTGCAGTTTGTGTTGAAAACAGAATAAACACTCAGGGGGTCCAGTTCTTTTTTGTTGAGTACAGAAAATAATTAGGTTGTTTAATTTTATTTTGACAGAAAACTTTGTATGATGAGTAAAAGGTGTTCAACATTGTGCTGTAACATGAGACTGTTTCTTAATGCACCATAGTCTTAAAAGCCAAACCGAGAGAATATCAGGGAAAACTTCATGTTTAAGGCAATTTTACTGTTTTTCAAGTGCAATAGATTGTCAAATCCTAATGAATAATCATTTTAAAAAGCAGGGATTCAAATATTGATCAACATATTTGTGATTACCCATAGACCATGTAGATACAGAAATGACATAAATATGATGTATAACATAAAGAGTTTTACTTTGTTTGATAAAAGGAAAAGGTATAGACATGTTCTAAATACCAATACAATAGTAGGGGAACTTCTGAAGGGAAGATTTTAATGCCAGTTATGAACCCGATGTTCTGATTGGATCTCTAGGACAGATAATGATGCCAAATATGCATCCTCAGAAATATGAATTAGAGGTTCTGTACCTTTGATTTTAAATACTTTGTCTTTGATTAATCAATTGAATATTAGGGCTTTGAGAATACAAAGACATTTTTATTCTGTATGTATGTTTGCTTTATGCTTCAATGCATCAGTTTTCAGATGAGTCACAGTAAAGCAGATAAATGAAGCTCAGAGAACTCTGTCCGTGCTGAAGTATGTGAGGGCCTTTCATCCTTTTCTTCTGCCCCTGTAGCGTCGGTTTATTGTTCCTTCATGGGTGGATTAGTAGGGGTGTATCTGAGTGTGTTGTGGGTTTTATTTCAGTGTAAGCCAAATCAACGATACATCAGCGTGCATCTTGCAAACCCTCTGTGATGACTCCACTGATTGGCCTAAAAATGTCACAAGAGAGCAGCAAGGTTGCCTTCGGGGGGTGACTTTGCTTATTCTCAGCCTTATTTGTCTGTGTTAGTCATAGGACTGTCCTGCCTGCTGTGTCCACAGCCTGGGCTCTTCTGTTTATTTTTTGCTTTGTTTTTTTTGCTCAACAACTCTGAACTCTCTCCCACTCTGATGTGCACAGAAGTGTTCACATTTCTTTGCATTTTATATCAGTGGTGACATAATATTTCTGTTGTCCTCAGCAAGCTTGATAATGGCAGATTACTGGACAGAGATGTAAAGCTTTTTTCTCCCCATTTAAAAGTTTCTAATTTTCTTAACCCCATCCCAACATCACCAATATTTACATTTTTCCGTCCTATGTATGACAATGACAGCTGAAACTTGGCTCAATTAGGTTCATCAACAGAACAATGATCCCAAACACACCAGCAGATCTGCAACTGAATCACTGAAAACATATGTGCTGCAGTGGCCCAGTCAAAGTCCAAACCCTCACCTGATTCAAATGCTGTTCCAGGTCCTCCACGTTGATTTGAGAGTTAGACAGAAAACAACTGCTTGTTGTTGCTGCTAAAGGTGACTCAGTTAGCTGAGGAATAATGGGGTGTACCTAGTTTTCCCCTTAACTGTAGCTATTATTGTGGCTATAAACAAAATGATGTTCATGTTTACATCCGGGTTTGTGAAACACAACTTCCATTTAGTCTTATTTGTCTCTAGCCAATGTTGAGTTGGTGGATTTACGTGGCCACCTGTTGCTACATATTCGCTCAGTCTGAACAGATTGCTGCAAACTTGATGCAGTTAGCTGCCCTTCCTTATATAGAACACTTACCAATAACTTTTTTATAATTTAATTATATTTAAAATCAAACTAAACTTTGTGTGATTTAGTCTAATCTGCTCATATATATATATATATTATATATATATGTATATATATATATATATATATATGTATATATATATATCTGTGTGTGTATGTGTGTATATATATATATATATATATATGTATATATATCTATATATATATATGTATATATATATATATGTGTGTGTGTGGTGTGTATGTGTATATATATATATATATATATATATATATGTATATATATATATATATATATATATATATGTGTATGTCTGTTTGTATTGCTTTGAACTGGTTTTATTGCGTGTTTCTCCGTTTTTCTTGTAAAAGTGCCTTCAGATGACATCCAGTTTTAATGCTTAAAGCTTATGAAAGGTAGCACAGCATCCACTCTGATCTTATGTCCATAAACCCACTTTCCTTTTTAAGTCCTAATATCTATTCAGTCTCTGTTCATCCTCTGTTATCCACCTCACAACAGTCTTCTTGTTCTCTGCACTCTTCTCATTCCCCTGCAGTCTCCATCCTCTTCACTCGTGCCTCTTACCCTCCAGCTTCTTTCTCTTTATCGTCCTCAGTGGCCCGTCTTTGCATGTATAAACCTTGGCTCACATTTCCTGCAGCGCTGAAGTCCAAAGAGGAGGAGGAGGAGGAGGCTTTAATGGGGAGGGGGAAAACCCTGAAAGACCTCAACAGAATCAGCGAAGAGAGTAGAAAATGTTCTGAATTCCACACCACAGGCAACAAGAAGAAGCCGTGTTTTGATGCCTTAACAGTTGATAAGGGAGAGGAATGTAAATGGAGAAAGATGAAAACATTTCTCTGTCCTGCCCTCAGTAGTCAGCATTAGTTTTCTGTCTGTGGTGGTTTAGAGACGAAAGGAGCAGGGGATGTTTGTTAGATCCTCTATTTTTGGAAATCTTTTCTGGTTTTAGCATTAGAGGCCAAAAGGTGTTTTGTATTTTTGATCTGCAGCAGTAGAGAGTTAGACTTTTATAGTTTTTTGCTCCTTGTGTTCTAACTTTGGCTTCTGATTCAAGACATTTGTCTGACTTTATAAGACATGCAGTTGCTAAACCTTCGAATATTGCTTATCATGAAAAGATCCTTCTATCATAATCTGCAGTGCAAAGTATCCTTTGACTAACTGAAGAGTCAGTATAATAAATTCAGAAATTAGCATAAAGAATATTACGTGTTTAGGGCACTTTCAGCAGGAATGCAAAGTATTTAGGGTGTTTTCTTGTCCATTTCCTTTGGTTTGTGGTATTTGGCTTTTTATTTTGATCCAAACCAAAATTACCTGCCTAGAGCTGATGGGTCATAATCATTGAGAAAAAAACAGCTATTATTCATAATACAGTATTAACATGTCTTTAGGAAATTCCCAATGTTATATAAGAACTATTTCTGAAGACTAAAGTATAATAAAGCTTTTTAACTATTTTGGTGTAGGAATGTAGGAGCTGTTTTTACATCAAAGAAAATGATGCAATGAGTTATTTTTTCAAACTCGGATACGTCGGCCTTGCAGTTAATGTCAGTGTGAGTTTTATGTTTCTGCTCCTGCCGTTTCTGCAAAGGGTTCCAAAATTAAAGCAAAATTCAAAAACTCACATTCCCGCACATTTTACTCTCCACAAATGGGGGCGGGACACAACAGATTTATCCAATTCAAATGAGTTTATTTATATATACACATGTTGTCTCAAGGCACTTTACAAAGTCAATTCAATTGAATCATATAGATTTTAAGTCAGGTTTTCCAAATAATTGTGCAGTGAAATTCACTTTCTTATTCAAATTGGTTAAACGTTTTTCTAAGGACACCCAGCAGATTGCATCCAGTCAGAGACTTGTAGCGGTCACTCCTCCTGGATGAGCGTGTAGAGACAGTGGAAAGTCACTGGCGTTGACTTTGCAGCAATCCCTCATACTGAACATGCATGTAGCGACAGTGGAGAGAAAAACACCCTAAACCAAAAGTCATGAAGACGATATGAATTTAATGCAAACATTAAGCCTCATTGGCTGCTTTTGCAACTTTTTCCTTCTCAAACGACTAGAACTAGACCCCCGCCCTCGTTTTATTTCTTTTGTGTAGTTTGTACTAGAAAAAGAAATAATTGGGGCTCGAAAATTTTCATTATAGTTTTACTCATTCCAAATAAGTTTCATTTAGCTTTTTCTCACCTGGGATTAAAGGTCATTGACACACTATCAGTACAATTACCATTGCTTGCAGTGCAAAAAAATGGTTTAGGACCTTTGCCAAGTTTGTTTGTTAAAACTGAATAATGAGAACAAAAAAGCAAATATTTGAATAAACCAAGCTCACACAGTTTTTTTCCCATTAGCGTCTACAAGTTATCTCACATTCTAGAAGATACTATGAAACGCTTTGCTTTTTGCATGGCTGTGTTCTGTTTTTCTATTGCATATCCTTTAGACATTATAACTCTTAGTGCCTTCTGAAATCACAAGTTCAGCAGCTGAGAGGAGAAGCTTAAGCTAGACGAAACAAAAATCTCCAGGGAAACCTGCGATGCATGGAGAAAAGGAGTAAACATCCAGACGGTAAAGCATAAATAAGAGTGAGATGCACACAAGGGCATGGTTGCATCAGAAGTTCTAAGTTAAATCTGTTAGCTGTCAGTGGAAGAGCTGTAGGAAGTTCTGCGTTGAAGGGGCTGATGGGAGAGGATCAGAACAGGTCGCGGCAACAGATTGAGAATGGCAGTAATGATGGTAGTGCTTTCATTTTTTGTTGCTCACCTGCTTTTATGACGGATTTTGTTGGCACTACGCTGTTGAAAGCATTAGCAGAGATTTTCTCTTACTTGGTTTGAAGTCTCCTGAGTGTCCTGAACATGAAAGCGCTGTGCATGCAAATGGAGGAATGAAAATGAACCTTTCCTTACTTTGTTCTTTCTGTCCCTCCCTAAAGTCTTTAGCTGTTCCTCCTTATCCTTTATTCATCCGCCTCTGTCTGTGCAGAGCCAGAAAATTAGCTTTCTTGCCTGATATTGGATAGGAAGGAACTATCTCTGCACAATACTGTCCTTGTAGGCCTGAGTGTGGGTTTCTATTTTTCTTCCAGTTATGATTTTTCTGTTCAGGATTCAAAAACTGCTTTCTGTACATTTGTTTACATCCCTTCACTTCACTGAGGTTCAAACCTATCTCTTTAAATCCCACCACATTTCATTCAGATTGAGGTCTGAACTTTGACTAGGCCATTGCAATAGCCGTTGTAATACCTAGATTAATTTCATTTTCAGCTCAGTTGTTTTGGGCTGCCACGAATAACGAAAAGTTTAATATTTTCATCAATTTTTCCTCCAAAATGCTACTTTCTGTGGTAAACCTTTGTATAAATTGCATACCACAAATTGTATATGAACAGAAATGCGAATTATGTCATCAGTTTCATCTGATTGAAGCAAATTAAGCTCTTATTATTTATATAGTTAAAAATAAAAAAGCCACAATATGCAGATGTCCAACATGAACATGATCTGGAAATAGAAACATGGGTTGGAATTCAGTCATGAATGAAAAATCAGTTTTAATCAGATGCTTCACCAAAAATGTAATAATATTAATAACTATGTATTATGTATGAGTAATTCAGTTTATATTTGAGTCATCTGAATACTAATATCTACACACTTAAATGTGACTGAAAAAGGTTGATTTGTGCGTACATTAACATACACAGATACAAACTTAATCAGTCAAGCTCAGTCTAAAACCTTTCTCAAACACTTCCTCAGGGAAAACAGATGTGTGTCATGTCAGAGTGAATTCAGCAGCTTAAACAAACACTTTTTGTGGCTTTACCTTCACTGTGGGCTCATCATTCGCCCCTGGTTGTCGTCTCTTCAGACGCTTGTCATGGACCAGGCTTGTGCTTTCTCCTCAAGACAATCCAAACAGTCTTTTTCTAACCGTCTTGTCTTTAAGTCTAACATTTAACGTCCTGGCTAAGGCCTGTAGAGTCTGAGGTAGAGCTGCAGGTTTTCTGGGTCATTTGTTGAGCATTCAACACCCTGATCATGGATTGAGATTGCTGTCAACTCCTGGGAAGATTAAATGTTTTCCATCTGTAGTCTTCCTGTCTGTAGAATGATTGACTTCAAATTGTTAAACAGTTATGAACACAGAAATCCACTGCGTGGTAAAACATCACATCACTGCAGAATAAAGATCCAGCCATGCTCATAGTCTTTCTCAGGGGTCAACAACGGGCTCATGAAGGCTGCCTAAACCTTTAGGACTCTGGACTCTTTCTACTGTGTGAGAAGTGTTCTGCTGTTGTAGAGAAAATCCTCCTTTATTCCTAATTAGCTCTGTGCTCCCACTGCCTCACTTTTTCCTTCCCACAATGCCCTTTGCCATGCTCATCTAAATGTTCTGTCTCTTCTCATTTTTATGATTTTCTCGTCTTCATGTCTAACAGCCAATTCTCTGTCTTCCAGCAGAAACTTGAAGCAGCTGCTCCTTCCACCTCGCCGTCCTCCCAAGCTGACAAGACCAAATCAGAGGTGTGGGTTTCTCCTTTGTTATGTACTGTGCTACGTCAAAGGTTTTTTCAAGTTCGGTTGAAGAAACCTTTAGTCTTAAGGCTCCCACAGAGTTGCCGTACTGAACGCAGTGAGCAGTGCAGACTCTGCGCACACTGTCCACAGATGTTTGAAATTTAATAGTAGAGCTTACCAATGTCCTACATTTGTCATGACAAATTCCTAAATTTCCCACATTTTCTGCCATGGCGTCATCGGATATGGAGGAAGAGCTAATTTGCCTTGCAGCTTTGGAAAAACAAAAGAAAGGTAGGTGGTATATAAGACCATTAAACCAGACTAGAGGCAAAGAAAGAATACAATACGCTTGAGAAGGACATGAAGATGGTGGACAACAAGAAACACTTTGAATACTTCCTGACACATTGCAGCAAGTCTGAGCAACTAGTTGGGCGCCTTGACCCGTTTCTTCTCCACCAAGCCACCTGTCGTACACCTGCCAGTGTTGCGGAGAGAGTGTCAGTGAAACACGACTGGTTGCTCAGAGCAGTGTGTTGTGTTGCCTTGGCAAACTACTGTGTCACAAATAATGTCAGAGGTGACTCTTGGAATAAATTCATATTTCTGCCCAGATTTTTTATTAGTACCAACTGTGCGGAAGCAGTAGTGAGAGAACTAATTTAAAACTGTAGTTTTCTACACCTCTATACAATTAAAATCAAAAATATGCTCTATTAAATGCTCAGTGTCACATATAAAACAGTAATGTGTGAAGAGTTTTCCTGCTGAGCAGTTTATTGTGTGACACCAAGGACGTGTATGCCGTTGACGTCTGCATTGAGTTCGCCTCAAGTTTGCGCGGTCTGGCTCTGTAGGAGCCTTAACTCTGTCATACAGAGTTAGACCAGAGGGGATTCAGAGTTCAGCCCTTGCTCTGTCACACTAACCCCTAGTCCTACTCATTTAATCTTCATGTAAATAACCAGCTTTTTTATGATGTAGAGGAAGGGCAAACTGGGAAGATTTTCTGGCTTTTCCAAAATGTGCATTTTAAGGTAGCGACCTTTTAAGATTTATGTTAGAACGGTTTAATTCAAGTCACAAGGAAGACTAAAGCTATCCTCGCTCACTTAAACTGGGTCTGTACCGTAATTACAGGTTACTGCCATCTGCTCACATGGTAATAAAGTGCAATACAAAAAAGTACAAATGTTCATTCCCTGTTAGTGTCAGGCTCAATAATAATTTGACCTGATAGGTCCAGAGACTGTACTAGCCTATGTTTGTATCCTAGCTGTATAATGAATGTTGTGGTTATTCTTTCTGTCAGTTGTATTTGTATTTTTCTTTGCATTTGTTCTCTTCTAGCTGCAAAACAAATTACCCCTTGGGGTTGATAAAGTTTATCTTGATCTTAAAGCTGGGTAAAATAACTATAAAAAACCTGCATCTGTAAGGGATGTGTGACTTGTACGGGCACTGGGATGGCTCAATAAGACTGTTTAAGAAACCCTTTATTTACAGTTTATCCATCAGTTAACTCAATGAAAAGGCATAATTCATGCTTCAGATTGACTTGAGCTATGAAACTGATTTGATTTAACAACCAGTGACACCAGCTGGTTTATAAGTAGTCATTTTAAGTAGTTGCTACCAGCTGCAACAGCTATGTTCAGATGTCTATCCCCTTCAAAAATTAGCTGTTTTATTGTCATTTCTTTCTCCTTTAGCTGTTTGGCTGTTGATTTAATTTTTCTTTCTCTCTCTATGAGCGACTCCATATTCACTAAGCAGATTAAGGCAGTCAGTCAAAAGCCTTTGCATTTCCGCACATAGTCAGTTTTCCTGTGATTTCTGCTGGCTAAATAGACAGAAACTGATTAAAAAAGGCAACACTGAGGTGTTAGTCAACATTATTTGTGAAAGGGTGAACGCTGCCGCAATTTTCATTGTTTTATTAGTGATGATCAGATAGGAGTCTAATGGCCTTCTAATGCTGCTCAAGCAAATTGGGTAATGCTTGCATCATTAGTTCCCAGTTAATGGAGTCAGAGACCTGGAGCAGGGCAAAGAGCCTTGGACATTATATGCTCAAACTCTTTAACAGATGTGTTACCAAAAGTGCTGGCAAACTATGAGGATATTAACCAGTTTTTTTGTCCAATTTAAATGTTTCAGTTCATCAGATCACCTCAGCAATCCCAGGGTAATCTGAGAGTCCTAACCCCAGAGCAGGACCTTTTTATCAGGGAAAATGTCAACTTGAAAAATTTAAATTACTTGGGTAAAATTGTGTTGAAATGCTCAGAGGGCTTTCAAAATCCTGGTTAATGGCTGAAAGTCCCTTTAATGGCAAAGGGGCTATTGATACTAAGTACACCAACAAGCACACCTCGGAATATCCCCAAAAAAGACATAAATCCTATTGAGAAGTTATGGCATGAGGGTAAACAGGCCATTTATGAAGGAACCTTCACCTCACCCCAATGAAATAAAGCAATTTGTAGTAGAGTAGGTCAATATTATTCGCGCGAACTCGAGGGTCAATATTACTCGATATTGTTTTTTTTTTATTTTTTTTATTGAAGCTTTTTAGGTATAATTATAACAATCCAATTAGTACAATTAATAACAACATACAGATCCATTGCAATAACACACAAACTCAAGAATACATCCAATGGCACTCATGAGTCTTTCTGTATTATTCTTCTATAGATCATTTACCTCTACCTGCATTCGTTTCAGCACCTTGCCAAATTTTGTTTTAAACAGATGATATTGTCCGTTGATACAGAATCTCAGCTTTTCCAGAGTGATTGTATACAAAGTGATATTTTTCCACAATAAAAGTGATGGGGGCTCATCACCCACCTACTTCGTCATCACCGCCTTCCTTGCCACCATGAGGAGAAGGTTTATTGTGTCCTTATACTTTTGTAATGAGTCAGGTAAAAGTCCCAGCAGACACAATAATGGATCGGGCTTTAGCTGTTGTCCAATCATACTGCTGACCTCGATGCACACGGCCTGCCAGAACTGTTGAATCTTCTCACATTCCCAAAGACAATGAATTGTAGTTCCCTTGAGTAATTTGCACTTTAAGCAGTTTGCAGGGCCCCCCGGTGTATATTTACTGTACATGTATGGAGATATATAAACTTTATGTAAGATATTATACTGCATCTCTTTATATCTCTTACATACTGATATCTTGGAAGGCATCAAAATAATATCCTCCCATTCATTGGGGTCAATTGTTGCTTTCAGAAGTGTTTTCCAGGACAATCTTAGACTTGATAACTTGTCATCAGAAAGATGTTGTAGGATTGAGTAAAACGTAGAGACAAAGTGGTTTTGATTCTGGCTGTCCAAAAGTACCTTCTTGACTAAGTTAAAGTCTTCAGAAAGGCTAAGCTTATTCATTTTAGAGTATACATAATGTCTGACCTGAAGGTATTTTTAGAATTTACTTCTGGGCAAATTATATTGAGTTTTAATAGCTTCAAATGATTTAAATTTCCCTTTATCCCAGAGGTCATAAACACGATAAATTCCTGATTCTTCCCATGTTTTACTCCACACTGGTTTAAAAAACTCACTACCCATTACCATAAACACTTAATGGCAGTTATTACCACCAAGGGTGGCACAACCAATTTTTAAGTTTAGGAGGGAGTTACATTTCCACGTATGACCTAGATGGATCAAGAACTGCATTTTGTATTTATTCAGGCTACCTTTATCAGATATTAAAATTCTCTTCATGATCTGAAATATTCAAGTGTGACAAAAAAGCTAAATCAAAAAATGTTTCAGGGGGCAAATACTTTTATACTGCACAGTAGCTGCCTCTTGGAACTGCTTAAATTATTTATTGTCAGAATTTAAAAATCAAGCAATGGTACCACCAGAGACTTTCTCATTGTGCAAGTTTTCATAATTTCCTGTTTACCTTTTATTATTTTATCCTTTTATTCTTCAAAGATGAACAATGATAGCATCTGATGCTGTCAAAGCAGATTCCCTCGTTGTCTGATTTCATTTCCATCCTCTTAAATATTGAGCTTTACATAGTTCTGTTTATCATGATCCCACAAGAAATATCTGTCTCCACATAAATAAATAGCAACAACTAAGCAAATGGAGAGGAGAAAGTTACTGTCGCCATAATGGCAAAATTATAGGCTACGCTTTCTAAACGGCATCCTTTCACTTTGGCTTCCTGACAATCATTAGCTAAAGCCTGTTGGCAATCGACAAAGCCTCATTTGCACAAAACATAGCATACAGAAGCATTAACCTGAAAACACTACATCACATTTCTCCTCTCGGTTGATGTCTGCACATTAAATCTGCACAGTGAGTGCACTAAAATCACATTAAGGAAAAGCATCTATTTCCAGCTATGATACACAGCAAGCCTTTATGATGGAGATGGCAGCTTCCTCCTACACAGCGTTATAATGGACATCAAATGGGGTGATGATGAAGAAAAGTGCCTTCATTCAGCTTTCCTATCAAACATCGCACATTAATTATGGTCCGAGTGGAATGGATGGTGTAATTTTTAAAACTAGTGTGATAATAGGATAAAGTTTTGTAGGAAAATTATCCTATCATGTTAAAAAAGTGCAATTTAATCATATGAAATGCTAAATAATCTGAACCTTTTTCAGATTTATTGAAGCCCATTATGTTTAGTATTCATGTCCCTTGAACCTTTTGACATTTTGTCATGTTCCAACCACAAACCTCTAATAATTTTATTGAAATTTTGTGTGATAAACCAACATAAAGTAGGGCGTAATTGTGAAGCAAACTTAAAATGACAATTTTTGTTTTTTCCCAATCTGTACCCTCTCATATCCATTTCAAGGGTGGTGTGCAGTTTTATTCTGCATTTAGCTCCATCCATCCATCTTGTTTATTTATTTTTTTTTTTTTGTGGCACTAGTGGCCTTTTTTAATGAATAAATGAACCCAAATTGGGGTTTTCTAAAACTTTAATTGTGAGATGTTGCCTCTGCAATTAAAGATGAATTTATTAATTTTTTTAAAATGTTTTTTGTGGCACTAGTGGCCTTTAATTGACAGTAAGCTGAAAGGAAAGAGGTGGAAAGAGGGGGAAGACATGCAGCAAAGGTCGCCTGGGCAGGGAATCAAACCCATGACAGCTGCGTAGAGGGCTGAAGCCCCTGAATATTGGTCGCGCGTTTTACCCTGCACCCAGCTCCACCCATTTTACCATGAAATGACCACCTTCCCCATTCCTGCTGTAGAAAAGCATCTCCACATCATGATAGTGCCACTAGCGTGTTTCACACTAGGGAAGGTGTCTTCAGGGTTATGTGCCTTGTAATTATTCCAATTTGCCGTTGGGCAAATTTGATCTCATCTTGTAAGAGCACCTTCTTCCACATGTTTGCTGTGTACCTACAAGATTTGTGGTAAACTGTAAATGAGACTTCTTGTGGCTTTCTTTCAACAATTGCTTTTTTTTGTTGTTTTTCACATCTAATAATTGTCCTGCAGGGACGTTAGCTGTTGACCTCTAAAGCTCCTTCAGAATCAAAATGAGCCTTTTTGGCTGCTTCTCTGATGAATGTTCTCTTTGCATGGCCTGTCAGTCATGTCTTGGTAGGTTTTTATGCTTGTTTGGGGTATTTGTTTCCAGCTCTTAAATGGCTTCAGAAGTGTGGGTTATTTGTTATGGGCACATTTTTTTAATGGAGTTTGGAGTGATATTTCTGATGTTATATAGTGTAACCGCTGTCAATGAATCACCAGTTTTAGATTCTGGAACTTGTTTTCTATCTGTCCTCTGAAAAAAAGCATAATCAACAACAAAAATGTTTATATTTTAGAAAAACAAGAATATTTAGCTTTTCATATTATATGCATGTTTTGTTTCAAAGTAAAATGGTTTAACATCTTCAAAAAGTAGTGATTCAGTATTTTTCCAGCTGCTTCTGCAATAAGATGAAACTTCAAGGTAGTGAGCAGTGAATTGTACGTTTTCCACCCTAATCTTTCTTTAGATTTGGGATGTTAAATCTGAATTAGCTTTTCCTGAGTTTCAACTGTTTCTAATTTTTGTGGGTGACATTGTCTTTCTTGCTTGCAGAAGGAGCGTGACAAGAAGAAAGAGGAGAAGAAGAAAGAAAAGGTTGCAGACAAAGTGGAAAGACACAGTAACACTAAGGTACAAACACAAAGTGTCAGCTGTAAAACTGAACAATTGGGCCAACGAGTAAGAGACAGTATAATCCAGATCTAATCCAAGTGATATAGACATAGAGGAAGTTGGAACTGGAGAGCTGTTCAGTTTTCATTAACATTTTGATTTACAATGCTCATAACAAATTTGTTTGGTTCTTATTTTACTGTATGGCTGCAGCCACATTTTAGCTTTATTGGACATAACTCAGCAGCTTGATGTCATGGGATTTTTTTCTTTAGAAGCAGTTCCCATTAAATCAACAAACATGAAACAGCATGAGATATACATTATACCTTCATAAAGCTGTAAGAGAAAAATGATTGGCTGTGCTCCTATTGTCAACATCACAGAAAAAACACAATTTGTTTTGGGTTATTTCCTGCAGTGACGGCACTGACTCACAAACACATTGGTTATGTTTAGAGAGGCAAATATGAACATGGCAATTTTACAAATTCCCCAATCACAACAACCAATGTACTAGAAAAAAAACACACTTACTGGAAAAAAAACCAGTTATGCACCAACGATCCTGTCTGGATTCCTTCTCTCACTGCTTTCACTGTAGGGGTAAGAGGTAAAGCAGCAGCCAGGTGATGTTAATCAGATTCACATGATTAGCTGATAATCAGCAAGTGTGACCACCTCTATAAAAGCTGGAGTTTTTGCCGTTTACCTGTCTGACCCTTGCTGGTATGTGTTAACATGATGGAAAGACATCGGCAGTAAATTACATCCAAATTACATCCAAATCAAAGCACTTTTGGGTATTTTCCTTATTTTCAGTAAACCTGCTAAACTCGAACCTTCTTCCAGGTCCTGACAAATTTAATGCATTTGGGATTTTGATCGTAATCTTAAACTTAGTGCTCATTATGAAGTCTGGCCTGTAAGCAACACAAAGAAGAGATGCAATCTGTAGGCAGTGATTTGGCTTCATACATTTTGCACCAGTAAGCTAGAATAAAGCAAAAAGAGCTGCTGCATTTGATGCATTATGAATGGATGATGTGTGACAAGAGTAGGGCCTAGCTCCTCTACCTGCTGCTCCACCTGGATCCTCATCGGAAAGTCCTCATAGACATTCATGTTGCTCGCAGATGCTTTAGTGTTTCTGCCCACATCAATCTTGCACAGTGGCATAAAAATCCCGTAGCGTTGACCTCAGTTTGCTTTAAACAGGTTTCTGACATGTTACTGTTTTTCTTGGCCTGATAGCTTCACAAGCACAGACATTGCTGCTGGTACATCTAGCTAAATTTAGCTAGATATGCAGATATGACAGCAAATGGGTGGAAAGGTAAGTGAAAGTCAACCACTGTCAGCCATCAAAATCATGGGTGGAAATGAGCAATGTGGGTTTGAGAGGAGCTTTAGTTGACATCAGGATGAGCTGCAGTTTCTGATGTGAGGTCACTGCTGGTGAAAACAAAATGTGGTTTGCTTTTAATTGACTGCTCATTAGCACCTGTTAAAACTGGTATATGTAAAGCGATTGTATGTGTGTAGTTATATATCATTAGAGTGAGAGGAGGGCAGTGAAGGTAGGTGTTTTTGGGTCACGGTTGGTAAATCCAGAATATTTTCATGACCTGTGAAGTGAACAGGGATTGTTTCTGCTTTCAGCAATGTAGCTTTCTGTATGTGTGTGTGTGTGTGTGTGTATGTGTGTGTGTATTTTCTTGTTCCGCGGAGACCTAGAATATGGGTTACATTCAAGCGTGCCAACTGACAAAAACACCTAATATCTCTGTCATTGTTTGTTTCTTACACTAACTCCATCCACACTGAGCATAAACCAACCTTTGTTTCCTGTTTATAACTGTCTCAGGTATTTTGTCACAAGTCTCTTCAGTCTGTCTGTTTTTGTCTTGACCTAAAACTGTACCAGCCTAGTTTTTTTTTAACTACCTCTATTCGCTGAAATTAATTAGACAGGAGTTTTTGTGGCTAAATGGGTAGATGATTGAGGGTGACAGTGTGAGTCAGACACAACTGTGTGATATTTTTATTTTTTATTTTGTAGTACCAACTTATTTATCTTGATTTTTTTTTCTTTCTTACTTGACACAGGGACTGCAGATGGAAATTAGCTAAGAAGATAGAATAAACTGCAGTGCATCTTTACTCAATTAGAGTTTATTGTTGTTCTGTACTTTGTCCCTGATTAAATGAATATATGAAAATATACATTTAAATGCAAACAACAATCCTTCCAGGTGTCTCTAGCCTGGTGGGTTGGCTGGTTGCCCATGGTGGTGAGGGCTTGGTGGACTGGGTGGTGCTGGGGGCATGGTTGGGGTGGGATGGGTTTGGTTTCAGTTACCACCTTAGAATGGGCGGCTTGGGAAGGATTGAGGGGCCAGGGGCTTTAGCTGCGGTCTGCTAAGTCCTGTGGTTGTAGCTGGTCTGTGTGGTCCCTGGGTGCTGGGTGGCTGGATGGGTGCTGAGTGCCCTCGGCTTGCCCAAGTTGATCTGGACTGCTCCCGTTGGAAGTAGTTGCCGCTTCTCTTTCAGCTTCTGGGAACTCTAGAGGGTCCCTAGTCATGTCTCCGCTTTGGTGGTGTGGGTGGGACAGGGCTTGGGCCAGTTGGGGGCTGGCGGTCCCAGGCAGGGGGCCGCTTTGGCACCCATCTGCTCTTACTTAACATGTGCAACGCTGCACAGCTATAGGGTCTTGGGCTGTGGGATGATGGACTTTGCTTGCATGATGGGAATTCCTGGCAATGCTCCACCTTCATCAATCAGATTTTGGTTCTGACTTTGAGTAGGCCAATCCAAAACCTTAACTTTTAGCCTTAGGTTTTTAACCATTTAGAGCTGGATTTGCTGGTGTGCTTTGAAACATTGCCCTGCTGCATTACCCAGGTGCATCTAAGGTTAAGGTCACAAACTGATGGACTGGCATTCTTCTTCAAGATTTTCTGGGATAGTACAAAGTTCATGGGTCAGTCAATAACAGCAAGTCGGCAAGTTTCTTAGGCAGCAAAGCAGCACCCAACCACCACACCATCACCACCATATTTACTGTTTTTTTTCTAAATTGCTGTTTTAGTTTTATATCAGATGTAGCAGGATCCACTTCCAGAAGGTTACACTTTGCTTCCCAAGAATCGTGGGGATAATAAAAATGTTATTTGGCAAATGTTAGATGGGTTCTTTGAGGCCATTGAGGCCATTTTTTTCCAACCTCTGTCGTATAGTTAAAATTTAACCTTAACTGAGACAGGTCAGATGTTGTTCTGGGTTATTTTGTGACCTCCTGGATGACTAATCAGTGTGCTCTTGGAGTAAATTTGGTTGGCTGGAGAGTCCTGTAAAAATTCATCCGTGTTGTATGTTTTCTCCATGTGTGGATAATGCTCTTACTGTGGTTCTCTGGAATCCCTAAGGCTTAGAAATGGTCTTCGAGACAAACAGATGTCACTGACTTTGTCATCTGTTCTTAAATTTTCCTTACATCGAGGCATTATGTGTTGCTTTTCCAGATCTTTTGTTCTACATCATGTGGTCAGACAGGTTCTATTTTAATGATTTCCTGATTTTGTTGAGCAGGCAATATTCAGGCCCTGGTTAATGTGGTTTGTGAAATTTATCCAAAAAATGTTAACCACAGTTTATTCATGATTTAATTATCTTTTCACGCCAGGCCGGTTTAGTTAAGATAGCTTAAACCTGGCGCGAGTACTTACTCAGATTATATTTGTCTGATATTAAAATTAGTTAAACTGAAACATTAAAGTGTGACAAAAGCACAAACAGAAGAACTGGAAGAGGACACATAGTGTTTTCACAGCACTGTATGTGTGCTGGCGGAGATGTGAGTTGTTTGTCTCCCATTCATTACTCTCCGTCTTATCAGCTGTTCTCCCTCCATTGAAAAGCTCCGGTGTCAAGGAGATATTTGAGGACGTTCCTTGTGTGTGGGATTGTGTGTGTCAGTGCGAAGGAGAGACAGAGAAGGAGAGACGTATTAGTCCAACTGCATGTTGACGTGCTGAAAGCTGTTTAATCTTTGGTGCAGAGGGGAACATGCTGACAGCCATGCTTTTTGCCTTTCGAACCTTTTTTTTTTCTTCTTCATGTGTGCAGTTTCTCTTCTTCCTGTCCCCTACGCAGAGACCTACGGTAACTGTACTATCAAGACAGAAGATGATCATGCACAAGATGAAACACACATCAACAGATTGTGTTGTTATATTAAATGGGGACAAACCGCTAGTAGTTCATTCTTTAACACCTAACCTACTCCGAAACATCACATTTTAATCAGTATTCCTGATCATACCCACATCTCTAAAGCCAAGTCATAATACACAGATGCATGGACTCAGTAAGGCTTCTGAGGGTCTACAGTGGCACCAGACAATTAGTTTCTTGAATTTGTTGGTTTCAGGTATAGATATTCTTTTTGCAGGCTCCCCTGTTTTCCCAACTCATAATTTTAATCAGGTTGAACTCTGGACTTTGACTAGGCCATTGTTAAGCACCTTGATTGGATTCTTTTTAGCTATTCTGTCTTGGTTGACTCCACCATCATGCTTGACAGTTGGTATGAAGTGTTTGTTCTGATCTGCTGTGTTTGTTATGATCGTTAGGTGTTTGAGTTTCCTTCATGTTTCTGTTTTCTTCAATTTCCTGTTGTTTCGTACTCTAGGTGTTGCCATTTTAGCACACTCCCCCTGTGTATTAGTTCTTAGCTCATTGGTGTGTTCTTGTACTTTTAGATTTATTTCTGTTAGATTGCCCTAGGGTATTATTTTTCTCTGTTCAGCTCCTCTGTGCCAATTAGTCTCCTCCCCCCTCAGTTCCTCTGCCTTCTTCTGCCTCCGCTGTTTCACATCTTCACCTGATTGCTCACACCTGTTTGCCATGTCTGTCTCTACACTAAACCTACTGAGTCTCAGTGTTTTCTGCTGGATCCTCCCCTTACACTCCCCTTCATTATGCCTGTTATTTCTCCTGTTATTGTGCTATGGTTTTCCTTATGCTTCTCTTTAAGTTCTCCAAAACTATTTATTTATTTAATCATTATGTTCATCCAACGTTTCTGCGCCTGGGTCCTACTTCACAACTCCACAGCATGACAGAAGGATTCAGCCAGAAAAAGGACACAGCAGCCGGAGTGGAGATGATTACTCTGTATCAGGGCAGTATTGCTGGCATTAGGCGGAAAAGAATATGGCAGGTACTATGATCCTGTCCTATCACCTTTTCAGGGTCTCCAGAGTTCGCCTGGCTTTCCATACTGCTCTCCAGAGCTCTGTCGAGGGTTCCAGCAGTTCTGTCGAGGGTTCTCCAGTGTTTTTCCGAGGATCTGAGCAGTTCCACCGCCATTCTGCAGAGAAATCTCAGAGGTTTCCAGCACTTCCACTGCCATTCTCTAGGGTTACTCTGAAGGTTGTGGTCTCCAGAACTCCTGCAAGGGTTCCAGTCTTCTGAGTCCCACCAAAGGTTCCTGTCTCCTGAGCTGCACCCTGGACCTTTCACGCCTCCTCACCAGCCTCCTAACAGGGTTCTCACAGTTATCTCATCAACCTTGAGACAACGTTCCCCTGTGCATCGTCGCCGCCGCCTTCCAGACCTCTTTCGCCACCATCTGCTTCCAGACCTCCTGTGCAAGCGGCCTCCAGACCTCATCAACACCGCTGTCCTCCAGACTTCTTTGGCTTTCCTCCAGACCACCTTGTTTCAGTCTTTTTCTAATTGTCCGGTCATGAACTTTAACATTTAACAAGCTAATTCAGGCCTGCTGAGTCTAAGATTGGGGTCCTGGGTTTTTTGTAATTTGCTTCTGTAATCGTTTCACACTCTGACCTTTCTCCAGGACATTTTGATAAGCATTAATGAAATCATGAAAATGTAAGAAAACAGCCAACAGTATGTCCTGTTTTGTGCTTCTATAATCAAGCGTGCTAAATTTGAACTCTTTCTCTCCAGTGAAGTTGGAGACATTGCCTTTCTGACTCACCATCCTCGTGCTTGTCCCTTACCTCATTTCAGCCCCGACAGTAGCTTCACCTTACAATGATTCTGCTTATTTTACCGTCATAGCAGCAGTGTCAGATCTGCCTTCATCTCTGAGGGGGAGCTCATCAGTCTTCACTTGATAAGATGGTAGAACTGAAGGTGAGCCAACAGATCAAGGAAGATGAAGCAAGACATGCATTATGTGACCCAGAGTCACATGTTAATAATGATTGAGTATTCATATTACGTTGTCATTCCAATGAAATTATTTTCCGTAAAACAGGGTTTCATTGAGTTCAATGATACAGAAAATTAGATTAGTATTGATCTCTCCACACTTAGGTGTTTGTGTTTAGTTTCTGGTTGCAGTGCTGCTTTACTAAATATGGGAAATATAATTGTTCTTGCTCCTAAATAACAAAAAATAAAAATTAAAACAACAAAAAGCATTTGTTTGCACTGAGTCATTGTCTTTGGTTTGAATTATGTCATTTACCAATTTTTACTCCAGATAAAGGAAGCGTTAATTCAGGGTTCTCAATAGGTTTATCAGTATATTGCAGAGGTGGGAAATTCTGGTCCTCAGGATCTAGTAACCTTCATGTTTTTAATGAGTTTCTGCTCCAGACCCGTGATTTAAATGGTTGATTTACCTCCTCAGTATTTGCTGAGTTCTTTCACAGCATGCCAATGAGCCATTCAAAAACATCTAAAACGCAGCTTTATTGAAATCCATGTTGGTTTATTTTTATGCTTTTTGTAATTCAGATGGTATTTTTCTTTGTGGCTTTTGCTCAATAGTAAACTTCTTGAACATTGACCTCCACCATCCACTCAAAGGCATTTTCAGACTAAACACATTCCCCTTTATTTGCAGCTGAAGGGCATGGAGATGGATAAATGTATATAGATACATTTATACAAGTACATATATGTACAAACTCAGGGAGATGCTACGCCTATAGGTGGAAATTAACCAGTGCCGCTCACTTTTCAACTCAGCCATCCTTTAGCAGATTGTAATAGAATAGTTAGCTGCAGATATAAAATATGCGTGAATATCAATCCTAGAGGCAACAGTAACAAGATACTGATGTAAGGTAGGCCCTGAAAGTAGAATATCAAGGGCTTTGGACTGCCAAAGTTCACCTTTTGTTTTTCTTCTTACTTCCAATCAAGTGTCTGTAGGCAATATTTAAACACAGCAATGGAAGCTGGCATCTTGCAGGGTGTGTTGGCACTCAAAAAGATGGAAAGCTAAAGGAATCTACAAAATGTATACAATCACCTGTGCTTTATTTTCAGGGTGATGCTGTTTTTAAGGACATGTAGAAGTTCAATCTTTTTTTACCCATTGAATGAGATTATATTTACACAATATGTGGAAAACTATGATAAAATGATATTCTCCACCTGTGTCGTTTTCTGCATGTAAAAACTTGATTTGCCAAGCTTTATTTAGCCTGCAATGAACAAAATGGTACATCAATGGCAACGTATTAGGTGCACTCAATCAATAAGCTGTTAACGCTACTTGCTTGTTTGGAGTTGTTGTAATTATAGCTAAAAGCCCAAGATTGGAACAACATCAGCACTTTCTGATCACCCACCTTATATTGAATTGACCCCTTTGTTGCTTTTACGGTTGCCACCACTGCACCGAACATAAAAAGAGAACATTGGGAGCTGCACAGCTATCTGCCAGCTCAGATGTTGGCCTGTAGCAATATTTGGACGGCAACCAAGTTGTAGATACAGCCTTTTTTTGAAAAATGTAAAACATTGGCAAGGTGACAGATAGAAACTTCTAGAGATATACAGTAGATAAAAAAACTGAAAATACTTATTTAGATGATTGTTCACCACAATCATTGACAGCCCTGCTGTTTGTCTTTGTGTAACTCCTCTTGCCAAAAACCAGTTATTCTTACATTCGGTTGGAGCATAGACAGATTGGGATCTTTGACTATTCATTTTGGACAATCTCTGTAGATCGTCCTTAGGTCTTCCGTCCTCTCCTTTGTTCTCTTCTTTTGGACTAACTGGTAAAGGGACTGAACTTATATAGCGCCTTTCCAGTCATCCCGACTGCTCAAACGCCTTTACACTAGAACCACATTTACCCAGTCGGACTCACAAACGTGCACACATTCAAACAATGATACGCAGATCGGAAGGCAACTTGAGGTTAATTGTCTTGCCCAGGGGCACATTTACATGTGGCAGGAGGAAGCTGGCATCAAACCCACAACTTTCTGATCACAAGACGACTACTCCTTACACTGAGCAACAGTAAAAAAAAAACTTAAATAAAAACAGAATACAATGATTTGCAAATCTTCTTCAACCTATATGCAGTTGAATACACTACAAAGACAAGATGTTCACTCATTTTGAATTTGATGCCGCACGTTCCAGAAAAGCTGGGACGGGGGCACCAAAAGACCAGGAAATTTGAGAAATGCTCAAAAAACACCTGTTTGGAACTTTCCACAGGTAAACATGTTAATTGGAAACAGGTGATTGTCCCTGAAAGGCTCAGTCGTTTACAAGCACGGATGTTCACTACTTTGTGAACAACTACGTGAGTCCAAAAGCCCAAATGTTTAAGAACAACATTTGTAAACATACAATTACAAGGAATTTAGAGACTGCAGCATCTACACTCCATAATAATATCAAAAAAAGATTTAGAGAATCTAGAGAAACCTCTGCACATAAGCAGCAAGACTGATACCATGATTTGATACCGGTGACCTTCGACCCCTCATGAGGCACCGCATTAAAAGCTGACATCATTCTGTACCCGGGGGTCAGTGATTCTGACCCCACCTGTATTACCAGGTGGGATCAGAATCACTTCAGAAAACCATTGTCAGTTAACACAGTTTGTCGCTAAATCTACAAAAGTGCAAGTTAAAACTCTGCCATGCAAAGTTAAAGCCTTAAATCAACAACACCCAGAAACGCCGCCGGCTTCTCTGGACCGAGCTCATCTGAGATGGACTGATACAAGGTGGAAAAGTGTGCTGTGGTCTGACGAGTCCACAATTTGAATAGTTTTTGGAAATCATGGACGTCGTGTCCTCTGGGCCAAAGAGGAAGAGGACTATCCGGATGGCTATCAGCGCCAAGTTCAAAAGCCAGCATCTGGGATGAAATGGGGAGTCGGGGAGGTACTGTTCATGCTGGAAAGTACATACAGGTTTCAGAGCAACATATTCTGCCATCTAAGCCACGTCTTTTTCAGGGACATCTATGCTTATTTCAGCAAGACAATGTCAAGCCACATTCTGAACATGTTACAACAGCGTGGCTTCGTAGTAATAGAGTTCTGGTACTAGGCTACAGGACAGACCTGTCCCCCATTGAAGATGTGTGGCACAATTAGTGTCATCAGTTCCCAAACACTGAAGTGATGTTGAAAGGAAAGGTGATGAAACAAAGTGGTAAACATGTACCTGTCCCAGTTTTTTTGGAAAGTGTAGCAAGCATTAAGTTCAAAATGAGTGAATATTTGCAAAAAACAATAAAGTTCATTAGTTTGAATAATAAATATCTCATCTTTGTAGTGGATTTAATTGCTGAACAAGATTTGCAAATCATTGTATTCTGTTTTTATCTACGTTTTACACAGCGTCCCAACTTCACTGGAATTGGGGATGTAGATAGAAGCGAAATTAGTTGCTATGTACGTTCTTGTAAATATCAGTGCCCATATGTCTTGCTTGAATCACATGTTCTCTTATTGTTGCTATTTTCAAGAGTGTTGAAGAGAAATCTGCATGTGGGTCATGTCATATTTATCCTCCAGGAAAACATGAAGTCAAGCAAATTTATTTAAGTCAGATTTGTTCAGACTGGATGTCAGAGTTATTTAATTGAGTTAAATAACCTTGACAGCGATGGGAAATCTGTGCTGAGACACTGAGTATTCCACTCTTGTGCCTTTACCAAAACACTCGGTGATTTTCAAGGAGGGACTCTTATTATCTCTCCAGTTGTTTTCACTCTCTTTCATCTCCATATCTCCTTCATTTGTCCCCACCGCTGCCTCACTCCGCTTCCCGTGTTCTAACTCTCCGTGTGTCTGTGGCAAACACTGAATTACTGTCACCCAGTTGCAGCTGCTGCTGCATGTTGTCTTTGTCTACCAACCCATGAATAAATCATCAAAAACAACAAGCGGCTGTTTTCTTTCATGGACAACAGTGCCACTCGCAATAGTTGCTGAGGGACGTGGAAGGGAGAGAGCGTGTGCTTCTGTTCACGTGTGTGTTACAAGTTTGGGGAGTGTGTTGCTGCTAGATGGTCTGTACATCCGGACTCATGAGATTGGGTGTGACTTAAGAACACACACACATACAGCAGCAGCAGGAGAAGGAGTTGCTAGAGCTAAAAAATATCCTCGGTCGACTGGAGTTAGTTGTCGAATGGTGTGAAGGACAGCCGAAGGAGCAGCTCTGTGTGACAGAGTGGCACACCTACTGTCACACACACTTCATGCACCGCACATGTGCAGTCATGGGATCAATAGTGCAACCACGAGGAAGCTGATGCATAAGGTGGATTTGCTCTGGCAGAGGAAGTTAGTCCATGCTTATTTCATTTATATGTTGAGAAATTAAGTTCATAATGACAAATATTTTTAAAAACTGTACAAAAAATATTTTATATGAAATAGATTTCTATGACAGTCTTTGAGACTTCTCAGTCACAGGGGGAGTGCAAAATGAAGGGACCCCTAAGGGTTATGTAATACATTTTTTGTTGTATTAAATTGAGCAATTTATTGTTTGGTTGCAATGTTTGCCATCAGATACACATTAAATGGAATAAATCTATATGGTATTTTTACAGTCAGGACAACCTCTAAGCATTTTTTGGCCATCAATGGTTTTATTTACATAACTATGATCTTACCTTTTAACTTTCCATTTTCAGTACTTGGATGAAATGTTTGTTAATCAAATAAATTAAACCATGTGATCTGCTGATTTTCAATTTCTTCTCACATAAGACTCATAAATAATCAGTAATTCAAAGACTGAACTGGATTCGTTTCTAGCCAGCAGTGTGTGGGACTTTAATGTGCCCACCAGGAAAACAGAATCCTTCAGACTGTGAAGAGTGAACACCAGAAAATGCACTTGCACCTCTATATCTTTTGCTACAGGTGGTTAATTGTCCTTCTTTGCCTGTTATTAGACCCATATCCAGAGGGCTTTGTTCCTGTTCTCTGCCAACTCTCCTCTTTCTGAATAGACACACAAGATTTGTGTTTGTGATGGATGTTTAAGTGACGCACATAGTGAAACCAGTGAAGCATTCATAAAGAACCATAAATCCAATAATTTTATCCAAAAATGGTTATTTTTGATTTTGTGGCAACAATGTGTGCATCAGCCAGGCTCCTTCACGGTTCAAATCAGCTTAGACTGGGAGTTTGTGATCGCAGAGTTGTCCATAACACGTGACGGATGCACATATTCTTATACAGCCTTGATTTCTTCAGTTAAAAACTCGAGGGATAGTGTTTGACTGAAAGGCTGGAGCAGCAAATCCAGCTGTGTGTGTTCCTTGCATCTGAAAATATTTTTGGATTTTCTGCTCCGACCCAGGTGGGCATTAAATCCAAACAGCTAATCCTGAACCTGAGGCTGGCTGTCATTCTCAGAACCGCGTCCTAAACGAGATTGGTAACGCTCAGAATGCTCTCCTGCTTAGTGACAAATAAGATTCACCTCTAAAAACACCTGATGAAATTGCAGCATTTGTCAGTTTTTGTGTTTGTTGACGGTATTTTATTTGATTAAGTACTCTTTCCCTGAACACAGCCGCCAGGCTTTAGCCATTAGACCGCGGCGTAACATCCGCAATCACCCAAGTACGTGTGTTTGAAGATGGCTGTTAACTCTCTGCATGGGTTTAGGTACCAGTTTGCATTTCCAAGCATTACTTGAGTTTATTGCCTTTAAAGGTAAGGCAGGTTTATTTGTGTACCTCTGTTTACATGAAGGGATTCAAACTGCTACAGGAACAAAAAAGACCACAGGTAAAGGAAATTACATCAAACACAAGAAATGATATATAAAAAATAGAAAAGCAAATCTTCACATGACAAGGAATGAAACAGTTCCCCTTTTTAACAGATAAATAGCTAAGATGTGATAAAAGTAAACTGATAAAATAATCTTCGACCTTTAAGGGGACACTACAGTAAAAATTATTTCACTTCTGGTTTAAAGAAGGCAACACTTTCTGCACATCTCAGGTTTTCATTGTGTTTGTTAGGATGATCTGCAGCCTTCTTATTGATTTTTTTTCCTGTGTGCTGTTTTGGCAGGGAAACTTTCATTCTGGCAGTGCTTTTAAAACAGGGTGGGCTAATTCATTAATAAACATTATTTGATTGTTAAAATTTAAATCTGAGTTTATAATAGCTCCTTGGTTTCTTGCATACTTAGCGACTTTTAGCCTCCTTGAGTTTAGTTGAGGTTGCACAGTGTCTCAGTTGGTAGCTTTGTTGCCTTGCAGCAGGAGGGTCTTTCTGCATGGAGTTTGCATGTTCCTCCCATGTATACGTGGGTTCTCTCCAGATACTCCAGCTTCCTCCCACAGTCCAAATGGGAGTGGCAAGAAAAAGCCCAACAGATTTACTTTCACAAGTGTATGCTTTCTTTAAAGCTACTGTTGGAATTATGAATCTGAGATTATTATTTAATATTAATATTTTAATATTTTATCAAATAATATTTCGGTCTGTTAAGGGTTGTCCTGTGAATACCAGCCCAGTAAGGCGATGGTATTAGGACAAAATAGAAAGGTGTGAGACGAGCTCTGACATTATTGAACAGCATAAACTCTGCACATATATGGAATGAATTCACACAATTTCTTAAAATACAAGAATTTATTAACAAAGGTGCTCTGGGAACAAAGGGTTAGCTTCCCGCTAACCTCCAGGTGTGGATGAAGAACGAAGAACTGCTCGTTGTGTCCACCAACGCCACTGCATGGTGATGGGGTCTCTGTTGTCTTCCTTCCAGACTGGGACACCGCTCCGCTCGGCTTCATAGAGACTGCGCGTCTCTGTAGGGAATTTCTCTGGGACAATTTGCTTCACAGGCCTCAGAGGAAAAAGTAAGCAACTCTTACACCTTAATTTCCCCGTTCATGAATGAAAATACCGGATACACAGACTTTATTTCATTCGTACTTCTCTTTGCATATGATCGATGATCGTATGGCTTCCTTGGATCCAGTTGAAGAGTTTATGTCTGTTTGCCAGCAAAGAGACATCAGCGCGCTGGACCTCCCCTGACCGGTCCCACTAGAGGCCGTGTGGAAAGAGGGCGGATTTAGCAACAGCTGTGTTTTTATTTGGGTAGTGGTGTCACAGGAAGTCAGCAGTTATTCCATTTTCTGGCTGTGCCGGAAGAAGGTTAATGCACTTTATTTTGAAAATTTCCAGAAGAGTTCATACCGGAGTTTAATTTTGAAATCCATGGCTGTGGGTCCCAACACTACGCTTTAAAGATCTGCTTGATATTTATAAAAGAAACTTTATTAGAAACTGCTTTGGGATTATTTCAATTGTTATGGGCACGGAGACAGAAACGAAAAGGGAAAAAATAAAAAGCACGAAAGAGAGAGAGGTGGGGCAAAAAGGAAAAGGGGAGAGAAGGAGAAAATAATGGATGAAGAGAATACAAGATAACACCCTGCTTGCTTCTACACATGCAGAAACGTTCATATTAACAGCTTTTTTACCAAAAGTACACAGTACTTTAGTGGTAAATGCGGCTCAATATAGAACATTTGTGTATCTGTTAACACTTGAATATAAACACCTGTGGGTCTGAGTGTGAGCGTGCTTGTGTATACACGGTTTCTCCATAAAAATATGCAATAGCGAGTGTGAGGAGCCACAGAACTGCCCCCCTAGACCTAGGACAGATACGGAGTGGATCCAAGCCTTAAACATCCAAAGGCCCCCCAGAGCACAGGAACCTCAGGAGAACCATCGCCGGGACTACCGTAACGCCCCCAGAAAAGAGCAGGGGAGAGTCCCAAGGGAACCACCCAGCGGCCACAGTGCAGAAGCTCCAGGGAGCTGCAGTGACAAGCCCACAGGGCCCACCGGCAACCGTTTACGTCCGAGCACATCCAGCCATGGACCTAGAGACCCGAGACCCCGGGACATATCACTCCCCAAGCAGGGGCCTGACAGAGGCCAGGGGTCCAGGCCCTGCAAAGCAGCTACCGGGAGTGAGCCGGCACACACCAAAGAATCCAGCCCCGGTCACCGAGAACCACAAGTACACCAGCGAGCAGAGACACCAACCACTGGCAGGTAGTGTAGCGGGGAGGAAATAGGCCCCACATTTGATGGGGGGCCTAAACTGATCCAGGAGAGGGAGCAGTCCAAGACCCAACCTGACACAAAAAAGAGGCACAGAGTCACAATCACACATTCCCACCCTCATGTGTACACATAAAAACACTGTCACCCACGTACCCAACGTAAAAACAAACATCAATGGACGTCACTCACACTTCCCATACATACTCTATACTCCCAGGTCCAGGTGCTGTTACCCTATAGTGGCAACAAGCCCCCCCAGACACAGGAGGTGGTCCCCTTCCTTCCGGGGGTGAAGACGGGCAGACCGCCCCAGGACCTGAACCTGTGCTGGGCTAGCCTGGGCTGGTGCCTGAACCTAAGTGACCCTGGCCCGGACACCGACCCCCCGCCCCGACCCCAGTCCCCAACGACCCCCATCCTCATCCGGAGAGGAGGCCATGTAAAAAAGAGTGGTCTACATGGTCCAAACTAGCCCGCCAACCAGAGCCGCTACAGGATGAAACAGCCCCAACCCCTCAATAAATTCTGATCCTAACCCCACGAACCCCCCATCCCCAATAAACCCCTACATACATTTCTCCACAAGGCCACCACCAACCAGGACACAGATATCAAACACATGCCCCCGAACCTGAATGCCATGAATCCCCTCCCCACAGCCCTGGGTTCACACCTCCACAGGTGAGCTCCATCCCCAAAAAGCAGACGAAGCTACACCCACACAATGCAAGCTCCACATACAGCCCCACTCCAAGCACCCCACTGCAGTTTTTCTAAATTATGTTTAGGTATGAGTGTTTGTGCATGGTTGTTTGTCCTGTGTGACTCTGTGTTGTCCTGCCCTGCCCTAGCAACCCTGCAAGGATAACCAAGGATGAATGGAGTGATGGATAGATCGATGGACCAATCTGTAATTTTGCATGTTTGGGACCAAGAACTGGGACTGGAACTGTTTAGGACTTCTGCTTTTCTACAATAAATTGGAGAAAATTGTGACCCATTCACTTATACAAATTATGGAGGAGTGTAAGTCTAACTTTGTGTGTTGTCAGCATATACAGTCTACATGGTAAGAAATTTTCTAATACTCCATTCATGGAGTTAAGGGAAGCAGGTAGACTTTGAATTAAATGGGCTCCAGAATGGAGCCTTGAGGACCCCCAATAAATGTGTTCTTTGTTTGCTCATATTTGTAAGTACCAAATGACACAAAGTAGTCTTAAGCCTTCAAGCAAGTACCAGACAATCCTATCTATTTATTCAGTCCATCAGTATGGTATGGTCCACTGTGTCAAATGCAGCACTGATATGCATGTGTGTAGACCTACATGTGTTGGCGTGCTATCAGTGCACTGAGGTTTCAGTGACTGTCAGATGGATTTAAAAGGGAGGAAGAATTGCTTATGTTTAGGGGTGTAAGATCTACCCTCTGTGACAAAACCTTTTCGAAAGTATGTGTGTGTGTCACCAACTGAGTGACAGATTTTGCTGAGTGATGTAGAACAGCACCAGTACAGCACACTTAACTGCGGTGTAACACACACACACCTCTGTATATAGATCGCAGTCTGCCTCAGTCTGCATTGATAATGCAATTTCAGCTTACTCTTTCACTCCGTTCACACCCTCCTGCCTTCCATCTCCTCCTTTTGGTCCTGCTGTCATTCCTTTCTTTCTTCATCATCAGTCTTTCAGTCAGCGGTCCTCACCCTGTCTGTGCTTTTGCCTGTTGTTCTCTCCAGTCTTTTGTTTCCTTGTTTTCGATCCTGGTTGCTCTAATCTCCATCTTCTCCTCATTGGGTCTTTTAAACCTCACTCTTCCCTACACCACAGATTTAAGTTTGAACCTTTGGAGCATAGAGGTGTATGCTAACACAATACTAAGGTGGAATTACATCAACAATGACCCTAGAAAAGCAACCGTTGCTGGCAATCAAAACAGGAAGGGTTAAAAGGAAATTTTACAATATTATAAAGTTCATCATTATATATTGACAAGTGGGAAACGTTTAGTATGAATACCAATCATCCAGGGAGTGAAAGTCCCAGCAAATGTACCCCGAGGTCAGATTCTGAAAGAATGCAAAAACCCCAGGGCTCCATCTCAGACCGCAGTCCTCAGTTTGACAGAACAGTTAAAATACCTAACAAAAATTGATTATTTTGAAGGAAAAAGGGAATATGACATTAAGTCTTAGGTTTGTAAAGTTTTATGAAGCCTTTAGACACAGCAGAAATGTTTGGCCATTATGCATAGCACCATGTTGCTACATAAAAACAATAACCTCATACAAATGGCTAAGCACAGTGGTGGAGAGCTGATTATTTGGGCTTCTTTTAAAGTCACAGACCAAGGCACCTTGTAGCCATTTAGTTGACCGCAAACTAATCTGTATATCAAAATATTCTAAAGTCAAATGTGACGTTATCTGTCGAACAGCTGACGCCCAACCTGAGCCATCAACAGGACAATGATCCCCAAACCAGCAGCAATTATTTCACAGAATGACTGAAAGAGAAAATATTCAAGGTGTTGCAATGGTCCAGTCCCGGTCCAAACCCCTCCTGATTCAAATGCTGTGGTGGGACCTTAAGAGAGCTATACTAAAAAAACCTCAATGAACTGAGGCAACCCTGGAAAGAAAAGTGGACCAAAATTACTCCACAATAATGGGAAAGAGTGATAAAGTCGGATAGAAAAAGACGACGGAGAGTTATCATTGCTAAATATGTTTTTACAAGCTATTGGATTATAGGGTGTAGTTATTTTTTACATGACTTCATTGAGTCATTGATGTTTACCATGACCATATGTTATAACGCTGAAAGAAAAGTTGGATCTTCTTGACTTTATTTTAGAAATGGAGTGTTGGCGAGCCTTATAATTAACTATATGAGTTGACTACAGGTGGCAACATGATATAAGGTTTTCTGTCTTACAGCATGTATATTTACATCGTCTGTACATGTACAGTTTGTAAAGGAGCCTTTCACTGAGTTTGGATTGCTTCATTGTGTCGTTGCTTTGCTTATATTCCATAGAATTGACATTTATAAGGAGAAACCAATGTTACAAAGAAATATTCAAGGATCCCAAGTAAGCTGCCAGTAGTGTTAATGCTGGATATAAATAATGATTGGATCCAAAACGCCAGGCCCACGATCTAACCTGGTAGCTGTCTCGTCCAAATTATGTAAAGGCTCTTATGAAAAGACCTGAGTGAAATAAAAAAGCAGCAGGTTGTGAATTTGGCATTTATCTTTTGCATATAAAATTTATCAGGTGAACAAAACAGGCTGACATCTCAGCAGCAAAACAGAGAACATCCTCACAGAGGTATGACATTTAGCATTTATGAATTCCACGCAGCTGATCAGCACAGTGAAGCAACGGGGGGAGTAAACTGAAGAAATGGCACTGAAGCAGATGCTGCTAAAATGACTTCCCATTTATTTTCCCATGTTTCAAACTTTTCCCTTTTCTGGACATGTCCTACTGAGAGGAAACTCTGGGGCAGACCCAGAATATACTAAAGGAACTATACGCTCACCGGCTACTTTAATGTGCACCTTGTTTGTTGACATAAATGGCAACCAGCCAATCACATGGCAGCAACTTAGTGCATTTAGGCTCCAAGACGTGATGAAGACGATTTAAGGAAGCTCAAACCGAGCATCAGAAATGGGCAGAGAGGGGATTTAAGACTTGGAATGTGGCATGGTTGTTGTGTGAGTATTTTGGAAACTGCCGATCTGCTAGGGTTTTCATGCATAACGATCTCTTGGCTTAATCATGCCTGGTCCGGAAAAGAGAAAATATCCAATAAGCATCAGTTAGGTGGATAAAAATGCCTTGTTGATGTCGGAGGAGAATGGGCACATTGGTTTAAGATGATTGAAAGGCATCTGTTCAAATAACGTCTCATTAGAACAAAGTCATGATGAAAACCATCTCTGAACTCATTTCCGAAGTGGAAGGTTAAAACAGATGGGCTACAGCAGCAGAAGACCACACCTGGTGCCACTCCTGTCAGCTAAGAACAGAAAACTGAGCCTCCACTTCAAACACAGTCATTACATTCAAGCACGACAGATTGGAAAACTGTGCCTCATTAAATTTGTTTTAATTTCAGCTGCCACATTTAGATATTAGGATCAGAACATTAAAGCATGGACCCATCCTGCTTTTTTTCTAGGGTTTAGGCAGATGGTGGTGGTATAATGGTGTGGAGAACATTTTATTGGCCAAGTTGTCAACTCATAGTACCAGTGTAGTTTTGTTTAAGTGCTACATGCTACCTAAATATGACCTCAGTCAACCCTGTGATGTCTGGGTTTACCTCTTGGACCTTTAATCTCTGAGTCCTGAATAAAAGGAGATGGATGGATCCAATCCAATTGACTTTTATAAAGCACGTTTCAAAACAGCAAGTTTGCCAAAGTGCTTTATTCTAGCACATACTAGAATAATAAATAAGAAAAAGATAAAACAAGATATCCTACAGATATTTAAAACAAATAAAATACAATAGAGGGGTCAACTTACAACTGGTCAAATGCTTTTGACAAAAGATGTGTTTTTAAAAGAGATTTAAAAATAGGGACTGAAGATGCCTGTCTGATGTTTAAAGGCAGTCCGTTCCAAAGTTTGGGAGCCATAACAGAAAAGACTCTGTCTCCTTTAAATTGGATGGATGGATAAATGGATGGATGGAGTGGAATTTCATGAAAGAGATTTGTATTCACAGATATTAAAATGAAAATACGTTTTCACATGCTTAAAAATTAATCAATTTAACCAGAATCTGAATCAACTCTGTTGGCCAAATCTATGCATCCTAGCAAAGAATACATAAAAGAAGAGTTGGGTGGTTTTCTGATGTGGATCTGACCTTTACCAATATATTTGAGCTGGTAAATACTATTCTGAGCCTGTGTGGTTTAGAAAAAAAAACCTTAATATATTCAAAATTGTTTATCCAATTTTTACATTTAGTGCACTGAAGTTCCCCATCTTGTAAATAGAAGGGTTTGAGTAAATCATTAAAAGTCCCAAATTAATGTGATGTTAATGTCTAATGTTTACAAACCTGCAGCCTCCTTAAGTCACCTCAACTCAGGTTTCTACTGTTCTATGTTTAACACACAGGTTAGAGTAAAAAAACTACAAAAAAAACTGACCTTGTACTGAAAAAGCATGAGAGCAACATTATGGAACAAACCCAGAGCATATAACACTTAAAAAGAAAAAGGAAAAGAAACAAAATGTACGACAAAGATGAGCAGGAGATTAAGGCTGCAAATAAGTTATTGGGAATGAAGGAGAAAATGAAAACAACAAAGGACAAAGCTAGGAGGGGCAGCAAATATATGATTAGATTGGAGACAACAAGAGAATAAATAAGCATGAGACAGATTGAAGCCAGACAGCTTCATGTATGCAGCTGCCGAGGGAGTCTGTCTTCTTATTTTCCTGCAGATCTTACTGAAATTAAACACAGCCATACACAAGAATATAATGGAGATTGAGTTATAACACAGTGAACAGTAGTTTTACTATCTCTACTTGCTTTTCTGGTATTTAGTCATAGAAACAATGATAAATGTCGTTCTGCAGATTAATTTAGCAAAGAATTTTAAAAGCTAATAAATAACCTAAACTGGTAAAAAAGTTAAACCTTTTTGTTTTAAAGTTTTGCATTTCAACAAAAATCTTACGGTGCAGTTTTAGCATTTAAATTAGGTAAAGCCAGACCCAAACAATAAAGTTTTCATGACATTTAACTTTTTTTTATGAAAAACTGAGTCAAAATGTTTAAGTGTGTAAGAAATTACATCAATTGCATTCCTCCATTGTCATCTGCTCATTCAACAATAGAGGTAACAACTCAGGCATCCCACTTCTAGCTGAACGGTCTATTTCCCCCTAAGGGATCTTTAAAGGCTTCCAGACCTAAACGGATCTATAGTCCCTCCAGGACGTTCTGGTCTGCCTTGGTGCATCTTGTCACCAGGACGTGTCCTCAAAACCTCCAAAGCGAGGCGACTAGAAAGCAGCAGGAAGCATCCTGATCAGATGGCTGCTCTCAGGTTCTTTGTTCTGTTGATGATTTCAGTTTGAGACAAGCTTTTAGACATCTCTCCAGAAGTCCAGTAGTTTATTCAGACACAGCTCTGCAGCTTACATATTCTTTTTAAAGAGGAAAGACTTTCTGTTGGAAACCCTTGAAGGTTTCAGAAACCTTTCTGTTGGTTAAAGCTCATGCCAGGACCTCTCTATTTGTCCTGGCATAAGCTTTAACGTGCTAACTGTAGCCTGTAGAGTCTGAGATGGATTCATTAGCTTCATACCATTTCTTTTATTATTAATCTTAAAATCATATAAATATTATAACCATTCCCAGATTGTTGGGCATCAATAATTGCCAGTTCTGTTATTGCTGTTGTCTTTCCATCTTGGCATTGTATTAACACAAACCTGTGTGCTCCATACCAGCAACCTGCCAAACTCCAGCTTCAAGTATATTCACTTATGAGCACCTATATGCTACTTTCTCTATTAAATATCACCAAAGCTACAAGGGTGCACTTAGTTTCCCCCTGACTTTAAATGTTACAGCACATCTGTCAACATCTTTTTTAAACTACAGCAGAGTATTTTAGGTTTTCAATTAAAATGTCATTCAGGATTTTCTCAAATGAATGTTCTTTTCACGGTGGCTGTGTGGGATGTAGCGCTGAAAGACTGATGTCAAATTTATGTCAACTGTAAATTAAATCGACAGGCGTACGAAAGCCTATATTCTTTTTTAAGCCACAGTATTAGCAAATTCAATAGGCTTTTCTTACTGTAATTTCCAGCTACAATGCTAATGTGGACCCTGCATAGAGACCTTGTTCAGTGGATGTGATTTCCATTCTCATATTTTTCACTGGTCAAGGCCAAGGATTTATTTTTAACAGTTAAATATCTTACAGTAAAAAAAAAAAAACTGCTTAAACTTTCATATTCAGTATGCTTAGGCTGAATTATTATAGAAAATTATTATACTAAGTTACTTTGAAATGTTCTAATCTATAGAAACTTTCAATCAAAGCCTATTTTTACATCTTCATCTGTGTAGCTCGAAATACCCTTCCTCCTTGCTACTAGATTCAGCTTTAGATTACTTCCTGCTTTATTCCTATATATTTGAAATTTTTAAAGTTGCCCTATCCTGTTCTGATACTGCAGCAAAAAACCTTCCAATTTAGTGCTAACCACAAATGACCTTCCAGCTGCAGTTCACGTTGCAGTTGAAGCTGTGCTGCAGCCCCAACACACATCAGTTCACAGCCTCTGCATTGTTGATTGGGCATGGACACGGTAATTGTTTTCATTGCCTTGGATGGAAACGACATTGAAGCTAATGTGGTCCATCGATCTTTTTGTTCAGAGGGAAATTGGGTTTGTTACCAGTGTTTTAGATCCCTCGTAGACTATGTGTGAACCTTTTTATATTCTCCCTTCACAACTGTTGTTTTTTACAATTCTTTTCTATTTTTTCCTTAACTCGTTAGTCTTTCAGTTGCCTTAGGCTCCCACTAATGTTTTCTTCTGTAAGGCATTTAGAAACACAAACAAAGTTAGAGATTCAGCTGAAAATAGCTATTATGATCTATTTAGTAGAACCCAAAAGTGATATTTATTAAAGATAAAAGCTGAATTAGTAGAAACTTATATTACATATGATGTAATTGTGTAAAATGCTCCCCTTCCTTTTGGTATTTAAAGCAATTGTGGTCAAAAGCTTACATAACCCCACAACTTTATTTGCCAGAACCTTTTACTTTACATTGGAGGTTAGTACTGTGTATATTATCTGTTGTTCTAAGATCGTGCTGTTTATGTAAATGACATCTGGATCAGACCTCCTAATGCAGGAGCGTGTGTGCTTCAGCAGTCTATGGGTAAGGATTACTGCAAACTGCAACAGCAATCATCACTGTGATTAAAACAGTCAAATCTGACCAAAATTATATTAATCTCAGATTATCTCATTGCGGTTAAGGTTTAAAAGATAGGTAAAGTCACACCACACTTCATGGAAATTTGTTACTGTGATTGATTTTAAATCAATTGCCAAAGTGTTGTTTTCCAGGACAGATTTGTACCCTGGTTCTTTCAGTGGAAATGAAATATTGAGGGGAACCACTGAGTTTAGTAGAGGTTTTTAAATTACCATGCTTACTGCACAGAATGTTGTCGCTTCTATGGGAGTCTCACAAGCTGACATTCACAAAAGAAACTTCAAATGAATCTCAAATTTCCATTTTAGATAGCAGTGATTCATCCTGGTCAACATAGTATTTTTACTAGTAATATTTCTTTATTAAAGATGTTAAAGGTTTACTGGTAAGAAATAAGCTCGAGATATTTCAAAATCCCATCTTTTTTCTAGACAGATTGATGTTCAGGATAGCTGAAGCATTGATTGTTGAATGGTTGTAGACATTATAAATTTACGTTTACTTTAGGAACAATTAATTTATTGATATTTGGTTTAAAGATCCTCCCTAGCTATTAAATGTTTTAATGACTTGCCATAGTGAGGACTGAGCGAATCTGCTCCACACAGCAACGAATAAATGGTGTAACTTCAAGACTTTGTCTGGCTTTTTGTTAAAGGGATTTTAACCTGGAAGAACAGTATGAGTCAAAGTTCTAGTGGTTCTGAAATCATAACTTTTGAATCGTGCTCTACCTTGATACCAATAATCTGCTGATGCTTTGGGCATGCATGTGTGAATGCATTCATTTGAGCAGAACTCAGCCATGCTATACAGAAAGCAGAAATTACATTTTCGATTTTGTAAATCAGATATGAATCATAATTTAGTTTGTTAAATAAAAGGAAACTGTATAATCCTGTTTCATAAGAAAGCTAACTTTAAATAACTTCTGCAGTGTTCTGGCGCTGTATACAAAATAAAATTAACATGACCTTGAAGGGTGGTTGTGGCAACACATTAGTAGAATAATAAAGGGAAACAATGCAGTCTACATATTTGGAGTATTAATAAATATCCCATGAAAGTATGTTTGTTAAAATAAGTTGTGCTGATTTGTGTCTGTTGTGTTTCTGTCTTTCTCAGCTAACAGATTCCAGAGTCAGCCCAAACAAAAGCACAGAGCCGACTGTAGACCTCCTAGGCCTGGGTAAGACACAGATGTTTGAGGGTATAAAAACCTTTTCATTCCTTTTGAATCCAGGCCTTGTTCCTGGAACATTTTAGAAGTAAAAAGTTTGATTGTTAACCCTCCTAAAACAGATCTTAAACTCAGTAGACAAAGAATTTGAAGGTGCTTAATAAGTGGGACATTTAAGGAAAAGGCTTTAAAAATTTCAACAAAGTGATGAAATCTTTCATTTCTTTATCTTAAACCTGTAGACACAGAGTTAAAAACTGTAAAAGCTGCAGGATTGTTTTCAAGAAATGGAGGCAATTTAACTTTTTAGCTGTTAAACGGTTCATGGGATGTTAAGAGACAGAGGAGGATGATAAATGCTTCTGAGTCAGCAAAGACCAGGAGTGTGTACTCCTGTCAGAACATTAATTGAGCAGCTCTCAGAAGCATCAGTTGAAAGCAAATAAGCACTCCGCCTGTTGAGCCTTCAAATGGCTACAAGACATGGGGCTGCATCATAACTCAGATTCAGTACATTTCCTCTGATCCCCGCACTACCAGCTGTAGCATGATGTTGTTCACACCCACATCTTTTCGCTTATTACAGATAATTGGACCTCTCCTCATGGTGTTGTAAGACATTTGCTCATCCTCCTCCTCACTGGTTGAAGATGAATTCCTTTTGCTTGCTGCAGAGCTCCAGCTTTGTTAAATATTTTTATTTTTATTACTTTTTACATTCCACATTCACAAAAGTCTGAAAGAAAGATGGCGATCCATTAATACGCAGGGCATGCAAAAAGAGGTTGACCTGAAATTTAAAGGAAAATCTGAATGGCTGCTAAAAGCATTAAGAAAAGTGCCCTCAGCATCCTCTGATGCCCCTGGTAAAGTTGTATTAAAAAGCCTGAAAATGAATGACAATTTATTGCAGAAGCATAATTACACTGAAAAAAAAATCTATTTTAGTCAATTTTGTTAGTAGGGAAACAAATCCATTTTGAGAAATTCAAATATTTTTTCATGAAATCATCAGTATCATACTAATAAATATAAACAAAGCCCTGCTTAATTTATAGTTTACCTTTTTAAGCTGGTCAGAGCATCTAGGAAGGTTCAAGTAGTAATCCATATCCTCTTTCAGAATACATAAACCAGAATACATAAACATAAATTTTGCAGCCTGTGTCTGAAAATAATAATATTTTTTTATAGGGATGATAGAGTTAGACATTGTTCCAAAAACATGGCGAAATCAGCACAGAAATGCATCAGCAGACATGAAATCAACCTTCTTTCATGGCCTCCTCAGTCCCCAGATGTTTATATCCTATAGAAAACCACTGGGATCAGCTGGATAGAGGAGAGTAAAGTCAGGATTCAGGACTCTGGAAGATCTATAGAGATGGTGCAAAGAGAAATGGTCAAAGATCCCTCTCTCTTTGTGCTCCAACCTTGTGAGATGTTATAGGAGGTTAAACATGAGTGTGTGAAAAGTATTAACAGCGGATATGTCAATAATTTTGTTTTTAAATGTGAGCATTCCCCCCACCACTGTATAAATGCCAGATAATTTAATTTAGTCAGATTATATTCTGCAGTTAGAGATAAAATTTGCTTATTGTCTGTAATGAAAATAATTCAGTGTCCTGCAGGAGTTCAATAAAATAAATTTGGTCACAGTGACACACCAACCGTTTGACCATTTTCACTCATCAGATTCCAGAGAACATATGGTTCTCTGTCAACTGCGTGTTGGGATGTTAATGGTATTTGTGTTTTACTGAAGAACATTACAACACAGAGCACTGCGGACTGACATTCAGCAAATGTCACGAGCTGGATTCAAACCTGTAACATTTTGGCTGCAGTGTGAGTGTGTGTGTGTTGGCCAGTAACCCACTGCAGCATTGTGCTCCATGCTAGTTGATCTAAATCTGAACAGCATCTGTGCAGAGAAAACAGACAGGGTTGCTTCAAGGTTTCTTCTTCATGAATTTCTAACATGCAGTTGTTCTCCTTTACGGAGCTGCATTGTGTTGGAGCGGATGAGGCGCTGACAGAGGAGAGAACCCCGTGGACATAGCATTGATCAAAAATTCCCAACCCCAGCATGGAGGAGAGAGATTTCTATAAATAACCAACCCTACACCTCTTCCAGCCACACCAGGTGGATGAGATTTCACACATAATCAATAAGTCAAATACATGGCAGTGTGCCTTCAGCATCTCTTCCATCAATCCCTCTGTTGCTCCATTTCTCAGGTAATGCTACTCCTTTGTTGTCAGTAAACCTTGCTCTCTCTTGGATTGGGTTGCTTTGAGTATCAGATGGTGCAGTTAAATCTGGTTTGCAGCAGTGCAGCCATGAAAATGTATACAGGGCCCAAATTTACCCTGAGGAGCATTCTTACTCGGATTTTCTTCTAGTTGTTGTTTTCCATGAATCTTCTCAAATTTCTCTGGGGAATATAACCAGAGTGATGAAGCTGGAGTAACGTTAAACATCAGAAGGGTTGAATGTTCAAATCGAATTACTACAGATGAAATTTAGAGCATTTCATGACAAGCTGTACCTTTTTATAAAAAGGAACTCCTCAAAGACTTTATCACAGAAATATGCATGGATTTTAATGCAGTCAACCTATCATGTAGCAGCAGCAGTGTGACCCCTTTTCTATATTAAGGTCAGGGGTACTGGGATTACTGTAAAAGAAAAATTAGCATGTTTTTCAGTATGTTTTAGTAATAACTGACTGAAACCGCTGACCTTTAAACAACCCAGTCTCCATAGTCCATAACAGTTCTTAATATCCCCGTTCCACTATTGTGTATCCGCCTTGCATTTCAATGGTGCAGGAAGACACACTGCTTAAAGTTAATAACACTGCAACATTACCTGCCTACAAATATGACTCTGTAGCAAACACAATTTGGCTAAGCTAGGCTGTCATGGGTGTTTTGAACATGCCGAAACTTCTCCAGCACGATGTTGAGACGCAACCTTGTTATTCCCCGATTAAGCCCTTTTTTCCCCTTTAAAACCGTCTTAATTCTTCATGACATAGATTCAACAAGGTGTCAGAAACACTCCTTGAATATTCTGGTGCATATTTACAAGATGCCATCACACAGCTGCTGCAGATTTGTTGGTGGCACCTTCATTATGTGAATCCCGAAGTAGATTCAAGCCATTTCAGCTACCATTTGAATGTTGTAGCTGAAATCAAGACTCATTAGACCAGAAATTTTTTTTTAATCTATTATTGTCAAACTTTGCTGAGCCAGTGTGAATTATGGCCTCAGTCTCCTGCTCTTAGTTGACAGAAGTGGCACCTAGTGTGGCCTTCTTCTCCTGTAGCTAGTCTGCTTCTAGGTTCAACTTGTTTGTCCAGAAATGGTATTCCTCGTGCCTCAGTGGTAACGGCTGGTTATTTGAGCCACTGTTGCCTTTCTGCCATCTCCTAGCACTCTGCTCACCCTGACATCGACAAGCTATTTTTATCCACTCACTTCTTTTTTAGGCCATTTTCTCTAAAGCCTAGAGATGTTCATGCATTCAAATCCAATAAAAACCGTGCCACGATCAAAGGTGTCTAAGAGCATTGAGTAGCTGCCACATGATTGGCTGATTCAAAATTAGGGTTAAAAAGCTATTTAACAAGTTCTACACAAATGACACAGCATTTATCCAATGATAACATTGCTTAATCTGATGGTCCGCTATGCAGAGGCTCTGTCTGCTCTGAGGTACAGGAAGTACCACTTACTGTACTTCCAAATGATTGGAATGACTCCAGGTCATGTTAGCCTGACCTACTTTCTGATTTATTTCCGCTAATATTTATTTGATCACTTCAGGGCACTCACAGAAATTATTTTTTGTACTTTCATCTTTTGTACTTTTCATCTGCAGATTTCCAGGGAATCATTAAGTATAAAAATGTATTTGAAGAGACTAATGCCATAGCAGAAATAGTGTGCCCCTTCCAGGTGCATTGTAACTGTGAATTATATACCTTTCATCTGCCACACAAAAGCCACACACATACTTTAAAAATGTGACTGACCCCTGGTGAAATGCACCTAATTTTCTAACATAATGATAGATTTATGGTAGACCCATACCAGTACACCAGCAATCATGGAGAAATAGGAAACAATCCGACCGCAGCTTTAGAAAAGAAGGGAACAATAATTCAGGGAACCACTTTTACAGAACAGAAAGAGCCGAGAACAGAAATCTAGAGCTACGGTCGGCACAGGCACACCCTCACTGAACTATTGAAGGCTGCAAGACCATAACCTAGCCTGACGAATTTCAGTTCCTGCTGGGGGATGCAAGTAGAAGGATAATAATTTGTCTTTCTTCAGCATAAATCTACTCACCCAGCCAGTTTTCTGTCAGCAGCACCGGCTTCTGCTGGAAGCTTGAGGTGATAAATGTGTCCTGGGCACAGTCTGGACTTCTTAATACCAGTCAGTGGGGAAACAAGAATACACTTGTGTCCCCATATGCTCAAGAGAATTTCTGTTTGAACAAAGCATGTTTTACAGAGCTTGCACTTTCTATTTTCATACTTTTTTGCTGTTTTTAGTATCTACATGTTCATTTGGGGACATAACAAAAAGATGAATCTTATCTGCAGGATATGTGGGTTAAACGCTGACTTTTTGGCTCTGCCACCACCCAGAGACTTTGGTCACCAGATGGGATTTTGCTCCCGTTTCTGGGCTCCTTCAGTCCTTCACAGCAGAATGTGAAAACTAAATTTCATGCTCTAGTTGTAGTTTGTGTTAGTAGAAAAGGAGTGAGGGTGAATTTATGTCTGGTTTAACTGCAGTCTCAGGACACCTACAGCTAGATCTCTGTAAAGTCTTTATCACTAGTGCAGTTTTTACTACTTATTCTTTTAATCAGGGCTTAATTAAGTCCAATAGTTTAGCTGCCATCCTCCTGACCAAGTTCTTTATGTGACAGCGTCCTGCAGCTAAATGCCTACAACGCTCTTTCAAGATCCTGTGGCCATCCGTGTGCAAGGAAACTGATGCTTCTTCCAATAAGGAAGGGGCTTGAGTTCACTGTGCAGAGATCTGCTGGAGGCAGTTTGGAGGCTGAAGATTGCCAGCAGCGTCTATAAACTCAAACATTTATAGAGCTGACAAAGCTACTGGACACCTGAGTCAGTATGAGTTGGCAGTTTGTTAGCAAATATCATCAACAATCCATTCCACCACACAACACATTACCGCAGGGGTGTCCAAACTTTTTGTCACATGGCCCAAACTGGCAAGTGAAAAACACTCGAGGACCTAGAGAAATATGATTGAAAACACACAAAAACATATTTTTTACCTGCTCAACAATAATATGAGCTTGGAATATTTTACTTAAACAAAGATTTTTTTGAAGGAAAAGGGTGTTAGATCCAAAACCTAAAGAGGGTTTTGATTGTTTGGTTATGAAAACTAAGGCACCTATTTTGCTAATTTGTTTGGGCTTGAATAATTAAAGGCAGGTTTGAGGGCATTTTTGATTTTTTTATGATCTTTCCGCTGCCTACCCTTATTGTACCGTCCACACAGCAGACAGTAAATAGTAGTGGGGACAAAATCTTTTGTTTTTACTTTATGGTGAAAACTTCAAACTTTGCCACAGCATCTACTCTAGCACATGCATTTTATTCCCAAATACATAACACCTCAAATGGCTAGGGTCTGAGAAGCTAAAGCAAAAAAAGAAACAACAGAATTAAGAAACATAAAGGAACTTCCATTAGCTTAATTATTTAGTGCTTTTTACATTTCTGCTTTCAGAGCAGTCTGATTTGCTCTGAAAGACATTTTTACATAATCTCTGCATTGTGCTGCTTCTCACCGTACATTCTTACCTTAATTGAAGTCTATGGAGAAAAAGGGTTGTGGGCCTTCCCGCATCTCTGTGCTTGAGGCAATGGCCTGCTCCAGTGTCCACTATGTGTGAGGACAAATCCTGCAATTCAAGAAGTTATTGTAAGCAATCAGTTCCCTGAAAAGCTCTTATGTTCAATGGAAAAGACCCCTCCCCGACAGGAGTTAGTTCTCCTCAAGGAAGAATTGACTAGCTTTCTTTTTTAAACAGTGGACATTCTTCTCTTTTCCCTTTATGAGCAAAGTGAGACTTCACCAGTAGGGAAACATCCTCCATACTGGTAACAGAAGCAAACTGTATTGTTAGCTCTAAAAGGACGAGGTCTTAAATGCAATACGTGGTCCACCAGATCCACCACCTTGTAAATCATTCCTTTGTTCTAGTCACAGCAACCACCATCTTACAAGATCAGACTGGGTATATGGTAACATCAGCCTTACTGGGAAATATAAACACATAATGTGTATGCACTTTGATATATTGTGCAGATTGACACATATTGGCTAAAACAAACGTAAATTAATTTATTGTTAGTTAAAAATTTTAATTTCCGGGCTGTGTCCTGAGAAAATCCTTTTAATTAATGCACAACAATTTCCTATTGCTAATGACTGAGCGATGCTTTGTCTCAAACTGGGACAAAGAAAAACAGTACGCAGCAACAAATGCTAAAGTCGTCATGGATAATCTCCATGCGGAAATAAGCTCATGAACAGCTGGAAATGAACAATAAGTAATAAGTAAATAATTCCTGGTGCAGAGGCCTCCCACAGTCTCTAAAACCAGTGTAGTTGGGATTAAACCCAAATAACGTTTATCAGTTTTCTTTTTAACTCTGCCAGGTGTTTGGATTCCTCTTTCTGAGCTGTCTGCTTGGACGTCATGTAGCTTTGGAACGCACATGCTTCTTTTGTTAACAAAAACATAGATTTAAATCCTGGTTCTTCTTCTTCTAGGTGCTCCAGATTTAGAAGGGGAAGGCTCTGATCAAATGGCACCCGTCAGCAATGAATTGGATCTGTTCGGACCAATGGTCTCCCACCCTCTTCCCCCCAGCAACACAAAGCATGATCAGGTGGTTAAAATAACACACACACACACACACACACACACACACACACACACACACACACACACACACACACACACACACACACACACACACAGACTTTCATCAGCAGCTTATCACCTCAGACAGCCTGCAACTAAGGGAGTCTGCAGAGACAAACACACACACACACGAGCATATTCATACCAGCCATGTCTCTGGTACGTGGTGACACACACTCTCTGGGGATCAACATCAAAGAGAACGGTCATAAAATCCTTTTCATTGAATTTATTTGACCGATGTCCTTCAAAGAAGCATGTGGATTTCTCAAACAGTAAAGAGCTGGGTGAGACAGACATGAACCAAAACCAGTCACAGCATGTATCTAGTTGCTCATAAGGTCATCCTTCTATGAAACCCAAATTTGTTTTAACATAAAACTTACAATATGAAACAAATGGGCTTAAAACAGCTGTGTGACGGTGACAAAAATAACAGTCCATTTTGGATTCGCTTCAATCAAGGGAAACAATGAAAAAGTGGCCACTATAGAACTGAACTTTAAGGATGGATGGATGGATGGATGGATGGATGGATGGATGGATGGATGGATGGATGGATGGATGGATGGATGGATGGATGAATGGATGGATGGATGGATGGATTATACAACAGTAAAACCACTTGAAAATTGTCATTATTGTTGTTTAGGGATTTTTTATGAAAACTCTGAAAACTTTTCAGAATAAAAAAGGCTTAAATCATTTTGCAGTTGTTTTGATACAGGATGTACTTGAATGCAGCACAAAGGTGCTGTTGTTGGGAAGTCCGGTCTGGTCAGAGGGACTCTTACAGTACCAGTGTGTTATTGCATCTCATATGCAACGTTGTGGACTGGTTGAATGGTGCTGTTGAGCATCTGGATTGGACGTTAGTTCTTTGGATGTGTTGGAGGACTTTATGCAGCATCATGGATACTAGTTCTGAAAAACGAATGCAGTGAAAAATAATTTACATTTAGTGACAAGTTAAATGCATGACTTTTATTGTAGTTTACACTTTAAGGGTTAGAATTACTCAAGGGGTTTGAAAATTAGGAGTTTTCTGACCATAGTTGCAAAGTTTTAATCTTCTGATTGATGTATTAGAAGTCTACAGAACATTACCTGATTGTTCCTAAATCGTTTATCTCGGAGCAGGTTTTGATCCCACTCTTTGTTTACACCAAGGAGCCCAGTCCCTTGGATGAGAAGCAACCTCCCTCCTGGATTGTTTCAGGATGTGTCACTGTTGTAAGCACACAGGAGTCTTGGAAGCCCTCATTTCTTCCCCAGAAGAATTGGAAGATTAGAAGGTTTTATCACAGTGAACAATTTTGCTCCAGTCCTCCGTTGTCCATCTATGTATCTCCAAAGAAGTGTTTTTTTTGCTTCCCTTTTTCTCACTGTGTCTGCAGATGCACTCCCACCCACCTGCTGCCATTGCTCAGCAAGCTCTGCACTAGTAGCAACATTGTTTTATAGCACCCTCCTCTGGAGAAGTTAGAAATGACTGGACCCTCATGGATGTTCTGAAACCTTTTTCACTGCAACTGAACTTCTCACCTTAAAGTCCTTGATAATCCAGAGAACTGCTACCTTCTGAACTGCGGTTTTCTGCCTGAGAGGACATTTTGTACGCTTTTCTTAGAAGTAATAAATGCTAACACAAGAAGACAGTCGTCTTGACTGTAGTAACGTATAGTCATACTGTGAATATTGTTTCTTCTTTATAGCATTAAGCATTGTCAAACAAACAGAGGTCAGTCTTTTTCATTCTAACAAATCAATTCCCTCATTTTTTTCCTTGCTGAGCCCTTTCCAGTTACGTGTACTTTACTGACATTTCTTGCAACATTTCTTGCAGAGACCTCAGAGTTGCCTCGCAGTGTGGAGGGGCTAGTAATTGCCACTGCCTCGGTGTGAAGGTTAGCTTTCCCTGTTTGTTGGTATGTAACCCATGACTTTTACAAACTAATAGGTTCTGCTCAGATGGGAGAAAAACACATTGGAGGTAATTGAACCAGTCGTCAGTCATTGCCGTCTTAATTCTTTGTTTTCTCAGGTATTTTGACTTTCAAGTCATATTCCTCTTGTACACATGCAGCAAGAAGACGCAGCTTTAACACACAAGCTTGCACACGGGGGGGGGGGGGCTGAGTTTTGGAGTCAGCAGGTGGATAATTCTCTGCAGCATTTCACACACCCAGCTAATCACAACAATACAGTTTGATTAGCTGGGGATTTAAAGGAAGAGGGCCCTGGCAGCCCTCTGATTCCAGCAGCTATTAACAGGGGCTAAGGAACGCCTTGCCGTCTGCGTGCATGTCAATTATAAAAACCTGATTACAGTTTTGTAGACGGGGACGGATTTGTGTTATCCTCTGCGGTCCTCCTCCTGCTCCCTCTCTTTCACAGACAAACTCACGAACATGTTTTTGTTTGTGTGACCAGGTGGAGCAGAAGTGATCAGACATTTCAAGAAAAATGTATTATCCTCTTCTTTTTATGGACATGTTTGATGCCTCCTAATGTAACCTTCTTGGGGGAAGTTTGCATCCTCTTGTCTCTGCCATGAATGCTATTAATTTTGGGGTGTCTGTGACATTGAATTTTCACGATAAATCCAATTACATTTATGGAAAGCAAACATTGATAAAATATTGGCTTCTAACTGAACAGTTTACCATTGATGCTTACACAATGAATAACCAGAGACTTCCCCTTTGACGTCATTTCTGGGCGAATTTAGACTTGCAAAATGTAACATCAACATATGCTTATTTTGTGTCACAATTATCTTTTATCACATCTTTAATCCCATTATCATGTCAATTACTGCTCAATTCCTTTGTGTTATTTTCAATTTCTGCATTTGTGGGAAAAGCGTATCACAGAGATTTGTTTTAGTGTAAAATGATTATACAACAAACAACTTCAATGATTCAAAAGGAAAATACATGGTAAGTTTGAAGGTTTTGTGGATTTTTTTCTTCTCCACACAGGATAAAAACTAGCATACAGGCTCAGGTCATACTCCCCATTTAATACCTGATTAAATACATGTCAGCAGCCATCAGCACAAAGTTACAGAAATGGGAATGAGCATAGTCGGCTAAAACGGGAGAAACTGCGTTTCTTGCAGACTGGATCTATGATGTTTCTTTTACAAGACTATAATGGTAAGCAAAAATTATTTGTTACTCCAGCAATAGAACCTCTTTTTTTAGCCTTAACTTTGCTACGGCTCCTGTGTGCTGCCATGCCGAAGACTACTTCTCTGACTCCTGTTTCCAAAAATCCCAACTATCCGGTTAAGACTTCTAGAATAACTTGGAAAATCTCTATTCCAAAACAGAGCATTATTTTTATTTTTTATATTTTTATTTTTGCGGTGTTCTAGCTGTTTTAAGATTATTTGCCATGCTTTGCCTACTCCAGTGTTCTCCAATTTATTGCACCCAACAGCTGATGCAGGTACAGGTACAAGGTTACGGGTTTTATCATGCTACTCCAGCCAGGGTTAAAGAAATCAACTTTCATGACTCTGGCTGAGTCCTAAATGTCACTTAGCAGAGCCCTCTGCTTCTGAAGTGTTCCTGTGTTTCATCATGAGGAGATTTGGGTTGGAAAACATTCATGTGCAATGATATGAAGGGCTGAAGACAGCTCCTCTGCCTTAATGGATAACAAGAACATCAGTTTCTTCCTGTTTTGAATTCTAGAGCTGTTGTAAAAGTGGTAGTTTAACAGCTGAAAACAATCCTGAAGAAAACGATGTTTACAACATCATTTAATACCGTATATTAAGAAGAAATAACTCTATTTTCTTGTTTTCTGTATGATTTATGGGTCTCCCATATTGATGTGAAGGAATTTGGCCCACTTTTTGGCTCAATGACTTCAAGGTGACCAGGAGCCCAAATCATAAATGTGTCTACTTTGGTCTTAGAGGTCCAAAGGAGATCTTTCCAGAAGTCTCGCCAGTTCATTCAGATCCAAATTACCCAATCTATGTGGTTCTGCCATGTTTGAGAAAATAGGGTTTCTGCTTCAACCCTTTTTTTTTTATTGTACTATAACGAATGTTAACTTTGAACGAGGCCTTCAGAGTCTTGGCTTTTATTGGACGGCCTGACCATGGGGCGAGTTTGCTGGGACGTCCAGTCCGGGGAGACATGCTGTTGTTTCAGATGTTTTCAATCTCTTATAATCTTTCTCCATGTATAATTCTAGATTTGAAATAGTTTGGATAACAGTTGATTTTAGATAATTTGAAATGACCCTATAATCCTTTCCACAAATACGGTTAGCACCAAATGCTTCTCTAAGGATACTGCTGATGTCTTTCTAACCTGACTTTGTTATTTAGTTAGTTAGTGAGTTTGAAAGAAATAAATTAAATTTGTGATTTTTTTCTCAAACCTCAGAGTTAAAAATGCATACACACACTGTACACAAATTGTATTTATGCTAAATACAATTTGAAGTACACTCCATCTTAACATTTATAATTTTATTGGAAGATTTTGTCATTTTTATGCATATTTCTACATGGTTTTAAACATGCGATATTGTTGGTGAATGCTGCAGTGATCATATGTCTTGCAACAAATAAGCAATTCCTTGACACACCGTTTTAATGTGTTTCTGCTTTAGGTTCATTGCAAACATTTACCCCACACAGTCAGTAGTCTATCTGAAAAGAAAGTTAATTCAAATTTTCATCTCTACTATCTATTTCATCTCAATTTCTTCCATATTAAGAAACACAAGATATATTAGTGTCACAGAGAGTCCAAATGGGTGTTACTTGTTTATTTAGCCGGCCAAGCAGTTCTTGATATTGATATTGCATACAATAACGATGAATATGTGATATATTACTCAGCCCTTGTGTTAATTCATACATGCATGCTCCAAGCTAGAAAACATAAAACCTGAAAAACTCCTGTTGCTGAGTCAATAAATCTAGCACACTTGATTTGCAGCACCTGGCTGCTCTGAAATATTTATGCATCATTAATAATAATAATAATAATAATAATATTCATATGAATAGCTATATTTAATAATTTCATATTGAAGGGATGCATCTTAATTTGTCTTTTTTCCCCAGTCGTTGGAAAAGTGACGATTTTCATTGTTACACAGCTTTGGCTGCAGACTAGAGCCCTGAAGGTGACATGATGGAGGAGGCAGAGTTTACCTTCAGAACCCGACAAAGGAAACAGAACCACCTGCTAAAGACAGGATCGCTGAGACCTTTTTGCACGCTCTATTCTGCCAGGAGTAAAATGCAGAGACGAAAGTTGCAGAGAGAAGCTGAACTGGTGATGATCAGTGGTCTCTTTTTTCTCTTTCTTCAAGTTTTAATTATTTGGATTTATTTTTGTCTCTTTTTTTACGCTGTTCTTCTTTGGCACGCCATAATTCGGTTTCTCCAAAGCGGGGCTTTGCTTTTGTTTTTATAAATTAGCAAAGAATCTGCAGCAGACACACACACAGATACACACAGAGCGTGGTTTTAAAGCCACAGATGGTCTATCAGAGGGGAGTGTATGAGTATTTTCAAGCCATGATGGGAAAACATGGAGAGAAAGATAGGTGTGTGTTTGTGTGTGTGTTGGCTGTAGAGGTCTATGAATAGCGACAGTGAGGAAAAGGCTGTCAGAGCAGTAATTCAGTGCTCCGCCTGCACCCATCAGCACAAACACAGGGTGAGAAGAATGGAGCCTTGTTGGAGAGGTTTTCTATTACACAATGTGCTGCTAGGAGCCCCGCAAGGCATCACACACAACGTGGATAGAGTGCATGTTTGTGTGGGGATACGTTTTCTTTACTGTCAACGGGTCTGAGCAGGTTGGAGATGAGCGAAGATGCTCAAGTGACGTGCTCTGCTTGAGTTTTGCCTCTTTTAGAAGCGTGGTTGGGAGGATGTGTCAGTGCATCTTACATTGTGGGCCACCTGCTTGGCTTTGGTGAGGAATGTTCTGATGGTGCAGCCATTCTTTCACTGCAGAAGCAGCTAATGCTCCTGGAGTGTCTGGCAGTCACAGATGGCGGAAGGAGTGAAAGGCTGCTGGAACTTGTTTAGTCTGAAACAGCTGCTTTCAGAGGAGCAGGATTCTACATACCTTCATGAGGTAACATAAGGGTGTCAATAATTGGAACCGTTTTATTTTCCAAATGTACACTTTGACATTTACATCGCTGTTTAGGAGAAAGATGCAAAACATATTATAGTCTGAAATTACAGTAGATTTAAAATGATAAAAAAACAGTCAGAGGGAGTGGTCCACTTTGGATATAATTTGAGACTCCCAGCAGCAAGTAGCTATCTCCTCTAGATTAGAAACTAGAATATCATCAGTGGAGTAAAAGTGCTATCAGGCACTTGCAGGATTATCCAAAATTATTAGTATCTGTCTCCTGACGTAAGATTCCTCACAGATGGCCATACCAGCACCTGATGGAAATGGGTTCCTATTGCTATTTTGCATTGTCCAATCCCAATCTGCCACTTTGGCCTGATGTTGGAACTAACAACAAGCTCATGAAAGCAGTCAGAAATACCCTAAAGTAGCAGTGCTTTAGGTTTAATCCTAGAGAGGTACAATCAGCCAACCTTTAGATGCATCCCTTCTCCAACACACCAGAATCAAATGGCTGAATGTCACTCCCCTCTGCAGAGGCCTGGTTACGAGCCATTAATTTGATTCAGATGTTTAGACAAGGGAAGCATCTAGAAGTTGCAAATTCAAAACAATTCAGAACATGTGTGTGCTCACATGTGTGTTTTAGCATCCACGCCCGTCCATACACTCCATCTTCTTGCTCCTCTTCGCTCATCCTTGTCCTCTTCTCTACCATTCATCGCTTCCTCTTACTTATCTTTTCTCTCCACACTTCCCTCATTTATTACGTCTTCCTCCTGTCTCTATTTTTCCTCCCCTGTACGTTTCCACCGCCTCTTATCTCCTTCCCTCCTCCTGTCATTGGATGGACAGACAGAGGGGAGCAGCGCTGCCTGCTAACCAGCGGAGGACAACGCACTCTTGGATGTTTGCAGTGTGTTTGTGACACTGATTTCAGTGCATTTATTCACCGGGGAGAGTGTTGCAGGAGCAGCTGTTTATCAACCTGTCTCTCCTGGTGTTACTCATAAGGCCCAGATGCCTCCTCCAACCTCCTACAATCCCCGTCCTATAACTTTCTCAAACACACCTGGGATACTTTCAGCGCTGGGGGTTAGGCTTAATGTGCCTGTACGCTTTTTTTTTGTGATTTTATAAATTAGAACATGTTTGAGTGTGTAACTGTATGTGTGTTTGATTCAGTTTATATCTGCCTCTCTTTGCAGCAGCCTAATAATATAATATATCTTACTTAGCTGTGACAAGGCTTCTCCTCTCTTTTCTCATTTTTGTGCTGCACTTTATTCAGGTGTTTCTTTCTCCTTGGTCCATTAGTCTTTTCTGTCCTTCCTTGCCTGTAACCCAGGTTTATGCAGTTAAACTGTGCCGTGTGTCGGTTATTTCCGGAGCTCACCTGAGATCAGCCCTAATCCAGAAAAAGTTAAATTTAGCTAATTAATATATTTACAACTCTGCTGAGAGCATGCAGAGATAAGGAAAACATTCAGATCTCCCCAAGTATGGAAAGCTAAGTTGACACATATTACAAAAAAAAGTACACCTTCAGTTTTTTACCAGATGCTAAAGCTAATTTAAGTTCAACCTGAAGTGTAAAAAAAGCTAAATAGAAATCTACATAAATTAAAAATGGAAAAATTGAATGAGAAAAATTAAGTACACCCTTGCTGTGTCCAGAGGGGGGGGGGGGGGGGGGGGTCCCATTACTCCAAAGTCAGACAGTGCAATGCTTGGAGAAATTGCAAAACAAAAACTAAATCTAAGAGCTCCATCTCAGTTATAGTTGATGTTAAAGTTCAGGACAGGAGTATTAGAAAACAATTGAATACGTTTAACTTTGTAATGATTGGAAGAATATGGCAGCGTAACTTAGGTTTGCAAAGTTGCATCTGTTTGACCACAAAGCACAGCTGGAAGAAAATGAAACATAGCATATCAGCACAAACCCTTCAACGGTTAAGGATGTGGGCTTGTGTCACAGCCTGGGCAGGACTTAGTGTATAGAACACAGGTCTATACATTAAAAACTAAAAAATAAGAATAAAAACATGAATTTAGTGAGTGGACCAGAATTCTTCTGAAATGATCTGAGAGGCTGACAGTCAGGCAGAAAATGACTGTGGAGATCTACGGCTGCTAAAGGTGGTTCGACAAGCTGTTGAATCATTGGGTGTACTTAGTTTTTCACACGCAGCATTTCCATTATGCCTTCATATTTATATTAGATTAGAGTTAAATTATCTAACAACCTGGTATAGATCAGATCGTTTTAATATGTCCTGATACTTTAAAGCATATTAATTATCCAGGGTGTACTTTCTTTTTAACTGAACTTTACATGTGACATTGATATATATAATTACCTGTTATATTTTTATAAATTGTATACATCTTTATTTTGTACCTTCTTTTTTCAGTCAGGTTCCAGTGCAACTCCTTCTCAAGGGCAACCCCCCACCTCCTCCTCCTCCACCACCACCACCACAAAGGTGGAGGAGAAGAAGCTGTTATCTAAAGACTCCATCCTGTCTCTGTATGGCAGCAGTTCAGTGGGCAGTCAGCCACAGAGCCAACATCAGCCTGCTGCAGGACCAGGTATCAACCGCTTTCACACAGCCACCATCCATTTTTAATAACTGGTTGTTATCCAGGTTCAGGCAGCTGGCTTTTATTGTTTTCTATCTGCAGCTCAAAGCTCAACATAGCCATTTTATGCATGTGCATCGAGTTTTACGAGATTTATATCCAGTATATATATATACTCAGTATATGATCTGTTAAAGAATACTTCAGACCACAGAAGAATATGGAAGCTGCTGGAATAAAACCATTTTTCAGCTTCCCATCCACTGCTGTGGTCTATTGTACTGTTTTCTTTTGTTCGACTTCTCTTAGATCACCCTATCAGTGATCAACTACCTATAATACAGTAATAAGCCTTGTTTTATACCAAAGATGGACGTGTTGTCACCCAAAACCCTACTTGCATCTAACTGAGGTCAACAGATCAGGTTTCCTGTTAATTGGTAAACATGGAAGTATTTCCCAAAGTCATGATTTTATTTAGGTACTGTTTGGTTACTTTTAACACAAACAACCTCACAGGCCTACACTCCAGGCTACCCTGGTAAAGACATGTCACAAAGCCTTAAAATTAATTCATATTTTAGTGCAGCAGCAAAATATCACAATGAAAACTTTAGAAAAACCCAATTTGAGGTAATTTATTAATTTGGGAAAGAAATTCCACATTAAGAAATAATGTTTTTTTACAGACCCACTTTTGCCATATTTATTGGCACCCCTGATACTTCTTATAAAATAAAAGTAACAGAAAATGTTTCTTAATTTATAGTTTTCCTTTTTTAAATGTGAATCACTTCCAGTTACTCTGGGGAATTATTCTGATGTAAGGCCCATTCGCTCTTCAAAATGGGAAGCACAAGAGAGCATGTTGTTGATGTAAGGCACATGTGTATTGAACATGAATCAGCAAGTGGCTTCAAAAAAAAGAGTTACTGGCCTAAATCTGCTCCAATGTACAGTCAGAGCAATAAATAAACAGTATCAAACAACTGGTAGGACTGGGTGAGGACCCAAGGTACCACCATGCACAGTGAGGAGGATAGAAAGGTAGTTGTGTCTCCATGACAACCATTAAACACAACTTACATGCCAAGAGTTTGTTTGGGAGGCATGTCAGGACAATGTATTTTTCTGTCCTACCACCACACCATGTATTAAAACTGTGCTTTGGTCAGATGAGACTACGTTTTCCTCCAACAAACTCTCCAGTTGGATGAATATTTGGACAAGCACACTGTTATGTTAGGTGGAGGATGTGTGATGCTTTGGGCCCGTTTGCTCTTTAAATTCCCTGGGAACCTCATTAGAGTGCTTGGCATCGTGATCTTAAAATAAAAATCTGGTGCCATCTGAAAAAAATGAGTTGTAATTGGGTCTTTTAGCAAGATGATGATCCAAATAAACCATAATCAATAAAAAAATGGTTCTGCAGACACAAACTCAACCTTCTTTTATGGTCATCTCTGTCCCCAGACTCACTTCTCCTCCTATACTGATAAAAGATGACTTTATTTTCCTCGTTTAAAAGCAGATTTTTTATGTTATTTTACTTCAGAGTGGCTTAACTTTAACTAGAAAGTCACACTTTCTGAGACTAAACTTGTTTCAGTGCTGAACTCGTGCTAAAGCCTGGAACCAGTTCTACGAAGCACCATGTGGAGCACAATAAAACCGGTTCTATCTCAGCTTGCCGAGAAGAAGGAACTACATGAACAACGCACTTTTATTGGCACTTTATCTAGTGGGTCTATTATTTTTGACACTATGAAATATACTTCTGAGACTATATTGTGCCCATAATCATTGATTTTTCAGCTCCAATGTATTTTCAATTAACTTATAAATTTAGAGACATAAAGTGTCACTTTATTTGAACACATTCTCAGCGCCGTTCTTCGTATGCATGATTAAAGAGACAGAAGAAAGAAGCCTCTGTTTAGGAAAATCTTACTATACATGACCAGTCTGATTATTCTTTATTATAGTTGCCATAAACGGTCAGATGTCTGTAATTTAATTTCCCAGACTGAAAGGTCAAAGGACACACTGAATTTTGACCTTTTCTAGCTTCATAGACACACAATTGATATGCACCAGGAGGCACGGCAAGGATGTAGGTGTTTATTCTGTGAACTAAAGGCGGTGCATGTCTACACAATGCTACACCCACACGTCACAGGAGTGATGCTTGTTGAAAATGAGGGAGGATGGTGGAAGATGAAAGGTCAGCGTGCAGAAATGCTGCCAGCTCTACTCCCTGCTGCATTCAGCAGAGTCCCGCCGCGGAAGTACTAACAGAGCAGTGTGTCTGCGGATTCTTCTTGCACTTATTAGATGTGAGGACTGAAGTGTCAGCAGCAATTCTGTGTGTGGGTGTTCGTACAGTGCAGACATTACATGAGTGAGTGGGAATGCGTTTGTGTTTTGTTGTGTGTGTGATGGAGGATAGGGGTCAGCAGAATTACCATGTAAAGATCGCACATGTGAGGTGTTGATTATACTGCTGTATGCTTGCATGGATGGATAAATGATTAGGAATGGAAATGCAGATAAAGCAGTGTTTATGCTGCTTTTTCCACCCTGTATCAGATAATAAAAGTAATAACAAGAAGATTTATGTATCGGGACATAAAAAGAATAACTTGGTCAGGTTCTTAAAGTATTTTAATCTAATCTCCAGTGTACAAAAACACTCAACACTGTCATTTATTAAAGCAAAATAATGCCCAATTTGAAAAACTGTGTAAAAAAGTGTAGTATACCCCGTGATTCAATAGATTGTAGAGCCACCTTTTAGCTGCAATAACCCCCATTAGTTGCTTTCTCTCTGACCTTATAGGTCTCTCACATTGTTGTGGAGCAGTTTTGGCCCACAGCACTTTAAAAATATTGCTTGATTGGGCTAAGTGTTGAGTGTTGTGCTTATGAACTCTCACACTGAGGACTTCATGGTTGACTCAGTTGCTGCAAAACAAGCCCAAATCATCAACCCTCCACCACCGTGCTTGACAGTTTGTATTTGGTTTGTATTATTTGACAGTTTGGGTTTTTGTGCATTTTGACCAAACATCTCTACTGTGGTTCCATCTGTCCCAGTTGGAGTGTCCTAGAGGTATTGCAGTTCATGAGTGTATTATTATTTTGATTAAATTTTTTAATAATTTATCGAATAATAATTCGGTCTGTTAAGTCTATTCCAGTGAATACCACCCCAAAAGGCGGTGGTATTATGACAATAGAGAAAGGGTTGAGCCAAGCCCTGGCATTACTGAACAGAAAAACTCTGCACACACGTGGAATAAATTTACACAATTTCTTAAAACACAAGAATTTATCAACATAAATTATTCAACTCATAGTCAAACATTTCAATCAACAAAGTCTTTACTATCCAAGAACAAGCCAACGAAAACTACCAAGCAAAATGAAAGAATAAGGAAGACCGATGAACTATATACAACATGAACAAGTGAATCAAAGATTGTTAAAAACAATGGCCAATAAAGTGATGCATTCAATGTTATTTATGTTTGAAAACCAAGGATTATCTTGAAAAATCTGGAAATTAGGTTATTAGGAACTAGCTTAGACAATAATTAGTATACCTTCAAACAACCATTTACAATGCAAGATCAGGTAAAACATTATTTTAATAAAACATTATAATTAAAAAATAATATTTCAAAGAATGATTTGCTGAATAAAACCAACCTTCTGGGTGACTTTATTCTCAATGGTGTTTAATTTGCTGCCTTAATTTAGTGCAAATATTAAGGGAATATTAAAATAATATTTAAGGAAATATTTTAAATGGAACCAACAACCTTTCTGGATAAATGATTCTTACTGGTGTTTACTTGGTGAAAACCGCTTTAGTTAGGGACAGGGGCTTTCTTGTTGCCTTTGTAGCCTCAGAAAGGATTCTTCAAAGCAGAAGCCTTAACCTTGCCCGTGGGTTTAAAGGCCTTCAGCTGACGCGCTTGTCTCCCCCATTAACTGTGGTGCTCACAGCTGGATTGAGAATGAGCGGAAGTAGGGATAGTGCTTTTGTTTAGAGATTCAGCTCTGACTCCTCTTCCTGGGCTGAGCTGAAAGTAGGTAAATGTGATTTATTTTAAAAGTTCCAGAAAAGTTCTTACGGGCCTTTAATGTTGTAACCCTTGGGTCCCAACATCATTCAGGTACAAATTTGCAAACATACATGCTGCATTATTATTTTTAGTGAGAACCCCTCTAAACCAGCCAGATCTTTCAGTGTCTTTCTAGGTTTACAGTTATAGCATTTAACATGTTCACTGAGGTCACTGCTGATATCTTTCTACTTTGGCATTAAGCTTAGACACCTGCTTGCTCCAGAGCAGCAAACTGCAATAACTGCTGCTTTTATAGAGGTGGTCACACTCGTGTATGTGTTCATGTTGTTTGCTCCAGCAGGGGCGTACATGGGCCAGCCTCAGATGCCGTTCAATGTCCCACCCACGACAGCGATGGGTGGGGGTCCGGTGATGTCTGGCATGACTCTGCCGAATGGAGTCTACTTGGGCATGCAGCAACCAGGAGGGATGCCACATAACCAAGGACAGAACGTATACAGCATGCCGCAGGGACAGCAGCAGCAGGGACAATGGAATATGAGCCAGGTAACACTCAGGACACTCGTTTTTCTCTGTCTGGTGGTGGACTTAGGAAGCACACCTTTGCTGTTTTTAGTAGCTTAAATCTCATAAATCCAGTGTCACAGCTCGGCCATGCTTGTCCTAGCAGGTGATGTATGGCGCTGTGTAATGTTGTCCTCCCTGTTCTGTGAAGCTCAGTGTGGGGTGGACTTCTCCTCAGCCACTCCATAGTAGTGGCTCCAATCTGCTGTTTTAACCTTTATGTATCCAGTTGAGGCTCCTGTTTAATTAAAAACATAAAATTGTAGTCTAATTTTTGTCCTTTTTCCTATTATTAGACATTATAATGTGGCATTGTGTGCTGCACTCTGCAAATCTTTTACCAGAAAAACACATAATACGGTGTGATACCTTATCTTGACCACAGTATGGTAGATTTTTACACTATTGTTTTGACCTTTAGAGTCAAAAAATATTTTGATTACTACAGTTGGGCCGAGCCATAAAAGCATTGAGAAACTGTGCATTAATGTAATGTTTCCTCTAATGCATAGTTGACTCTTTTAAACAGAAGTGTTTCAGTTGATTTAAAATGGTTGGTTTTCTGGCCAGAAAAATACTTCCCTGTCCACATATTTTCAATAAGGTTGAGATTTGTGATTTCCAAAAACTAAATAGTAGTCTACTGTAGCTGTTCCAAAACCAGTCTTGATGTGTCTATTTTGTACCACCAAAATGTGTCCAACTTTTAACCATGTGAACCAAGCTACATTTTGGTGTTAGCAGGTCAAGTTACACTCAGATACAGAGAAACTGGTTAGCATGTTTTCGAAAAACCCAAGAAGTATCAATTTGCACTAAGAGAGGACCGACCAAGCTGACTGAAGTTTGCAGGTGCTCACATGGATAAATCAAATGTCTTCTGAGGAAAAGTGTTATAGTCAGACAAGACAAAAATGAGCTGTATGGCCAAGAAGCATGTTTGGAGTCAGGATGTGGCTTTCAAACCTCAGAAAACAGTCAAGCGTGGTGGTGGTGGTAGCATCATGCTGTGAGGTTGTTTTCTGGTAGTGGTGCATTGCACAAAGTGGATAGAGCGATGAACTTGGAGGACTTCTTTTAAATTCTTCAACTTCACCTCAAATTGACAGCTAGATGATTAATGCTGGTCGCTACCCCTAACTGATGGTTGAAACTTGGACATCATGGCGTGTTCCAACAGGACAATAATCCCAAACAAATTCAGACTGGATTTGGATTGGATAAAGCAGGCTAACTTGCAGTGCTGACCTTAACTTCGAGGCTGTGGTTGAGGGGAAGCTTGCTAAGGGGCATTTAACCAAATATTAGTAAGGATATATGTTTTATATTGGAAAGCTGACTAAAATGTTACATTCTTGATCTCAGAACAGTTTATGTTCCACCCTAACATTCAGCAACAGGTAGGAGATAGTCAGCATGGGGAAATTGTTTAACAAGACAATACTAGCTGGGTGCAGCAGTGGTAATTGTCACGGAGTGACATTTTTGGACTTTGTTTATGGCTTTGTGTTTGTTTACCTTTTGCTTAGATGTTTCTCTTTTGGTTTTTGTATCATGTTTTCTTTTCTCCCTCTTCCACCTCCTAGTGTTTACTTCTTAAGTTCTTTTATGGTTGTTTTCTTACGACTTTGTACGGTTTATTATTATTGTAATTATTATAGTTCTTGGTCTTCCCTGGATTCTCTAGTTTTATTTCTCTTTAGTATCTTTGTGTTTGATTGTGTTTTATTATTTGTTCCTTTGGACTCTTCTTGTTTACTAGTTTATTTTCTGTTTCCTTTCCAGTTATTTCAGTCAGTGTAGTTAGGTTTGTTTACTTTTGTATTCAGGTTTTCTTTATGGGTTCTTTGTTTGTTCTTAGGTTGTTATTATTGTTCCTATGTTCCCTCTAGTTTCTCTGTTTACTTTAGTCATGATTATTCTAGTTTTCTTATTCCCCATTTGATTATTTATCTTTGTCTATAGGTTTGCTTGGTCTGTGTTTCTGTTTATTGTTTATTAGTTACTTTGCCCATCCTCAGCCTTTGTATTTGTTTCACCTGTTCCTTCTGCTTCCCTGCCTCCTTGTCACCTGTTCCCTGTTTTCTCTGATTATCTGCCTTTGTTATCCCTCAGTATATTAGTTGGTTTTGTGTCATTGTTTGTTGCTGGTTCCTTGTGTTTGTCATACCCCGTTCTCAACCCACGTATTCGTGCTGAGTTTTTTGCAGAACCTCTTGTAAGTTTTTGGATCAGGACTTTGTTTGTATCTGCAGTGCCTTGTTTGGTTTCTTTTGAAAACCTCTGGAAATTAAGCTAAAACCAGCTCTTGTCTGCACTTTGGTCCACACTAAAACCCTTTTATGACAGTAATGTTATAATCTTAGTAATGACAATTTAAAACTGGCACGATAAACTGTCTGACTGTCAGCATGGAGTGAGGATTTATATCAGATCCTTCAGTGGCTTGGATAAAGAGCCGGTTGCCGTCCATTAGCTGGAAGTGAGCTGTCTGAGTTGGCAGCTGTGAAAAGAAGATAACCTAAAACAGACTGACAAAAACTAAATTTGAGAAGCTCCTTATTGCCTGCTGTAATGAGACATATGTTTAGTTAGAGTTGTGGAATAAAAAGGAGGCACATTATTTATATAATGTGCCTCCTATAAAAAGACTTTCAGAGTAATAAATGACATTCCTACTTAATTCTGCAGGGATTATTTAACTGGCAACATTTCAGTCCACTTTGTGTCCTAATGAAAGATGGCAGATATTCAGCAAGTTTAGAGTCTGCTGTTGGTAAATAATGCCTCAGCTAAAATCTTGATTACATAAACTTATAGTGCAGCGGTTTGACAAAAGCTCTGCCAAAACAGAGATTTCTTACTTGCTTTCTCTGACCAGCATGCTCACCTTTGTGATGAAGCAGCACAGAAACACGTATAGTTGTCACAAAACTACACGTACAAGAGTACAGGTATGCGTCAAGGGGTGGATATTTGTGTGTACTTCCTCAGACAAAACACATAAGTAGATTATCCCTCACAAACACACACACAAAATCACCTACAGCTCCCAGATGACCTGATAAGTGAGCAGGGCTGCACCATGGCGCATTCATAATAGATAAGACGTAATGGAAGGTGGATGTTAGGTGGATATTTTATGGAGGGGGGGGGGGGGGGACATTGATGTTAGAGACAAAGGTGGGAGGAGGGCAGGGTTGAATAGGGGGTAGGTATGGGCTGCTTTAAGTTTGATGATCCTCAGTAAATATACCGCAGTTTTACAATAATAACACAAAAATTTACATTACAACATAATTACATCTTAGTTATTTTAAACAGAAAAGTAAAAATTAAGATTTATGTGTTGTGGAGCACTGTGATGCCTTGCAGGTGAATTTGATTCATCTAATGTGGCTAAAAAAAGACTTTATTACATCTATTTTTTAATTTATTTAGTTATTTAGTTATAAATATAGGCCCACTATGGAAGAAGCGGTAGAAGATGACTGACTGACTGACATAGATAGTTATTTAGAATAAACATCCATTCCAGTGCCCATAGGGCAAATTATTACACATTTTTACCAACTGATCTTTATGTAGTAACACAAGTACAGCAAGCTGATGTTAGCTGTTTAATTAGTCAGGCTATCTGCTCAGGTAGAACCTGCAGTCAGCTGATTAACAGACATGCTTCTTGTAGCTTGCCAACTGTAGGTTTAAAACAGCATTATCAAGAGTGATGGGTGGCGCTTCTTTGGTTTTTATGCTTTGATTCTCTACATTTTTGCAGAGCTGTAGATATTCCCACACCGCCAAAATTGTCTTTCCTCTAACCAAAGAGAAAGTGTGGTAGCTTTCTTTCAGTTAGTTGACCGGCAGTGCACAGCAACACGTGGGGAAGGGGCGCACTGCTGTATTCTATGCTCCATACAGTCAGAGGACACTTTGGTCAATCCAGAAATTTCTACAGCATATCGATGACGGTTCTTTGAGCCGTTGGAATGGAATCAGGGACAATTTCAGGTTTTTGAAACTGTATCTGTATAAAAACCTTGTTCTCAAGTTATACCACATTTACGGGTTAAACTCCTTTAACAAATGCCAGAGAAATTTCCAAAGTTTGCATGCCTGTCAAGCGGCAGAGTGGAGGCTAGCTAATTCACCCAATAACCTGGTAAATTAACCAGCTAATGTGAGCTTGTCAGACTCAGTGTTACCTTATAAAGCGCAGAATGGCAAAAAGACAAAATATTCTGTGTAATAAGCATGTTTACATGAAACGTCTACTAATCTCAAAAGATGTTTACAGCATGTTTTGCCCACCATTGTGTACATGTGTTAAAAAGTCTTTTGGGCGCGGTGCTGATGGTGTAGGGGTTAAGCACGCAACCATATGCAGAGGCTGCAGTCCTCAAAGTGGCCGTCCCGGGTTCGAGTCCTGGACCCGGCGACATTTGCCGAATGTCTGCCCCTCTCTCTACCCCTCTTTCCTGTCTGCCTACTGTCAAAAAAATAAAGGCCACTAGTGCCGAAAAAATATCTTTAAAAAAAAAAAAGTCTTTCAAAACAGCCAACTTTTATAATATATTTAGCTGAAAAACGTATTCATAAATCATTATCATGAGTTTATAAAACAGCTGACCCAGATTTTAACACACTTTCTACACACCCACCCATATGTCTCTGTTTATTTAAATTAAAATCCAAATAACAAAGACATTTAATATACTTTATATTCATAATAATATGTATAATTTCTGAATAAAAGTGATTAGTATATTTTATACATTTTGGTCTTAAATTTTGGCTTAATATTTGTATATTGTGGTAATTTTTACTTACTCATACCAGCCCTTGTTCAGTCCATACCAAATTGGGAAAGGAGTCAACCTGCTTCTGGTGTAATAACAACCTCTGTTTGCTCTAGTGAATAAAGAAATTTAACGCCCTACGTTTCGTCCCACTCAGATGACACAGCAGATGTCCAACATGGCTTTGAGTGGTGGAGAACCGGTGACAGGCGCCCCTACGACCGGTTTGTCCACATCTCCGGCACCAGCTTCGGGTCAGACCCTCAGCACTCAGCTGTGGAAGTAACATGGACAGAGTCCAGAGGATGAGGTGGTCCTGCCAGAGGAGGAAATCTGGCAATAAGTCAGATAGACGCATTAATTGTCCTGTATGACTACTTATGATGATTTAACAACTAAAAAAAAGAAAGAAAGCCCGCCAGCTGTGTGTTCCCCATCTTTAAAACTTTTCCTCCTCTGATCTCTCTCCTTTTGTTGGTATTGTCTGAAAAAAGACAAAACAGAGTAACAAGCAGGAAACTGCTAAGTCAACGCTAACATAAGCCTCTATAATTGCAGAAACGTAGAGTTAATGAATCGTGGTTCAGTACCTACAGTAGATATGGATATCTTGTTGTTGGTCTATGCTTCCCATCTCACCCTTTCCTCTGCAATGTGACCTCTCCCCTCTCTCCCCTGACCCTCTCTGTGGAGCGAACAGAAGCACATAGCAGATACTTGTCTGAGCAGTACTGTATTTCTATGAAAATCTATGAAAACATAAGGAAAACTCCTGCGTTTCAGAGCGCTTTAAAAAAAAGTAAACCCTGACAACCCTGTTTAATTCATTCATAATGTGACCCTCCGTGTGGGTAAATTAGGTGTGGACTGTGCCTCTTGTGAGGTTTTATACATTAGAAATTATTTTGCACTGAAGGTTACAGATTGTAAACATTTCCCTAATAAAAAAGCCCCTACAACATTCAAGTGAAGCAATATTACAACCACTGCAGGCTCTGTTTGCACTGATTATATAGCGGTCAGTTTCCAGTTGCAGGGCTGGAAATCCTCCAAGGCCCAAATATATCAGTTAATTTATAGTGGAGCAGAAAACAACAAGACACATGAACAGATCACCAGTCCTTTAATACTGAGTTTGATTTTCACTTTAGCAACTCTGAGGAAAGCTACTGTATGTTAAACATAACTACAAAAGGGGCTAACATGTTTTGGACAGATGAGCTGTTTAGCTTGTTAAACCGCAACATGGTTGAAGGAAACCAAACACAGCATATCAGCACAAATACATCATACCAGCTATGAAGCACAGTGGTTGAGGGGTAAATTATTAATTAGCCACAGGACCTGAGAACCTTGCAGTCACTGACTCGAAGAGTCCTCCAGAATGATGATGAGACTGATGAAGGACATCTGAAATCTCCTGCTTCAGGTCATTGCTGCTAAAGGTAGTTCTACGAGCTGAAGAACATGGGATGTACTTTTTTCCTACTTCTGTGATTAACTGTTGGTCTTTCAAGAGATCTGATGACCACTCATTAACATTGGCGGATTAATATGTCCAACATTGGCGACCCTGAAGTTGGTCAACCCGGTTTAAGATTTAAGTTTTAAGCTGCACAGGGAAGGCCTCACTGTCTAGCACCGTGGTGAAGGGGTGATGATATGGGATTTTTTGGCAATCATAGAACCTAGGACACTTGTATAAGTCAAACAGGAACTTGCCTGTATACCAAAGCATTCTAGAGTCAAATGTGAGGCATTGAGTCCATGAGTTGAAACTCGGCCCAAACTGGCTGGAAAGAAAAGAACCAAGAGGTGCAGAAATGAATCCCTACAAACCTCATGAATCACACCAGATTTCCTCCACAATGTTGCAAGAAACTAATAAAGTCAGAAAACGACTGCTGGGAGCGTGCTTCAAGCTTCTGAATGAAGGGGCTTTCCACTTTCTCCAGTGCCTGTATTGACAATAACGGGAACCTTCTTTTCCCCTAGATTGTAATTTAACTTAAAAACTGAAAAGGAGGGTAATTGCTAGGCAGGCTGTCCAGTATTTTCTACCAGCAGCTCTAAATCTCACTCACATATTTCACATTTGTTGCATAGATAAAATATTAAAAGGTGCTTTTTGTGCTTCAGTCACTGAGTCTGGCTGTTTATAGTCTAGTTCTTGAACATATAACCTGACTCCTCCCTGTACCGCTGTGTTTCAAACAGTAACACACTGTACCTGCATTTGAGTTCAAGAGTTTTCATCATAATCATTTACGTAATTTATTGTCAGCTGAGTGGGGCTAATCATTTTTCTTGCACCACCTGTACAAAGGTTGAAGTCCCTCGCTCCGATCTCTATGACCCACAGACATTTTTAGAATCGTACTGGGTTGTGTCAAATTTGGAAATTTGTAGCAAGCATGGTCCTACTATACTATTAATACTTGCATAATGCACCATCCTATGTTGTATTTCACCATAAACGGCACTGCTATACATGGCGCACTGTAATCTTCCTGTATATAGAGCCTTCGAAAAGTATGCACACCCCTTAAACATATTCATATTACAACTGCCAACTTAATTCTATTTTATATGATTTTATGTGATAGACTGACTCAAAGTAGTGCATAATTATGAAACAGCAGCAAAATAATGTGCGCCATTACTCTGACACTCCTGGTTGAAGACAAACAAAGCTAAATGCAGGGCAATACTGGAAGGAAAGGTTACAAAAGACTTGAGACTGGGGCGGTGGTTCAACCTTCCAGAAGGGCAACAACCCTAAATATGCACCCAGAGTTACAATTGAATGGTTTAAAACAAAGTATAGTTATGTGTTCAAATGGCCCAGTCAAAGTCCAGAACTAAATCCAGTTCTGGGACTTGAAAATTAATATTCAGTGATGCTCTCCATTCAATCTGACTGAGCTTAAGCTAGCTTGCAAAGAATATCCCTGAAGACTTGCAGCTGTAACTGCATCAGAATGTGGTTCTACAAAGTGTTGACTGAGGGGGCCTGAACATGAATGCAGAAACACAAACATTTCTTATATTTTTTTGTGTGGAGTAAATAAATGTTGAAAATCATGTATCCTTTTCGTCCCACTTCATAATTACCCACTACTTTGGTCTGCCAAAACATTGCTGTATTATGCGTAGCAGTCTGAAGATGTAAGGTGAACAAATATGAAAAGGTTTGTGAGGTGTGACTAATCTTGCAAGGTGCTGTATGTCACAGGTTTTGGGGCTGTTAACATTGCATTGCTCTTTTAAACCTCGTGGTACAATCCTGTCGTTTATAATGAGAGTTGGAGAGATGCCTGTTGCAGTAGCCCTGTCCAGACTGCTGCAATGATCCACTTGGAGCATTAGGTCAGTGTAGCCAGCACTGGTGAATCATGTATCATGTATGCTGCCACCACAAAAGTTTTGTACAGCCCAATACAGGGGTGTATTAAGAGCCCAATGAGCTCTTAATACACCCCGAAACACATCACAAAGACCATGCAAAGATCATCCCTGCTCTGGCTGATTTTTTCTCTAACAATGATCTTCACCCAGTATGGAGGGCATGAATTCTCATAGCAGACATTCTCTACCTGCAGACCTATTGTTGCACCTCTGTTTCCTAAACTGCTGGTTCATTTAAACCTTCTAAAAGTGTGAATACCCTTTAAGCCGCAGTAACTGCTAAGCGGTCCACAGGTCATCTGGGTGTTTCCGGTTACTTCATCTGTGATGTTGAAATTTGTTGTTGTTGAAATGAGCCATTTCCCAACACACTCCTTGCAGCAAATTCAAACGCTGCTACAAATCAAGGCTGTTTAATATTTCTGTACCCTAATTTACAGATCAGAGAGTGAATCTCCTGCTGTGTTGTGGTCCTGCCTTTTAGATGGTTGCCAAGAAGCAGTCTGACAATCATCTGTCAACTGACATCCAGCTGTTCCAGCTGCCACGTTTCTGATATTCAGGACCAGTGTGACACTCAGTGTTTTATCCTCCAGTACAGGACATCATAAGTGATCATTCTGCCCTCTGCCATCTTTATTGTGGTGCTTTGTCGTGTACGGCACAAAAAAAAATCAATTTGTGACAAATAAACCTGGATGAACAATGAGAGTTTTTGGGGAGCTGGACTGAACATTGGTTGGAAAAGAAGGACCTATATGAAACTCTTGGATGGGTCCTATCATTATCTATAAAGCCAAGATGTACAGTACATACAGAATAGGCACATGCAGATTCCTGTCCGTTTCTGCCATGCAATAACTGTGGACATGTGAACATTTCAATAAAATTAAAGTCCTCCAGGTTTATTTACGGTGCAGTTAAGATTTCTGGTGCCTAGTACAGAGAAACTGTGAATTCTGTGAATATAAACAATATAATGGAAGAGTTCTGTGTTTGTTTCTGTCTGATGACCTTTGACTCTACAGCTGAATTTTGTTTGCTCCTTGTTTGTTCTTTTAAATTTCAAGAGGGTCAATTTGAATAAAGGCTCTTGAACCATAAATCTCTTTCTGTTTTTACTTCCTATAGAAACTTCAAACATCCAGGCCCCTCTAAGACTTAGAAGATGTTGGTGGTAAACACTTGACTAATGAAAGAACCAGTCTATTTATAGCACCTTGTATTGATCCTATTTAACTACTTTTTGCAGTAAGTATGTTTTTGCCTTTTATAAAACTGTTTTTTTTAACTTCCCTATAAAGAGAAGCTTTTAACTCAAAATTATAATTGCAGAGTAGTGTGATGGAGAATTAAAAAAACAGGCATAAATTGGAATAAATGCACTCACTCACTCACTTTGAGACAGTTGGGATTTGATAAAATTAAGGTTACTAGAGATGGTTCCCTTTGCTACCATCCGATGGAAATTTAGTTAGAAATTCAAGGTCCTGCATGGTTTGGAAAAAACAAAAGCTGTTTGATTTAAATGTTTGCCAGGTCTGGATAAGTATGGAAAATGCTTCATTACATTTGCTTCAGAATTCAGAACTTGGCTCTGGGAACGTCATTGAATACAGAAACTTAACCATGTTCCTGTTGTAGAAGTCCAGAAGGATTTTCTGTACAGTGCCAATTCTTATATTAGCTATACGAGCCAAATAAAATGTATCTCTCTGCATTTATACATTTGAACACAACATGAAACAGTTTGTGCTGTTTTTGTTTGTCACTGATTTAATCAGACTCAAAAAATCAGAATTGCAAAGAAGTTCCTATTACTGCAAATGTGACTTTGTTTTAAATGTGCGGCAGCCATATTAAACTTGGGAGGATTGAGAGAACGTTTTCTGGTGGGAATTCAGACTTTTTAATGTGCTCCAGTTCCAGCCAGGAATTTACACATGCAGCATGTCCACAGGAACTGCAAGACTAACAGACCTAGCATACAACTAGCTCTGTTAGTTTAAACCAAACTCCAAAGTCATTTTAGATGAACTAGAACCATCATAACACCGAAACAGAAGAAAACAAGGTTGGAGGTTGACTAGATGAAAATTGACTTTTTAGTGATGAGTCCTGAATCTACAGGAAAGGATGGTGGTACGTTGTTTGTTGTCATCCTAATATAACATGAAGATGGTTGGCTGAAGAAAAGCAGCACATTTCCAGTTAGTGATGGTAGGTGGAAGAGGTAATGCAGATTGTTATTGTCCCTACAGATGGACATTGTCTACTTTTAATCATTCCAAAGTACGTATGGTGATAAATATTTTCCAGAAGGCTCAGCTGTTAAATAAAAATGATTTTGTGTTATTTGTGTGTATTTGTTCTGAATCAAAACAACTGAGTGAACATTTTCCCAGAGTAGTGATTACTCATTCTCCAGGGGGTGTCACTGAGCATATTTTATTAACATGTGCTTCAAAAACAGAAAACGCCAGCTTTCCACAATCACAGTCGTAAAATAAGCAGTCACAAATGATCTGAAATACCTTTTTATATCATCATCCCACGGTTAGTTTGACAAGACAATGAATCAAAGGGACACACGTGGCACTTCTCAGTTCAGCAGCACAATGTTCTACATTTATTTGTTTGTGTTTACATCAGCAGGATGTGGATGGAAGAAAACGAATGATCCAAGATGTTCCCCTTCTTTTAAATGAGTCCAGTTCTCCCACAGCAACATTCAGATGGACAGCAAAGAGTCATGAATCATGCAGACCCTCAGAGTCTTTGTCCACCCAACAGATTCTGTCCACCCGTTCAGGACAGAAAGCAGATCGCTGTTGCTCACTTCCAGCTGACGTGTGACGCACGGCTGCAATCAAACCTCAATGTCGACGCTGTCCTTTTTAAGTTTGGGCTCATTTGCGAGGTGTGGTTTCTCTGTGCGAGTGTGCCAAACCAGCACCTACAAGAGATATAAAAAAAGGCAATGAGAAAATGTTGAAATAACCGAGAAGAAATAGGTTGAACATCTTTCTGGTTTAACAGCATACATGTGCATCTTAATAAATTAGAATATCATTGAAGAGTTTATTTCAGTAACTGAATTCATTGAGTAAAGTGAAACTTGTGTATATTCCTCACACACAAATTGATGTATTTCTGGTGTATTCCTATTACCTTTGATGATTATGACTTATAGTTAATAAAAACCCAAAATCCAGTTAGTTAGAAAACTTCATTATATAAAACCAAGGAAAAAATATTTTGAACACAGAAATGTTTTGTACGGCCTACGCTTTCATTGGCAAGATTGCTAACCAGACATTTGTCCAGCAGACAGTCAGTGATGGCCCCTATAAGGAGGATAACCCACAAAGGATCATTACTAAATATGCTGGCTGTTTAGAGTGCTCCATCCAGGCACATCAATGGAAAGTTGAATGCAAGGAAAAAGTGTGGTAAAAAATGATGCACACAAAAGGGATTACTGGAGCTGTGAGGGAATGGTTAAACTAAGCCTATTTAAGAGTTTGGAGGGCACTAAAGTAAAGCTTTTCTCACATACCTTAACCAGAAAGATAATGGAGTAGTGTCATGAGAAGGATGAGAAAAACCAGAGCCAACAATGCAGGCCAGCTGAAGGCCACTATCAAAGCAACCTGGGCTTCCTTAACATTGCAGCAGTGTCACACGCTGAGCACCTCCATGCCACACCGCACAGATGCAGTAATTCATACAAGAGGAGTGTACTGCACAGTACATGGACATAACTTTCAGTAGGCCAGCATGTCTACAACATATTTTTAAATGTTATATAATATTTCAGTTTCCTGAGATGCAGAAATGTGGGTTTTTCTTTTGCTGCAAAGCATAACTATCAAAATCAACAGAAATAAAACACTCCTTGTAGAATTAATCTATATATGTGTTTCACCTGCTGTTATTTCATGTTTACCATAAATAAGAACAACCAGTCAAACAGGGCAAGTGGCAAACTTATATGGTAATAAAACAAAATCAACCACAATGCTCAGAGAGAATCATAAAACAGTTAACAACCAAAAGCCCAATGTTTGCTTTTTATTGTCCTTTTCTATTGTCTGTTCAAATCTGTTTTATACGCTTTTATAATAAGAAGTTTAAAGGAATTACAGACTGTAAATGATTGGAAAAGACCTCATAACCTGAAGTCCATAATACATCTGAAGGTCTTTTGACACCTTTGGGTGCCTGCTTAAATCCAACCTTTTTTGTTCAATGACATCAATTCTGAGTCACTGTAATGAATCAAACTTTCAGATTTTCACCTAAACGTCTGTTTTCATAAACAGATATGACCCATATTTGCAGTAAATGGCACCTCATTCTGTTAAACGTGTTCACTGCTCCTAGTCCAGTATTGATTTACATCTGAAACTAGATATTTACATTCGCTTCAAAACACATAACCTTTTATTTTCTCACTGTCTGACATTAAACTTTTACTAAATTTCCTATTTGCTAAATACAAAAATAATGAGAGTTATTTTAATAACTGTAATTAAAGTCAGTTACATTTGTTTGGTATTTGAAAAAATTGCTTTTAAAAAGTATGAATGGGGGCAACGTTTTGTGTTTCTTGCCATACTCTTCTTACTGAGTTTCTCACTGGAATTTTGGCCCATTCCTCCTGACAGAACCAGGGTAACTGAGTCGGGTTTGTAGGTCACCTGGGTCAAAGGTTTAACCTTCTGGCTGATGTCTTGAGATATTGTGTCAATATTTCTACATGATGTTTCATTACAATGCCCTTTATTTTGTGAGTGGCACCTGTCCCTCTTGCAGCTCAGCACCCCCACAACATGATGCAACCACCCTCGTACTTCACAGTTGGGATGGTTAATTCACACATTTTGCATGTTTATCTCTGGTTTACAGAACCCATCTCCTTCTTGAACATTTCCATGTTGTTCAGGCTTGCCTATAATTGTTTGAGCAGATGAAGCGGGCTCTTTTAGGCATCTGGAAATTATACCAAAGCATGAATCAGGCTTGTGGAGATCCAGAATGCTCTTCCTGATGTCTTCGTTGATTTCAATTATTTTCATGACACAAGGAAGCAGTGTGTTTGAGTTATGCCTTAAAACACATCTACAAATATGGTTCCAAAATAACTCAGACCAAATCAGACATTTACAAAGGCACAGCATCATCAGCTGGGCTTTAGCAATGGTTTAAAAGCATAGTAATCATAGTGTAGGTAATATCCAGACTTTAAAGTAATATTCGCTCTCATTATTCTGACATTTAGCAAATATAAATACTTTGGTAATCCTAACTGATCTGAAATGGTAAATGTTCAACCTGATTTTATGTTAGAAAGTGGGAATAACATTAGAAAAAAAGAATAAAATATTGTGTCTTTTTATACAGTGTATGGAAACATTTTGTTTTAACTGAATGTGTTTTTTATTCATTTTTTTATAATAACAAAAATAATACACTCCCGGCTGAGGTGCACCAACATGCAGATTGATTTTTTCTGGCTTTTATTTTTGTTATTGTTTCCAAACAAGCCAGACAGGAAGTGGGTTGGAGAGAAGGGGAACACATGCAGTATCCTTCCGTAAATGGGTTGCACACTCCACTGCTACAGAACATGCTATGCCCTAAAAGGCACACTGTTGGAGCATTTGGTGGTGGACCCTGACTATTCCGCAGTTATGCATCCCCCATTTAAAACAAAATGTGATGCACTGTGTATCCTGACATTTTTCTAACAATAACAGCATTAACCTTGTCAATAATTTGAGTTACGGTTGATTGGATCTGACCTCACTGGGCCACTCAGGCCATGATATCAGTGAGCTTTGGCCATGACCCTGTCGCCGTTTCATCATTGTTCCTTTCTTAGACCACTTTTAACAAATACTGGCCACTCAAATCCTTAACCTTGCCAATTTTTCTTGCTTCTAACACGTCAACTTTGAGATCAAATTGTCGCTGCCTGATAAATCTCCTCCACTAACAGGTGACAGAAGAGATACTCAGTGTTAATAAAGAGATAATCAGTGTTATTAGCGTCACCCTTAGCAGTCATCATTTTATGCCTGATCATTGACCAGAACTGGACCCAACACACGTGTGATAATAGAATAGTGATTGTTTTACAATAATTTCTCAAATCTGTATCTTTGTGTTCACTGAGAAACCAAATTCCTCCTGTGTCCACAGTTTTATGAGATCAAAGTATAGAAAGAGTCTGACTTTCAGGCAGAAAGATCCAAATCTCCCACAATGACATGTTTCAGTGCTAATATTACTGAGACACACCTGAGGAGACAGAAAGATGTCTGGCATCGGCATGAAGTTAATATATTCCCCCAGAGAATGGCTGTATATTTTTTTCTCTGAGAATGATTTTTTAAATTAGCGATTCTCCCTCTCCCTGACGCCATGATGAAACTCCGGATCTGTCAAATGAAAGAGGCACAGCGCAGACTGCATTGTATCCTTCTGTTGAATCTGGTGCTCAGAAGGAATCCACCAGTGGGAAACAGTCTGACACCTCCTGAAATGGATCAAACTAAAAACTAACTACACTTGTTTGCAACTGTTTTCACAGCAATACATTGGTGAGAAAACGCCGCAGTGGATTGACGTGTTCCTGAATTTCACTCAGACTGGATTCAAATGAAAATCTGCAGTTTCCCCCTTTTTTTTCTGAGCTAAAACTAAGAAGTCTATAAAAGTGTGCAGAGATTTACACAGGCGTGATTTATTGCAGGCTTTGGACACTGATGTTGTCTGTTCTGTGGGCTTCGTCAGGTGGAACGTGTCACTTCCTGCACACTCTGCTCCTAATTGGCCTGCTTTGCATTTCTAATGAGGCTAATGTAGCAGCTACCAAAGCGCTGTGGGAGGAAACGGTGATTGGGTCTGCACACTGATTCTGCAGTCAGACCTCGCTGGTCTAACGTCCTGCACACACACACACACACACACACACAAACACACACCCACCCACCCACACACACACACACACACCCACACACACACACACACACACACACACACACACACACACACACACGCACACACACACGTTGCTCTTTCTTCCTCCACTCATCACATTCACTTTTCTTCTCCTAGCTTTGCTCTCGTTTTTACCTCTCATTTCCCTCCTGCTCTCCCTTTCTCTTCAGACCTTCAGGCGACATGGAGACAAAAAGCTCGGACATTTTTTTGCAAAGAGGACACTCTTTTTACTTCCCATCAAAGGAGGATTTTGTAGGAAAAACCTTTTCCTCTCAAGATGACATACATTCTGGTAAATTGCACTTGCAGCTTCAATCTTACTCTTGAACAGTGGGGCGAAAAACTATTTGAAGCTTACAAATTTCCTCTGTTTTTGCTTTTTTTCTACACTTAAATCTTTCAGATCATTGATACATTTTAATATAAGATAATTATAACTTGGACCTATGTTAAAAATAATAATTGCCGCCTAATATTAATAACTAGTTTTACGTCCACTGGTGGCAACAACTGGCAGCCGGTCTTTTACATTGCTGTGGAGGAATTCTGGCCCTCTCTTCTTTGCAGAATTGATTTAATTTGGAAATGTACCCGTATCAGAGAGTTTTCAATTAGTATGCCACGCAACGTCTCTTAATAGAAGCATTTTTTTAAACGTGGGTGATCACTGCTGATTCAGCCACAAAATGCTTTCAGTCTCCTGTCCTCAGTTACAATAAAGTAAAATATCCCTTAAAGGCCTGAGACATTAAACACATCTAATCTGTAATTTGAAAATGCACTCAAGCTGCTTTGAGGATCAGATCGCCCAAACCCGACCAACTGGTGGCCACAGATCCATTTAGCTTAGTGGAATTAAAATGAAGTTTAGCTGCAAACTGAGAAACAAACAGCAGTGTAGTCTTTCAGCCCATAGCAGCAGAATTTCACTCCACTTTTTCCTTCAGCTGTCTTTTTACTTTTCCTTATCTCCTTCCTCTCTGTCCTCTCTTCCCTGCACAAACTTCTGCACCTCTCGATTTCCTGTCCTTCCTGTGGGATCATCTGTCTCCATCTGTTCCTGCCTGCCCCTCTCCTTTCTTGTCCTGTCACTGCTGTCTAGTGCCATTACTGTCCTGCTCTAACTACATCACGGCTCTTGTCAGCCGTCTCCCGGAGACAGACCTGGCCGTCAGATGAGCATCACTGCCTAACATCGTCAAGGTCAGGCTAAAGGCTCTGATCTGATCCTGGATATGCAGCTCAGAGCAGAAACATCCTGGAGCTAAAGTTTTGTAGCTGCAGGTAACCGGGATTCAGCGCCACATTATTGCAATCAAGCAGCTGAAACAGAGTTCAGACAGCGACTGAACTAATCTTCACTTCAGAAGTGACTTCACAGAAATGTTCACTCTGAAAGCTTGAAACCTTGTATCCTGGAGGGCTGTATCAGAGGAGGTTTCCTGAAGCTATACTTTAACATTTTTATCTCTGTTTATTAAATTATGTAACAGCAGGTACACAGTACTGTCCAAAAATCCTGAGTCAGTTCTCATTTCCTCAGGTTTTATTTATTTTACCAAAAACTTTTTCTGAACTTTTAAACTTTTTCTGTTACTCTCTGTTTTTCTGTTCTTATATTGTTAATATGTGTTGTTTGTTAATACTTTTTATTTTGTTAATACGTGTAACTGATTTATAAATCATTTAGGCATAAAAGGCTCCTAAATTCAAGAAATTGAGTCATGGATTGTTATTGGCATGAAGCCTTGTCAAGGTTCCTATTGCTTGGAAACTGTGTTAAAATATGAAATTTGATTTTAAAAAACTGTTTTAAGGTCTGGATAAGTATGGAAAAATCTTGATTTAGATCTTTTGTTTCTTGCTTCTTTTATATGCAAAATGCAGAGTAACTACAACTTCAGATTTTGTCATCATCTGTAGCATAACCTTTCATTTGATTTATCATCTTAAGCATATATAAATAGATGTGCTGACTGAAAAAAGCCACAGGCGCTTGCTCAAACATCTCTGGAGGTTTCATGAAAAAACGATAATCAAGTGGTAGAAGGACAAGTTAAGCAACAAGAGAGCATTTGTTTTCAAAACTGGCAAATCCTTAGGTGGTTTGTATCATCCATCCATCCATCCATCCATCCATCCATCCATCCATCCATCCATCCATCCATCCATCCATCCATCCATCCATCCATCCAGAAAATTTGTGAAAAGAAATCCCCAGTTATTAAAGAAAGGAACGTTGAAGAGTTAACGAACAACACAACTGTAACACAGAGCAAAATCTGGCTCCTAGACAGAGACACAAACTGTCTATTAATATTAATAGAACATTTCATTGTATTTTATTGATCAATGGAAGTACCACATAGCATATTTTAACACATGACTGATGGATGTTATGTTAACGGATTAAGTGTATAGACATTAAAAACTGACAGAATGAGGTAAAATAATTTGTTATTTTGGCTGGGACAAGATTCAGAATCAGTGGTTCTGCTGGGCCATCTGAATAAATAATGATCAGAGATGTTATCCTAAATAATTACACAAATGATGTGCTTTTGTATCTGTGAAATGATAAATGCTGCCCTCCTGTGTGATAATGACTCGTTCTGTTATTAGCCTGTATTAGCTTGTATCAGCAGCATGGCATCCATGATGCTGATGCTTTCAGCAGCAGCAGCCAGCTGGAAATGATGATCCAGTAGCTCTGGGGGTCTTTATTCTGTTCCCAGCAGGAAACGTTTACTTGTAACCACACAGGAAATTGCAGAGCTACAGTGTGACCTACTCGCATACGGTGAACCAGGAAATTTGGATTTTTCCGTTTGGTGCTATCTGGTGAAAACAGCAGCCTCTTGCAGATTTGGGAAAGGAAAGGTGTTGGTAAGGCAAGATGGAGACAGAAACAGGTTGGTGAACCCTGATCCTCTCTTAAACCAGCTACTCCTGCACATTTTGTTCTGTTTTGTTAGCTGTGGTTCAGCTGTTCTACACATACACAGTGAAGTGGCCACACTGACCACCTGCAGCAGGCGGAGAACCAGCTGCTGCAGGTGGCTGGAGTCAGAATCTGTCCACAGGATGATATTCTCCCTGCCCTTCTCCTGTCACTCTCTGACCAGAATCACCCTTTAAGCCTCCATATTGCAATAAATGACAACTGTAGAAATTCCAGCTCAAGTAAGAGCAAGCTAGCAGTTCTAATAGTTTGAAGCATACTTTGGATTTTTGAAGCATTTACTCTATTTGTGGAAACAGTACAAGATATACCATATACATTATATATTTGGGAAAAACAAATGGGATAATTATTACTGGAAATCAGTCTTTTACATCTCTATGGAGGAATTTTGGTCCACTCTTTTTTGCAGACTTTTTCCAAGTTCAGCCACATTGGAGGGTTTTTGAACACAGCCATCTGTCTCCATCTGCTTGAGATTTTTCTGCTGGAGAGCAAAATTCATGGTTACAGAAATCATCCAGGTCTTGGAGGTGCAAAGCAGCCACAGGCCGTGACACTTCCACCACCACGCTTGACTTTCTGAAATGTGTATGGAAGTAAAATAGTCTCATTAGAATCAGACATTTTTTAGACAATGAATTTATAACACTGAATTTTTATCCTGTGCAATTATGTACATGAATTTATTTTTTGGACTTAAAATTTGCCAGCAAAAATTCACCTGCAAGAATTTGCCTGAAAAAATTCACCTGCAGAAATTCACCTGCAGAAATTCACCTGCAAAAATTCGCCCGCAAATGTGTTGCTGCTTCTTCCGGTCACTTCAAAACAAGAGCATCTGCGGACAGGGTTGGGGCACTAGCTATCATCAGGTCAGTCAAACATTTCACTCAGTTCCATTAGATGAAAAAAAAACCTGACCTGATGACAGCTAGTGCCCCAACCCTGTCCGCAGATGCTCTTGTTTTGAAATGACCGGAAGAAGCAGCAACACATTTGCAGGCAAATTTCTGGATAAAAAATTCACTGTTATAAATTCAATATCTAAAACATGTCTGATTCAAATGAGATTATTTTACTTCCATACAGATGTAACAGATGTCAGTCCACTCTTGAGCACGTACAATACAAACACTTATTTCTATACATTTGCTCACCCGCACACACTCCCAGTCATAAACTGAATCATTAACTCACGTAACCCATCCACACAATGCGTCACAATGTGAGGGATTGATCCCTGACTGAACACACGTTAGAGAGACATGCACGCACACACACGCGCACACACCCACACACACACACTTGCATACACACCTCCATGCACCAACCACCAAAACTCTCGACCATTGAAGGTCATACAGTTAACTATAACATCAATGTGGCCTGCCTACTTTGATGCTGGACTGAATCTGGAATTGTAAGTTCTTCTTGGTTTTTCAGGCACAGAAACTCCTAACAAATAAAAAAATGGTTGCTTCAATCCGACTCGTGACAAGAAAACAGCAGCCAGGTGAGCCCGTTTCTTTTAAATCTGTAACCGAGCCCCTAGAAGCTGAATTCTGAATGAATGATTATCAAAATGCCTCCTTAACGGACAAAACATAGCTTGCCTGCATTATTGATGCATCTTTGCTCTGAAAGCATAAAACGTATTGCAATAATAGCTGTATGGTTATAGCTGTGGTATTAGAGTGTAAGATATGTAATATGGCTGAGGAAGAAATAACATCAAATAAATCTAATAATTAATGAAAAGCAGCTGTAAAGTCGATTTTAAATTAATGGTAATGACAAAAAAACACAGATCCGCTGGGTCACAATCATTTAGAGATGTATTTCTGTAAATCAAGACCACTTGAACCCACATTTAGAGGGCTGTGATCAGTAACTGTCTTTGTATTTGGTCCTGAGGACAAACCTTTTAACAGAAATGGCATGGATGTAATTTTCTTTTAAATCAGTAAGATTATGTAAAAATGCTAGCTATTACTTTGGATATGAAGTAAGACTTAAAATAAACAATCAAGAATCATGAAAATCTAGCATTTTCTTTAATATCCTAGCTTCAGCACACATTTTCAGCAGCAGCAGGCAGCCACCACATTTGGCTCATTTGTTGCTTGAAAGAAAAAACCATAATGGGATCCATTTCTCACAAACAATCCTCTAAGTCTGCTCTGTGATGACTGTCAAGAGGATGAGTGGCCTTATAAAGCCAAGTGCCAACAGGGCCTGTGGTGACTTCAGATGAACTGCATCGATCCAAGCTGTCTGAGCGCACAACAAGAATTGATGGAGCCCCAGTGCCATTTCAGTCCAATTCAGCCAGTGCAGGTCTATGTTTAGACTCTGCAAGTAGCTCATAGCATGACTCGTGCTGTCAATAGTGGGGAGAGATGCCGGTTGGTTACTGCTGCCATTGTTATGACTGCAGCCATACAGACACATGCATGGGATTGTTAAACCTGAAGTTCTGGCAGTGGCACCAGTGTTGTTTCTGCCTTCCGTTTTTCACATTGCTACAAGATGACTGAAAAGAGCGATCAGATGCTGACTCATTTACAGCAAAGAGCTTTATTAGATCAAAAAGGTTATAACAAAAACACTTTGTGATTGAATTTTGGCACCAAATGTTCAGCTAACATCATATTAGCACACATGAAACAGTAAAGCTGTCCAAATGAAACACTCTGTTCAATAAATTAGCAGACTGAATACAATAAAAGAGTTCAAGGCCCTCAGCTACTTATTCCTCTCCTGCTACCTGATGAGGACGGACACTTATTCGAGAATCCAACAGCAGTAATAATAACTGATGCTTCAGGTAAAACACAGGCTTCTGCAAACATACGTTACATAGAAATATTCTTTAATTTCTATGTAATATACATAATTAATACAATTTATGAAAAGGTGTCCTCTTTATCTGCCTATTGGAGGAATGTTCACCAAACTCTGTGACAACATGGCTTTTTGACTCCATCATGAACCTCAGCCAGCATGAGGATTCCTGACCTGCATTAATACATCAAGTTTAAAAGTGCTTTTCAAAGTCTGTTGCCACAGCAACAGAGGTTACTGACCCGTGTGCAGTTGTTTGCCTTGGGCTCCAGCTCGGAAACCTTGGTGATCTGCTTCAGGAAGTCTGATTCCTGCATCCCTGGCTGGGAGCCCCGCCTCTTGAACAGCGCCCGTGGGTTGGCAAGGATCACCTGGAGATTCACCGCAAAGCCTGAGAAAGAGCAAGGAGGTCAGCCATCATGGATTAAAAGCATATCATAGATCGATTATGATCGCAGCAGAAAATGATGTTCATTAATGTTTTTAGAGGCTATGATGGATCGGATATGAAATTCATTTACAGCATGACGTCTGGCATCCTCCTGTGATAATTGAGGTTTAGATGAGAGTGAAGCATGAGAAAGTCAAATGGTGACTATGCCAATGTTGCAGCTGGCATGGAAATATCTGGGGAGAAATCATCAGACACCATCAGGAATACATCTGAAGTACATAGGAAATAAATTGTGAGATTAGAGTTGCAGTTAAAGGAAACAAATGGAAGAGAAAAGCCAAAATTAGGCCACATCCACTGGCTAACGTAACCTTGGAAGTATTAGCACGAGCTGACATGTACACTCGTCCTTCACACATCAGATGTGTCGGCTAACCCGGAGGCCTAATGTCATAATTTCACATGTGATGCTTCACTTTTAAATATCTTTTCCCCAGTTTAACCAGAACAAAGACTGTTCTCCACACTGAAGAGATATTAAAAATAATCTGAGTGGGGATTAAACAGGTCTAAATGGACACCCCATTGTAATACAGAAGCACATGTTACAGTTTCAATTGTTTTTTTTAACTATTTATCCTCCATCAAACATTTGGCACTGTGATGTTTTGCTTCTTAGGACCATCCTGACATAGTTTTCATGTTTTGGTTAAGATGTTGTGTTTCCAGCATCAGACAACCACATCGGGAGCCGCTCCTGCAGCTAAGAGCAGGAAACTAACATTACATTTGACACATCCTCAACAAAGTGGGATGGTAACAGATTGGAAAAATGTTGCCAAGACTGACAACTCGCTATTTCAGTCGCAACAATCAGGTGGTAGGGTCAGAATTTGGCATGGATCCATCCTGCCTTATATCAACACTTCTAGCTGCTGCTGCTGGTGTAATGAGAGGCGATATTTTCTGGTATCCTGTTGGCTCTTTAGTAGCAACTGGGAATTGTTTAAATGCCACAGCCTACCTGAGTGTTGTTGTCCATCCCCTTATGGCCACATTGTACCCATCTTTTGATGGATGCCATTAGTAGAATAATATATCAAATGTTAATCTATCTCAAACTGGTTCCTTGAATATGTCAATGATTTCCCTGTTCATATTCACCAGATCTCAGTCCAACAGAACACCTTTATGATGTGAAGCATCCATCATACGATTGTGGAGTTAAGAAATCTGCAGCAACTGTGTGATGCTATCATATCATTGTGGACCAAAATCACCAAAGGAATATTTCTGACACCTTGTTGAATCTGTGCCCCAAAGAATTAAGGCAGTTCTGAAGGCAAAGGAGTTTCCAATCTGGTACCAGCAAGGTGTACCTAATAAAGCGGCCGGTGAGTGTGTGTTCACCTGAGAAAGATGTTGAGATGTAATAGCAGTCTTAGACTAGAATATGTAGGAAATACATCGGTCTGTAGAGTAAAATATTTCAGTTTGACAGCACATGTTAAAACATTTTGAAACTATTACACTTTTAACAAAGGGGAGATGGAGGCAGATGATGCACTGTGGTGAACCCCTAGAAGAACAGCAGAAGGACAAATAGAAGATAATAAATGAATAAGATTTCCGGTGCCGAAGAAGTATTAGCTTTGGTTCATAAGGAAGAAGAGTGATTAAATCCATTTTTCAGGCGGAGGATGCGCACAATGCATCATAAAGCTTGTTAGATGTGAACAGAAGCAACATTTGTTTACAGTAAACCCCAAAGGACTTCTTTAAAGCTATGCAGTCAGCCACCTGGTGAGTTTAAAATGAAAGGCCTAAGCTGACAGAGAGCTGATGGGAAAACTAAGGCTTTTAAGGTACAGTTTTGATAAATGGTAAATAGACTGAATATTTATAGCAATAAGATGATACTGAAGCTTATACAAGAACCTGGTAGTGGTAAGATCGTCACCTTAACGTGATGGAGGGATTTGTATACCGGTATGATCCTGGCTGTATGTAGTTCAGGGCTTCAGTCCCTCGTAGGGTCTCCCTTGCAAATGTCAACAGGGAAGGTGTCAGGCTGAGATATTCAAAGTTCTTGACGAAGGACGACCACAGTTATTTGCATACCTCACCCAGAATAGCAAAACTGGAGCACCTTCTTGGAACCAGGCCAGGAGGGGGTGGGGTGTTGCAGGGCAATGGGTTGGGTTGGGTTTGCTGGGGAGCGGCTACTGGTCAAGCCTTGACAAAGGGAGGACTGATTGAGCATGCTGGTTCCTGGTAGATCTGACTTTTGGGTTTTGAGTTTTATGTGCTTTTAATGAAAAGGAAAAAATTGTTTATTTTGTATTTCCCTTGCTGATCACCAGTCAGGCAAAGGGAAAAATAACTATTTTCAGTCTCTTGAGCATTGAGTGGTACTTAACTGCCACTCAAGAATTACAAAATTAACTAAAGAGAAAAAATAGGCCTTTACTTTTGTAAAGTCCTTGCACATCATAACAGTGTTTTCTCCTCCTCAGCTAAGCAGAATTGCAGAAAAACACCAAAATATCTAAACTGTAAGTCCATGAAACTTAAAACCAAATAGTTAAATTATTTTTTCAGTCCCTAACAGCCACACATTTTCAGCAAAGAGAAAAAAAGCGATTATTTATTCAAACATAGTTATTGATTACTGAGTTCTATTTTTTCTGACCAATATTACTTGACTTGGTGCCCCTTTTGATGTTATTTTATCAGCAAAACAGCTTAACAAGTTAGATTTTATGGCCTAAATTCCCCCTCCTAGACACCAGCTACACAAATCCAAACATGGAAACTTATGTAACACCCAAAGAGTTATTAGGCCATGCTGGTCTTAGGGTTGTAAAGCTCTGCGTGTAATACTGCAGGTTCTTCAAAGAGATATATGATGCAGCTCAAGTGGAGCAAATAGATATGAGGGCAATTACAAGATAAACATCTTCTTACCTGCAAGCAGCTGCTGTGAAACAAATCCCTGCTAATCTGAAAACATGTGAGCAAACAAGACACTGAAGCAACTTCCCTATCATATTACTGGACCAACACCATCTGACCCATAGGACCCAAAAAGACTGATATTTTAATACCTTTTGACATAAAAATAAAATATTGTAATACATTTTAGAAGAAGGCCTACCTCTGCATAAAACATTATTCTGTTTTAGGATCAGTATTTACCAGCACATGGTTATTAAAAGGGGTAAAATTATATATCTATGGGGGTTGTGTCATTCCCCTTTGAACCTTTTTCACAATTTGTTACATTACAACCAAAGATTTCAGTGTATTTTATTGGAATTTTATGTGTTAGACCAACTAAAAGTACTACATAATTGTGAAGTAGGAGGAAAACATCAAGTGGTTTTCATATATTTTCCCTCCCAAAAATGTTAAAATTGTGTGAAGCATTTGATTTCAGCCCCTTTCACTCTGATGTCCCTAAATAAACCATCTGTGTATGATTTAAATTCAGTATAAAACAAATGTTCTGTGAAGGCCTCATAGGTCAAAAGACTTTGGAGGAGCTGCAGGGATCCACAGCTCAAGTTCAGAAATTGGGTGACAACTAGAGGTTGCACGCTCCAGAAGAATAGCCTTTTAGGAAGAGTAAGAAGAAGCTAACCCACTGTTTAAAATTATCTGTAGAGATTCTCTTTACAGTTTACAACAATCTATGTAAGGGGCACAACAGACATGTTGAAGAAGGTACCCAGGTCAGACAAGGACATAACTCAATTTTGTGGCCTACATGATTTGGCAGAAAACTATAAAAATACTATGCATCAACCTGGAGATACTATTCCTACATGAAACATGTTGGTGGCAGAATCAGAGCTATGTCTTTAGCAGAGAGAGAGAGAGAACCTTGTAAGAGTTGATAAGAAGACTAATGAGCTAAATACAGGCCAATGCTGGAAGAACACCTGTTAGGGGCTGCCATAGACAGCGGGACAATGACCCTTAACATACAGCCAGAGGTACAACGAAACCAGTTTAGATCAAAGCATATCAATGTGTTAGAATGGCCCAGTCAAAGTTCAGACCTAAATCCAGTTCATAAACTGTTGCAAGACTTTATAACTGATGTCAACAGACACTCTCCCTTCAATCTGACTGAGTTTTATCTAGATTGCAGAAAATAAATTTCATTCTCTAGAAGTGCAAAACTGGAAGGGACATACCCCAAAAGATGAACACACCACACTTTTCAGATTTTTAGTGAAATTATCACATTTGTGCTTTTCAATGTTTTGGTCTAACAGCAAAAATAAATTGTGGTTGTAACATGACAAAATGTAAAAACATTCAAGGAGTATGAATACCACTTCATCTTATGGATTACAAGAATGTTTAAGAACCCGTAAAGTGATCGTCATGGTAATAATATTTCCTGGCACATCCTAGTAAGCTTTACTTTCTGATCAGGCCTCAGTGATCTGGCTGATCTCACAGTTATCCTCCAGATTTACATGCACAGCAACAGAACAGTCTTCATTTCTGTCTCCTCTACCTGCTTTTAGTCATTGCGTTGTGGTACATTTTCAGTTTAGAAGCTGATGTAAAATACAAAAGAGCTAATTTATTCAGCATAACACGACCAACTAAAAAAAAAAACTGGACTTTAGAAAAACTCACCACACTGTTTTTCAATGTGCCCAGCTGGTAAATACTGAGTGTAAGTAGTATCCAACAGACTAGACACAAATTGCCATTTCTTATCTGTTTTCTTTAAATTCTTGTCAGTAACTTCGGCCTTATTGTTAAATATCTTGCTTGCTTTACCCGAAGAAAAGAAAAGACAGACAAACGTCTGTCTGTCTGTCTGTCTGTCTGTCTGTCTGTCTGTCTGTCTGTCTGTCTGTCTGTCTGTCTGTCTGTCTGTCTGTCTGTCTGTCTGTCTGTCTGTCTGTCTGTCTGTCTGTCTGTCTGTCTGTCTGTCTGTCTGTCTCTCTCTCTCTCTCTCTCTCTCTCTCTCTATCTATCTATCTATCTATCTATCTATCTATCTATCTATCTATCTATCTATCTATCTATCTATCTATCTATCTATCTATCTATCTATCTATCTATCTATCTATCTATCTATCTATCTATCTATCTATCTATCTATCTATCTATCTATCTATCTATCTATCTATCTATCTATCTATCTATCTATCTATCTATCTATCTATAATGATTATTGTGTTGAAGCATCTTATGATGAACCTTTTTTTTAATAAAGAATAAAAACATATGGATTATGAACGTATAATGTTAATGTAATGTTAAATAAGCCTAAGCTTTAATGCACTTTCACACAGTGGTGGTGTGTTAATCATAACTGCACAGTCTCACTTGAATTTACCTGGTAGTGACTAGATTTGAAGTGCCAATTCTGAAAAAAGCTCATGTAGGCCATAGACTTAATGGGAGGTAAGAAATTAAGTGAGAAGTTGAAGGCTTTTGAACACCTCCATAATATGTCCCAGCAAAAAAGTAAAGACAGAGGACTGGGATGGAGACTTCCCCAGTGCCCCACCAGTCCTTTTTTAATAAAAAATGACCTAAGTCAAGCAATGACTGACCTTGCTGACAACAGGTTGACAATAGATCCTATCACACTGAACAACAGTTCTGTGTTTGCTTTCCTGATGCTATGTTCACTTTCTAGTATAAAATACCATACAACCATGACCAAGGACAGACAAACAAACCCTGAAATGTTCTCCAGCATTTGTACAATTAGCAGAAGTTCCAGGGTAAGGATTTCTCCTGATGTGATGGTCACTAAAAGTAGTCACTGTCTCAACACTATGGCCCAGCTGAAAAAATCAATGATTTTCAATTAAACACCATCAGAGCAGTCACAGAAAACAACAGCTTGCTCTGAGAAAAGATGCTGGCCTCACACTGGAGGCAAGTGAAAACAAACCCACAGCAATTAAGAGACAAAACCCCAAACTAATGCAAGATGCAGGACTTCTGGCCTTATCAGCTTTCGTTTTAGTCTAATATGGGCTTTGGGGATTATATGCAGTTATAGTAAAAAGATTTTATTAGATTTATTCTTAAGTGTACAAAAGCACACAATAGATTCCACACTGCCATTAATTACTGAGTAAAGAGAAAGCCAGTCAGAACACTTACTGCACCAAATTATTTATCTTGTAGTACCAGGTTTAGCAGCAAAACTCTCAATACGTTTTGTCTGTATTACTTCAACAGTCTCTCACATCATGGTGGAGGAATACTTCAACCCTCCCAAACAAGCCAGACTTCTTAAGTCTTTTTTTATTTGTTCTGTCAAGAACTTTGACATTCAACCTGCTAACAGTGGCCTTTAGTCTCACAGGGAGCTATGGGGGTTTTTGCAATTTCTTTAAGCATTGATTAGCCTGGCCTTGGGGTGAATTTGTCTGGAAATCTGTTCTTGAAAAGATTAGAAGAAATCATATACATTTTCCACTTCTGAATCTTTCTCTCAGTAGAATGACAGACTCAAATTACATCATATTGCTGTTGTCTTTCCATCCTGGCATTGTGTTAACACATGTCCGTATGGTCCAGGAAAGCAAATTGCCAAAAGTACCGTTTTTCTAGAGGTGGTTAGAATGATGATGATGAGTTAATCCATAGTATTTGATTAGCAGAATCTGACTGCATCTTTAAGCCCCATGGAAGCAGCGCAGGTGGGCATAGTTTATCACACAGCTTTACTATTTTGGCTTAAATGTTATTTACAAAATAATAACTGTGTGGAATCACTTGTTTGTTTTTGAACACTTGAGGTTAGATTTAAATAATTTCAGAATCTGGTGAAGAATAGTTCATTTTTAAATAAAATCTTGTTACGTAAAATACTACAATAGAAAGAGGGTGTATTTTCTTTTTACCATGGCTGCATGATAATTGGCCCTAGTTTCTGCAAGAACACTTTTGCCAACTACTTTTTTTTGCTTTAACTGAATCTCACCCAAAAATCCAAAGGGCTGAAACTGTTGGACGTGTGATTTTGTCCTATGTAAGTTGTTTTTCTGTTAAGTTCTGCACCTAGTCAATTCTTGTACGATAACAGTCTGCACACTGAGTCTCCGGCGTGCTCTCTGCTCCTGCCGTCTCACCATCCCTGGATCGGGATGTAAACACTGGGGTTACTCGGGGTTAAACACTTTCATGTCCCCATCCCTAAAAGCACTCCCAAGGCACAAGTACCACTTCAACAGAGGTACACGCTTCTTTGTGTTGCAGTGCCTGTTCCCACAAACAGCCAGTGCTTTGTTTTTACTCCACCTTCACACATGCTTTCATATTCAGCAGTAAAATAAGCTTTTATTTAACTGTATGTATTCTGCATATTCATGTCTGCATCCTGGAAAAATCAGTCCACTCCTCTTGTCACAATTCTATTGACGGCAGGTGTGTATTAGTGTCTCTTCTACTGTGTGTGTGTGTGTGTGTGCACAGTCAGAGAAGCACACACAGCCTGGGGTGAATAGTACTCCACACCCTAATTGTGCCGGCTCCATTGTGTCTGGATAAATGAGACAGAGCAGTAGATGGGAGGCTTTAGTGGTCGGCTAACAATGCAGCGTTGTATAACACAATACTATTAAGACACGGACTGGCACTCGCTGAGCGCTCTGCAGACACCCCATTGTATGCAATGAATAATAATGTAGGAGTAAATAAAGTTTGGGCTGTTTGCTCTGCGCAGCCATTGTCGTCTTTGCAGAATTTAAAGGGCAAAATAAAAACAAGGTAAATCTTAATACATCTGCAGCAGTAAATCTTTGCATAGCAAATTGATTATGTAATTACACAAAGCAGTGTAAAATAAAGGGCCTCAATTACAGCAAGTGTTAGCGTGTCTGTGTGGAGATTAGGGATGATTTAAAAGTGGATGGAGGGATAGGATCTTGGGCCGTGCTGGTGGAGAGAGAAACGGAGACTTGCTCCTGATGCTGAGGTCTCATGTAAACTAATCCCAAGGGCAAACATGTGCTTGCATGCATGCGTGTTTGGAAACACATAAACCACATAAAAGGCACCTGAATCCACCTCTGCCGCACTGTCATGTCCCTACATTTTTAACTCTGTTTTTTCAACAAAACCCATCTCCTGCAAAAGCATAAACCCAGATTAAATGGGTTAAGAGAAATACTGAGAGGTGACAGATGCGCCGTTATTATTTGCTCTGTGTTGAATTACCTTCTCTAAGGTCAAAAGGGGTGTGGATGCTGATTGGATTTTTACAGAGGAGGTGCAAACAGATTGATTGGTGTGTTTGTTCTGTTTTTTCCTTTAATCATCAACACAATTAATAAAGTTTTATAAAAACTGTGTGTAACGTCAGCACAAGGAGTTTGATTAAAATTCTTCCAATATGAAAGTTGGCTACACTCTCTATTTGTTTTTATTTGTGGGGAAAAACAAACAAGATTGACAGGACTGCAAGGAAAATAAAAAATGCAATTTAACACCACTAGGTAATCAGTCAAGCCAATAAATAAAATTATATCCTCTTTTTATTGCCCCTAAATTGGCTTTTTCTTTCTTTGACATATTTTAAAAAAAAATTTATAATACACATGAAACTGTCAAAAAATGCTTTTAGTGAGGACGATTAGGCCAAAAAGGAAAATATGTGAAAAACCACAAACTCTGTTGTTACTTTTAACAAAGAATTTAAGTGGGACCACCTCTGGCAGTCTGCTGGACTGTTTGCTGGTGTGTGTTAACAAAATGCTGCAAGAATACCTCAATCTTAAAAAGCAACTGTTGCTGCTCAGCAATCTAGGAAGGGATATGAACCCGTTTCCAAAAAGATTTTAAAAAATCATTGTCTTTCTTTGTGCTTTAAACTAGTTCTGGTATGCACAAAGGGTCCCGATGTTTGAAGTTTTAACTTTTAGTAACAACATTGGCAGTCATTACATCAACTCAACCGCAGACGTCTCATTTCCCGCCATGCACATCCCATAATGCACTGGGGTGAGGTCACTAAATAACATAAAGGACCAATCTGACTGCATGACTGATTTAAAGCATTCAGGATCATTTCAGGATTCAGGATTAAGGATACATTTTAAACATACTGCAGAATATTACAGCAGAAGACCCACTTCCTCTTTTTGTTCTTGTTTAACAGGGGTTGACACTGACGCATACATTTTGACAGTTATCTTACCCCATAGATTAAGAAGTGACAGTAGCCGTTAGCGGTTAGCGGTTAGCAGTTAATGTTAGCTTCTGCTAATTTATTTATCTGTGTAACAGTTCAGTGTTACAAAAGCTAATACATTAATTAGTGGAATATGGGTTAGTTAACAAAAAGGTTGGCTTTTTGGGTAGCTGTGCCCACTGCTGCCGTGCATGCCAACAAAGGTTCCTCCACCAAATTTGAAGTCCTGTTTTGGTGGGAAATGAAATGCATATGTTCAACATTGTGAATAACCAATCCTAAGTCAATTTTTTAACTACAAATCCATTTATGGATTAAAATTTCCCTTGCAAACAGTTTAACGCTGAGTATCAGACAGTCGTATATGTGCTACTCTGAAATGTAAAATGTAAATTCTGTGAGGAATCCAGTAATTTCAGTAACAAAACTATTGTTTGTTTTTCTGCTACACCATCTGCTAATGGTGCTGAGCAGTACATCATAATTAGTTTAAAATTTATTAAAAGCTGAAATATTTTCTAATCATTTCAATGTTTGATGGAATATTACTAAATACTACGTTACCAGAAAACTCTAATACAAGAGATATATGTCACCAGGTGTGTTAACTAAGAGTGGCATTTTTTATAATCTGGTATCCGGAAACTGTTTAGTCCGTCACTTATCAGTACCGTTCTATCAAACGAAGCTCTTGAATCCTGCAGCAGACTAAAAACCTAAAAATCCAGCTATGCAACAGCTCCCCTGTGGGGGAGTAACTGTTGGAACATTTAATTGGAATGATCAGATCTCATTTAATGGCAAATTAATCCATGAAAAAAAAAACAGTGGCCCATTGAAAAACAGTGTGATTTGTGTGGGCACAATCAGAAGGAGAGAGCACAAAATAATGTATGTTTCTGTTTTTCCTTGACGGTGGGGCAACAAATCAAAATATTCAATCTGATATAAGCTGTTCAGTCAATGAGTCCCGAGAACTCAGAAGAGCAAGCTATGGGCCAATGATGTTGAAGGCTGGTCTGTTTGCCATTTCAAATGCTGCGTGGCTTGGTAAAAATGTTTCCAAGCCTCTTCTAACTGCAAACAACATGATAGCTGCCAAGGGACGCTAAAGAGAGCTGCGCAGAAGTGAATTTTAGGAAACTCTCAATGAACTAAGGCAGTGTTATTTGCATGGGTCAAAATTGCCCCAGAACCATGTAAGAGAGTAAGATGAGTCAGACAGAAAACGAGTACTGAGACTTATTGCTGCAAAAGGTGACTCTATAAGTCACTGGATGTGGACATAGTGTTCTTACCCACAGCTTTTCCAGTATGGCTTCACATTTGTTTAAACAATTATGACTGGGTTAAATCTGTTTTAAGATTTTGACCATTTGAAGTTAGATATCGAAAATTCAATAATTAGTTTTTTTGTCCTGTTATGTAAAACTCAAGAATGTGTGCTTTCTTCTTCTCTTGAACACATGGTGATTGGAGGCACAGTTCTTTGTTCAGAGCTACATCTCACCTGTGTGTGTCTCTCACAGTGTATCTGAAGGCAGCAAACATCACCAAAACAGTCTGATAAGTCCTTCAGTTTGCTTCTTACCTGCCATGTCAGTGGCAAAGGGTCTGTCCGGTCTCCAGCCAGTGTACCAGCCAACAACTTTGCCCCCGGACACCAGGGGGCGCTCATATGATCGGCCACCCACGAAACCCACAGGCCAGATAGACACGCCATGAGTACTTCGCATCTGGAAGAAGAAAAGATTGGATGCAATCAGTTTTTATAACTGCCTTTTCAGTGTACAGCCCTGAAATGTATAAAGACAGATTGCTTATGGTTGTTTAGAAAAAGCAGCGCATAATATTTCCATCTATGTGCATTTCTGTGGGAGTGGCTTGCTTTAGCAGTTACAGAGGACCTCGGTTCTTGCTGGACCTCATTTGAATGTAAAAGGGATGTTCTGAAGAGGCAAACTAAGCTTAATGTCAGAGCTTCTGCACACCATCCAACCCAAGGGGATGAAACAGGCTTTAAAAACACTGAGGCCAAACAGTGACAGACAGTGAGCCTGAAATAAATTGTTGTGCATCAGTTTGCATGAATGATCTTTAATTTAATCTGAAACGTTCTGGAGAGTAGCACAAAGAGACTCTCGTGCAGCAGGAATATGAGGCCAAATAAAACTATATAGCGCAGATCTGCTGTCCATTTGCACAGTGAGTGAATTTGCACACAGCCACAGGCAGCGCGACATGAAATGAGCTGGGGAGAGAGCTAGAGATACAAATTTGGTGGGTGGGTGGTGGTCTGTGTGCTGGACTGTGTGGAAACAGTGAATTGTGTATATGTGTAGGGATGTATGTGTGCGTGTATGTTATTCCATTTTCCAGTCCGAGCAGCTTCGTGGTTCAGTCGTTTAGACACTGCAACTCGTCTCTCACTCAAACAGCCTTCAGGCTGTTGCTCATGACAAAGAGACAGAACAAAACTACATCAGACAGCAGCACTGCATCACCAAGTATAAATGAAGCACAATATATAGATTTACAGTGCTGAGCGACCACCCAACCACACATATGACAACTAGACTAAATGAAAATATGGAGTATTTGACAATTGTAGCAAACACAAAAAACTCACCTAAAAACAACTAATTTTCTACAGGTCTTTTTAAAATGTCCTTGCTGGTGTAACACTGCATGAAGCTATCATGTCCTACCCATTGATCCATCTTACATACACTAAATTGCCAAAAGTATTGGGTCACTTCACCAAATCAATTCATTCTGGTGTTAAATTCTCTTCCATGACTGCAGGTGTACAAGGTTGTGTGGAGAAACCTAACAGAGTCCTGACCTCAACCTCCTTGAACACCTTTGGGATTAATTAGAGCAGAGGTTTCAAGGTTCTAGAATGCCTTTTAACTTTACATTACCTTGCCAAGGCATTGGCCTGTTAACTTCTGGGTCTGGTGATCATGATTGTCTGCAACTAGTAGGTTCTCTTTAGCAGCATAAAAAACAGCATTTGGACTGACCAACACTTAACGGCAATGGGAAAGTCCATGGAACTCAGTAAAGATCTAAGAAGAATTCATGATTTGCACAACTATAGGGAAAGCCTATTTTGAGTCAACTCAAGACTATCAACAATTATGAGAAACCACAAGTTAAGTGGATGTGTGCACTTTGCCAAGGTCTAGAAGAAGACCTTGGTCTTCTTATATAAGACCATGGCTAACTGTGCTTATATAACAGAAAATTGGTTCAAATGTTCAGAAAAAACCCAGGAACCCAGGCATGAAGTGGAAACTAGCAGAAGACCAGTGTTACTGTCCACAAATTCAAGGAAGCCTCTGCTCCAAAAATAAACCCTTTCATGCTCGTCTCCAATTTGCCGCTCTCCACGTGGACAAAATAAACACCTTCTGGAGAAAAGTTTTACAGTCAGAAGACAAATATTTTGAGTTGTCTGGTCACAATAACAAGAAGTATGTTTTGGAGGAGTCAATGTGATCTTTTCAAAGAACACCATCAACTGTACACATGGTGATGGCAGGGTCGTGTTGTTTGGCTGTTTCGCTTCCAGCTGTACTGCTGCATTACTATGTACTATATGTAAATAACAAGGACTACCTCTAAATTCTTCAATTCAACAGCTGCACCAGCAACCTGGATAGAGTTGGTTGTTCCAACAATGATCTCAGACAAAAATTCAAGCTGTTTTTGGAATTGAACAAGGAGGCAAACCTTAAGCTTCTGGGATGGCGTTTCCAAGGCCCTGAACTCAACAATTTGAACATTTGTGGGCTACGTCTAAAACTTTGGTCAGGTCTGGGAAAAGAGAATGTAACTGTTTATTACCAATTCTGTCAGAAAAGAAAAATCAAATGTCCAGCCAAAAATGTGCAAGAGACCTGTTTCAGGATATTGAATTCAATTCAATTCAGTTTTATTTATATAGCGGCGATTCACAACACATGTTGTCTCAATATATACCTTATATATCGATATATATGTATTATTATATAAAAGGTGTGTTGTGGTGCAACTTGTTATTTGATTAAATATTAGTAGGTGTATGTATAAAGACCTCGGTGTTCAAGTGGACAACAGACTGAAGTGGAGATGCAACTGTAAGGTCATCTACAAGAAGGGTTCAGAGCAGACTGTATTTCTTGAGGAAGCTTAGGACCATCAGTGTTTGCAGAAAGATGCTCCATATCTTCTATAAGTCTGTTGTGGAGAGGGTGATCTCTTCTGCAATCGTCTGCTGGGGAAGCAGCATCAGAGCCAAGGACTTAAAAAAGCTCAACAAGCTAATAAACAAAGCTGGTCCTGTTCTGGAGACTCCTCTGGAATCTCTGGAGATCATTGTGCAATGAAGGATTCTTCATAAAATGAAGAACATTACGGAGAACCCTGAGCATCCTCAGGCTTCCGTGTTTTCAGTCAGAGGCTTCTTCAGATCTCAGCCATTCGCATCTACAACGGCTCCTTGAAGAAACCTGTATAATATGAGCTACAACAACATTTAATTTCTCTTTGGGATTAATAAAGTATTTTTAAATTGAATTGAATATATTTAAGCCTTTATGTATAATATTGACCCTACATAAAATCCACAATAAATTCAAACTTTTGCACCCAATTATTCTTTTAAAACATTATCAAAGTTGTAGGTTGTACATTTATTCCGCCCTCGAACAAAAATTGTGCAAATATATTATTCAAAATCCTAAATGAATAGAAATGTATGGCCATGCTGGGTATATGCAAACATCTGATTGGAACTGTATAGTTTCACAATTATAACAAACTTACTTTATATAAACATTATGATTTGTGTGGTATTCACTCTTTTCTCCTCTGAATACTTCTTAAAGCAGTGAAAAACTGAGTTACAAGGGTGGCATTAACCTGAGGGAAAGTTTCACTGCCTGCAGACAGGAACCAGCAAGTACAAAAGCTCTCAGGCGCTGGAAATAGGCCCAATCACTGCTGTGATACAGCCATGATAAAGACCAGGAAATTGCCAGTTATTTATATCACGCTGTCAGAAATCATAACTGTTACACATTCATCTGCTAAAAAAACAACATGATGCGTGGTGAGTTTATCTTTACATTCAACAGAGTGAGAGGAAGCAGATAAATGGAACATTTTGTTAGTGCCTGACATTACCTCCTTCTCATTTTCTACACCTCCTTTTCCTCTCCAACATCTCCTCCTCTTTCAGCCTCCTCTGCTCCGTACCCTGACTGCTCACTGCTGTTTGGGCCCCTGGGCATCACTGACAGCTTTGAACCCTTTTCCCTGTTAATACCGAAGTCCCTTGTGGTGCTAAAATCCTTCCCCTTGTCCCTGTTTTTGCTGTTGCCTGCCTTACTCTCTATTGCTTTTAGGTCATTTTTCAAAGACGTCAGCTCCTCTGTCTTTTAAGATCAAAGTTGAAGAGAGGAGAAAGCAGCAAAAGGAAAGAAAGGAAGGAGGACTGTGTGCCAAGCTCATTCCTTGAGTACGATCGTTATTTTGGCTTAAGTCCTAGTTTGACTGCTAATGATCCCCTGCTTTGAATGCCTTCTCTTCCCAGCCCAGCACAGTTTGACACAATCTTAGAGTGTTGGAATGGAGCCGGAGGGCATACAAACATGCTCAGAAACTCTGACTGGATTTGCACAGAGAACAAATTTTCACTGTGAAAACCAGGAGATGATTTTGGCTTCGGCTCAGCTTAGCCTGGTAAAAGCCACACTCCCATCACACAATGCATCTTCCAGGGATATACTAATATGAAACGCTTTAGTCGTCAATTGTCAATCACTGTAAAAAGATCTCCTTTAAACTGTAGTTTGATTGTGTACATATTCAGAGTTTTTTGTATGTACAGGTCCTTCTCAAAATATTAGCATATTGTGATAAAGTTCATTATTTTCCATAATGTCATGATGAAAATTTAACATTCATATATTTTAGATTCATTGCACACTAACTGAAATATTTCAGGTCTTTTATTGTCTTAATACGAATGATTTTGGCATACAGCTCATGAAAACCCAAAATTCCTATCTCACAAAATTAGCATATTTCATCCGACCAATAAAAGAAAAGTGTTTTTAATACAAAAAACGTCAACCTTCAAATAATCATGTAGTTATGCACTCAATACTTGGTCGGGAATCCTTTTGCAGAAATGACTGCTTCAATGCGGCGTGGCATGGAGGCTATCAGCCTGTGGCACTGCTGAGGTCTTATGGAGGCCCAGGATGCTTCGATAGCGGCCTTTAGCTCATCCAGAGTGTTGGGTCTTGAGTTTCTCAACGTTCTCTTCACAATATCCCACAGATTCTCTATGGGGTTCAGGTCAGGAGAGTTGGCAGGTCAATTGAGCACAGTGATACCATGGTCAGTAAACCATTTACCAGTGGTTTTGGCACTGTGAGCAGGTGCCAGGTCGTGCTGAAAAATGAAATCTTCATCTCCATAAAGCTTTTCAGCAGATGGAAGCATGAAGTGCTCCAAAATCTCCTGATAGCTAGCTGCATTGACCCCGCCCTTGATAAAACACAGTGGACCAACACCAGCTGCTGACACGGCACCCCAGACCGTCACTGACTGTGGGTACTTGACACTGGACGTCTGGCATTTTGGCATTTCCTTCTCCCCAGTCTTCCTCCAGACTCTGGTACCTTGATTTCCGAATGATATGCAGAATTTGCTTTCATCCGAAAAAAAAGTACTCTGGACCACTGAGCAACAGACCAGTGCTGCTTCTCTGTAGCCCAGGTCAGGCGCTTCTGCCGCTGTTTCTGGTTCAAAAGTGGCTTGACCTGGGGAATGCGGCACCTGTAGCCCATTTCCTGCACACGCCTGTGCACGGTGGCTCTGGATGTTTCTACTCCAGACTCAGTCCACTGCTTCCGCAGGTCCTCCAAGGTCTGGAATCGGCCCTTCTCCACAATCTTCCTCAGGGTCCGGTCACCTCTTCTCGTTGTGCAGCGTTTTCTGCCACACTTTTTCCTTCCCATAGACTTCCCACTGAGGTGCCTTGATACAGCACTCTGGGAACAGCCTATTCGTTCAGAAATGTCTTTCTGTGTCTTACCCTCTTGCTTGAGGGTGTCAATAGTGGCCTTCTGGACAGCAGTCAGGTCGGCAGTCTTACCCATGATTGGGGTTTTGAGTGATGAACCAGGCTGGGAGTTTTAAAGGCCTCAGGAATCTTTTGCAGGTGTTTAGAGTTAATTCGTTGATTCAGATGATTAGGTTCATAGCTCGTTTAGAGACCCTTTTAATGATATGCTAATTTTGTGAGATAGGAATTGTGGGTTTTCATGAGCTGTATGCCAAAATCATCCGTATTAAGACAATAAAAGACCTGAAATATTTCAGTTAGTGTGCAATGAATCTAAAATATATGAATGTTAAATTTTCATCATGACATTATGGAAAATAATGAACTTTATCACAATTTGCTAATATTTTGAGAAGGACCTGTACTTAGTTTTTTCTTAACTTTTTTAAGTTGGGTTCATCTTTGTTTCTAAAATAATCACATGGTGGAATCAGCGAGATTTTGGTATTTTTTTTAGATTTAGGTTAGATTCAAATGCATTTGAATTACATCGCAGAAGACAAGACCAGAGGGTGTGCTTATTTTTTTTCCAACCATACCTTGAAGTCTCTTTGGGGTATGTCTCTACCAGCTTTGCACATCTAGACACAAAAGCATCTGTGAAGATCAGCTTTCCCAAGTCATTCCCACAGATTTTAAATTAGATCTTAATTTGTACTTTAACTGTTCCATTCAAGCACATGAAAATGCTTTGATCTATACCAGCGTAAGTATGGCTGAATGTTTAGGGCTTTTGTTTTTCTGGAGTGTGAACTCTCACCTCAGTCCCACATCTTTGACAGCTTCTTACTGGCTTTCTTCCCAAATTGTCCTATATTTAACTCTTCCCATCAACTCTGACCAGTTTCCATATTCATATCCCGTGTTGAAGAAAAGCATCCTGATCCATATTTCTTAGTGGGGATGGTTGGGACAAACACTTCTTTAAACTTCCCCACAACCTTATCCCTGACCTGTTTACTGTATTCCCTGCTCTTTCTGATGCTGTTTGTTCAACATTGTTTTCCAGCAACCCGCTGAGGGCTTCACAGAACAGTTACATTGATAGTCAGATGAAAGTACACACCCAATTAGGCAACTTTGCAGGGCAGCTGGTTGTGCTGCACTTTATCAAAGGGTAAAAGAGGCCTAAAATCCCTTTCATATTTGTATTTTGTAAATAATTTTTGAAAAGCATTATTTCCCATTCAACGTCACCTTTATAAACTGCTTTGTATTGGTCTATCACAAAAAATCCCATTAAAACACATTGAAGTTTATGGTTTGTAAATCCAAAGCCTCAAAAAGTACAAATTCACTTAGAAATATATGCAACACTTGTAAGTAATATATGCTGCATGTCTTCATAAACCTAAAGAATAGAAAATAAACAAGAAAGACTTAAAGATTGGGTTTCCTTCTTCTTGTCAAGCTTTGCGAGGAGTTTTACTGTACTCAGTTGGCAGTTAGTCCTTAGGTCTAATTTTCTTTTCTTATTTTTTTTTTTTTTTTGTAATTATTATTATTACTATTATTTTTTTATTTACTTATGAAGGACAAAAGACATACTTCTTCACTGCTGAAAAACAAATCTGGTAAATCCATTTACACAGTAAAAATCAGAAGTGGTGTAATGTCAAACGTCCCACAGAAAATAAAACAAAAAAACGAGTTTTAACAGCGGAATAAACACAAAGTCACAGTTCCCTATATTTTAGCTGCTGTTTTATATTCTCATATAACCACTTGTTCCTGAATGCTGCTTAAACTGGGGGCGGAGCTTTTTTGCCGGAGCAAATGTTGTGCAAGCTCTTAGATTTAACTAATATCTTTCTCCTTATTCCATTAGTTAGACTGCAGAGGGGGGCTTATACTGTAAAGTCTTTAGTTATATAGCAAGCCCGCTGGTAGCTGACTCACCAATGCAGCATGTACCACACTCGTCTCTGCACCCACTTTTCTATCCCTCTCATCCATTTTTAGCAATTCTTCACACTCATCCTTTTCAACCACCTTATCACAGGCTTTGTACACTATTCCCTTATCCCCTTATTGTCCTTTATCCATTCTCATCCTCTTCATCAACCATTTACCCATTCATCCTTCTCAACCTATATGACAACCTGAAGTAGGCCAAGAGATCCTGAAGGAAAATCTCTGGCCATCAGTTTGTGAGCTTAGGATTTTGGAGTGGCCTATTCAAAGCCTGGGCATAAATCAGATTGAGATGAAGAAATTTGTAAGAGTGTTAAAATACTTTTCCACAGAGATCTACAGTTGAATTCAGACTCATTTCGATTTCATTCAGTTTAGTACATCATCGTCCCTCATCCTTAACAGCATTAATTTAATAAATCTTTTACTTAAGTATCACCTGGAGGGTAAGTTTGCTGCCATGTGTCAAATGAGACAGAATCCCCACTCTTGGTCTAGCTCTTATAGCCACTAATCATGGGTCTCCTCAGATAAAACTCAATCCTCTGGTTCATCTTTCCTCTCTTCCTTACCTTTGATTCAGACAGTTAACCGGTATTTATGCAGCATGTAACTTGCTAGGGAAACTGTAGGTGCGTTAGACAGCCCATACATCTGTCTGACATAAATGCCGGCAGGCATCACCTGGTTGCATAAAATGAGATAAATAAAAACTGTGGGTGGGGGGTGTCAGAATGCATCAGTGAGACCTGTTACCGCTAGCTGCATTATATATCTCATTCTTCATTATTACTGGAAGAGATCCAGGCTTCACAGGTATGCATTTGATGTTAGCCGCCCATCATCTGCAGCATTGTTCGATTGAAAAATATCACCCGGGCTTAAAAAATTATTAAGCTGGTTTTGTTGATAGCTGTGAACTAATAGCAGTGTAAAGGTCCTGGTGTAGGAAGCAGTGAACCAGTGCATCTTGGCTTTGTTATCAACATCACAATGCTTGCTGGGAGCCAGCCAGAGCTGTGGGGTGACAGGGTTTCAACAGATGGAACGTTATCCTGCTCATGGCGACTGCATTTAACTCACGCTGATTTTCATGCCGCCGTCTGCAGATTACTGCTGGCAGCAGAAAAGTTTGCAGCACAAACTCAGTACAGCAAGCTTTATCTAAACAGAGAAGGCTCATCCTGCCATAATGTTTTCTTTTGGTGAGAGGAACACTAGAAGATGAGGGAGACAGGTAGATACCAACAAGATTGGTTTAGACCCAGTATAGTTGGGACTACTTTGAAAATGAATTGGAACTTACTGCAGAATGGTATGGGGGCGCACCGTGAATAATAAAGCAAGCATTTTATGTACCAGCAGTACTGTTCTCACTTCATCTCGCTGTGTTTTTGTTATACAAAGATGTAATTAACAACACCATTGAAACCTTATGACAGAAACACTGAAAACACCTGAAGCGCGTTACTTTCACTGTTCAATTGCTTGCAAACAAATACTGAATCAGCCAATAACATTGCAGTAACTTATTGCATTTGTGCTTCTGGACATGGTACCAGTTGGAACCTCCAACTGAGCATTGTTTAAATGCGACAGCCTGCCTAAGTATTGTTGTTAACATGTACATCTCCTAATGACCACAGTGTACCCATCTTCTGAAGTCCTGTTTTAGCAGGATAATACACCATGTCACAAGGCTCAAATTATCTCAAAGTGTTTTTTTGAAATGATTTATCTGGACTCCAGTGGCCCCAATATCCAGCAGATCTCAGTCTAACAGATCTGCTTTGGGCTGGATGTGAAGTAACCCTAAACCATGGATGTAAAGGAACTGCATGAAGCTATCATGTCATTATGAACCACCATTTCTGAGGAATGTTTCAAACACCTTGATGGATATTTATCATGTAGATTTGAGACAGTTTTAAAGGCAGAATAGGGTCCAACCCAGTACTAGCAAGGTGTAGCTTATACAGAGGTCAGTCAGTGTATATTTCACTACTGCAGCACTTCAGGATAGCTGTGGATATTTTATTATAGCTGCCTCATTAGTTTTAGAAAAGGAGACAGTACAACTATAGGAGCTTTAAATGTAAAATCAAATAATGTACATGATTTTATTAAGGCTCTAGAGAGCAAGCAACACTGTGCATTCCTTTTCATTGACCTTATTGCTTATTGGGCTGTCAGAAGATGTTTGTTAATTTTAAAATGATCTATGAAAGCTGAAGTTATCTCCCATAGATTTCCTTCTGTATCCAAAGGACTTCCCCAGAGATCGGTTCTTGTGCCACACTTAGTTATTTTAATCTTCATCAAGAAGTGTCAAAAACAAAATTTGATACTACATACTAGTAATACAGTATATTTCAATAATATATTCTGTTAGATCCACACTTTATTAGGCGCTTATTCAGCTTCAACAATCTTTTGATATAGTTCAGGGCAGTTTTTGCCATTATAAACCAAAATGTCTGTTGTTCTCCAACTCAAAACTCTCTGAGTCTTCCCTCAATCAACACTCTTTATGGCTCAGATGGACTTAGTATCTAAATTCAGGTCTAAAAGACATCAAACAGCTGGTAAAATAACCAACACTGAAACTCAATTGCTTCTTCGGAATTAACACTAGTCTTACTTTTGGGTCTAAAAATGACTTTTATCAGCTACTTTTATTACTCTCATTCGTAGAAGCTCTAAAATCAACCGCATTTGACCAAATCAGACTCATTGAAGGATTATGAACAAATAGATGTAAGTACTGTGAGTGATTATTTTCTTTGATCGGACTAGTTTTCACTCTTTATTTACACTTTTGGTCACTGCTGATGTTTTGTGATGTTAATGTGTGTGTTTTATTTAGTGCTGTTTTGAGCTGCAGTCATCTTGGCCACGAGACGTTTCTAGATGAGATTCTTTATCTCAGTAGGCCTTTCCTGGTTAAATAAAAGAACTGTGCTGCAGTAAACAGATCACCCATGAGGAAGCCCAGCAAAATTGGTGTTGACAATGGCACATATTCAAAACGATTATGCCTTTCCCTCCAGGAGTTTGCTGTTTAATAACTTCCACACTTTATCCTCACCTGGCAGCTCCGACTGCAGATGTGCAGCGTCTTTCCAAGCCTAAATCCTAACAAGTAATTTGGCATCTCGGCTTCCTGGCTGTTGTCCACATTCATTTTATTTTCAGTCCAGTTGTGCAGCAGGAGCTGAGGGTCTCCCTTATGAACCGATGGTGCTATTATCTTGTGCTTTTTAAAGCTGCACACTGCTTCCAGCTGCAACACTGATCTAAATTTCTAAATAAAATGGGTTATAAGTACAAGTAAAAATCCTGTTTTTTATGTACTACTTCAGAAGGCAGTTTCAAACAGCAGTGCTATAACAATTCTGGAAAACTGAGAGGACCACAGAAATCAATATGATTGTTGTTCTCTGAGCAGAAATGCGTAAGTTTTGTCTCCCATCTTCATGGGGAGGTTAGAAAAAACACATTTTAAACAAATATTCTTTTTTACGATGTAAGAAAAGGCATTGATGCTTTTCCTGTTGATAGCAACAAAATTCTAATGCCCAAGTAACGTCGACAGAGTCTTGTTTGTTACTTGAACCCTACAGAACATAAAATTAGGCCTCTTTTCTAAGAATATGAAGAACCCTCTTAAAGCCTGGGAGTTTCAAGCTCTACATCTTTTCCTGAAGGAACCAAAAACTTTAATAGCAGCTCTTATTGCACAGTGTTTCCAACACTCTTGATGAGACATCCACCTGTGGTGTGAAGGCCCCCCACATAGTACATCTGTGCTTTATTTTTTCAGTCAAGAAGCTGCAGTGAGTGAATTCCGTTCTCAGGAAAAAACTATTTGTACAGAAACTCTGCAAGCCATAAAAATTTTGTAGAAAATTCAACTGCAATGGTTTTAGAAAACAAGGTACACAAGTTTTGAATTACAACGGATTTAATCCACACAGGGTTAAAGCTACTTATACAGACTCAAATAAACAAATTCATCTGCAGTGAAACATGGTCAAATGTCTCCTAACAAATCGCACCTCAACCACATACTTTTTTTAACCATCAACAAGCTACTGGCATAATTTTGGCTGGATAGTGGGCAGCTTTTTTCCAGGTTCGCTGGATTATATTTAAATTGGTCAGTTTCTGGACAAAGACCAGACTTTTAAGCTTAGTCCAATGATTTTCAACAGGGTTAACGTCTGAGCTTTGAGAAAGTATTTTAGGAAACCTGATGTTAGCCTGTGTTATCCATTCCTAAACCAGTTTTAATGACAGCTGTGACTCTTGTAATGTTGGAGCACCCAACTGTATAAATTTGATCAAGCTGTTGCTTTGAGATGAAGGTGAAGAATTTAGAAGTAGCTCTTTCTCTTTATTATATCCTCCACTTGGAGCAATGCACCACTGCCAGTGGCATATACAAGTACAGCTCAAGTATTTGCACAGCTTTGATATAGATGATGTATAGCTTGTACATTCTTCTTCACAACCCTGCTGTGAATCTATTTTTGATTTCTCACAAAAGCCCCATACATCTCCAGCCTGCACACATATCATGCACCATTGCATCAGTTTCATAGCCCTCCCTCATCCTCACTAATTTGATTCATTCATTTTCTCCCTGCTCATTTCGTCTCTCCTTGACTCTGATTGCCTGTGCCATGCATATTAAAATCGCAGAGATAAAAATACACTTGATTAAAATCACACCGGCCTCGACCGCCCAAAAACCCGTCGCGCAGAGAAAACAACACAGAGATGTCTTTCCCTCTCGCTCTCACGCTCTCTCTCCTTGGGTAAGGAGGCAGGAAAGGAGAACATCCGTAATGGATTTCATAAACTTCATCATTAGGAGTGTCTTTGTGTGTACACACAATTCACTTCTCACCTATTTGTTTCCAGGGAAGGGAGTCAGAGCTGATTACCCGACCAAACCAAGGCACTGAGTGTCCTGGCTGTGAGTCAAATGAAAAATGCGAATCCTCTCAGTTCTGTATTTTTCACCCCAAGCTTTTCTTTTGTTTACTTGTAAATACGAAGCAGGCCTTAACTCACCGGCACTGTTATTTGTCAGGACTTCGAGGCTAACTGCCCTCAGTTGAGAATGAAATTATTTTTTATTCACGTCAAAGAGCGTTTGTAATCCCAGCGCCATGTCGGTTGGTTCTCAATGCATTATGGTGGACCTGGCTGTTCAGCATGAACTGATGAAGAATTAAGAAGAGAAGCCTTTAATTGTGGATCAGGGTGAGGTGCACTTTTATTTTACTTCACTTAATTTTGCATTGCAGGCTGTCACCGCAGAATAAATTTGGACTTGATTAACAGAGGAGATTAAAGCTAAAAAGTGTTTGATGTAATATGAGTGACTGGTATCCACAGCTTTTATTTTCTGGGTCAAAATTAGATTAGAAAACATGTAAATCTTAATAAGTTAGTTTATTTGAATTTTGAGGCCATAAATGAAATTGGGCTGGTTTGTAAGCTGTTTGTTTGTCAGTGTGTGGGTCAGCTGGAGATGGGCAAAGATCAGGTGATTGTGCATATTAACCCACCTGCCTGAGTGTCAGGAGAGAGGAGATGGGGTGTGTGGGCCGCTGTAATTTCTGTTGACTGCTAACAAAAGAGATCTTTGTGATTTGTGTTTGTTAAGTCATATTCTTTGGACACGTTATTCTAAGTTGTTTATTTTTACCTTAATACCGTAATTAAAAGGCATTTACATTCGACCTCAGAGGATCCGGTTTTTTTTTGTGGTTTTTTTTGACAAGCGCGTCGGACATGGAACGGCCCAACTTCAGCCCCTCAGCAGCTGGTTTGTCTCCTGAAGTCGCTGCTATATCAATACTTCATTTCAAAAAGTGAAACGCATACATAATAAAGCAATATATTAGCATAAGAACCAGTGACAGAAAATGCTAAGTCACTGGTTGCCATGGCAATTCTCACCTTTTTTTGGAGGAAGAGTGAAATAAAGTTTCACTTTCTGAGATTAAACAGAAAATGACTGATCCTGTGGCAGTAGGCAGTATGGCTGCTCACTTATAGAAAAAATGATAATCTGTACTGAAATTTAAAACATAAAAACTATTCATCTATTACCCTTAAAGAACAGTGACTTGGCTTGAAATATGAGATTGTCTCTAATAAGTTCTTGTTGAATGTGTCATAATCTGCCTGTGTTTGGAGTTTTGAGTTTTGTTTACTTTCCCTTCACTGTCACGTTCTTCACTTGCTTTATTTCAGGTCATTCAGGTTTATTAGATTCATTATGTTGTTTTGGTGTTACTTCTCTGGATTCTTAGGTTAGATGTTTTAGTTTGTATTTTCTTATAAATCTGTTTTCTCCCTGTTCATGTTATTTTTGGTAGTCTCATTGCTTACTTGTTTCAGTTTTCTTAGATGTTTTCTGTTACCTCCCTGCACTCCCATCTCCTCTTTGTTAATTAGTCACTCTCCCTCAGTTACTTTCTCCACCAGCTGTTCTTGATTCTCTCCTGGATTAGCTCCCCTAGTTCATTGCCCCATTCTCATCTTCCCTCAGCATTTATGCTTTCTGGTTTTCTTGTCTCACCACTAGATCCTACTGCTTGCTACCTGTCCGGTCCCTGTTGTGCTCCTAACCAAGCTTGTGTTTCCTGCCTGTATCCCTCTCAAAGAAGTTATGCAAGTTATTGCTCAGCTCAAAATTAGCTTTTTAACTCACCCTGCCACTTCCTCACTCTGATCTGCAAATTGGTCCAACACAACTCTAACAAACCCTGACAGAATGTTCTCTTTAGATAACTGAGAGTATTCAAATTTAGGATATTAAAAAAAATAAACACACATAGAACCTACAATTTAGTGAACTTAAACAGTCTGGGAAAAACAATAACAAGAAAATAAATCACAGATTAAATGTAATGTAAAGTACAGTATAAGTAACGTAGGAGAATGAATAATTCCCACAACTAATGATAGAATTATGCCATTATTATTATTATTTCGACCTAACAAATTCACCCGCATTGTAGCTAAAGGACAGCTACTGAGAAAGGTGCCCTTTAGCACATTTATTTAAACTGAGGGAAATGTACTGCATTCCTAAAATTCCAGTTTTTTATTTTTTAGCTGCTCATAGATTGCAATGAGTGGTGGCTGAACAGATGTGTCATGCAAGCGTGTGATGCAGACATCACAGAGTAACACTTTGTACATCATGTGTTATTGAACCACATCAGTCTGTGAAAATCCAGAGTGTTCAAAATGTTATTTAGTTTCTTTGATGTATGAGTTATTAATTTACCTGAGGTCATGTGTGCTTAGTAACTTTAACTGAGTTTGATTGGCTTATTTTGTTTCCCCTTTGTGTCAGATCATTCTGATCAGCCAGTTTTGCCTCTTGTTGTTTAAGTTAGTTTTGTTCTGTTAAGCAGTTGGTTTGCAGTTATGTTAAAGTGAAACTTTGTTCGGTTTTTGCTTTTTGCTTTTATATTTGTGTCAAAATCTCGAGTGTGTGACATGATCACAACCAGAGCTGAACATTTTGTGGTAAAATCTTACTATAAATTGTTACATTTGACCTGTGCAAAAGGTTTATAAGGTATTAAAATGCTTAATCAGTCAAGACATGACTCCTTGACATGACGCTGAAAAAGCGCTGGGTTTCCTTATAAACTATGTTTGATGTATCAATTTATTCCCAATGCTTTGATGTAATTACTTTCACGCGATAGTGTATCGGTTTGCAGCTCTAACTAAAGATCACGATGGAAAAAAACAAATATTATTGTACCAAAAAGTAATGAGAGCTTTAACACTTTGGTATCTTCAATTAATAAAGATATGGAGGCTTTAATAGACATATGCGGAATGCCGAAGAGGGAACAAGATGATTAAGAATAAATTATAACATGTGTTTTTGTAATTGTTTCTCATGATATTTTATTCAATAATGATACAAACAGTTCTCTGACATCTGATCCAGATAGAAGGAAGGAACTCCCATCATCCTTTAGTGATGTTTCAGTGATGTGTGCAGTGCCTTGCAGAAATACTCATACCTGACAAACTTTTTCACAGCTGCAACTCTTTTGGGGTGCCATCTTTGCACATTTGGGCACGAAAGATTTAGCAACAAATTCTTGCAAAATAGCTCAAAGTCTATCAGATAGGATGGATAACATCTGTGAACATCAATTTTCAGGTTGTCCTGCAGAATTTTGTTTGGATTTGGGTCTGGACTTTGACTGGGGCATTTTAACACACGAACATGCTTTGATCTAAACCATTCCATTGCAGCTCTGGTTATATGTTTAAATTTGTCCTGCTGGAAGAGGAACCTCTGCCCCAGTCTCGAGTCTTCATGCAGCATCTAATAGGTTTCCTTCTAGGGGTTATCCTGTATTTAGCTTCATTCACCTTCACATCTACTTTGCCAAGCTACCATGTGTCTGTTGAAGAAAACCATCCTTATAGCATGATGCTGCCACTACCATGTTATGGTGGACTATAGCACCTTCTTCCACATCTTTATTGTGTCCCCTACATGGCGGGTGGCCAGGTATTTGGATGGAGTACACCACTAATAGATGCTGAAATGACACATTCTCCCACCTAAGCTTTGGATCTTCACAGCTGTTTGTTCTCTCATGATCTCTAACAAACCTCTGAGGCATTCACAGAGTCAATTATACACAGGTGGAGAACATTTACTACTCAGGAGATTTTTGATGAAAACTGAAATGTTTTGTTTAAAGGTATCAGAGTAAAGGGGGCTAAGTAGAAATGCCACCCTTTTCAGATTTTTATTTATAGAACAAAACATTGTAAAACCATCTATCTTTTTCCTACCTCCTTACAACTGTGCACTACTTTGTACTGGTCTATCACATCTAATCCCAATAAAAAACGTTTAAGTTTGTGGTTAGGATAATGCAAAACGTGAAGACGTTTGAGGAATGTAAATCTTTCTATAAGATCCCATAAAAAACACAGAGCTGAGGTGTAACAGCACTTTTGCATTTGCACTGGCCCCTAAACGCCCCTAGCCTTTCTATAACCCCTGCACTATTCCCTACTGTTATTTTCCTCCAGCTCTGAACTGGAACACTTCTCTTACTCGTTCTTCTGCTTTCTGCTTCACTTCCCTAACATTACAGCCCATTGCTTCTCTCTGTCCACCTTTATGATAATTGCTCATCTTGGTTTGAAGAAACCCAGTTTTTCATTTTAAAGTGCTCCTTTTTTTCTGCTTCTCTTCACATCAACCTTCATCCTGTTCACTAAGGGCCTGAACTCTTGGAACCTAAACAAGCACTAAATGTTTTTTAGTCCATTTCGTTTTTCAATAATAATCAGAATGTTTGGTTTAATGAGAAAAAGAAATCACCTCCACCTTGATCACAAGGGCAGAGAAGCCATCAGATCATGTTGACTCATGAAAGAGAAACCTAGAACCCAGTATGACTTCATCCAAGAAAATTGCCCCTGAATAAAACTTGAGCAAAAGATCATTCGCCACAGTAGCTGCTCTCTAAAAAAGTCACGGTGACTTTTGTGAAGCTTATAAAGCCGGGAGAATTCATTTATTCAGAGAAGCTCTGACAAAAGTGTTCGTCAGCTAACAAACTCCTGCTGCTGAACAACTCAGCTGCCTTCATCTGGAAACCACTCCACTTCCGCAGCCTGGTTTTTAGGAAATATGAACGAAACAAAAGTGAAACAGTTTAATTTTTTCTGATTGCTTGTTACATAACTAAGTGTAAGAGCCTGTGCCAAGAAGCTGAAAGATATTCCAGTGAAATGCAAATATTGCCGAACCTGAACAGGAACATTTTGTGTAAAAAAAAAAAAAAAAAGACAAGTTATAGTTAATGGCATTTTTTTAATTACATAGAGGAAAGAGGGGGACTGATTCTCCCTAATTGGGATTTAAATTAGGAGAGCTTAAAGGAGAACCCTGAAAGGGACTTTAACAAAAAGGAAACTACAGTACGTATGACTGTCAGAACAGTAATGGCAAAAAAGTTCACCCCAGTATTGTACAGTGCTTTGCAAATGTGTTTTAAAGTTATAGCAACAGAGTTCAATGTTTTTGTAGCGATTTTATGTGATAGTCCAAAGTAAAGATGCATAGTGTTGGAGCAGCAGCTGATCTACAGCAGATAGGAAGTGGTTGCATGTGGTGGGAGACAAAAGGACTCTAACACATGTAACATCACCGTTGGACAATGTCTCCCCCCCATGCATGAAACTGTTGCAGAACTTGAGAGCTCCTTCAGAGACAGACTGCTGCATCCTAGGTGCACAAAAGAACGTTACTGCAGGTCCTTCCTCCCAGAAGCTGTCAGATGTTATCACCCTCAATGCTCCCAACAAACATAAACACAATAGGTGTTTGCCTTCCTGTTGTTATTTGCAGTCTTTCCACTTCTTTTAAAAAGTCCTATATCCTACTCAGTTGCACATTTCTTTTAATCTGAATATGCTATTTTTAATTATGTACAGTATTGTTTTTCTTGTGTTGTAAATTTACCCTTACTGTACAGTCTCTTATTCTTATTTTATTATTTTTACATTTTTCCTCTTGTGTGTATCAGCTTGTTTCCATTTGTCTTTCCCTTTGATGCTAATATACCTTGATTTCCTGGAAGAGGCTTTCTCTTTTCAACCTTTTCTAACTAGACACACCTGATCCCACTTTCTCTAATTGTCCTGTCATGAACTTTAGCTTTTAACATGCCAAAAGAACCCTGAAGATTGTTTAGAAATCATTTTATTGTGTCCTGATATGTAAATCATACAACTGAAAGAGGATGTGTTTATTTTTTTCTTATCATAACTGTTGATGACAGAAATTTGGTTAAAGTATTTGAAAGATTTTAAATCCATGGTAACTGTATAATATGCCTTTTACTTTCGGTAAAATCAGTATCAAATGAAGTTACATTCAGAGTTAAATAAAATGAGGCAGGATATTATTTTACTGTAAAATAAAAAACAATCACATCAAAACTCTACTTGTTCAATTACAGTTCAGGCTTTTGCTGATATATTCTGACACCAAAGTTGTTCAAAGCAAAATCACAGGGTTGTGGGTATCTTATGCACGATCTAACTAATCTAATCTAACTCATCGAATTTTTTAGGAATCATTTAATTTAGCCAAAATGTAATAAAATACATTTTTAAATAAAGCAAAACATTGAGATTTAAACTACCTTGGTAAGGTGGCTAACACAGACTACTTAGAGCATGTATCCAAAACCCTCTGCAGTCAGCAGCACAAACTGTGGTAAGGGCCAATCAAAGTGTAATTGCATGGGTGGTATTAAATGAGCACTGCTGTATTTTCTGCCACTCTATTAACTGCTGCAAGGCAGCTTAGATGGAACGAGCTGCGTGCATGATAGACCATGCCAAACTGAGACTTGACTAATGTGCAGAAATTACACATGCATCTGTTTGCTCACTGACTCGTCTGCAGCAGAGAGAGCAGGAACACAGAGGCCTTTTAAACATTTGCAGCGTACCAGTGCTATTTCATATATAGGAAAACCAGGAATGGTTGCAACACATTTGCTCATTGCTTTGTGGTGGCCTGGAGTGAGCTTTCGAAGCAAACAGCCTGGGCAGTAGCTTGGAAGTAATCAGCAATCCAGAATGAGGATAACTGCACTGCGGCTGAGTTCCTCATTTGCAAATTGGCTTTCCAGACGTGAGAAATGATTTGCTTTTTAAAAGGTGGTAGTTTATAATAACTGAATTCAGAGGATACTTAAATTTACATGGTACATTCCCAAAATTCATGGTACATTTCTGTAATATAAATGGCACTCCCCTTGAACTTTCAGGGTACTTTCCAAGAAATTACAGGATCCTTCATAAGACATTACAGTTTAGTGCCTAGCACTTTCTAAAACTTTTATTTTCCCAGATGTTAAAGATACTTTTCATAATTTACTGATTCCTTTGCTGGACTTACAGATTACTTTCTGGTACTTTCTACAATTTACCGGATAGTGTTTCGTAAATCATAGTACTTTTTCGGAACATTGAATTTTCAGAGAGTAACCAGGTAACCTGGTGCTTACCAGAAACTACAGAGTACATTGCCTGGTTACTTACAGGTTACTTTAATAAAAGATACCTGGTTAGGACCTGCCTAATATGGCATAGCCCTTAGAGTAACCTCTGAGATACACTGACTAAAATTCCTGGAAAATTACCCTGAAGTTCCAGCATGGCATGGGCCATAATGTTTTTCTTACCCAATCAGTCAATTGTCAGCTAGGTTGGGACTGTTTTCAGATATTCTTTCACTCTTGATTTGTGTATCTGTGAATCAAATTCAAATTAATTCCAAAGGCAAATGACAGACGATGTCTGTGTTGCTATAACAATACAAAGTAACTGATGTAAAATGTGATTCCTTTTTAACAGCTGTAACTATTATTGTTTTTAAATAAGCACAATAAGCTTATATTAATAATTTCTGGGGTTTTATATATACATTTTAAGAATGATCCTTTTCAATACCCTGAAGGCATCACATTTTTTGCAAAGCTTAGAAAAAAGCAGGTAAAGTTCACCTTTTATAGCTGGACATGCAAGTCAAGCACCTTTTAAATGCCAAGAGGTTTAATATAGGCAACATGCAACAGACTAGTTTTGAAGCACCTAAACAAAAATCCATGGAAATGATTAATTTCCATATAACTGAACTTGTTTGGAGATCGCTACATTCCAGCACAACAGTCTCTAAAAACTAAGAGACACCAGGCTGTTGTTTAAGTGGGATATTGGGTCAGCACTGTAATTCATCATCAAATTGGGTATTATTTGCACTTCCAAGGCAGTGAACATTTTGTGCCTAACTTATATTCTACACACTTTATAGCTGATTGTAAGAATTCTAGTTGCTCCCTATGGCTTTATAGCTGCAGGAAGGATTTGGTAACATCCACACAGACTCAACACAAAGAAAATAAGAGCTGTGCACTGCATGCAATAAAGGCCTCATACTGTTCCCTCAAGGCCTATTCAGTAGGTAACTCAATTTATTGAATGATATTGTGTCCACATCCACCCTAACCTAGTTGCAGAGTTGATTAAAATTTTAACAGATTACAGTAGTAAATACATTTGGGATTTATTGTGATTAAAATATGTAATTACATGCTTGATAGCTCTTTCCTCACTGAGGCTCAGATTCCTTTTACTCAGTTGGCATAGGGAAGCATTTATTTTTGCAACAATTAAGTGACGGCATTATTTCCAGACAAAAACTGACCAAAGCATTATGTAGTAGTACCTCATACAGTAACACCCCTGTCACACCGAATGAAGATTGAGCTATACTGTCCCCAACCAGAATTGGGGACACATATGCTCACCCAACACACACAAACACACTCACACACACACACACACACACACTCTTGTTTTGCTATATGTAGTGAGGACCATGTGTTGACTCCCATGGACTTCCATTGATTTTCTGTCATTTTCAACCCTTTCTATGACCTAACCCTGACAATAACCCTAAACCTAACCATTACCAGTGCATGCCTAACCCTAACCTTAACCTAAAGTCAATTCACACCTCAGTCCTAAACCTAACCGTTAGCAAAATAGGTCGTGAGGACCAGCAAAATGTCCTCACTTTGGTACAAACGGTCCTCAATTTGATGGTGAAATCGGGAAAATAGTTCTCACTGTGATGCCAAGACAGGAACACACACACACACACACACACACACACAAATACTCAAATGGTTGAAGGTCATGCAAACACAGGTTACTATAGTGTAGTCAGTGTACTCTGCCTACTTTGATGCTGCATTGAATCTGGGATTAATAAAGTTAATCACCCAATTAGGATACTGACTTAAAGTTTTTCTTGAACGTTTACACACATTCCCTGAAAACATGCCTTATATTGTCAGAACTCTACACACAACTCAAAACACACACACACAACCTTCAAAACCCCTCAATTCCACTACAAAATGAAACTTTACTTTCAAAACAATAGGAATTCCTCTCAGAATGCTATTTTGTTCATAAATGACACACACTAACCATTAAATGAATAAACATTTATAAGAACCATTTGAACACTGATGAGCTCAGTGTAAAACACTATGAATGGAAATCACAAATCATGATTTCTCTTCAGTATAACACTTGTTGCAGACAGTACATACATGTGTTGTATACTTTTTACATCATTTTTTTATACTCGCAAATTCAGAATACACATAAATAGTTTATCTCAGTTTTTATCTCAGATTGTACAGTACATTTTATTTTTCCTACATAAAAAATTACATTCAACCAACACAAAGTACATGGTGCTACACATACGAAAAACCTGAAATTTAGTGTACATGTGGTAACAGCAAACAACAAACAATGTTGCATCCTCTTGTTTGTTGGGGTCTGGCCACAGCACCTCATCCACGTCACGAGCAACGTTTTCCCTGGCCAATCAGTGGGGGAAATATCGCCTCTCATGGTGAATCTAGCAATGAAAAGCATCAACGGCTACATCTCCACATGGATCTGCCAAAGCTTGGAGAAGGGGCAAACGTGTTTGCGGATTCCTGTCATATAATTTCTATCTCCATGTAGCAAACAATTCCTTTAAGGATTGAAAAATGGAGAATATGGAGGGAGATAAACAAGTAAAAATCGTGGGTGGACAGTGAACCACTTACAAACCAGTCCAGCCTGGTGGAAACCTACGTTGTCCCAATTGACAAAATACCTGAGCAGCACTGGGCCATCTAGCTGATCTGGTGGAATGAGTATGTTATGTAGGATGATATTCCTTCCCCTTCTCTGTCTTTTTGTGAGGTTAAATCCAGCTTCACCAATGAAGATGAAATGGTGCTCCACTGCAGCCACCTCTAGCTCAAGGACTTGCTGAAGCACCCATGACAATGTCAGAAATGGACTCATAATGGTCACTTTTATGAAGCACAAGATTACAATACTGAAATACGTAATCAACGATTTATAGTGTTGAAGGTTTACGTCAATTGTGAGATTGTATAGAACCTACTTGCACATAGATATATCCCAATTCTTTGATTCTTTCTGAATTGCTTTCAAATGGTACCCTGTAAACTTGCTTCATCCTCAGATTATTTCTGCACAAGACATGGTCCAATCTTTATAAAACCTATCCCATCAATATTTTGAAATAATTAATTGTTTTCAATTATCTTTGTATTTGCCGTAATGTTTTAGGACCATGTCTATAACTGCAGTTTCAGGAGTTCAGAAAACATTCCCATCCACCTTGTGTTGGTAATCTTTCAGTTCTGCAGTACAAATAGTAAAATACTGTAAATACTGAGTAGGAATACAAAGTACAAATACATTTCCAAAATATTTGAATTGAACAATAATCTCATCTTGAACGTTAATAAAACAAAGGGGATGATTGTAAATTTTAAGAGAAACAAGAATAGGTAAAACACTATTTCCATCAAGGGAGAAGAAGTGGAGGTGGTGGAGGAGTATAAATACCTCGGTGTTCAACTGAACAATAGACTGGTGTGGAGATGCAACTGTGAAGCCATCTACAAGAAGGGACAGAGCAGACTGTACTTCTTGAGGAAGCTTAGGTCCTTCAGTGTTTGCATTTCTTCTATAAGTGCTATGAATCAGAAAAAGGCAGACCCAAGATTCAGCCAGACACAGTACTGAAAGTTTAAAAGGTTTATTCAGCCACAGGAAAACGTCACACAGGTAACACTCCTCACAGCTTTCAGGAATCACTGAGGCAGAAAGAGGGATTAGTGACTTGTAGTCTCTCCAGATTTTGCAGGGATCAGAAAAGCCACTAACCTGCTTTTGTCTTGAATGGAACTTGAAACCCAGCAGGGAAACCTCAGTGGGCGGCAGGCGGTGATCTCCACAGCACAGGTAAGAAGTGACTCGAGGCTGAATAATCCGAGGGCTAGGCTGGCTCAATAATCCAAGGACAGAAACAGGGTCAACGATCGGAACAAGAGGCGTCAGGCAAGGGGCAGGCAGAGGGCAGCCCCAAGTCGGGGCTCCACGAAGGGCTTGACCTGAGAAACGTGGAACGTGGGGTGAATCCTCATGGAGTTGGGTAATCTCAGCCGTACAGCGACAGGGTTGAAGATCTTGGAAATTGGGAAAGGTCTAACAAATCAGGGTGCCAACTTCCGGGATTCTACCCTTAATGGTAGGTCCTTGGCGGAGAGCCAAACTTTCTGCCCCACCTGGTACTTAGGGGCAGGGGTCCGTCTCCGGTTGGCCGTTCTTGACTGAATCAGTGACATTCTGATCATCGACCTCCTGGCCTTTCTCCATATTCTTTGGCACCTCAGGGCATCGTTCCTGCTCCTGACCTCATTCTCTGCAGTTTTCTTACCCTTCTCCAGTTCATGAATTGTCTTTCCTGTTTCACTAATATGCTCAGTCAAATCACTTATTTCCTGTTGCAGGTTCTTGTTCTCCCTCTTCAGGGTCTCCAGGTGGCCCAGAGCTTCTTCATAGGAGTTTTTCATTTTGAACATCTCTGTGTTCAAAGCACGCGCCTCCTTCAGAGCTCCTTCCAGCTCCACCTGACTCTCTTCATACTTCTGCTTCCACTCTGCAAGAACCTTGTCAAAGTTCCTCTGCTTCTTGTCCAGGTTTGCAGTCAGAGCATTCGCTCTCTCCACGTCAATCATCAAGACCTCCACTTCACCCTGTAGCCTCTATTTGGTCTTCTCCAGAGAGGCACATTTCACATTCACGGCCTCGATGGACTCTTCCGCATCCTGAAGACGATGGGCAAGCTTTTTCTTGGCCTCCTCGAGCTCCTCAGTGCGCTGAATGGCATCAGTTTCATACATGGTTCTCCACTGAGCCACTTCGCTGTTAGCCTTGGACATAGCATGCTGCAGCTCAGCTTTGGCCTCCTGCTCTTCCTCATACTGCTCTCTGAGCAGATCACAGTCATGACGAGCCGAATGAACAGCATGAGCCAGAGCGTTCTTGGCCTTAATCTTATTAAATAATCCTTTAGATCATGGTATTCTTGAGGTACCTTGGATAAATCCAGATAGGTCTCCTCAACCTCATTCTCCACAATGACCTCTGTAGCAGCAGACAAAAGGCAGTCAGCGGAACATGACTCAGACCAACCCAGAACTTATTTTCTCTTCCAGTCAATGTGAGGGTTGTGTTTCTGCAACCAGGAGGCCCCTAGAACAACAGGAAGTTCAGTTGAATTTATGATCATGAAGGTTACATTCTCTTGATGATTACCTCCAACTGTTAAGGTAATCTCCTCCGTCCCGAGGTGTGAATTGTTCATGCTGTGACCATCCAATGCTAGCACTTTACGTGTGTCAACTGACGGAATGAGCTTTATGTTGTTCTCATTGGCGAATGCTTCATCCATGAATTCAGTGTCTGCTCCTGAATCAATAAACACGGCCCCCTGGAGAGACATGGAAGAGGTTTGAAAATGAGCAGGAAACAAGAAGGAGGAGGCAGTTAGCTGACTTCGGCTCAGTAGAAAACTCCCTTCCTCTGCTGAGCCTGTCCTTTTTAATGGACAACTGAGTGCTAAATGTCCCTTCTCTCCACAATAAAAACAGAGCTTGAATCTTCTCCGACGATCCTTCTCTTCAGGGGTAATATTGGTTCTGCCCAACTGCATGGGCTCACAATCCTCATTTTCCTCAGTGAGAGATGACCGACTCCTTCTCTCATGCCAGAGTGCAGGACCCTGAGTTAATGAGGAGTGACCCTCCTCATGTCGCTTCCCCCTCCCTCTCTCTGCCAGCCGAATGTCAATGCGAGCAGCCAGGTCCTCGAGTTGTTTCAGGGAAGAGGGGTAGTCACGGGTTGCTAACTCATCCTTGATGTCTGCGTTTAATTCTTTCATGAATGCATCCATCTGTGCTGCCTCATTCCAACGGCTATCTGCGGCCAACAAATGAAAGTCAATTATATAAGACGAGACAGACTGATCACCCTGTTGGAGGGACAGTAAGCCTCTTGCAGCTTCACGACTTGGAAGAACAGGGTTAAAAACTCGAATGAGTTCCTTGGAAAAAGTTTCATAGAAGGTACAAGATGCAGACCTGTTCTGCCATTCAGCGGTCCCCCACTGCTTCGCCCTTCCTGCCAGCAGAGATATAACAAAAGCCACCTTAGAACGTTCAGTGGGAAAGGATGACGGCTGAAGGTCAAAATGAATTTCACACTGAGTTAGGAAAGTTCGACACTGGTCTGGGTCTCCCCTGAACATCTCAGGCGGAGATAGGCGTGGCTCCTTTTGTGACGGTGGCGGCTCGGAGACAAGATTGCCAGAACGTAATGTGGAAATTATTTCCTCCAAGCCGGAACCTAACCAGGAAAGGGTCTCATCAACGTGGGTGCGCCACTGTTGTGCTGGCAATGGGTCCATTTTTGGCCAGATTTTTCTGCTATGAATCAGAAAAAGGCAGACCCAAGATTCAGCCAGACACAGTACTGAAAGTTTAAAAGGTTTATTCAGCCACAGGAAAACGTCACACAGGTAACACTCCTCACAGCTTTCAGGAATCACTGAGGCAGAAAGAGGGATTAGTGACTTGTAGTCTCTCCAGATTTTGCAGGGATCAGAAAAGCCACTAACCTGCTTTTGTCTTGAGTGGAACTTGAAACCCAGAGGGGAAACCTCAGTGGGCGGCAGGCAGTGATCTCCACAGCACAGGTAAGAAGTGACTCGAGGCTGAATAATCCGAGGGCTAGGCTGGCTCAATAATCCAAGGACAGAAACAGGGTCAACGATAGGAACAAGAGGTGTCAGGCAAGGGGCAGGCAGAGGCATAAACCAGATGCAGGAAACAAGGTCGACAACCAAAATCCAAATAGTCCGACAGGGAGCAGGCAGAGGCATAAATCCAAAAGGCAAGGCAAGGTCAAGAACAATGATCAGACAGGAAGGAACGCTGGATATCTACTCACACGAATGGCTTTCAAAAATCTGGCACCGTCTGCTTGTCAGAGTCGGTATATATCAGGGAAGACACCAGGTGCTTCTAATCTGCTGATTGCAGCCAGGGAGACAGGGTAGAGCAGACGTGCCAAAATCATAACAATAAGTCTGTTGTGGAGAGTGTGATCTCTTCTGCCTTCGTCTGCTGGGGTGGCAGCATCAGAACCAGGGACGTAAAGAAGCTGACAAGCTAATAAAGAAGGCTGCATCGGTTCTGGGGACTCCTCTGGAGTCTCTGGAGATCTTTGTGCAAAGAAGGATTCTTCATAAAAGACTGTGCAAAGATTATCCACATGCTAATCTCAGCAGGATGTTCATTGAGAATGGTTCAGTGAGAATGGGCCCTAACATTCACCATAGTCATGGGTTAACAAGACACACATTTTTAAAAAAACAACAACAGCTGCCACTGCTAATAAAGACTCAATGACTTACGAGTAGTCATGCTAATTTAGTAGCTTAGCTCCTTGAATGTTTTCCCTAGCACTTTTCTTCAAAAAATGATGTAAGGGCTTCTAATGTGAAGTTTCCTCCTACTGTGAAAAAAGTTACTCTCATCATTCCACAGGCTGCCAAACAGTTTCTGCAAGTTATTACTGCCATGTGACAGCCTATTATCATTCTATGACAAGCCATTACCTCCACACAGGAGCAGGGTAATGAAATAGGAAGGAGGACACAGAGGAGACACTGTGCTATCAACAAATTAAACAGATGCTCTTTAAACTAAGCCACAGCCACCACATTTAACACCACTCTCTGTCACAGTAGGCTAGGCTGCAGCTTTCTGTGAGTGCAAGGTGATGAGGAGTTTTACCCAAGGGTTGCATTCAGGGAAGCAGCAGGGTTCCAGGTAAGCTGGACTTTAATTGACTGGATTTATTGATCAGTTATGACCTTGCAGGTGATGGCTGGATGGTTGAGGCAGAAATTGTGATCAAAGAATTTAACCCAGGATGTCATTTTGTGAAGGTTTGGTTCATTGTGTGAAATGAAAATCTATGAACAATATTAATCGCAACACTTTTAAATGACTTACATCAGAAATCATTAACACATGTAATAATTATAATTATTGATTAATTAATCTTTATCAAGAATTATAATTTAAAATCATAATTTGAAAAAAATTAATTTCTTAACCAAAAATCATTACTTACAAATAGAAATCATAGATGTCCTCTGGTGTTGTGATTATGGGCTCAAAGCTCTTTAATAATTACAATTAGCTATTCAACATTAATAATTTATAAATTATTAACCAAAACCACACAATGTCACAGTTTATTCAACCGCTCCACCGAAGGTAGGGGAACTTCAACCTTGTTTTGACAGATAAATCACTCTTGCACGAAATAAACACAAACTCTTCTCTTAATTATATATATGAAGATTTATTGAAGCCAAAAAATCCTGATATACCATTAATCTGGTCCAAAAACCCTTCACCTAACTGACAAGCACTATTCTACACAAATGGATAAAAATGACTACCTAACAATAATAATAAAAGAAAAATATATATGCGCATTTAGTGTCTATGAAGATCAAACCAGCAGTTTTATGGACAAAATGTGTAATTTGGGTTAAATGGAAAGATAAATCCTCCTGGGGTATTGATGTCTCGATTGCAGCGATCAGCTGATAAAATGGTGGGGCCACGCCCCTTTAGCCATACAGCTGATTGCCCCAAATCTCGAACAAAGAGTCATAAAACTCTGAGGCGGGAACTCAGTGGAAAAACTCCAGTAATAAAACTGGAACAAAAGAGGGGTCAGACCACGAGGTACAGACCGCAGTTGCTTTGAATGAAAAACTTTTAAAAGTCCAACTTCTAACTCCTGGCTGATTTGGGATCAGCCGGACAAAACATTAACCACGCACAGACATTTTGGGGGGCAGGTGCTCAAGAGGGGAAAAAAGGGCACCTTGTGCGGCACATGGAGTTGCTGGTTGCGTTTGTAGTGTGAGATTTATTACAGGCACAGCATGAACATAATCTATATGTATTACTAAGCACCCACAAAACAAGCTGTCCTATGGGATGTAGGGAAATGACCACCTAGGAAAAAAACTCAAAACAAGAATGCATTTTACAAAATTCTTTAAATTAATAAGGCAACAAAATGATCATAGAATAATTTAAAGTTAGATTACTGATTCACAACCTGAACTTCCAGAGTCAAATTTGAAACTTACGTTATCCTTCTTTTTTTTTTCTTTTTACACACTGAGCACAACGTGTTTGTCTTGAATATATCATTCTGTACTTTTATCACAAAATGTCTTCTGCACCAGATAACTGTATGTTGTAGCAAAGCAGGTTACACTCCCAAATTTACCAGGTAGGTCACACTAAAGGAGTTATCTTCAGAAATGTGAGTAGTCAGTGACCATTCTCCAGTGTAAATCAACTATACCCAGAAAATAAGTTACAAAATCTTTATAGTCAAAATGAAACCAACAGCAGAGAATATGATCATAAGAAGAATCATCTATACTTCTGCATGTAGCCAGTGTGATATATGACAGAAATTATTCTTAGAGAATAAAAATGAATGAGATTACAAGTCCTGAGAACTGATAGGATGTCTGCTATTTAGAAATTAAAATACTCTCATCACATCATCATTTTTACACACGCAGAAGTAGAAAATACAACTTAGCCTATATGCCCCACATTTACTGAACTTTATTAAAGGTATTTTAGTAGTGTATGAATTGCAATGTTAACCAGCTCATTTGGCCGTATTTGCAATTTAAAAATAGCATGAGTCAAACAGAAGTCATCAGCGACCATTATAGCAAATGTAATACATACATCTATGAGATAGATTTGAATTTATTTATTTCTTCTAATTTAAGAGTTAAATCGCAGACATCCTCCTGGCGCCTAGCGGCAGCCATAGAACACATGCAGGGGTTGGACAATGAAACTGAAACACCTGGTTTTAGACCACAATAATTTATTAGTATGGTGTAGGGCCTCCTTTTGTGGCCAATACAGCGTCAATTTGTCTTGGGAATGACATATACAAGTCCTGCACAATGGTCAGAGGGATTTTAAGCCATTCTTCTTGCAGGATAGTGGCCCGGTCACTACGTGATACTGGTGGAGGAAAACGTTTCCTGACTCGTTCCTCCAAAACACCCCAAAGTGGCTCAATAATATTTAGATTTGGTGATTATGCAGGCCATGGGAGATGTTCAACTTCACTTTCATGTTCATCAAACCAATCTTTCACCAGTCTTCCTGTGTGTATTGGTGCATTGTCATCCTGATACATGGCACCGCCTTCAGGGTACAATGTTTGAACCATTGGATGCACATGGTCCTCAAGGGAATGCCATGATATGGCAGCCCAAACCATCACTGATCCACCCCCATGCTTCACTCTGGGCATGCAACAGTCTGGGTGGTACACTTCTTTGGGGCTTCTCCACACCGTAACTCTCCCGGATGTGGGGAAAACAGTAAAGGTGGACTCATCAGAGAACAATACATGTTTCACGTTGTCCACAGCCCAAGATTTGCGCTCCTTGCACCATTGAAACCGACGTTTGGCATTGGCATGAGTGACCAAAGGTTTGGCTATAGCAGCCCGGCCGTGTATATTGACCCTGTGGAGCTCCCTATGGACAGTTCTGGTGGAAACAGGAGAGTTGAGGTGCACATTTAATTCTGCCGTGATTTGGACAGCCGTGGTTTTATGTTTTTTGGATACAATCTGGGTTAGCACCCGAACATCCCTTTCAGACAGCTTCCTCTTGCGTCCACAGTTAATCCTGTTGGATGTGGTTCGTCCTTCTTGGTGGTATGGTGACATTACCCTGGATACCGTGGCTCTTGATACATCACAAAGACTTGCTGTCTTGGTCACAGATGCGCACAATTTGTACCAACAATTTGTCCTCTTTTGAACTCTGGTATGTCACCCATAATGTTGTGTGCATTTCAATATTTTGAGCAAAACTGTGCTCTTACCCTGCTAATTGAACCTTCACACTCTGCTCTTACTGGTGCAATGTGCAATCAATGAAGACTGGCTACCAGGCTGGTCCAATTTAGCCATGAAACCTCCCACACTAAAATGACAGGTGTTTCAGTTTCATTGTCCAACCCCTGTAGCTGGTAAATGTATGCCATTTATTGGCCTGTTCTGTTTATATAAAATGGTGGCAAGTTTTAATTTTTTAATCCGAAGTTTAGGAAGCAAGTATATTTGTTTTGTTTGTTACCTGGATGGTTAGCCGGCCTGTCTGCAGGGCAGGGCTCTATCTGACGGCGGAAGGGAGGAGAGAAGAGGTAAGCTGCACCAGCGCACGTCCACCTCTCCGCTCTGCACGCAGCCCGTCTCCGCTGAGAGACACACGAGGTGGGACACAGACGTGTGCTGGTGAGGGGGGAGGGGAGGTAGTTGTCGATCAAAATTTCAAAACGTGGGGCACTGGTATTAAAGACCTTTAAATTCAGAAATTTTACCTTGGGCCCCACACTATACACTGTAAAAAAAAAAAAGATTTAAGGAGGGCACTTTTTGTCCATAGGATAAAAAGGCAGGTGCTCTAGCACCACCTCGTGTCTATCTGTGCACATCCCTGACCACGCACGATTCACCAGTGCTTGCACAGCAAATCAAAACACCACTCAGCATAAAACACTTCAATCAGTATCGCATGCAACAAGTTAATACCTTAGATTAACTACTGGTGATTCTAAATCACCTTCACTATACCTCATCCTGCCCAGACCTCTAAATGCACCTGTCCGGTTAATATAAAAATAATGAAATTATTTTGATGTTGATTTCTCCTCTCCGCCGGTTGAGGATGGGATCAGGTCTGAAGAAAAATGAGGGGGGGGAGATCACCCGTCCGTGATCAAATCAAGAAAAAAAAACTTCTCATCCGTCCAAGAGGGGAAAATATGAAGAACCGTTTAGTAGACTGAATCAACAAGGAGGAAACTCATCTCCTTGGAAATTAAACCTCTGTAGGTTTTCACCTGCGCCGGGTGTCAGCGGGGTCTTCGATCAGCAAATAAATCTGCTGACTTTTGTGTATCAGACAGATTTCCAGCTTTCAAGCTCTTCTGGCAATGGCCTTGTGGAGCAAAAGTTCGCCTGTGAGCTTTTGTCTCTCCAGATATGCGTCTCCTTGCGCTGTCCTGTGAGACACGCTGGAAATGGCAACGAAACTTTCCCCCTTGGCAGGTTTATAATCCCGGTGACGTCAGAGCTGTGACGTCTGTTGAACTGTGCATGTTCCACTGTGCCACCAAAATGGATAACTCCAACACGCATGTGACATTTTTTCTCATAAACTTCCTTTATAACATGACAAAACAAACTTAACTGCTTAACTGTATGAGAAATATACAAGGAATTGTTTTTTAATTGAGTTCATTTAAACCAGCAGCATAGGAATGTCACAAACACTGTCCACACAAGCCTATAGTTTTTACATGAGATAAATCTCCAAGTTATTGATAGTTAAAGCACTGGATAAGGTCACTGACACAGAAATTTCTGCCTTTAGCTCTGCATATTCTTTGTTTGTCTTTCCCATATACGGTACTTCTGCCGCAGTGTTTCTGTATTTGGCTATGTCTTTTACCTGGATGTTAATAACAGAGTCCAATATTTTGTTTCCTTCCCAATAGAAAGTACCCCAGGTTACAGTGCGCCTATGTTTTTTGCATGTTTTCTTTCTTTCCTCTTAACCCGTGGCCAGTTAGCATCAGATTGCTGCTTGTACTTATTGCCCCATGCTTGTTCAGAAGGAGGGATTGCTGCAAAATCAAAAACCAGATACAATTGGCTCTCTTCCTTACAAATATAGTAACTTTATTGCCAACATCATTACATAATCATCTGAATGTGACCATATTATAACTAGGATAAAGGTGTACTTAAATCTGATCAATTTTATTGGAAGGAATTTTGATTTTAACTGAATTTGACACAACCAGATCATAAATAATCTGAACTGAAACTATCTGTGTAGTTAAGCTGCTATAGGCTTAGGCTGCTGGAGGACATAACGACCACTTTCACCCTCTTTGCTACATTCTCACACTACTCTCCAATTTTGCATTATTTGCTGTTATTTCAGCTTTTAACTTTGTTCTCTCTATTCTCTTCCTAGAAGCTACACCTGGCCTGGCTCTGTGTCTGCCTGTGATACCTTTCTGGAGAGGGGAATCGTCCGAGCTTCTGCTGGCAACAATTTAATGCTCACCCTCTACCGATGATCCACATAGCCCTGTCTTTTAGTGTTTAACCCTTTCTCTCTCCTAGACATGGAAATTGACTGAGCTTAACTGTAACTAACTCTATATGCTCTCTTTCAGACTCTAATCTTGAAAACTGGCTCATAGTTTATCTGTTCTTTCTTTGTAGGTGAAACGACTAAAGGAGCTACATCCATTAACATTTACTTTTCCTTCCCATAGAAAGTACTCCTGGATCAGTGCTTCTGTGTTCTTTTTGTGTCTCTGCTCTGTTCTCTCAAACCCACAATCGGTCGTGGCAGATGGCCGCTCACACTGAGCCTGGTTCTGCTGGAGGTTTCTTCCTGTTAAAAGGGAGTTTTTCCTCTCCACTGTCGCTACATGCATGCTCAGTATGAGGGATTGCTGCAAAGTCGACGCCAGTGACTGTCCACTGTCTCTACATACAGGTCCTTCTCAAAATATTAGCATATTGAGATAAAGTTCATTATTTTCCATAATGTAATGATGAAAATTTAACATTCATATATTTTAGATTCATTGCACACTAACTGAAATATTTCAGGTCTTTTATTGTCTTAATACGGATGATTTTGGCATACAGCTCATGAAAACCCAAAATTCCTATCTCACAAAATTAGCATATCATTAAAAGGGTCTCTAAACGAGCTATGAACCTAATCATCTGAATCAACGTGTTAACTCTAAACACCTGCAAAAGATTCCTGAGGTCTTTAAAACTCCCAGCCTGGTTCATCACTCAAAACCCCGACCTGACTGCTGTCCAGAAGGCCACTATTGACACCCTCAAGCAAGAGGGTAAGACACAGAAAGAAATTTCTGAACGAATAGGCTGTTCCCAGAGTGCTGTATCAAGGCACCTCAATGGGAAGTCTGTGGGAAGGAAAAAGTGTGGCAGAAGGGCCGATTCCAGACCTTGGGGGACCTGCGGAAGCAGTGGACTGAGTCTGGAGTAGAAACATCCAGAGCCACCGTGCACAGGCGTGTGCAGGAAATGGGCTACAGGTGCCGCATTCCCCAGGTCAAGCCACTTTTGAACCAGAAACAGCGGCAGAAGCGCCTGACCTGGGCTACAGAGAAACAGCACTGGACTGTTGCTCAGTGGTCCAAAGTACTTTTTTCGGATGAAAGCAAATTCTGCATGTCATTCGGAAATCAAGGTGCCAGAGTCCGGAGGAAGACTGGGGAGAAGGAAATGCCAAAATGCCAGAAGTCCAGTGTCAAGTACCCACAGTCAGTGATGGTCTGGGGTGCCGTGTCAGCTGCTGGTGTTGGTCCACTGTGTTTTATCAAGGGCAGGGTCAATGCAGCTAGCTATCAGGAGATTTTGGAGCACTTCATGCTTCCATCTGCTGAAAAGCTTTATTGAGATGAAGATTTCGTTTTTCAGCACGACCTGGCATCTGCTCACAGTGCCAAAACCACTGGTAAATGGTTTACTGACCATGGTATCACTGTGCTCAATTGGCCTGCCAACTCTTCTGACCTGAACCCCATAGAGAATCTGTGGGATATTGTGAAGAGAACGTTGAGAGACTCAAGACCCAACACTCTGGATGAGCTAAAGGCCGCTATCGAAGCATCCTGGGCCTCCATAAGACCTCAGCAGTGCCACAGGCTGATTGCCTCCATGCCACGCCGCATTGAAGCAGTCATTTCTGCCAAAGGATTCCCGACCCAAGTATTGAGTGCATAACTGTACATGATTATTTGAAGGTTGACGTTTTTTGTATTAAGAACACTTTTCTTTTATTGGTCGGATGAAATATGCTAATTTTGTGAGATAGGAATTTTGGGTTTTCATGAGCTGTATGCCAAAATCATCCGTATTAAGAATATAAAAGACCTGAAATATTTCAGTTAGTGTGCAATGAATCTAAAATATATGAATGTTAAATTTTCATCATTACATTATGGAAAATAATGAACTTTATCACAATACGCTAATATTTTGAGAAGGACCTGTACATGCTCAGTATGAGGGATTGCTGCAAAGTCAACGCCAGTGACTGTCCACTGTCTCTACATGCTCATCCAGGAGGAGGGAATGCTGCAAGTCACTGACTGGATGCAATCTGCTGGGTTTCCTTAGATAGAAAAACTTTTTATCCAATTTGAATAAATAACTAACTCTGACTGCACTGTTCAATGGTTAGGATTAATTGGAATGTATTAACCTGACTTTGTGAAGTGCCTTGAGACAACATGTGTTGTGAATTGGCGCTATATAAATAAAACCAAATTGAATTGAATTGAATAAATCACCGGATATGAATTGGAACGATTTGTTTTGTAAAGTGCCCTGTATTTGATTAAATTAATCCATGTTTATCGCCCCATGATCTCTACTGCTGCCAGAGGACACCAGAGTAAAAGTGATGTTATCTTCACCACATGTTCACTTAGCACGGTCTTGTTAAACATGATGCATAATGAATAAAACACAATATAAACTGATTTACCTAAAGTTTTTATAATTTTTGTCTTAGACCAAAACACACAACAGTCTCAAAGTGAACTGATTAGAAATTATTGATGCTACTGTTTGGTTAGTGCATTAATATTTAAAAAAAAATTTACATAGGGTTATGGTTACCCTGTGTTATAAAGTATTGAAGACTGGGATTAAAAAAACATGTAGTCTTTTTAAATCCTCAACTCAGGGAACAGACAATAGAGACAACTGCATCTGAATTCATCTGTGCTTTTTTACCTCTGCAACAGGCAACAAAAGGATATAAAAAGGGTAGCACGAGTAACAAATTAACTTTAAAAGCCTATTTAACTAAAAAAAAAAGAAAGAAATCTCAGTAAGTGTAGATCAGAATGATGAAAGCTGTTTCAGATTCAAAGGCAGCTTTCACTGAAAGGCAGCAATCAGAGCAAGGAGCAATCAGCAATCAACCCCATTCTTCCAGATTATACATCCATGAGAGCTTGAAGATTGTTTTGTTGCATCTGATGCAGCTTTAAGACCCCACCTCATTACCTAAAGGTAAGGAGCTTTGTCGACTGAAAGCACAACATACTGGTCGGTGTGGTTTAGTGTAAGTCAAGATTCTCCGTTATTTTAGCCCATGTGATGCCTCAGGGGTTAATATCCAGTGTTGGGATTAATTATGCAGGGCGGGACGTTGGTATCAAGGTAAACAGCGTTTTGAAAAAGTTAGTTTCAAAACAGCTAAAATGTTCTGTTATCTCATTCCAGTGGTGTAAAGTCCATTAAATATGATGCTAGCATTGGAATGAAGTTTCCTCATCTGTATAGATCATGATATAAGGCAACATTACCCCTCCCACACATAATGCTGCACTTTGCTGTGGGTCAGCAAATTTTTTTATTTTTGCTTACAAAACAGACAAATTCAGCAGTTTGGAAATATTTCAGGTCACAACAAACACAGACAGTCAGGTTGTAGAAACTATAGGAGTTTCTACCGGACCACACAGCCCGACTGATTGAAGCAATAAAATGGGTTGTTGGACATCCAATGTTTCTCTACAAAGGGTGGAACTGCAAAAAGGAGGGCATAAAAGCTTCTATCAAATTTAGTGGGCGTTTATTATATACAGCATTTTTGCTTGACCTTTAGTGTTAAAATTTGAAATAGGAAATAAATGGTTAATTATATATTTTTAGCATTTTTCAAGTGTGGATAAGTATGGAAAAAATAATACTGAGTATTCATGAAATGTTTGAGTTTCCAGAATTTATTCAATATCTGATATGTAGAAGATTTTCAGAAATTTTGAAAAGTAAATTTGCTTGTTTTAAAGATCTTGTGGTGCTAGTTACCTTTCATGACAGTTTTCAGACAGGAAATTGGCAGAGAGAGAAGAGGGAAGACGTGCAGCAGAAATCTCGAACCCCAGAGGTTTGTGTTGAGGAGTAATAGCTGCTGTATGCGAGGCAACCACTCTATCACAACACCAAGCACCACCCCAGTAAAGGGCTTTTTTAAAGAATCTATATTTAGACGGCATCCTTCATCTTTGTTTTCAAACATAACAACTCCAATACAGTCCAATACATGATAATTAAAGAATCGAAACAGGGATTTTTCACTACTTCTACCTTGTCTTAGATGAGGATTTTAAACTGGAGCAGTGGTCTCATAGACGGGGTCTGGTTAAGATGCCAAACAAATAAAGCGTTGAAACAACTATTTGGTTTTTAGAAACAATAAAAAATAAAAAATAATGTTATCACAGGTCACATGCTGAAATTTTAAGAATCTGTGTTTAATTTAGTATTTTCCATTCTGGATTTTTCAAGTTGAAGAGGTTCAGATTTTGAAACACAACTAGCCAGAAAGTGGTGAAATATATCTCTACACCACACTGAACTGGAACCCAGTATGTTCCATGATTTGTGGAAGATACAGATAATAAAACCCAGCTAGGCCAATGTCTAGAATAGACTAGAATGTTATAAAAAATACTGGAAAAAAAAAATGTATGTCATGCAAAATATGGAATGTTGAAATTGTAAATCAATGGGAAGCCTGGTGACACCATGATATTTGTATTCAGGGTTTACATAATCTCTGTGACCTGGAATTAATGATTATGAAATGGTCAGAAATTATTTTATTCAATCCAAAACTGTCAGCATGACTAAAAGTCATATAATTTCAACTTTCGAAGAATCTCACTGTAAAAGATGGAAACAAAATATCTTATTAGTTCAGCAATGGCCAGCAGATTACAGAAAACACCACAGACACGCTGCATCTGAGACAAAGATTAGCACCTAGGCGCTCCTGTGGGCCTCATCCCTCCAACATCTTTGTCTGACAGTAACTTCTCATACATTTACTGTAAATCCATCAGCCATTTCTCCCTCTGAACATACTGCTTTATTAGGAAACAGCTTTACAGAGGGTCCGTCAGTAAACAGTTCTGCAGCCTTCCCCTGAAATACCATCAGCATCACAGGAAGCATGCCTAACAGTTCGCAGTGTGGTTTACTCAGACAGGGCCCATGCAGTAAATTATACAGATTCCCAACATGCTTAACACTGCAGGAAAAATGAAAGCTATGGAGCCAACCATTCTTAGCTTTTACTCAAAATTCGGTTTTATCTGATAGCTTCTGCTTGTAGTCACTATATACATTAACACATGCTGAACATAACAGCTAGAAAAGTGTGGAATTACTTGCATTTCTGCACAGAGCAACAGTGCATCAATGCAGCGTGATATGGAGGTGATCAGCCTGTGGATCTCTAGCCTCTTTGTGGGGTTTATGTCAGGCCAGTTTGCTGTCGAATCAAGCACGGTGATACTATGGTCATTAAAGCATGTATTGTTATTTGTAGCCATGGGCAGGTTCCAAGTCCGGCTGAAAAATAAACCTCCATAAAGCTTGATGGCTGCTCTGACTTTGGACTTGTTTAAATGCAGTGGAAAAACACCAGCAGATGACATAGCTCCCCAAAACATAACTAAAGATGGAAAATTCAAACTGGATCTCAAGCAACTCAGATTCTATACCTTTCCACTTCTCTCCAGGCTCTTGGGCCTTAATTTCAAAATAAAAGCTCAATTTTACCTTTATTTGAAAAGAGAAACTTGGACCACCTAGCAGAAGTTGAGCTTTTTTCTTCTTAGACTGGCTTCACAATTCTGGCAAGGTTGTGGTTATCTCTGTTGCTTGTGCACATTTTTCATCACATTTTTTCCTTCCACTGAACTTCCTATAAATATGTATGGATATAACACTATGTAAACAGCCAGCTTCTTCAGAAATACGTCTTTTCCCTCTTCAATGACTGTCTGCAGGACAACTGTCAAGTCAACAGTCTTTCCTATGACATGGCCACAAAATAACATTTCTGTATTTATTTTAGTCATAGGAAAAATTTTAATTTCCTAGATTTTGTCTGTGAGCCACAATTATAAAATTACAGATTTAAACTGCTGAAAATGTAAATTTGGTGAAATGATTCAGTAAAAGAAGTTTCACTTTTTAAATATAAACACACACAAATTAACTTTTGAATGATATTCTAATTTACTGACAGGTACTTGTACCTGTAAATGCATTTAGATTTTTTTTTTTTATTCCAGTGAAAGTCACAGTTTATCCTGAATCAATACTCAGCTATGGAAGGTGTCACTACTTTTCCAACCCCTCTCTGATGATGGATGATGAAAGTTGAAGATAAGGGAATAAACGCAGGTACGAGGTTACCTCTGCGAACAGCTCCAGGCTGTACGTGTTATCGTCATCCGCGAAAAAAACCACCCCGGAGTCGCGTCTGCCGCGGTGCTGCCGGAGCCACGCGAGAGCCGCGTTCCTCTGCTCGGTGGCGCGTGGCATCCCGGCGCGCTTGAACCTGCGGGGAGTGAACATGTGCAGATGCGTGTATGGCACACCGCACCGGGCCAGGAAGCGCGTCACCAGGTCGGTGCGTGAGGTCGAGTCCTCCACGACAATCCAATGAAGCCGGGGAACCTGGCGGAAAGCGTGGGCCAGTCGGGTCAGCTCCGCTTTCTGCACCGGCCGACTGTACGTGGGGGTGATGGCGTAGATGATGGGGAGCAATGACTGGTTCTGGGCGCCACCGGCTCCCGGTGAGCCGCCCCGTGGGCTCCGCTGCGCTCTGACGGTCCGCCCAGCTGTTGGAGCCCGGATTGCCCTTTTACTGTCAATGTCGATCATTATGATGACAATAAGGACCCAGGGCAAGAGGATGAAGAAACGACTAAAAAACACTGATTTCATGGCGGATCTTAACTTACAGTGCGCTTTGTTTCTCACTCCATCACTAACAGAAATGATCCAGAGAACTCCAAGATGCCTTTTCTGCAAATCAAATTTGAACTCCGACGCACAGACAAAATCCTGATCAAACTACGTAAAGCTTATAAACCATCCTTTACGTCCCGCTTTCCCGGAGTCCTCTTTCCTCCTCCCCCTCTTGCTCCAAGTCCTTCACCGCTTTCTGATGGGACCTCTGCGCCTCCTCGTCGTCTTTCCCTCCTCTGGCTCACTCCCTCATAATCCCTATTAAATTCTCATGTTCGGCCACCGCTCAGTGCGCGTTTTCCCGAGGAGGAAAACAAACCGCGCCGGTGCTCCCTGCATTAATTAAGCACCGATGTGCGCCACCAAGGAGCATCACTTGGCGAGGACGGAGCGCAGCTCCGAGCTTGATGATAATAAGCAAGGCAGTAGGGGAGGAGCAGGTGCAGAGGAGAGGGAGCTGGGATACTGGAGCGAAGTAGGCGAGGGAGGATGAGAGAGAGAGAGAGAGAGGAGAGAGAGAAAGAACAGGAAGAGAGCTTCAGTGACCACTGAGAGTTCAGGCAGGTGATAGAGAGACAGAGAGAGGAATATGTGCCGCTCAGGCTACACTTGTCGAGGATAAATTATTAAACACAAACAGAAGGATCTGATATGGGGACCTGTGTGTTACAAATAAATCCAAGGGACTTTTAAATAGGCATATGTTGTCTTTATTATCACTTTTGCGTCATGATCTTTGGAACTCGTTTTGTCTTTTCTTTATTTTGGGATTTGTCACTCTTTGCTTTTCATGTTCAGTTTGTCCAGGGATTGTTATTGTCATTTGGTATTTAGGATCATTCCTTTGTGTTGAGTGTAAAGACATAACAATATTTTCTCATAACCCTGTCCTGTCTGACCATTTCTTAATAACCTTTGAGTTTAATTTAACCGAGTACTCCACACCTGAAAGAAAATTTCATTACAGTAGATCATTATCAGGCGATGCTGTAACAACCTTTAAAGAATCTGTTCCACTTTTAATTTCCTCATTATCACTGAAAAGCACAGTGGAGGGCAACAATTTTGTTTCCTCCCCTTCACAAATTGATTCTTTTGTTCATATTGTTTCTTCATCATTGCGTGGTGCATTAGACAATGCAGCCCCCTTGAAAAAGAAGGTAATTATTCATAGGAGGCAGGCTCCTTGGTTTAATTCAGAGCTGCGTACTTTAAAGCACAATGTTAGAAAATTGGAGAGAAAATGGCGTTCTACACACCTAGAGGATTCCTACTTAATCTGGAAAAATAGCCTACTGTTGTATAAAAAGACACTTCACCAAGCTAGAACAGCTTATTTCTCATCATTAATAGAAGAGAACAAGAATAATCCTAGGTTTCTCTTTAGTACAGTTGCTAAACTTACACAGAGTCATAGCTCTGTTGAGCCATCCATTCCATTAGCTCTTAGCAGCCATGACTTTATAGGATTCTTCTTAAATAACATTTATTCTATTAAAAAGAAAATCTTTGACATACTCCCGAAGATGATTACTTCATCCTCAGCAAGTGAGACAGCATTGGAAATAACTGCAGAACCTGATTTGTGTTTGGACTGTTTTGATCCTGTGAAGCTTCCTGAGTTTTCAGAAATATTAGCTTCATCTAAACCTTCAACTTGTATGTTAGACCCAATCCCAACCAAATTATTTAAGGAAGTGTTCCCTCTGATTACCAGCCCCATTTTAGATATGATTAATCTATCTTTAGTAAATGGATATGTACCACAGGCTTTTAAGTTAGCTGTAATTAAACCTTTACTTAAGAAACCTTCGCTTGATCGAGATGACTTGAAAAATTACAGACCTATATCCAATCTTCCATTCTTATCTAAAATTCTTGAGAAAATTGTTGCTAATCAAATGTGTGAGCATTTACACAGCAATGACCTCTTTGAAGAGTTTCAGTCAGGCTGGAATATGCTGTAGGGATCAGGGGAAAAGCGCTAGCCTGGTTTAAATCTTATCTGTCCGACAGATTCCAGTTTGTTCATGTAAATGATAAATCATCTTTAAACTCCAGGGTTAATTGTGGAGTACCACAGGGTTCAGTACTTGGGCCAATTCTCTTTACTATATATATATATATGCTTCCAATAGGTCAAATTATCAGGCAGCATAGGATAAATCTTCACTGTTACGCTGATGATACTCAGCTTTACTTATCCATAAATCCTAATGAACCCAACCAGTTAGATATACTACAAGTATGTCTTGAAGATATAAAAACTTGGATGACTTTGAATTTGTTGCTTCTAAATTCAGACAAAACAGAAGTTGTTGTCTTTGGACCGGAGTCTTTAAAAAAGAAACTGCTTAGTCAATCACTTAACCTGGATGGCATTAAATTGACCTCCGGTAATAAAGTGAAGAGCCTTGGTGTTGCTTTTGACCTGGACATGTCATTTAAATCCTATATTAAACAGGTTTCTAGGATTTCCTTCTTTCATCTCCGGAACATTGCCAAAATTAGAAATATCTTATCCAGGAGTGACGCTGAAAAACTAGTCCATGCATTTGTTACTTCAAGGCTGGACTATTGTAATTCTTTACTATCAGGATGTCCACAACATGCAGTTAAAAGCCTTCAGCTGATTCAAAATGCTGCACCAAGAGTTCTGATGAAAATTAAAAAGAGAGATCATATTTCTCCTATTTTAGCTTCCCTTCATTGGCTCCCTGTTAAATCCAGAATAGAATTTAAAATTCTCCTCCTCAAATATAAAGCCCTTCATGATCTAGCTCCATCATACATCAGACATATGATTGGTCCATATGTTCCTAACAGGGCACTTCGTTCTCAGACTGCAGGTTTACTGGTGGTTCCTAGAGTCTCTAGAAGTAGAATGGGAGGCAGATCCTTTAGTTATCAGGCTCCTCTCCTCTGGAACCAGCTCCCAGTTTTAGTCCATGAGGCAGACACCCTGTCTACTTTTAAGGCTAGGCTTAAAACTTTCCTTTTTGATAAAGCTTATAGTTAGAGTGGCTTAGTTTATCAGGGAGGGAGCCTTCCTCCCTCCTGTTAGTTGGAGTAAGGGGGAGTCAGGTTTAGCCTAAACCGGCTCAGTTATGGTTGAGGTTATGGTTCTCTTTTCCAATGGTTATAATCAGTCTGACAGAGAGAGGTATCCCAATCCTTGTGGTTTTTAGTATAACAATGACCATCAGTGGGACCCTTTGTGGGGTGCCTTGAGACAACATTGTTGTAAATAAGCGCCGTTTAACTAAATAATCTGAACTGAAACTATCTGTGTAGTTATGCTGCTATAGGCTTAGGCTGCTGGAGGACATAATGACCACTTTCACCCTCTTTGCTACATTCTCCCACTACTCTCCAATTTTGCATTATTTGCTGTTATTTCAGCTTTTAACTTTGTTCTCTCTTTTCTCTTTCTAGAAGCTACTCCTGGCCTGGCTCTGTGTCTGCCTGTGACACCTTTCTGGAGAGGGAATTGTCCGAGCTTCTGCTGGCAACAACTTAATGCTCACCCTCTACCGATGATCCACATAGCCCTGTCTTTTAGTGTTTAACCCTTTCTCTCTCCTAGACATGGCGATTGACTGAGCTTAACTGTAACTAACTCTATATGCTCTCTTTCAGACTCTAATCTTGAAAACTGGCTCAGAGTTTATCTGTTCTTTCTTTCTAGGTGAAACAACTAATGGAGCTACATCCATTAAGTACTCCTGGATCAGTGCTTCTTTGTTCTCTTTGTGTCTCTGCTCTGTTCTCTCAAACCCCCAGTCGGTCGTGGCAGATGGCCGCTCACACTGAGCCTGGTTCTGCTGGAGGTTTCTTCCTGTTAAAAGGGAGTTTTTCCTCTCCACTGTCGCTACGTACATGCTCAGTATGAGGGATTGCTGCAAAATCAACGCCAGTGACTGTCCACTGTCGCTACATGCTCATCCAGGAGGAGTGAATGCTACAAGTCACTGACTGGATGCAATCTGCTAGGTTTCCTTAGACAGGAAAACCTTTTATCCAATTTGAATAAATAACTGAATCTGACTGCACTGTTCAATGATTAGGATTAATTGGAATGTATGAACCTGACTTTTGTGAAGTGCCTTGAGACAACATGTGTTGTGAATTGGCGCTATATGAGTAAAACTGAGTTGAATTGAATTGAATTGTCTTGCTTATTTTTGTGTTTCTGTTCTCTGTGAATTTTGGTCTAGATTCCCATGTTAGTGTTAGGCTTTTTTCCTGTGGCTTGTAGATTATTTGTATTTGCTTCAGTTCTAAATATCTGGGTCCTCAAATTCATCACTACATGCCATTTTCCTTTCTGGTTTATTGCTAACAATAGTTATACATTTATACAACATTTATACAATTTTCAAAATAAGAAAACAAGCAACCCCAATTTAAGAATCCAAACAAAGGTTGCCTAAAAATGAAAACGTGTTTTATTTGGAACGTCAACCTTGAGTCTCAGTGCATAACTCAATGTCCACCCAGGACAAAAGAGGTGATTGTAAAGTCTCCCATATGAATTTGAATCCATAAAGCAGAACTTTATAAGGCTGAGGAGGAAGAACTCAGAAGAAATATCTGAGACCAGAGAACTAATAAACCAGCACCCTACGGGGACTTAAAGCACTGTGTCAAGGCACGTTTTCCTGTAATTTACAGTGTGAAGGGTGATGGTTCATTACAAAAACTGTAATTCAAAGCATAAACATTCATGCAGCAATCAAATGGAAAGGATTTTTGCTCTATTTCTAACCAGCATTTTTACATAGCTGTCCACAGGCATGTCAGCACATAAACAACTATGTCACCAGAATAGCCTGCTTCATTTTAACAAGTCTCTGATAAAAGCAGAGGAGGGGGGACTCCCTGCTGTATACTCTCTACACCTTCGACTGCACACCCGCTCACCACAACACCATTGTCAAGTTTGCAGATCACACCACAGTGGTGGGGCTCATTTCTGGGGGAAAGCAGTCTGTCTCTGGGGACAAGGTGGAGCTGCTGACAGCGTGGTCCACGGAGAACAACTTGCTGCTTTACATCTCCAAGACCAAGGAGATAATAGCGGACTATAGGAAAAAGAGAACGGATCATCAGCACAGAGTGTGACAGGGTAGCTGACTTCGGCTTCCTAAGAGTCCACATTGAGGAGAACTTGACATGGAACGTGAACACCTCTGAGCTGCTGAAAAAGGCCCAGTAGAGACTGCACTTTCTGAGGCTGCTTAGGAGAAATAACATCACACATAGACAACTGGTTTCCTTTTATCATTGCTCTGTTGAGAGCAAAACGACCTACTGCATTTGTGCGGTACACCAGCTGTACTGTGGCTCAGAGAAAAACGCTCTAGAGGGTCAATGACGCTGCCCAAAAAATCGTTGGCTGCCCTCTCCCAACACTTGAAGAACTTCACAGCTCTCGCTGTTTCTGAAAAGGCCAAAACATCATAAAGGACACTTCTCACCTGGGTCGCGCTGGTACCCTCAGGCTGATGTTACCACTCAATTAAAGCAAGGACAAACAGATTCAAAAACAGTTTCTTTCAATCAGCAATAGCTAAACTCAATGCACAATGTGACAAGTACAATAAAGTATATTCTGAGTCTGATTCCTGTATACTCAAAGCAAAACCTGTGACTGCATTCATGCTACTAAGTTGAACTTGCTGCCCGTGCATTAAAATAAATAATTAAGGATGTAATTTGGGAAAAGATTCATGATTTACACCACTGAGATTAGTTTAATCTAAATACAATAGCATGACAATAAAGTCAGAAATCCATCTACGGGTGTTTGACACCGTTTAGGCAGCGAAGCTTTCTCTCTTAGTCATGTTCTGCTCTTCAGCCGAGAAGCTAATCATTGATGGGTAATTATGCACACAACACGGATCAAGGGATCTGTTGGGAGGAAAAGGGAGAAGAAATCTCTGAGCTATGCTAATAGAGTTTGTTCACACCAAACTTAATCGCAGAAAAACAAGCTCATAATTCCACAGAATGAAAGCACCATCGATTGGAAAGACCAGATAGTCAGTGAATCTTTTTTTCCAGTGTAAGGATTTTTTTAGAAGGGGGCAGCAATTAATAGCAACATTACTTTTTGCAATATGTTTGGCTTAATGACACTCATAGGGTTTTACATTGCCTTCAAGCAAAATAACTTCTGGAAGCATAATCAATCTCATGCTCAGTGATTTGGGTGAAAACCAAATAATGGGCTTATTCAGTGATAAATCACTTTTAGTAGGCTGGTGTGACGATAGCAGGGGGCTTAATGGGCTCTAGTCCGATATTACATTGTCATGCTTTATCAAACTTGATTGCACGTTCTTCCATCTGCTCCCACGTGGTAATTTGGAAATTAGGATGATGCATCAGGTGAGATGTTGGTTTAAATGAAGATCGTTTTGGCTGAAATTGCTTCTGATATCAGCAGCCAACAGTGAAGAGTGCTTTGAATGAATATAATGGATAGTCTTTAACCAGGTAGTGAACAGTTCAACAAACTCTTAACAAGGCAAAAGGTTCAGAAAGCAACACAAATTTTTTTTGCAAACTTTGCAGCTTTAACTTTTGTCCTGATAGTTCTCACAGTTTTTAAATTATTGTAGTGTGATCGGTTGCAGCATAATTCATTGCAAAGCGCTTTATTACCCTTCATTTTTGGAGACGTGCTGTGGTTTGATGAAAATTAAATTAAAATGTTCATGTATTATGACCTTTGTTACATTTGGAGGAAAAAGTGGGAATCTTCAAGCCTGAGAACACCATCCGAAGTACTGGGTTGGCAACATCATGTTGAGGCAGTCTTTTGCAGCAGAAGGGTCTTCTATACTTCACCAATTAGATGGCATCATGTGGAAAGAACATTATGTGGAAATATTGAAGCAACATTTCCCAGCCAGAAAGTTAAAGCTTGGCCATAAATGTGTCTTCTGAATGGACAATGACCCTAATCATACTGCAAAATTTCTTACAAAGTTGATAAGCAACAACAAAGTCAACGTTTTGGGGTAGCCATCACAAGAAGAAAAAGTGAGAGACACCATGAGACAGCAAAGCATCCTAATGCAAACCATGTGCAGAGCTCCTTTTTTTTTTCCAAGGGAGTGATCTCATTTCTGTCCAAGAACACTGACATGAATGAAGACTGGGAAACGTCCTCCCTGAGCAACGTCTTCCAACAGTCCAGGAACAGTTTGGTAATTCTCTGTGCATCTTTTAGCATGATGGAGCACCGGTGGAGCACTGGTGGTCACAAGGTGGAAGTGGTAACAACATTTGGAAATTTTAAATTTAGGCTTTTGAGTTGGAAAATGTTCAAATCTTGACCACAGTGGGACTCTGGGATCAGTTCTCAAACAGAAGCCAACAAACTAATAAGCACTAATAAGAACAAAATGGCTCGGGTGAGTCAGGTTTTGCTCCAGAAGCTTATGTAGAGTACATCAGAGTGAAGTTTTGTTAATAAAAGCCTTGATAAACTCTTTAAATATTTGATCTGTTCTTCACTTTTCCATTGAAATGTGAAAAAAATATAACACCCTTGTGTCAATGGCAACAGTTCTGGCCATAACTGTGCTAACTGCTTTTGTCAGAGGTTGTACTCATCATGTTCACCTCCTGTCTTTAGCGTCAAACTTTGTGGAAATCTTTTTCCATCTGCACCTCCTGTCATGCCGTCATTCCCGTCAGTCAGATGTCAAACTGTCTTCCCACTCACCTTGTTCGGATTAGCAATGCTGCTCCATGCAGAGGCAGTAAAAAACCCTGACTTTCTACAGGGATGACTGAACAGCTGAATGAACTGAAATGAGCATAGCTAAGATAAAAAAACAATAATGACAAAAATCATCCTAAAATTAAACTGTTTTTTTGTTTTTGTTTAAATAATTCAGTGAACATTGAAACCTTTTAAACATCATGCATTACGGTTATTAAAACTGACGTGTAGTGAGGGAATTATTTCATGCTAATATTTCAGTGCTCTGGGGGCATCATGGTGCAGTGGTCTGACTTTAAAGTGTAAAATAAGACCTGAGCTAATGAAGATCAGCAGGTAAATTCACTCTGAGACTCCATGACCTCCACCAAGGCTGAATGATAAAGGACTCCTGGAACCAGATTTACTTGTAACATTTTTCCTGACTGTTTGTAACATTTTAATGCTTTTTTACACATTGTTATTTTACTAATCCCGCAAATAAAAGGGAAAACCGGCCTGGATTCCAACAGATCTGAGTTCTGACACGGAACGCAGCATGACTTTAGGGTTTAGTAATAACAGCCCCTTCTCACATTACAGCCACCACCTTCGGTGAAGGTTTTTGGGATTTTAGTGATAGACAAATTAGTGCATAACTGCACCATGAGAGTGTTGTGATTATGAATCTGAGAATATTATTTAATATTAATATTTTAATATTTTATCAAATAATATTTTGGTCTGTTAAGGATTGTCCTGTGAATACCAGCCCAGTAAGGCGATGGTATTAGGACAAAATAGAAAGGTGTGAGATGAGCTCTGACATTATTGAACAGCATAAACTCTGCACATATATGGAATGAATTCACACAATTTCTTAAAATACAAGAATTTATTAACAAAAATAAGTCAACTCAAAGTCAAACATATTTCAAATAACAAACTCTTTACTATGTTAAAACAATCCAACTAAACTACCAAGCAGAATTAAAAAATAGGGAAGATTAATGGGCTATGTACAATATAAACAAGTTGATTAAAGATGATTGAAAATTATGACCAAAAGAGTGATGCAACATTATCATGCAATGTTTATGTTTGAGAACCAAGGATTATCTTGAAGAATCTGGAAATTAAGTTACGTTAGTCTTGGAACTAACTTAGGCAATAATCAGCAACATTTAGACAACCATTCACAACGCAAGGTCAGATAAAATATTATTTTAATAAAATAATGTTTTAAATAATGATCTGCTGAATAAAACCAACCGTCTGGATGACCATTTCTCAACGGTGTCTAATTAGCTGCCTTTATTTATTGAAATAATATTTAAAGAAATATTATTAAGGGAGTATTTTGGAAACGAGCCAAATTTTTCTGGAGAAATGGGGCTTAATGGTGTTTACTTAGTTATCAAATCTAGTAAGTGATGTTTAAGGACTATTATTCACTAGCTTGAAAACTAACAACCTTTCTATTAAATACTCTTTAGTAGCAAACACGTGTTCTTAGCTGTTAGCAGTTGAACTAACAAAAGAAGCTAATAGCTTAGCACCAGAATCAACACATGCTTTTAAGATACCGTTAATAAAAGAGTTAAAATGCATAAGTGCGGACGGCGCGTTATGAGCAATCTTCTGTGTTTAAAGTCAACCTTTAAATAAAGTTTGTCTTAACTTTAAAAACATACAAAGAACACAAACAGGGCACGTGTGCTGCAGATATTCTACTAGCACTAAAATAGTCCTGTCCGCTGACCACATGGGTTAACACGGAGACCGTGTCTTTGCAGGGGCGTCTCTCGAACACCGTTTGCTTCTGCAGGGCTCGGAGAGAAAGTCAAGCAATGCTTGTACCTTAATTACCCCCGCTCATGAATGAAAATACCGGATACACAGACAGTATTTCATTCGTACTTATCTTTGCATATGATTGATGATCGTATGACATCCTTGGATCCAGTTGAAGAGTTTATGTCTGTTTGCCAGCAAAGAGACATCAGCGCACTTGTCTCCCCTATCCGGTCCCTTTTGAAGGCCGTGTGGAAGAGGGCGGATGTAGCAACAGCTGTGCTTTTATTTGGGTAGTGGCGTCACAGGAAGTCTGCAGTTATTCCATTTCCTGGCTGTGCCGGAAGAAGGTTAATGCACTTTATTTAGAAATGTTCCAGAAGAGTTCGTACCGAGTTTAATGGCTGTGGGTCCCAACAGGAGAAAATTACATCTAAAGTTTTTACAAACAAACATTTAAAACAGTTGTATTTCTGTGCAGTTTTTGGTTTCACCAAGAACCAGGACAATATCGGAAAAAGACAGCTAAAAATCTGCCCAGAAAATTGCCCCAAAACGGATGTCTGACTTTTTGGATGGACCCCGAAGCTTCGTGATGAGAGGATGCAAAGAATTTCTCATTGGCTGACTATTCCCAACATTCTTCCTCTCAGCTTAAACTCATCTGCAATTTATGTTTTCTGTTAACTTGAAATTAAACGGCAGGAGTCGAGTTTTTTTTCTGCAAACACATTTAAATCCAACCACTCGTCCTGAATACCACAGGGCTTTACAAAGTTTTTACTTTGTAAAGAAATACATCGAGTAACTTAGTGAAAATATTTAATTAAAGAAGGCATGGACTTAAAAATCTATTTTTTTAATGTAAGTGGAAAGAGCAAGTCATCAAAACCTTTTTTAGAAGATTTCAACTGGTAAAGTTAGAATATATTTCATCATTTATGTTCTGAGGGACAGAATAAATCAAACAGAACTCCCCAGGATTGCTGATCAGTCACTGATTTTAAATTGAAGGGAGCATACATGCAGCTGTGTTGCCATAAGACACATTTCCCAGGCCTTAATTATTAAAGGGTTGTCGATAATAACGAACATCTTCTGTGATTAATTCAGTTTCAGAGCTTTACTACTATAACATTGACAAAAGTTATCACCTTTGCTACTAACTGATTTGTATTCCCAATCAGAGCTCTCCATTTTTCTTTTCTTTCCAGATGCGGGGATATGCACAGTTTATTTAAAATTCACTTGCAAAAAATTCACCAACACATTTTCTCACAGTTTAGAGTAGTAATATGTGGTTTTTAAACCAAAACTGCTCTGAAACGATCTGAGATTTGTCTGTTAATTTAATTATTTTTAGTTAAGTTTTTCTGGATGCATTTCCATAGTCGGGTTCTCCAGAATCTGGTGTGTAAACTGATTGCAGCAGCACTCATACAGGACAAGGACCCCCTGTTTGAAACACCCACAAAAACAGCTAAGGTAGACATATGGTTCTGGAGAAAACAAATCAAGGAACTTGTAGTGGAAATGGCCTTTTGTAGAACCACCTTTTGCTTACAGCTTCAACTCTTTTGGGACATATCTTTACTAGTTTGCACATGTAGACAGTAAAATATTCAATCCAATCCTTTCTGCAAAAAAAGGCTGAAGGCTGCTACCAAAGCAACCTGGGTTTCCATTACACCTCAGCAGAACCACCTGCTGATTGCCTCCATGTCACGCTGCATTGATGCAGTAAGTGACAGTGGATCCATCAGCAAAATGGAATTTATAAATTAAGAATAGACTTTCATCATGTGCATGTACATGAAAAAGTACCTCTCAGTGGGCCAACTTATCTGCATTAAAAATCTGTTTTGGCCCCATTTAATATTTACATTTTCTAGGAAAGTAAATTCGTTTTTTTAGCTGTATATAGAATTATCAAAATTAACAGAAATAAAAGCTTAGAATTTATCACTCTGTGTAATGAATCTATATAATATATGAGTTTAACTTTTTGAATTAAAATACAGAAAAGAAAAATGCCTGTTCAATGGTATTCTAATTTATCTAAATGCACCTTTGGTACTAACTGGATTAGCTCCTGTTTTGCCCAACACAGGTCACACCAGAGCAGGATGTGTCTGGGCAAAGTGCTGAGATAGAGAGAAAAACTGAGAATGAAAGAAGAACATGTGCCGTTCATGATGCCCTGAAGGATGCAGATCCACTGTACAATCCTCACTGCTACCCGTCTTCAAATGATGCTGAGACAGATGACTGAAGATGGAAACTACAAAGGAGAAAGTGGAAGCACTGCCAGCAGGGGAACTGAGAGAGTAAAAGGCAGGGAATGACTGAATAAAAGCAACTACAACAGGAAGAATAAACGAATGAAAAAGAAGGGGGCATGAGGAGGAAATCAAGCAGAGGAGGATTGGTGAAAATGGATGTTAGTAGCTGGAGAATCATCCCACAGTCCTCGAAGTTGGAGCAGCTGCAGAAATGCCACGACCAACTAACTGGGGCACACCGGCTTCCCGGTGCACATAAATCACAGCTGAAAATGCAATTTTATGATAATTTACAATACAATTCAATTCAGGGGCGCTATTCAGATCCACTAAAATATGGCAGCGCCATCACAATACATTTGTCAACACCATTAGCATAGAAATAAGATTCAGTCCAGCTCCTCTGCAGGCTGCTAAGTTATGATCCACTCTCTGATCTCGAATGAGACGCAGTCCAGAGGCAAGGCTTGACATTTGATGGCATCAGCTTTCAAAAAAGTCAAGAGTTTAATTCTCTGTTAGATGTTCGACTGATCCGTCATCTGACTCCTGACATTCTCTTAAATATGAATCTAAATGATGGATCTGATTCAGAATGTATTTGACTGAATTTATAGTTCATAATGCAGACAGAGAAATGGTTTTGACATTTAGGTGTCAATCACAGAAACAATCTGACATTTACTGTCTTCATATTTAATGATGTGTTGCAAAAAATACAGAGCCTGTGTCGTATCTGTTACACAAGGAAACAGAAATGGACAAATACAGCCTTCTGTCATTTTTTTTATGGTTTAACAGAATAAGCAGAATGACAGTACGCTTTAGGTTAATAAATGATTCAGTCAACAATTTTTAAACTGTGGACCTGAAGTGATTGTATTGAATTAGAGTGGAAAAGTAATCTGAAGACTGGAAAAATCTGCCAAACCCAGGATAAAAGAACAGAAAATGATTTCACAGTAACAGCAATCAGCATTTTCCTCCTTTCTCCATCCTTTCAAGCAGAAGCAAGGGCAGCACATAACACAAGGTAGCACTACCAGCAGGAAGAAGCAGATCCCAGCTCATCTGCCATGACATTTTAAACAGATTGCTTTGATAGTTGATGTCAAACTTCTGCTAAGACTGTGATACAACTAAAATGTTTCTATACAGAAAAGTCTGGTTACAGATAGTATAAATATAGTGCCCTGAAAAACATATTAGCCCCTCACAGATTTTTGCTGCATTTCGGCAAGGCAATGCAAGTTTATTTACATAGCACATTTCAGCAACAAGACAATTTAAAGGGCTTTACATGATGAAAAAAGTACATTGAAGTGAGACTGACATTGATATATTATATTTATTTCATTTCCAAAATAACGGTACCAGTTGTGACTTTCTCACTAAGCCTCCTGCTGATGACATTGTAGCCCAGTCCAGCCATATGCAGATCTAATATTTTGTCCCTGACATCCTTTAATAGATAAATAGCTAGGTAGGTAGGTAAGATCAAATTTCTATAAAAAATGTAACTGTTTAATTCTTTCCATGTTAGCACACATATATAGAATCTCCATTGGATCAAATAATTAACCCCCAAGGTATGAGTTCATTTTAATTTTATCTCTCAAATTTTCATGGAGGAGCTTCTTCTTTTGCATTCCTTGACACTTTTAATAATCTTTCAATTTTCAGGCTTTTTAACAAAGCCCAGTCACACAAAAGGACCCTCAAAACGTGAGATTGTTTCAGACCCAGAGCCATAAGAAAGTCAGCTCTGGAGAAATTGACTTTTGAAGAAGGCAGCTGGGAGTTTTCCTATTTGCTTTCTTTTTTGTTCATCAGAATCTGCAATTCAATTTTAATTTAATTCAACTCATGTCAACACAAAATCCAGTTGTTGATGGTTTTGTGATTAGATCCACCATGCTAAAGGACTGACCAAGAAAAAAATTATCAAATTAAAACCATTAAAATACTAATAAAACAGTTAAACAGTTTTGTAACATTCATCTCTTTGGCCCATTCCTGAAATCAGTTTCCTTTAAGATACATACATATAGAATTTATTATAGTTACTAACATGAATGTGCAACAAGATCTAAGTCTAAGGAAAACTACATGAAACATCTGAGAGCAATATTTGGTTGGCTAACTGTGTGACGGACTGTCGGATACCCTGGAAACTGCCTGTAAGACTATTGTCCCATGGGTGATACCACCACGTCTGCCCTCTGGAGCTCCGTCTAGACCTGCCAGCACCTGGAACCATTTACTGATCCGCTTCTGTACTAAATTACATTCAAACTGGCCCATTGCTTCTATTTGCTTTAGATGCTTTGCCAGAATGTGTTGCTGTTTTCTATATTTAATGATGTTGCTCTTGTTTTGCATCAGATTATTGATGCTTTATATGTTTCATGCCGCATTTTAATGATTGTTGTACAAATGCAGTTATGAAATAGTAAAACCCTCCTAAGTATTGTATAAACAATGTCATGAGAACAAAATAATTTTCTAAGCTGTGAGAAGACAGTAAATTCAGTGTTTTCAGGCATGATCTGGGAACTATCTAAGTCTGGTGTTTGGACTTCTGTACAATTTGGCTGAAAAGAGGATCTTTGTGTCCTTGGGACCGTGAACAGGCATCTTGGTACTCTATCAGTTTGTACAATGCCAGTTTCATTTCAACACACATTTGCTTTGATTCGCTCGATCAGTGTCTGATATATGAAAACTCTAATCATAGTTTCCCTCTCTAGTGGGACGTGAGCATTTTGCTGGGATGTAGATAAGCTGTTCAGACGTCTGGAGTCTAGACAGGGGATCTTGGGCAGCTCTACAGTCCATCAAAGTGCTAACATGACAAACCAGACAGATAAACCCACTGGAGCTCACACCAACAACCTGATTTACAGAGCCTTGTAAATCTATTCATAACATTTCAACCATTAGAAGCATTTTGTCAGGCCACAAAATTCAGTGTAATTTATTTTGATTTTATTGTGAAGTAGAAGGAAAAATGATACATGGTTTTAAAAAGTCTTTAAAAAAAATGTGTTGAATTTGTACTGAGCCTCTGAGTCTAAACCACCGTACTGCAATTACTGCTGCTTGTCTGTTGAGGTAGGTCTCTAACAGCTTTGCACTTTTAGAAAAATACCTTAAGTTTATTCATCTTGCATGAAGAGCATCTGTGAATATACGCTAGGACATTCTAACACATGAATATAATTTGATTTAAACCATTGTATTGTAGCTCTAGCTATATGTTTTTGCTTGTTTTGTTTAGTTTTTTACATTTGTAGCTGTATGTTTAGGTTTGATGTTTTGCTGGAAGGTGAAGCGCTGCCCCACATGTCGAGTCAAATATATTTTGACCAGTTTCACAATTGGTGCTGGAAAAAAGCCTCCCTATAACACGATAGTGCTACCACCCTGTTTCCCTGAGGGAATGGTGCATTAAAGTTGATGTGAGGCATTAGTTTTCCATCCCATTTTGTGTTTTGCATGTAGGGAGAGAAGCAAATCTTATTTCTCATGTTCCCTGCAAACAGGAATTCTTCCAAATGTCTTTCAATTCTTACTTTCTTATTGCCATTTTTCTAAATAGGCCAGATTTCTGGGGGACACAACTAATAGTTCTTCTGTCATTTGAATCTCACACCTGAACTGTGGATCCTTGCAGTTCCTCCACAGTTAACATTGCCCTTCTGATTACTTCTCCTATTAATATTCTCCTTGCCTGGCCTGTTGGTGTTGGTACAAAATTGGTTTGGGTGAATTCAGGCAAAAAGTACTGAACACAAAAGCATAGCAGACTTTTCGAATTTTGCAAAAAAACGTAAAATCCTAATATCTTCCTTCCACTTCACAGGTAAGCACTAATTTGTGTTGTTATATCACATTAAAACCTAATAAAATACAATGAGATTTGTGATTGTAAGATGACAAAAAGTGAAAGAGTTCCAGGGCTGTGAATATTACCTAAACAATCTAAAATGCATTAAATGCATTAATTGCATTAATTGCATTAAATGCGTGCTTGAATTGGTGGAAGAAACTACAGCAAATCTACGCAGGCACATAAAGAACACTAAACTCTTCCAAGAAATTGTAAGAGCTCCTGTTGATTGAAGCCATCCACCTATCTACAAAAAAGTATTTATATTGAGATTCTACATATGCATACAGTATCTTATGATATGAACAGCATGGAGTAAACTTCATACAGAAGGCAGGAAGAGTGATACATTTACTTCAATTGTAAAAAATGTATTTCCTCTAAAAGTTTTCTTCCTTTTTTCCAGATGGAGATAAAACTGCTATAAAGATATTTTTGGCTGTCGCCTGTTTACCCATCTCTCTCTCTCTACTATTGATCTTCTTTTTCTTTTTGTTGATTTTTAGGCTCATCTTCTCCCCCTCCCCGTTCTGTCTCATTCCCTTTCCTACTTCCTTTGATATTAATCTTGTTTATTTGCTCTCTTTCAGAGAGCACTGACGCAATCTAAGCTGATTTATTGTTTTTTTTTTTAAGTTATGGAGGCAATACAGTTCAGAGGTGTGAAAAGCAAACAAACAAACACACACACACAGAGCAGTTGGATGACTTTCATCCAGGAGCAGCTGTAGAGACTGGCTCTGAAAGTGACAGAACGGCTGCCAGGAGCCCCTGAAGTGGGCATATGAAAACCATGGAGGAGTATCTAAAGGTACACCTTGTCTGAGGTACATAACGGCATGATTTTATCTTTGCACTCAGCTTGGACAAAAACACTCCACGTCTCACAGTCTCTGCAGTGACACTGATGTCTGTAACTGTGCCAAGACAGGAGAGCTTCTTGAGTGTGCCCAGCAGCCAAACAAACTGCTGTTTAACTAACCTTGAATTGTTGACAACGTGAAGTGCCATTAGCATAATAAACAAACCCTTTAGAAATACAACATCAGGGCGTATTCTACCCACTCTGGCTTCATGGAATGTCAATATGTGTTTTTGTTACAAGCCAGGGCCGGTTCTAGGCATGCATATATGAGGGGGCAGGCAGAAATGTGAAGGGGGCATCATCATGCATTCACGTTATGCTCTAGCATGTTTATTGTTGTCGTTCATTAATGTTTTTTTATGGAATTGGGGTAAACTGTGTAGTGCTGTGCAATTTGCCAGATTGGACTGGTTTCACCCCCTTGGGCTTCTTTTGAACATGTAGAGCTGGAAAAAAAATTGCTTTGGGCAGGTTGTTAAAATTTGGACTGGTTTCATCTAGTGTTTTTAGTAATTATTCATATCAAAATAATTGTCAGTGGTAAAAACCTGCTCAAGTCAAAAAGGGCATCCATTGCCAAATTTATTTATAAAATTAAAATAAGAAAACAGGATATATTTATGCTTTATAGCCTTGCTTTTCTTGGCATTATGCTTCAAAATTAGTAAGTCAAATAAATTAATGGTCTTCTATGCATCGTAATCAAAAGAGATTCACTGAATCAGGTGAGAAAACAGTATACATTATTTGACCCTGATCCTAACCCTATACATTATTGTTTTCTGACAGAGTTGAAACATTACAGTAATAATAAACCATTATCAATATCAATATAACTCACCACCACCTTCACCTCAAATCACAAACCTACTTTAGGTAGTTAATGTTAACATTGGCTCTATTATTATGCTAATAAAATCAAACAGACGGCTAAGGAACATTTTCCTATTTATTGATAATTTTTTCTTTGCTTCTTTATATCATCATTATATTTAGCCTTCAACGTACATTAGTGTGTAATGTTAACTACCTAGCAAAACCATTCCTCCACTGTTGGAGTAGAAATGCTTGCATAAATAATGTGTAGTAAGTTTTTAATAAAATTGTAGTATTTCTTTTATTATTTTGAATAATTTGTGGTTATTTGATGTTAGAATGTGCCTACACTTTGCTAGACGGTTGATTGATCATTCCTGAGTAGCAAATTTAAAAGCTTTTTTTTTTTCTATTTTAATTGAAAAATATCCAAAACATTTACTAGTTGTTGTGTGATGTTAATAGTTTAATTCAATGATGCCAAATCATTATCTTCCGTCATTTCTGGTGCTGGTCTCTGTGCTAGAGTCAGATTTTATGAATGCTATAGTTGGAAAAAAAAATCATTGACAGCTTTATGTAAATTATTAGAATCACAAGCTTGTAGAAAATGTCGCCCACAAAAGGCTTTTTACAAGGTTGGGGTAAACTTGCATCACGTAATTAGAAGACACTTGAAGTAGAGTTGTATTGGTTTTGGAGTAAGGGAAAGGGGAGAAATTCAGATGTGGGGGGTGTGCAGTTTGCCATTTTTACAGTTTGCAAATACTATTAACATTCCATCTAAAATCCAAGTGGCTGTTTATGGAAATGTTTATGGCAAATAGAGCATAATGGATTTTATATTCTCAGTCAGACAGAAATAACAAAACAAAAAAGAGTGGGATATTTCAAGTGACATTTCTTGATGATTTAGACACAATCTAGAATAATAAATCTGAAAATGTATACAAAAGCCCTCAAAACAAAAAGGGTTTAAGGCAATAAAATAGCAACAATAACACAAAGCTAATGAAGTTTCCACCCCAAAGACACATGATGGAAAAAGGCTAAATTATGATCTGTGACTCATAAGGTTCAAAAAGCCTCTTTTTTTGCTCGCCTCACCAGATACTGTGTAAGTTGATTTTCACACACACACACACACACACACACACACACACACACACACACACACACACACACACACACACACACAGGTTTCTGACTGGATTACTACAAAGGAAATAAATTGGATATAAACTAGAGCTGTTTGCTTTTTTAGTTAACAGTCTTCAGGTGCCTTGTTGGTGTTGTATAAAGTGAATATTGCTTGATTTTTAACTGCAAAAACTTTGATTTTTAACTGATAATGTGCTGAAACCTAGGTACAATCACAGCATAAACACACAGTTTGGCCAGGGGCTGGCAGTATTACGTGAAAACAGTGCCTCCTTGTGTTAAACAGGGTAATTGTAACATGAAAAACAGAAGGGAAAAGCTTTTCTTCAACAAACCATGAGTTAAATGTGTATTCCAAACTAAAATCTTTACCAAAGCATGTCCATTTTCTTTTTCTTAAACAAACCCCTAATAATTGCATTTATTCACTTCTGGGTACCCAACAGTGTGGCATCAAATAAGCAGTTTTGTAAGTAAGTAAACTATATTTATGTAGGATCTTTCACAGAAACAAAATCACAAAAGTGCTTCAGGAAGACAGTAAAAAATTATTACAATAGAGTTAAAGAGATTTACAATATATTTTAAAAGATTTTGTAGTGTTGTCTGTTTTGTAAATGAGTCAAGACTCTCGGGACAAGGTAAAAACAAAGCAGGCTCATTCTCCAGGAGAGGTCTTGCTGCAGAGTTTTGTATTGACTGATGTGATCGACACATCAATCGACTGATGTTTTAAAGCCTTTATTTCTGTTAATTAAGATGGTTTTCCACGTACAACTAATGAAATTTTTTTAATACAGAAATTTGGCCCTAATAAAAAGTTAGTTTAACACATGCCTAAAGCTTTTCAAAAGGCACTTTTAATCGGACAAATGAGCCTCATTGGAACAGATACTCTAATTTATTAATATGACTGTTTTCAGCAGAAAAGACATGGGCCCAAACCAGAACCTTGGGGTACCCAACATAATCGATTTGTAGAATCTGACATGATGTGGTTTATATTTGTGTATATGTGTAGTGCATTATCGCTATATAAATAAACCGAATTAAATAGAATATGGACACTGAAGCTTCTGTTTGAAAAGTGAAATATGGGTTATTCTAAAAACATTTCAGAGATCCATTCCGAACTATGTAATAAGTTACAACTGTGTGTTTACTGTAAAACGTGTAGTCATAAATAATATAATAATATTGTTGTGTATCTGAAATTGTGAAATGTACAAAACCATCCCATGTGAAATAATGACATATTTATCTCCAAACAAGGTAGGTTTAAAATGTGTGTCTAAAACCAATTTCAACTTGACCTGATCTAATTTGGTTCAGCATGATACAATGTAAGAGTTCAGAAATAAACACAATTGTCTGATATTACTCTTTAATAGAAGCAAACTCATGCCTTAATCCTCACACATACAGTCATGGGAAAAAGAAAGTACACCCTCTTTCACTGGTAGTTCTTTATGAATCAGGACAGGGTAAAAATTATCTTGTCTTTACCAGGTTCCAAAATGATTTAACCTCAACTGTAATACACACAAAAGATTTCACACTAAGCTGTGTGTGCAAAAACTAAATAAACCCCTTATTTCAACAACTTGCACACCCACCTGTTGCAGCAACAACATATACTTCTTTGATTTCTCTTTTTTAGTCGTTCTGTTGCAGAGTTGCTGCTGTGTTTGGGATCATTGTCCTGTTGGGCCAAGCTTAAGCTGACGGACAGATAGCCTCATGTTTGACTCAATATTCTTTGATATACTCCCTGCATAACGGCCAAACATCTTATATTATATCATCTGTCCAAAGGACATTGTTTCATTAGTCTTGTGGTTCATTCAGATGCAACATCACAATTAAACAAAAAAAAAAAATCACACAAGTAATGTTGTCACAGTTATTTTAGAGAAAGAAGAGACTTTTATGTTCATCTCCTTCAAATAACCCATACTTATTTAGTCTTTTTCTAATTGTTCTACGATGAACTTTAACATGTAACATGCTAGTTGTGGCCTGAAGAGTCTGAGATGGAGTTTAGGAGTTTTGCACTTTGAGGCAGACCAGCAAACTGACTAAATGTGTCTTTCATAGAGGTGATAACTCTAATAAATTAATCAATGCATTTGACTCACAGCACCTTGCTGTTATTTGCCATCTTAAATCATATGGAAGCATCAAGGCAGTACTTAGTTTCGACACAAAACCTTTTGCAATTTGACTTCATCATTGTGTCATAAATGACCCTAACAGCTAGATGTTAGAAGCCGGTAAAGACCAAATCTTTTTAATTATCTTCTGATACATTATACATTAGAATTAAGAGACTTTATCTGTAGTTGCTTAATTGCTTAAAATCATGCTAAAATATAAGTAATCCTCTCATTTTATACATTTTACTCATAAAGACATTTTAATACGTATCCTGTCCTTGTCAAATCTTAAAATTAGATAACTTTATTTTCAAAAGAACTGAAAAACATGACATATTACATATTGATTAATTATTCATTAAAACAAGCCAAGCTGAAGATAATGTATCCCTTAGATTTAACAACTTTTAACCACAATATTGCCATTTTAAACAACTTTTATTATTAGCTTGAATTATTTTTGGAACTTTGGTTCCTTTTGTTTTTTCAACATTAATTCAGGTTTTGAATTTTGGACACTGATTAATGCAGGGCTAACTTTGAGAGGGTTCAAGCCCATTTTTCTGTCCACTTTCACAAAGGTTGTTATGGAGGGTTGAAGCACAAGTTGCTCCATGGATCCACTTCCATCTTGCCTTTTTAAGAGCTATGGTCTACTTTGAATTCCTATGTCTTGTATATTTTGAGTTCTTCACTTTCCCCAGGCTGTTTTAATAATGTTGTAGTTAAACAGTTACTGAAGAAGCCTTGCCTGGATGCTGACTGCTTAACGAACTATAGACCTATTCCATTTTTATCAAACGTTGATGGGAAAGTGGTTGCAGCTTAGATATTCAGCCATTTAACATCTTAACTGCACAATAGTGATGAATGATTAACTACTGGCTGTAGGGTCTGCATCTGTTTTATTGATGCTGCATCTTACGTCTGCTTTTGATACAGTAGACCACGGTACTTTGCTTGAAAGACTTCAGATTTATTTTGGTATCTCAGGTTAGGAGCTTTAGTGGTTAAGATCTTACCTGTTAGAAAGATCTCACCGTGTAATGTATAATAAGACATTCTGTTCTCAGTAGCCATGGAGTACCTCAGGGATCTGTATTGGGTCCACTACTATTTTCTTTGTGTTTGGCATTATGAGGTTAGATTCTTCGATCATCTGGGGTAACCTTTCATTTTTATGCAGATAATTTACAGCTGCACATGCCTGTTGCTTTACAAAATGGCTCAGAAATTTCTAGACTTGTGTGAGCGCTGTAAAGAGTTTGATTCCTCAAAAAGTCCTCCTACTAAATGCATCCAAAATATAAATGGAAATTGGACCAGCTAAACTAAAACAACAGAATGATAATTTAACTATTTCTCTAGATGACTGTGATTCACTGCTGAAATATTGTCAAAAATATTGGATACAATTTTGAGTCTTTCATTTGTTATAAACATAAAGGTGGTCCATAGATTAGCCTTTTTCTGTCTGAGGAATATAACAAAGATCATATTAATCCTGTCACTTAAGGATGCAGAGATTAAATAAATAAAGATAAAATAGTAAACGGCACTGGACCTGCATATTTCAAGATGTTTTTACGTCTTTCACAGGCTTAAAGTCTAAAGTCTATAATATCACTATCTAAGCTGAATATTCTGTAGTAAAATCTAAAGACAAATCATAAAACTTAAACTAGTCTCTGTGTAAAAGACATAAAAGATGCCTAAATGCCAGTTCATCCAGTTATAGTTAAACTTTTTATGGCCCATTTAAACTTTGAATAGTGTTTCTACACTGTATAATTGGACAAGCTGCATTTGTTCAATAAATTTACCTTAGGAAAGGACTACCTTGAAAAAACAAAGCCTATAGGACATGTTTTAAAAAATGCTTACTTAATATCTACATATAATGTTTACTAAACCCTTTGTTGCATTTAACTGACCTCTTAAGTTGTTACACCTTGTGAATTGTTGCCTTCCTGTCAGAGCTTATTTTAACAGCTAGTTTCACTTGACCAAAAAAAAAAATTATTTCACTAAGCAGAATTTCTGAAACCAGTTGTATTAGAAACAAAGAGTAAGCACAACAAACTGATGATTAGGTTAGTGCACGGGTTTTCTTAGGTGCACCCAAATCTTTGGAGCTTTCTCCATTTCTCCATCAAAACTAAAGCAATATTATTTGTTTCCTAAAGCAACACAACCCAGTGACCTCTTGATCTGATAAGTAAGCACTCTAGTACAACTGTATAAATAGATTACTTTTGCTATAGATTATTGGAAGCAAAACATCCACACTATTTGCCATCTAATTAAATGAAAGACATTCTGAATTTCACAACAAAGCCATAGACACTTCTCAAAACCACCATTTGTAAAAATGAAAAAAGAAAACCTGTCGATAAATGTGAAGCATGTCAGGAAAATTTACTGCACTCTACTGTGTCTAAGTGTCATCAGATCAAATTTTCTATCCTGTCACAAAAACAAAACTGCTAAAGCTCCATTTCCTGTATTTGCTCACACAACAGAAACTACTTTGATCACACTCTAGGGTTAATCAAGTCTCGACTATCTCAATCCCAAGTTTCACTTGATTTCCCGCAAGTTTCTGACTTTTCTTTCTAGAACAAAGTTTTTACCCTGACGTCAGTTTCTGACTTAGTTTCTCTCATCACAGCAGCTTCTGAAACCGCAGCAGGGGAGCCAGACAGACCGTATGGTCAAAGTCATGTCAATGTTACAGGTTTTGTTCATTCTGCCAAGCACCACAGTCTCACCTACAGATGGGCCCTCATTCTAGCGTACTGGTTAGCCAAAATACAGGCTCAACAGCAGAAAAACTGTTAGCTAGGCTGAGCTCTGGTGTGCTTTTCAAGGTTAATTCAAAAAGTCTGATTTCTATCCAGAAATCCACTGACTTTCACTGAAGTTGGGTTATGGAGAACCTGATCCTCTAGTTAGACATCTCTCCAGTAAGACCGTCCAGTTTTTCTCTAAGGGATCTAAAGAGGCCCAGCTCAAAAGAGATTGTCACTAGAGAGGTTTTAGGTTCTGCTCTAGTGTCCCTTTCAGGTAGAGAAAGCATCCAGAAGGAATTCTTACAACTTTAAGTAATTTTAAAGTGTTAAAGATTGCTGTACACAATTTTAAGAAATGTTTAATTACTATCTCAAAACACAGCTCTTTCTGTTAACACTGTTTTATGAATCTATAAACCATCGTCATGTTTGTATTAGATGGGTATTTATATGGAGGCCCATGATTATTTACACTAGAAATTAAGGCAGCAGTTGGTGCAACACGATTGACTTTCCCAGTAGAGCGCCTGCTGAGAACAGAATAAGTGTTTCTGGTCAGAGTAGCAATCTGGCAGAAAGAAATTATAATTACATTTCAATATCTGCTGTGACATTTTTCAGATTTTCTGTTAATTGAAATGGTAGTAATCCATTTTTGGTTTTGAACCTTCTTGGACTTGCTGTCAGCTTTAGGCTCCAAAGCTTAATAAGTTGGATTTTTACATGATAAAGATGAATTAGTTTTCAATATTAGCTGTTTAAAACCTTTTAACAGAATCTTACTTTTAATAAACTATCCCTTCATGCGTAGTTATTGTGACATACAACTACTAACACACAATGTGTTTGATATGGAACACCCCAAGCTGTGTTTATCTTTATGACTTCAAGGACACAGTGTCAGTCAGATGTTTACTTCTAATCGTTGTGGCCATGAATGTCACATTGATATTAGGCTTTTAATGATGCATTTGAAGCATCCTTTTTTTCTGGGTGAAATGATTGAACAACAAACAACTTCAATGATTTTTAAGAATAAGAGCTTGTTGCATAATCTTGAATTTACTGTTGCTTTTGCTCTAGATTGCACAGGGTCAAAAATATTCTGAAAGCCTAAAATATATACATACACCCCCACTAATATTTGGTTTCATGTTTTTTAGCAGGCTGCCCTTTGGCGTAGTTGGTAGCACTGTTGCCCTGCAGCAAGAAAGTCCTGGGTTTAAGTCCTGGCCCGGGGTCTTTTTGAATAGCGTTGTCATGTTCTCCCCATGCATGCTATGGTTCTCTCCAGGTACTCCAGCTTCCTACTACAGTCTAAAAACATGACGGTTACGTTAATTGTGTAAAAGTGCGTGCGTGTGTGTGTGTGTGTGTGTGTGTGTGTGCAGGGTTATTTGTTCTGTGTGTCTCAGTGTTGCCCTGTGAAAGACTGGTGACCTGTCAAGGTTGAATCCTGAGTCTTGATGAATGATCAATGGAGATACGCAAAAACCCTCCCAAAACCCTGCAAGGATAAGTGGGTATAGACGTCTTTTAGCAAAGTACCCCTCAACCATGTGCTTTTTGCAGCCATCAACAAGCTTTTGGCATAATTCTGCCTGGATATTTGACCTCTCTTGATGGTGGACATGGTAGAGTTTTCTTAAATTAGCTGGTTTCATGCCCTGGACCTTTCTTTTAAGCATAGTCCACAACATATCAATTGCGTTGATGTTACTCAACAGGATTAATGTTAGCCTGATTTCTCCATTCCAAAACCAGTTTTGACAAGTGGTATGAATCATTATCTTGTTAGATCCAGTTGTGTTTAAGTTAACAATTTAGCTGCTGATTTAAAATCAAGTTGAAGGAGTAGTCCTCCTCATTCATCATTCTATCCACTATGTGCAATGCCAGTGGCAGTGAAACAGTCTCACAGCATGATGCTGCCACCACTATGCTGTATAGTTGGTACAGTGTTTTAAGGTTTAAAAGCCTTATCTTCAGTAGTCCACAGATCAATCAGAGGGGTGACACAAGGAGGTAAGTTATACTTTCTGGTTTTGATTGTGAGCCAAACTGTCAATAACCTGAAATGGTGTATAGGCAAATGTGTCTTTAATTGTACTATCTAATGTGGAAAGAGTTGTACATTACTTTGTTGTGCAAGGAATGGATAGATCTTGATTATATGTAAAAAGTGAAATGGGCAGGAATTTATAGGTTTTCTTCTGCCTGGTCTTTTATGAGCTAATGTTGATTCAGTTGTTATTATTGTTTTTGTTGATGTATATATTTATACAAAAATATAATAAATTTTTTGACCACTTATTAGAATTAATCAGATTTTCTTTCAATGAGTTGCTGTTAGCGAGGTCGGGTGATTGTTAAAACCACGTATAATTTATTACATGTGAAGGTCAGTAATGGAAACCTGAATTTATTAAATGAGTATCAAGATACACAAATAAATATATATCACACATTTATTGTATTTATTTCAAAATTCCTTAAATTCTCACATAATAAATACATATTTAATGTCCTATTTATTGGATTTCTGCCTTGTAGTGCTCCATACACTAGAACCTATTTGTTTTTCTTGGCCCTCTCTCTCACACATCGGTTGGTGATGTCTGTGGCTTTAAGACCTCCTCCTTCCTCTCAGCGACACTAATCACCCCCCATACCGAAACGCGCATCATAGCTGCTGATGTGGAATTTCCCCCTTTTTGTGCCGTTTAAAAGCTCCGCACTGAAGCTCCTGAACCGAGGCAGCAGCGAACACAACGATGTAGCGTCCTGTCCAGACAGAAGGGCAATAACAGAGGGCAGAAGTTGCATGTGTTGTAAATGGGAAACCTGGTGGGCAGCTGGCGTTTCAAGGAGCCGAGCACCGTTGAGGAATGCGACTCGACGTGGGGATCGGACTCGGAGTGCGATGAGGCAATGGTTGAAGATGACAGCGGCATGTCCGACTCCGTCAGCCCGGCGGAGAGCGAGCGGGCCGCGGGACACAGCGGCGACGCTGCTCTGCAGGTACATGGAGGCGATGAATGCGCTGACAGACGGAGGGGTTATAGGAGGGTTACGACGCGGTACCGTGTGTCCCGTCAGCAGTGCACTGTCTTCTGACAAGGCCAAGCTGAGGGCAAACTTCAATTGGCAAAATAATAATTTAAATGTAACCGTGGTACTAGTTGGGCAGTCATAGAGTGATCATCTCAGTCAGTGAGGAACAATCAGTGTGGCTTCTTTGTTTCTAAAGGTTGCTTAGACTTGTGCTTGCACTGGGATACGGCTTATATTCAAGTAATTTATATAGCTTCAAGGCACTTTACCGTCCAAATATGCATGCATGTACAATACAGTTCAATACAGATTCACCGGAACATGCGATTGCAGTAGAATGTTGTCTAAGGCAACCAGCAGCACTGAATTTTCATCTCAAACAATTAAAGCATAGAGTGACTGTGGAGAGCAAAAAGACAGTCTTCACAGGTAGAGACCTCCAGAACCTGCCTCAGATTAAGTGGTTACCTGCCTTAACCTGCCGGGGGACCGAAACATTGACACTGTGCCACTGGCTTTACATGGGAAAAGCAAGTTAATGGCAGCAACTATGCAACTAACACTTGATACTGTATATATGTATATATATATATATATATATATATATGAATGACTGGAATCATTTCTGTTTGCTAAATACCAAACCTTTTTTTAATATCTTTATATTATGTATATTATGTCAGGTATGGGTTGACAGTCTCTTTAATATACTACCATGTCTTTTTTAAGTCCCTTCTTGATGATTTGCAGTCTTACATTTGCAGTGTATAAACAGATTTCAATTAAATGAGTAATTAATTTAATGCATGTTGATCATGTGTGTTAAATACATGCATGATCAACATGCAGGATCCCTTTGTAGGGCCTGCAGTGCGGCCCTGATGTGAGTTGGCCTCCTTTGCTGTTGAGAATTGAATGAATGATGGCAGCACTTGACCTCAAAAGAGAGCAAATGCTTTTAAATCATTTGACCGGCATACAAGAGCTACACTCCATCTGTTGTCACACAGGATGATTTATGTGTTTTATTCTGGACCTGCAATTTGAACCTTTTTCTATTAACTGTCTTTTTTCATTTGGTCTACTTTATTCATTGTCTTCCTTTTCATCTTCCTCATTCAGCTGACTGACTCCCCAGAGTCTGCTCCTAAGATGAAGAGGAGTTTTTATGCTGCCAGGGATCTCTACAAATACCGTCACAGCTATCCGGTACATTCATACACCCATGCCTGTTCCCAAAAATGTGTAGAACATATTTTCCTTTCTTCTTTCTACACATACATATGCATGTAGATATCCTGTGTTGATGTGTTCGTTCCGCGTTTGTCTGTACAGAACTACAGAAAGTCCCGACAGCCCAACGAGTATCGAAACCTGCGCTTCTACATGAATAAGATCCCCCTGGTACCTGATGGTAAGATCCTGAACAGTATGCCCTGAAGTGATGCTGGCTCTATTGAATTTTGTTTGGTTAAAGGTTAAAAGCCCAGCAGATTAGTGGACTGACATGGGGTCACAGCAGAAACATGAGTGATGCATAAACATGTGCAACAGTTACTAATCCTCTTTCTCTTTTTAGGTATTTACATTGAGGAGATTCTTTCAAAGTGGAGAGGCGACTATGACAAACTGGAGCACAATCACACCTATATTCAGTGGTGAGTAGGGAAGTACAAAAAGTTAATAATCTGCAGCATTTCCCAAACCCTTAATGCAATATAGAACATCTCTGCAGCCTCACAGACTCTGCATAACGTTGACTAGTGTTGTGCATTAATGCGATACAATGAGCACATTTTCATCTGTGCAGATGTTATTTACATAAATTTAAAGAGACTGTTTTTTATTGTGGAAGTTCTGAACCTGATCCTGACTCTCTCAGGCGACCTTAAACCCTGTTCTGTTTGGCAGTGAACAGCTGCTGTAAACAGTCATTTTTGGACCAAGCCATTACTTGTCAAGAAGAGATATTTCATCTGGCAGGCAGGATTTTGTTATTCGCTGTAGCATGACTGGGTTGTTGTTGTTGTTCAGAATGCTCACATCTTTTAGGGAACTTATTGAAAATATTAAAGGCCTATGCATTAACCATCAAATGTGAAATGAGTAGTCGTGTAAGCACCCTTTGTGGTTCTACTATATTCTGCATCCAATTTACCTCTGAATTTGTCATTTAGATCTGGGAATAATGTTCCAGTTAACTTAACCATGTTCCAATTGTGTGGCTGAAAACCAGTTATATTTGCTAATTGTTGTGCTTATGACCATGCTAGCAACAGATGAAGATAATGTTTTACTCTGCATTTGTCTAATCTCTGTAACGCTAACTTCACTACAAGAGTAGTACTGTTGGCAGTCACCAGAAGTATGATTGGTGACTGCCTTAATGAGAAGCCACTTCTCCTTTTTCATTTTGTAGCCATGTTGGATTTTAAAAGAAGTTAGGGAGGAAGGTCTTTGTAAACCTACCTTTGAGGTTGTTGAAATTGACTTTTATAATCTGAAGCCCAAAGATTCCAGCTCCCAAATACAAATGAAACAGATTGTTTTCCTAACTGACAACAGAAATTTAAAATGAATGAGAGTAGCTTTAGTAGGAATTTAGCCATGTCAATATACAGTATCTGTGAACACAATCCAAAAAGAGAATCAAACAGATGTAAAAATAAATAAAATAAGCCAACCAATAAATATTGAATTTAGTTTAAAACGGCTTCTGTGCTGTTATTTCTGCTATGGTTACCTGTAAGGCGCTTGGAGAGGGAAGCTGATGTTGCGGCTTCATTACTTTGACCCATTCCCTGCCGGCAGCAGGCTCCTGCAAGGTGCCAACAGAACCAGGTGTGCAGACACAACTCGGTTAGTTGGTTTTAAAGGTTCGGAAATACACCTTTTTACTTTAGAATGAGAAAAGTTTGTCTTAAAATTATCTCAGTTTGGAGCGGCTGTTCGGTCTTGAAAATAAAACCGTTTAATGTTGTTGCATTGACCTGTGCTTTGTCAGGTCAGGTAACAATTTGATTAAGTTCAAGGTTCTCCAAAATGGTCCACGCTACTCAAGAATGGGTTTATTCTACCGCCTTTGTGCACAAAACTGAATCATATCGCCTATTAACATTTTAAAAGTCATTTTAAAAGAACCTAGTGGATAAATTAACATGATCTACTTCACATTAGGGTTCAGAATTTATAAGTGGGGGATTATGGATTAATGTAGTTTAATCTGTGGGACGTGAATGTTAGAATTTGTTATTTTAAAAGATGAGCTTCCTCTAGCCACCTTAACAAGGAATGTTTTATTATCATGCATATATAGCTGTGTAGAAAAGTCAACATTTTTCTGCACATACTGCATTTTTTTAAATCTCTTATATTTTGGTCTCTTTTTTATAAATTATTCCAATATTTTTTCTGTACTTGTGTGGATTTATATTTAAGTGCTGTTGTTTACAAGGGAATTTCCCAGTGTGGGATGAATAAAGTTCTATTCTATTCTATTCTAGTGCTGAGAAGTGGCACTTCAACTAATTATCAGTATTATTCCCTAAGTAATCGCCATCTCACCATTTGTTCTAACCTGGATTTTCTTCTCCTTTCCCCTCGTGTCCCAGGCTGTTCCCATTAAGAGAACAAGGGCTCAACTTCTACGCACATGAACTGACTCAGGATGAGATTAAAGTAAGTAGCACGTGTACCATTAGAACCCGGGTTTTGTTTCATTAAGGTGCTCTGAAATAAAATGATGTGTCATCTCTGCCCTAGTATCTGCTTTTTCATTAATTCATGCTTATTTGGTCAGAGACAGAACAACGTTGCAGGTGACACAAAGTAACCTTTGCCCTGTCTAGTGTTTATCTATCTATTACTGTCCTTCTGGAAAGGAAAGGTGCTCTTGAACAGGAACTGTTTTCCTCTTACCTGCTGTCTTTAAACCCATTAGGAATTCCAAAGCACTCGGGAAGCAAAGCGGAGGTTCTTGGCGGCCTATTCCGTGATGTTGGATTTTTATGGCATCAAACTGCTGGATAAAAGCGGTAACGTCGCTCGGGCCCCCAACTGGCAGGAACGCTTCCAACACCTTAATGAGTAAGCCCACTCATGCACATAGCACACTGTGCAGCAGCCATTGGATGATAAATGGCTGAATTTGTGTGGAAAACCTGTTGTTTGCTTGCAGTTTGCCACGTTTCAGTCTTTTAGGAAAGTAATTATTCTAATTCCACTGCAACTTAATTGCTCCCCTATCAGCAGCCAAATGCGAAGCAGTAATGTTTTAAGTCAACAAGTTGTTTCACGGACTGTAACACACAGCTATTAGTTCTTTGAAACATATTCTCTCTGAGAGAAAATGTGTTTTATTAAGGTCAAATAGGGTCAAGCAACCATTAAAAACACCAGTAAATACTGAAGCCTTATCTACATGATAAATATCTGGATTTCTGAAAATGAACCGCTGCAACCAGAGCGCTCTTGATGCTGGTTTTAGATAAAGGATGCCGAGTTAACATAATGCAACATATCATGTTCATCATTTTAACCATCCATTCATTCATGGACTTTTTATTTTGTTATCCTTTTAACTCTGATTTATAATACTTTCAGTCAGTCAGTCAGAAGGAGACACATTTGAACACAGAAGCACTGAGTCTGGATTACTTTCTATCTGAAATGAAAACGATAGCAGTACACCAAGTTATTAACAGCATTAGCTCCATCATTGGCTCATTTGAACACATTTGAAAACAGAAGCACTGAGGCAGGCATACCTTCTATTGAAGAAACAATAAACAAACAGGAAGAAATATGCTCTCCATTTGCATGTTTTAATCCATCAGAATTTTCATTTTCACCTCCGGCTTTGTTTAATTTCAGATCCCACCACAACTACCTAAGGATCACTCGCATCCTGAAGTCCTTGGGTGAGCTTGGCTACGAGGCCTTTAAGGCCCCGCTGGTTCGCCTGTTCCTGGAAGAGTCGCTGTGCAACAGCACCCTCCCTAACATGCAGCACAGCGTGCTGGAGTACTTCGTCTACACCATCCGCCTGCCGGCCACGCGGCGCCGATTGCTCCATTTTGCTCGCCAGCACTACAGACCTGCCCACGCCTTCCTTTGGGGACCGCCGCCTAAGAAGGGAGCTGGTGGCAGCATCGGCGCTGGGAGCAGTGGGATCAGAGCTCCTGCTCCCACACCGGAGCAACACAGGAGGGTGGAGGATAATACCGCCTCTGCAAGTAGCAGGATCAATGTGTCTTCCCATGATGCCATACTGTGCCAGGACCTGGTTGGAGGAGGTATAAAGGGCCTTCCCGACCTTAGTTCTTATGAGGCTGGATTGCAAGAGCCACTGATGCTCATTAGTGGGAGAAGAGAGAGGAGTGAGTTCAGCTAGGCTTGTTCCTTTCAAGCGGAGTTGGCCTGTGTTATATATAAGATACTCAAACCCTGAAAACAATGAAAAATACTTAAACTTATAAACATGGGATTAAAATCAATTCAGGTTAAGGGCTTAGAAATTCATTGCAAAACAGATTACATATAATAAGGATTATAATTTCTTTGTTAGGCTAATCTTTGTTTTCAGCGATGTTCCAAAACCATCCAAACCAGTGGAGAGAAGGATTAAATAACTTTTGTCAAAAGGACTGCACTTTTAAAAAAACAAAAACACAGGGTGGATGTTTGCCTTACATAATGATTTATTTATTGATCTTGGGAAAAGACGAGTAACTGGTAAGCAATACTTTGAAACCATTTTTTTTTTAGATTGACCTAAAGCCTCATTTTTGTGTTGATAGCAGACACAAATGTGTATCTAATCTGTGATTTGTACTGTTTCAGCTGAAGAGTAAGAAATAAAACCTTTTAGTTATTTTTTGGAAAATAATTAGGAATCGAAAGGCTTGTGGTGACATACAGACACGGTGAAAAGAAAGTACACCCTCCTTTTGGTCTAGATTTTATGTGTATAAAACTCGATATGGTCTTTATTGGGTTCTTAAATTATTTTAAAAAAAAGTTTCAAGTGTGTAATCACATTTTTTAATGAAAGATATCACTGACATGGAACACAGTTTATATATAGTTTGCCTCTCAGGATTCAAGATAGCTGCTACTTTCATCATTTGTAAAACATTCTTACTTTGACTGTTTTTAGCAGTTCTTTATTATTTATGCAGCATTTAGCCCTTTGTACACGTACAACTTTTCAGTGTTTATAAGACGAGATGTTTTAACGCTTTTAACATGCAGGAAATACTACGTAGAAAAGTGTTTTTGTCATCATCATAAGACTGCTGTTACAGTTGCTAGCAATACGAATAAAACCAAGCAGGAAAGTGTGAAATTCTACAACTCGGAGATGACGTAAACTCCGACTTCCCAGTTCCGACTGCCGAGGTTAATGGAATGCAGGATTACTTCGCCCTCCATGCTTTATTGTCATTTCTGGTAAAGATTTGTAAAAACCCTCAAATACGTTTTTTTTGTTGCAGCAGCAGCATAATGTCACACTTTAAAATATAGAAATATCCAACGTTTGGCTTGAGTGTGGGGAAAAAAATCCCACAATAAGATAATTGTTTTTTACTTGATCAAAGGGTACCAAATTTATTCATTTAGGAGTATGGTCTGAATGAAGTTATTTATTTTTCTGTTGTTGTGGCCATATCTCTTTTGGCAGCTCCCAACAGGTTTTTCTTAAACATGGTGCAGTATTTCATGATGCATTGCACTGTAACTTTAAGCTTCCTAAGGCCCTTGGAAGAGAGAAAAGCCCAAAGCATTACAGATCCTCCACCATACTTGACAATGTGTGTGAGGGTCTTTTTCAGGATGTCATCCCGTTTTATTTCAAACCCACCTGGAGTGTTTGTTGCAGAAACGCTTCATCTTAGTCTCATCTGACCATAGCAAAAAATTATAATTAAATTCCAAGTAGCAAATGGCAAATTCCACAAGTTTACATTTGTGATGGTAGGACAGAAACGTTTTTTTTTTGGTTCCCAAGCAACTGGTTGCCATGTAGATGGCATCTAATGGTTGCTATGGCAATTTGGTAACCTCCCAAGATGGCAGATCTTTGCTCCAGTTCTCTAACAGAGAGCTTTGTAGTGTGTGCTGGTGATGAACTCGGGTCCTTTTCAAGTCTTCTTTATCACAGTTCCAGTTGTTTTGAACTTGTTACTTATTGCTCTGGCTTTAGGTCTGGGCATGTTGACATATTCTGACTTTCATCTGCCTGACTTTATTAGCATGTTCTCTTATCTTTCCCATTTGAATAGTGGCTAAGAGAAATTGTCCGTTGTGTTCGTCATATTTAAACTCCGAGTAAACAGGAAGTCTTGGATTGATGCTTGAGAAAAGTAAAATACATAATATGAGTTGTTGGAGGTGCTAGTAAGTGCGGTACCAGTTAAGTTTTTCCTTAAAGTTAATTTTTCTGCAAATGTACTTATATTAAATATTATATTAAAATTGACTTATACTGTAAATGTTTTTTACACACGTCTATTAAGGGTGAGGATAAGTGTTGAGGATGCTGTTAGTTCTTGTTTGTGTTGCTGTTTCTCGTCCTAGATCGAGCTCAGAACTTTTATTGAAATTATTTTTTACAGTTTTCATTGGCAACAACAGAAAGATGTTATTAGCGCAGGCTCTAGAGGTTGTAATGTCATCTTTAAGCCTTCTGTTCCTAATTAAAAACAAAAATACTGTAAAAGTGGATTGCGAGTGAAGTTGTTGTGAACGAACAGGTGGCATGTATGTTTAATGTTTTTGACAATCTGTGTCTTCCTGAGTCGATACACTACAGGTTTCCCTGAACTGTTTCACATCATGAATTCAACACCTGTTCAACTTGTGTAGCCTTTGCCATAATTTACCTTCATGTGGAACCGTGAACTCCAACCTCATGCGTAGATTTTGACCATGTTTTTAGCCTGTGAATTTGACGTTGACTCCTTTAGGGCTAAGTTTGTAGAGCTGCAGATGCTCATTTCTCTCAAATAAATAATAATCTTGCACAAATATTCTAATAATTAAACTTGGAAAAAGGTAGTAGTATGTAGAGTCCTGCAGTAAAGGCCTCTAAGATGTTAAGGTTGTTTACCTTAGAGGCAAGTTTAATGTAATTAATGAACGTTTTTTTTCTGCTTGCAATAGATAGAAATCTGTGAAACTAAAAGCCATGCAAGGTGTGAAACAGGCATTTTTGTAGGGGGTGGGGGTTAAGCTGTTCTTCCTGACTTAATCAAATTTTCTTCCTTTACGAACAGCTGACAAGGTTTCAACATCACTCTTCAGCCAAGTCTATCTAATATAATTGTAAAAGTACCTTTTTAGGTAGATTGTATGATAACATGGACTCCACAATATGTCAACGTTTTGTGAAATGAACACGTAAACATACAGTATTGTGTGTGTGCAGGTTTCTCTGATATTCTTAAGTGCCTCTTTTGTATGATTTTATTTATATCTGTATGCTGTAAGTAGTGTCTACACCAACTTCTTGTATGTCCTGATTTTGTACAGCATTTTGATATTTAAGTTATTATTTGCATTGTAATCATATATTCAATGGTTAATAATGTACAGCGGGAATAAACCACTTAACAAGAATTACTATAGAGGACAAGTTATTCCAAATATTTAACAATGCATTCAGCTATCGAGATAAAAAAATTAATCACCTTTTCTTTTTCCTAAAAAAAACATGAAAGTTTTGAAACAAAATCAGAAACTGTTTTACAGAAAATCAGGGTGGAATAATGTACTCCAGGTTAAACATGACTTTAATTTTTCATGCTAGTCTGAGGAAGTCCTAAGGTCAAACTGCCATTAAAATCAGTCTTGTTTCTGTTTTTACAGATCAAATAATAAAAAAAAAAGACCTTTACTTTAGTGCCAATTCAGGAGCTGCAGCTTGGATGCTAACTATAGCTTTGTTAGCTAACCGAGGTGTATGGCCATGTTTTGTTGCAGGCAATTGTCTTCCACCGTTTGTTTTTCAGTTGGTGCCCCAGTATGCTGCCACACAAATGATATAAAAGTTGCGCGGTCATCTGCAAGGAGAATTTCACCAGACGAAGTCATGCTGAAACCCAGTGGTTAATGCTTTGTCAGAGCACTTTAGCCTCGAAGGGACATTTTTGCCACTTTTTCAAACTATGAGAAATCATAGCTTTTTTTAAATAAACCAGACTGTGGGATTGCTTGCAGGTACCTGAGCTTGTATATTAATAGGTGGACATTATTGGAGGTGCAGGAAAGACCCTGGACGTATCATCACAGGGCCAACAAGGAAACATATAAGACAACTATTCACACAAACACTCCTACAGTACCTAATGTGTGTTTTGGGGCTATGAGAGGAACTCCACTCATGCAGACAAACATTTAACATGATTGAAAACAAATGACCTGCTGATTACTGATAGCTTTAAGAGGTGTTAAAATACAGTCCCTATGGTTTATAGTTCTTTTATTAAGATGCCAGAGGAAGTGTTAGAATGACAAGAGTTTTCTCCCTGTTATCGACCACTGCCGATCAGGTGGCTGAAAGAAGGCTACTCTTTCTTTTTTAAAATATTTCTGGTTACAAAATCCTGAAACAGTCATAGCTTAGAAACTGAAGTAGAGCCACCCAGTTACTGATGGATGTCCGAGTCACAATAAACTGCTTGGTGGGAAAAAGTTTCCACATTGAACTGTTTTATATGTGACACACTGCTCTTAGCAACCAGTCGATGGATGCACGTGTTACTGCCACCTTCTGTGCTGCACTGACAGGTGTATTTGTTCTTAGTCTGGTTTTATGGCCTTATATACCATATTCTTTTCTTTTTGTTTTTCCAAAGCCACAAGGCAATTGAGCTCTTCCTCTTTGTTTGATGACACCATGGCAGAAAATCTGAGAAATGTAGGAAATTTGTGTGCTCAACTATGAGACCTCAAACATCGGCAACGCTCACAGTACGCCCAACTCTATGGGAGCCTTTACGGAAACAGATGAGCATATAAAATGTGGAAAAAGCGAAGTACTGCCAACACGTTCTGGATACATCTTGTCTACACTGTATGTGCTGGCTACATCCATCAGGTTCAGCACATCATGACCCTGTAGGACAACTCATGTGAAGCAATCAAGTTGGACATTTTAATTTAGACATCTCATTCTCATAAAGCTTCCAGTCTGAAAGACTTATGGTCATGTTCATTTAATTAGACTGTGTTTTGATGAGGCTTGTTTGTCAGATTAAAAGTACCTTTTGAAAATAACCTATAAGTAAGCAATATGTGTTTCACTTAGTTGATTGAGGTACTAAAATAAATTAACTTTCAATAATAGTCTAATTTGTTGAAAATGGCTGCAGATGCCCCCGAGAAGAACGTTTCAGTAGCATCTTAGAAAAGGTTGAACTTTTTGACTTAGGATCTGCAGCCTAACAAAAACTCTCTTCTCTTCTTTTTCCGGGACGACGGACCTCCTCAGAATCAGACAAGCAAAGTCTTGGGTGCAAAATTTATTTAACCACACCTTCTTCAGCCAAAGCCTCATGATTTATTTTACGGCTACTAATCAGAATCTTGATCATTTTGAAGTTAGAACCTGTGAGTCTGATTTACTTAAATATTGGCTTACTTCTGCATGGCAGGGAGGCCTTTCACAGTTTGAGAGAAGACTTGTTGGCATGTGGCGGATATCATGAGTCAGAATTAATATAAATATAGACTACATGAGACGATGCTGAAAGGTCTAACTCATATTAAGGTGTCCAACATTTATTTTATGGATATCTAATCAGATCTAATTTAGATTGAAATAGGTAGGCAGATAAAATAGAAAGTTTTCGATGAAAACTGAAGAAGAGAGACAAAAACCAGAGTTCACAGCAAAACCACAAAAATCAAGAGGTCCCCAGCAGAAGCAACAAGAAGACCTTAGCAATAGCAGGCGCAGATATTAACTTAACGAACGATCTGACAAAGACCTAAAGACCTGAAAAGAAAATACAGTAAATATATATTCAGGGTGTAATTAGCATAATCGGAGCCAGGTGGGTGATTAACTGATGCAATGCAACATCGAGAAGCAGGAATATAAGGGCTACGGGAAAATGAATGATTTAAAGAATAAATACAAAAATCAAAAAGTATGCAAACCAGACACAGAACACAAACCAACACGAGAATGAATCAAGATACCAACCAAAAAGTGATGAAGAAACGTAGCAACAGGAAAAACAGGGAGCAAACAGGACCAGGCCCCAATGAAGGCAGGTTTCCAAATAAAACATGAACCAAAGTCTACAGAGAAAAGCAGAACCTGAAGACTAAAACTCCAATCAGAATCTAAATACATGAAAATACTGAAAATACAGAACACAAGCAAAAGGAATCTGAAAAGTAAAAGATGAACTGTATATGGATTGCCAAATCGGACAAAACCATAAATCACAACACAAAATAATAAAAATCCATCCATTTGTGACTATCCCTAGCATTCACTGCATCACTGTGCAGCCCATAATCAAAATATAATGTGAAAATACCAAAATACTATTGGAGACACATTCTTCTGCAGTGCATGTTTTTTCCATGTTTACACACAGGCGAATAAACACAACTGGAACGAAATATTTTTCCTGAAAAATCTATTTAATTGAATAATTGAAGTCATATTTTCAGCTTTTGAAATAATTCACAGCTTTCATTAAAGCTTAAGTTTTAGTTTGTGGGTCACTTAAACAACCCCCTTGGGAGATGAAAGACAGAAATCCAGAAAAAAATCCAGTGCAATTTTCCAGGACCGAACACACATCTGTTGCAGCTGATCTGCTAGCTGAATAATTGGATAAAGGTTTTTAAAGAAAAGACTGGAAGACAGAGCTGTACCTTCTGAAGAATAAATACACTGCAGAACTGTACCTTGCAAAGAAATCAGTTCATAAAAAAAAACTTTAACACCAAGCAGGAAGATGCCAATCAGCTTCCGAAAACAGTGGCTCAGTTTGGTCGCAGCTACTGAAACCTTTAATCGAGCCTTGCTAAAAAATGCCAGCCAGGAAGTATAAAACATGTAGAGTGCCAATTTACATCTGACCACCTGCTTAATACTGTGTTGGTGGCAGATTTGCTGCCAAATCAACCCTGACCTGTCAATGCACGGGCTTCACTGAAGGTGAGCCGTGATATGTGGCACCTAGATGTTTGCTGCATCTTGGTGCCTAAATCAAGTAGCTTGTTAGTTTGAATACAGCATATAACAATAGTGTGCACATATATTTATATTATATTGTAGATATGTTTATACTGTTTAATTTGTATTGTATTGCACTGACTACGCCAAAACAAATTCCTTGTATCTCCAAAAACGTACTTGGCAATAAAGCTTTTCTGATTCTGATATAAATTTAGATATAAAGCAAAGTAGCAACAGTAGGTATAATTGGGCATAATAGTAATAGTAACCTTTCCAGTCTCATGTATGCAGATTATTCTGTTGATGCTGCCATTTTCAAAAACAGAGTTTAAAACTGACCTAAAATACAAGGTTCAGTGCAGTTTATTCTGGTCCATCTCTATTTCAAAAACAGTAAAATCAAAACTGGAAGTCGTTCAGACACTGACAGCTCAAATAGTTTCCAATACGATCCTCTGTGTGTGTGGAACACGCATCAACAGTTAGAAGCGGTTTGGCATCAATAGTCTTAAGTGGATTAATAAATACTACTAAAATATGTTGTTTTTTCTTTTTTATTTCTTTAGATCTCATCTACTGCGTACATGTGTTAAAAAAAAAAAATCACAATACCTTTTAAAAAAAGGCCTATCGGCTCTCTGGTGAACTATTAATCTCACAGCTCACAGCCTCTGCATTAACAATAAAATAACTATCAATAAATATTATAGATATTTTTACAGCCCTAATAATGAATAATACATTATGTAATATTGTTTAGAATGGTTGATAATAGTTGTTGCATTCTTATTTTTAATTACAAGCAACTACCCAACTTGTTAATTTAAACTTCAGCTTTAATTACTTATATTCTCATCTTTTTAAAGTCCTGCTTTGCCATATGCTGTGCTATGATTGTCTCTGCTCCTCTCCTGTTTACCATTTTTTCCTTATAGTGTGGGTGTTTATATGCGTCTGTCTGCGTCTGCAGTTTGGCACATTTTCTGCAGTGTTGGCCAACAACAGATGGCGTCTCAATGTGGTTCCTGTCTCTTGTCCTCCATTTTCTCATGGAGGGGTCTGCAGAATGTTGTTATGCTTTGAAAGTGACACTTCAAAAACAATTTTCCTTCTCTTTCATAGAAAGGATGACATGGAGATGGTTAACTACCAGCTATTATGTCCTTAGGCAGCATGTCTAAGGACCCAGTTTTGTTTTAACAGGTTTTCGAAAGAGAACTGATTCTTTTTGCTAATGATGTGCTTGAAAGATAAAGCCAGAAAGCTGCTGGTTCGGTTGCACCCAACAAAGTTTTTACAGTACATATTAACGTATGCATTTTGCTTCTCTAATTCAAAGAGATGCTTCCTAAAGATTTGTGTACAGGACAGTTATGAGCTTGGATTATTTACAGAGCTGAATTATCTGCCGGGTTCAGTTTATTTTTAGTGTGAGATTTTTACCATATGACAGCCTATTTTAAAAATACCATGGTTTCACAGTATCATGCTAATTGCACAACAAAATAAGACAAAAGGCACAAAGTGATCTAATTACACTGATTTAAAATAGAAAAATTTAAATTATACAACCAAAAAGCACTCATTTTGAGTGCTCAAATGATCCTAGAGGCTATGTTGTCTGGGGCTTAAATGCCCCTGGTAGCGTCTCCCATGGCAAACAGGCTCTAGGTGACAGGTCAGACAAAGAGCGGTTCAAGAGTCCTTCATGAGGACTAATATATTGAGGCACGTGACATCACCTGGAATGGCGGAGCTGGGGTCCCACCCTGGAGCCAGGCCTGGGGTCGGGACTCGCCGGAGAGCGCCTGGTGGCTGGGTTGCTCCTCGCGGGACCCGGCCGGGCCAAGCCCGAACGAGAGACACGAGGCCATCCCCCAGTGGGCTCACCACCTGCAGGGGGAACCGTGAGGGACCGGTGCAAAGAGGATTGGGTGGCGGACGAAAGTGGAGACCTCAGCGGCCCGATCCCCGGATGCTTAGGCTGGCTCTAGGGACGTGGAATGTCAACTCGCTGGGGGGGAAGGAGCCTGAGCTTGTGCGGGAGGTCGAGAGATATCGACTAGAAGTAGTCGGGCTCTCCTCCACGCACAGCGTAGGCTCTGGAACCCATCTCCTTGAGAGGGGTTGGACTCTCTCCTACTCTGGAGTGGCCCACGGGGAGAGGCGGCGGGCTGGTGTGGGTTTGCTTGTTGCCCCCCAGCTCAGCCGTCTCGTGTTGGGGTTAACCCCAGTGGATGAGAGGGTCGCATCCCTGCGCCTTCGGGTTGGGGATAGGTCACTGACTGTCGTCTCGGCCTACGGGCCGAGCAGTAGTGTGGAGTACCCGGCCTTCTTGGTGTCCCTGTCGGGGGTGCTGGATAGTGCCCCTCCCGGGGACTCCATTATTCTGCTGGGGGACTTCAACGCCCACGTGGGAAACTACAGTGACACCTGGAGAGGCGTGATTGGGAGGAATGGCCTCCCCGATCTGAATCCAAATGTTGTTTTGTTATTGGACTTCTGTGCTAGTCACAGATTGTCCATAATAAACACCATGTTCAAACACAAGGGTGTCCATCAGTGCACTTGGCACCAGGACACCCTAGGCAGGAGGTCAATGATCGACTTTGTTGTCGTATCATCAGACCTTCGGCCGCATGTTTTGGGCACTCGGATGAAGAGAGGGGCTGAGCTGTCCACGGATCCCTACATGGTGGTGAGTTGGATCCGCTGGAGGAGGAGAAAGCCGGACAGACTTGGCAGGCCCAAGTGCATCGTGAGGGTCTGCAGGGAACGCCTGACGGAGCCCTCGGCCAGGGATGTATTCAACTCCCACCTCCGGGAGAGCTTTGACCAGATTCCGGGGGATGTTGGAGACATAGAGTCCAAGTGGACCATGTTCTCTGCATCTATTGTCGATGCTGCTGCTCATAGCTGCGGCCGTAAGGACTGCAGTGCCTGTCGCGGCGGCAATCCCAGAACCCGGTGGTGGACACCGGCAGTAAGAGATGCTGTCAAGCTGAAGGAGTCCTATCGGCTGTGGTTGGCTTGTGGGACTCCCGAGGCGACTGACGGGTACCGTGAGGCCATGCTGCGGTTGGCCTCAAGCTGCCCGGGCTGTGGCAGAGGCAAAAACTTGGGCCTGGGAGGAGTTCGGTGAGGCCATGGAGAAGGGCTACTGGTTAGCATCGAAGCAATTCTGGCAAACCGTCCGATGCCTCAGGAGGGGGAAGCAGTGGTCAGCAGCCTCCCACCCCCACTATAAACAGAGGCTGGGGACTCAGGGTTGGACTCTTTCATCACCCAGGCTGAAGTCACCCAGGTGGTCAAACAGCTTCGCGGCGGCAAGGCTTCGAGGGCGGATGAGATCCGCCCTGAGTACCTCAAATCTCTGGATGTTGTGGGGCTGTCATGGTTGACACGCCTCTTCAACATTGCGTGGCGGTCGGGGACAGTGCCTCTGGACTGGCAGACTGGGGTGGTGACCGGAGGGTGTGTTCCAACTACAGCGGGATCACACTCCTCAGCCTCTCTGGTAAGGCCTACGCCAGGATATTGGAGAGGAGAGTCCCGCCGATAGTCGAACCTCAGCTTCAGGAGGAGCAGTGTGGTTTTCGTCCTGGCCGTGGAACACTGGACCAGCTCTATACCCTCTACAGGGTACTCGAGAGTTCATGGGAGTTTGCCCAACCGGTTCACTTGTGTTTTGTGGACCTGGAGAAAGCATTCGACTGTGTCCCTCGTGATGCCCTGTGGGGGGTGCTCCAGGAGTATGGAATCGGGGGCCCTTTATTAGGGGCTATCCGGTCCCTGTACGAGCAGAGCAGGAGTTTGGTCCGCATTGCCGGCACTAAGTCGGACCTGTTCCCGGTGCATGTTGGACTCTGGCAGGGCTGCCCTTTGTCACCGGTCCTGTTCATAACTTTTATGGACAGGATTTCTAGGCACAGCCAAGGGCCGGAAGGGGTCTGGTTTGGGGACCAGTGGATTTTGTCTCTTCTTTTTGCAGATGACGTGGTCCTCCTGGCCCCCTCTAGCCAAGACCTACAGCATACGCTGTGGCGCTTCTCAGCCGAGTGTGAAGCAGCAGGGATGAAGATCAGCTCCTCCAAGTCCGAGGCCATGGTACTCAACTGGAAAAGGGTGGCTTGTCCTCTTCAGGTTGGAGGGGAGTTCCTGCCTCAAGTATGCCGGGGTCTTGTTCACAACTGAGGGAAGAATAGAGCGGGAGATTGACAAACGGATCGGTGCGGCTGCCACAGTAATGGGGTCGCTGTGCCGGTCCGTTGTGGTGAAGAGAGAGCTGAGCCGAAAAGCAAAGCTCTCAATTTACCGGTCGGTCTACGTTCCTAGCCTCACCTTTGGCCATGAACTTTGGGTCATGACCGAAAGAACGAGATCCCGGATACAAGCGGCTAAAATGAGCTTCCTCCGTAGGGTGGCCGGGCACTCCCTTAGAGACAGGGTGAGGAGCTCGGCCATCCGGGAGGGGCTCGGAGTAGAGCTGCTGCTCCTCCACATCAAGAGGAGCCAGTTGAGGTGGCTCGGGCATCTATACCGGATGCCTCCTGGACGCCTTCCTCGGGAGGTGTTCCACGCACCTTCCACCGGGAGGAGGCCCAGGGGACGGCCCAGGACACGCTGGAGGGACTATGTCTCTCGACTGGCCTGGGAACGCCTTGGGTTCCCCCCGGAGGGGCTGGAGGAGGTGTCTGAGGAGAGGGACGTCTGGGTGTCTCTGCTCAGTCTGCTGCCCCTGCGACTCGGTCCCGGATAAGCGGAAGACGACGAGTACGAGTACAACCAAAAATATTTCCTTTCCTTTTTCGCAAGCAAGGGAAAAGTACCCTAGCCTTCTTTCAGCCAGCTGACCAGCTGTTTGCAGCAACAGAAGTTTGGAGGTGCAGCACAGCGCAACTTCATGCTCCATACATCTGCAGAAAACTCTGCTCACTAGGCACTTTCTCTGCTACTTCATGAAATTTGGGGAGAGCTGTGGTGGAGAATCTGTATTTTTTTTAAACTACCAGTAACAAACACATGTATTTTCCGTAATTAAAAAGACCTGCTGGATGGTACCATGGTCCTACAACAGAGAAAGAATAATATTGTACACTTCATTCTTGTAGCAAAGGGAAAACAGTTTTTTCAGATCAAATAAAACAATCCAATTAAGGTTTAAGATTTAAAACAACATGAACATCAAAGACAAATATTTCATCTAGCCAGATTTCTAAATAAAGTGACTATATTGGTAGAGTCCTGATACTCTCAGAGTACAAATACTGCTTCCATAGGATTTTAGAGGGAAAGTATCATTCAGGTTCTGCAAATCAAATGCACTTGATTATTCGATTGCCATCATCAGTGACTCCTTCTTTAAATTTAGATGTCTTTAAATTTAAAACCAGTTTAGATTTCAGCAGAATTACGCAGAAACATTTCTAGCCAAGGTTCTACAGCATGATTTCAAGAGCCTTTCACTGTATAAACAACTGCATCATCAGCGTTCAAATATATTTTGGTTGCTATTAGTATCTGTCCCAGCTAATTTAGATAAACAGAGGATACAAATGGGACTAAAATTGTGCCATGGTGAACTCCTATAATTTTCTGAAAGGACACACTTGGTTTTGTCAGATAAATAACTTCTGAACAAGCAGAGGGATGCCTGTTTTTGATTTTTTTGTTTTGTTTTGTTTAATCACAAATAAATCAGACATAGCAACAGTTACAATAGTGGTTGCACTTAAAAGATATTCTTTTATGTCTTACCTTTACACAGGTACCAAATGTTTGCATGTAAACCTTATAACTGTGAAGCTACACTTGATTTATTTCAGGTATGTAATTTCAGGTGGAAATTGCTCTAAACCCCTTCAGGGCTTATCAGGTTAAGGTTATTTGACTGACTCCTAAAACATTTTTATGTCTTTACAGAAAGTTGAGGATAAATAGTATTAAAAACCTAAGTCAAATCACCAAATAAAACTGCACATTGTTTTTTCAGTTTTGTCAATTTTTTCAGAACAATTAAAACCTTTATTAAATTATTTCAGACCTGTTGAGGTAGAGATGGTAAACCTGTGGAGGATTAAATGAGATTGTGATGTAGAAAGTGCTCTGGTCCCTCATGGTTTAGTTTGCTAGTATATTTGGCATTGTAAAAGATGCATTATTCTGATGTGTCCATAACTGCTGCTGGTTTTGAAATGCTTTAGCATTTAGTACTTAAGCCAGAATTAGGTTGGGCTGTATTTTGATGCATGCTTGTCTTTGTTGTTCTACTGCATACAGCTTCCACTTCCAATGACATACAGGACAACTCCTGAGTCTCCAAGGTTTATAAACACTGTGTTTCGTTCTGGTCTGGACGGGAGGCCACAGCTGTTCTTAGTTTCGGTTTTTGGGGCTTTCCCAGTGAAGTCTCGATTGTGACAGAAACTCACAGAGAGATATAAAAGTGTACTTCTGCTTTCTGTAGTTTACACAACAGGAACCTGTTATGATTAGTCTTTTACATGCAAATGTCCTGGTCCTGACCTGAAAAACAGACTTATTTTACTTTCTGAAAAATAAATCCCTTTTACAAGACAATTGTTTTTTTTACAGAACATGTAACCTTACAATCAGTCATCATTCCTTATTGATGTTTGCAAAATATTTTATTTTGCAAGAGCAAAGTGTGTAAAATGGAGATGATTGCTTTTAGAGTATCTGACTTTTTTGTATCTTACTTAGATCCTAAATCTTAAATTAGTTATTTTTTTAAGAATGCACATTAGGGCGAACTACTTTTAGGGATCTATATTGAAAATGTATTCAGCTCTTTTTCAGTCAGTTGTGTAAAGAGTAGCTGTTAAATAATAATAAAGTTGAAACACCTATATAGAAGTATTAACAGGTTAATTAGCAGGTATTAACAGGCAATATTTTGCATGAAATATGAATGCATTGGTCTCTTTTCCAGCTATTAGCAGTTATTCATTTATACTTTAAGAGCAATAAAACCCAACTATAATGATGACAACAAACAAGGCCTTTAATGTCAGAACTGAACTTGCAGGTATGCATGTTTCTGTTCACACAGTTCAGCAAGGCTTCTTTTGCTTGTCATCTTTTGCTGCTTTGCAGATCTAGATAATTCAGATTTACAGATTTAACAGAGTGTCTTCAGTCAGAGGTTTCTTCAGATCTGCTGTAAGATGGAGCGCTACAGGAGATCCTTCCTGCCCACAGCCATCAGCATCTACAACGGCTCTTTGAAGAAACCCTCATAATGAGCTACAACAACATTTAATTTCCTTTCGGATTAATAAAGTATTTTTGAATTGAATTATGATAGTCCTTCCAGAACCTCTAAAACCAGTTTGTTGGAGTTGACTTGAATCCCTGCATCCTTCATTTCTACTAGCAAAACGAGATTCTACAAGCATTGTTTGGACACTCATCCATCTGCTGATGGAATGCTTTAATTATTGTTCTAATAGCATTTTCAATGTTTATTCATTCATTTTGTAAATAAATATTTTTGGTTGCAATTACTGTCAAAGGAATTTCTGTCATGGCCGATAAAACGGGTTAACAGAGTACTTTTATATGTTTAATGCTTTAGTCATATAGCAACCTGAATAAGTACAGGCACTTCTGGAAAAATAGGTCTAAAAAGCGATTCAATAAAGTCATATTTTATTGCAGTAGCACCTCACACTGTCTCCCACTAAAAGTTTTAGGAAAATCCAACCTTTAAATAGTGTACTTTTTTTCAGGGAAGCAACTCTGATTTCTCTTCTTTGTTTCGGAGGCTGTGGTTCCAGAGTTTGCACCTACAATATTTTATTGATGGCTGCAGCCTTTGTTAATGTCATGCAGTCATTTACAGTGTAAATTGAGGAAGAGATGGAGAGTTTTATCTTCCAATGTGACCCTCCTATCGATTGATGAAAAATATGACCAGAACGTCATTGTTTGAACCTGTTGTTTCATTCATGGTGGCATTAATGAACAAAAATGTCCTTAACAGCACATTTATTCAATGGCGGATAAAAAAATCTCCTTAACAAATGATTGTTTTTGACATATACCCCTAATAGGCAATGAATTATATATAAATTAATTAATCTCACAAAGAGTCTCATAATCTATCAAAAACTGAGTTAACAATTACACCAAAATGAGAAGGACATTTCTATATCTTCTCAAGACTGATATTTATTAAGCAAAAATAATTTACATTCCACTCTACATTCTTCAAAATGGGAAAGACAAAGGAACGTGCCTTTGAAGGAAGGCAAACCAATGTTGGAAATGGCTATATGAAACCTAACCTAAACTTGCTCTTATCTTTAATCAGCCAAGCAAAGTTGGCAAGACGCAAATTTATCTTGCCACCACACACAGCCAGGAGGATTGTAAGGGAGGTAGAAAATCTCCAATGTTCACTGTTAGAGAACTGCAGCAAAGAGTGGCAAAACGCCATGAACTGTTTACATGTCAACTGTTTGCTCAGAGGGCATGCAAAGAGGAAGAATTCACTGACTGGCCATGGGACGAGGAGAAATGAGAAGGTATTCAAAAAGGTAGTACAGGGAAAAGTTAATAAAACTCAAGAGAGACTACAATAAGAGCTGGAGCGAGTCAAATCGAAATCTAATTTTACTCTTTACAAAACATAAACCGTGCCTGAAGGCTGAAAGAAAAGAAAATAGATACATCAGCTTTCTGAATTACGTGCAAATGTGGCGCACTGTATTTAATAACATCCTTAATCAGTAGATCACACATAAAATCGGCTGTACAGACACAAAAACAATATCACCATGAAACAGCATGTTTCGTTTGAAAATTTATTGATGCTCCTTAAGCGAACCGCCGTCTCCAGAAGGATGGAGCAGGCAGAGAGAAGGAACCTGTAATCCAACTGTCTCCATCGGGTCAAACGAGAGGAAGATCCTGCTGAATCTGCAGAGCACATAGCAAATATCCAACCAAAAACCAACGTCACCTCTGTCAAAAGTTTGCAGTTTTATGTTTTAAGGTCATTGTCCACCTTGTTGCATGGCAAGAGACAGAAACGTCCTCATAAAGCTCAAAACTTCTTCAGGCAAATTTTGGAGCAGGGCAACACTTTGTGTTATGTTAAACCAGTGGACCATTTTGATTTTGATTGCTTAATTGTTTCTCTTGCTTTTTATTAATACAAATCTGCTAAAATTTTTAAACAAAGAATAATCATCTTTTAAATAAATTTCTGTTTTTATATTAGCGTTTTATATATTTTATAATGAATGATTTACCACTTCAAGAGATTCTAACTTACCTAACTTTTCTAAAGTTTATTTTATTTCTTCTTAAGTCAAGTATAACCAGAAAAGGATTTTTTGCTGTGCATAGCTACATACAAAATATGACAAATTGTCATAATTTTCTTTACCAGTCATGTTTTCTGTTACATTTAAGGTTGGACCATAAGTTTTTTTCCAGTCCTAGATGGGGAAGCAGGGATCTGGTCCGTTTCTGGTGGAGTTGATGTGCTGGAAAGCAACAGTCAAGGTTTATTGTGAGTGAAGCAGTGATATTATGGCTCCATCTTGTGGTACTTTCTTTCGACTCAAGGATAGTGGCTTTTAAATGAATTCAGATGCGGTGGAGTGATTTTGAACATTTAGGATCTAGGTTATTTATGCTCTAATCTCTTTATGTTTCAGTGCATGTTAATCTAATGTATTTTATTTATATTTGAACCATTCATTGCTTTTGAATTTTTTTTTTATTCATTAATTTTAGGTTTATAGGTTTATCAAAACATGCAAAAAAGGAAAATATTGCTAATCTGACAATTTGAGGTAGAACTTTCCAAATGTAGGTTGTGCTGTTGTATTCTTTATTGTCTGGTTTAACCTATTTAAACAAACTATACTTCATCAGCCCTAAAGTGTCCTTTGAACTCCACTTCTAGGAAGATGTCTTGGTAAACTTTCTTAAGTGTTTTCCCTTGTGAATAGTCTCCCTCTCTGCAGAATGATGAATTTCAGATAGTTTGGGCATTGCCTCACAACCTGTCCTAGATTGATGGACAGCAACATTTGCCACCCTGAGGTCATTGCTGTGGACTTCCTATCTTGTCACTGTGTTAACACATACCTGTATGCTCCACACCCCACCTCTAACCCACCTTGTGATCATGTGAAAATTGACCATCATCAGTTGGACCGCATGGTCAGTTGATCACATGCTTTATTTAGGGTGTATTCACACTTGCCACTTTTGGTCCGCTTTAAACGGACCAGAGTAGTTTTTCCCTCTTGGTCCGGACCTCTTGTGCAGGTGTGAATACACTCAAGCGAACCCGGGTCCGGACCAAACAAGAGGTCCGCTTCCAAACGGACTGGTACGGTTCACTTATGGTCCGAATACGAACCGGCCCTGATCCGAACCAACTGCAGAAAACGTACGTCTCTTTGGACTTAACAAGCCACCGTAGCTAATAGCAAAGGTGTACATACTCAAATCATACCTGGCCAGCTGATTGTTGCAACACCGGGCATGTGGGACCGGGCACGCAGAGCACACCGTCTTCTTCGGCGTTCAGCACGTATTCTTCCAACGCTGTTCCAAACTTAGAAATAGCACGTAGCAAAATCTTCATTGAATGAGCTGCTCTTCACTCTTACAATAATATTGCAGCTGTAATAACGGCACAAATATGTAGAACAGAGGTGCTGCGGTTCTACAGCGGTTTCCCGAAATTTCCGGGTCTGTGCTTTGTCCCGCCCCCGTCATCTCTGTCCAATGGGAGCAATGGTCGTCACCAGCGTGGCTTTGTTTACAATAGCTCACCTTCAAAAAGTACAATGTGAAAGCAAACCCCACCAAACAAAAAAAACCTATCCTGGTGTGAATACACACTTAAACATATTTAGAACCTAATAAAGACCAGGTATTTTGTATTATGTTCTGATGCATAAACCCCTAAAAGGAAAAGAAAGTGTAGTTTTTGCCATGACAATAACCGTCACATGCTTTAGAGTGAATATGTTTCAGCACCAGGGGGACAACCATGAGCGATTTTCCTGGGTCAGTAGAAGCAACCAATCAAAGAATAGGCACTCTTTATTTCCTCTCCTGGGTGGCCAACTGTTCTCGGCTTGAAAATAGATCTTTATTTACACTAAGTTAAATTTAACACAGCTGCTGCCTCCTTCAGTGCCACTGAGAGTTCGAAAGAGTTTTACATCTCTAAATGATATGTAATGAACAGCTGTGGTAATTTTTTTATTTTATTTCCAAAACGAAAATAAAGTACATTATATTAACTTGTTGAGGCAAAGGACAAGTTATTATATAAATGTGTAAAGAATAAAAAGAAGTATAACTGCTGTAGTTCAAGTCGGGCGACAGATTTCCTCGTTTGCTGCTGGATGCGCTCCTGAGCCAAGCAGTGCAAACAGTCCCACTCCCGGCCACCAGAAGGCGCACGCCGAGAGTGTAGGGTGTTTACATTTCCTGGATCTCAGATCGACATATGTTGAAGAATGTATGATGAGAAGCAGCATGTTTATTTTTACTTTGGAAAGCTCTGCGCATAAAGTCAATATAGGCAAAGTTTGGGATATTTTCAGGAACATTTGCGGTTTTATTCTGTGATTCTATCACCAGAATGCTTGATAAACCCATGACTTGGTATTTAATCCCCAGAGCAGGCAGAAACAGCAACAGCCCTGGCTTTTTTTGTTCATAGGATGATGAATGTGGGGGTGGAGGAGGGAGTGATCTTAGAATGCTTCCTTCCTTCCTTGTCTGTGGTCCTCTGGTGTATGTTACACCCGCTTCCTCCTGGCTCTGTTGAAGGGGGGAAGGAGAGCAAACTATTCAGGAACAGCAATTTTCCCTAAATAGTCTCCGTATTAGCTCTAACCCCTTATCCCTCTTCCCAACACACTCCTCTTTCCCTCTATCATTTTGCCTCCAGTTGTGTCACTACTTCTTAAAATGTAGGCGTAAGGAAAGAATAAAACAGCTTTATTATTCAAAATTATTTAGGCACACAACCCAGGGTGGCAGTCGTTAAGAGGGTGGCTTGGATACTTGCAACCTAAATGAGTTTCTATTGATTTTCTGCATGTCCAGTTAATGTGTAGTGGGCTCATCCATGTGTTGCGACACAGTGTAAGCACTTAAAGACATTATAGCCATATAACACTGCTAGCTAACAATTATATGGTGTTGTGTTCTACATTTGTTTTTTATTTTATGACCAAACAAATTTAAAGGAATAAAAACACATTATGAGCATGTATCGAAAACTTGATGTTTTTGGATGAAACATTTTTTAAGCAGTGACATCATTGGGTGAACCCATGGCGTTTGCTAACTCAAAGTGAGGTGTTGAGGGATTTCTTTTTGAGCATGTCAAATCAATGTTTTAACTCTTTCCTGTTCAGGACGAATGCATGCACATCCAATCAGGCTGCTTGCTCAGTTGTCTCACATATTTTAAAAGGTTTTTTTTTTAAGTCAAAGATGTGACCTACACCAGCCATAGAACAAAAAGTGGTGGATAGACCTTGTTTGTGGAGAGGAAAGGGGACATCCCGGGACACGTGCTAAGGGGAAGACAAGACTATCAGCTGAGCAACTATCAGGATATTAACAGGTCTGCTGATGTTCATGTAACTTCACAGATACATTCACTTAAATTGCATTATCATTCAGACATTAACGATGGAGGTATTTTGGCTACAAAACTCTATTATGTAGCTCAACAGTTATAATATGAGAAGAGTAAAGGAGAACAAATATGCGTTATTCAGCGAGTCATCATTTTTCAAACCACTGTAGATATTGCTGTACAACTGAAACAAGATAGTTTATAGTTTACAGCCAGTAGAATCAGCTATAAAAAACTTGAACTATACACTGCAGAGAAAACTTATTTGTTCATGTCCTTTAATCAATAAAATTCTGAATTGTAGCTGAAAATCTGTTTTTCATTCAGGACAATATCAACAAGATGTTTTTATTTCATCTGTAGAATATTGTCATTGGAAAGCTTGACGTTTACCCAATTTATACATTTAAAATTTATTCATTTGAGTTTAGGGTTGTTGGCCTGTAAACTAAATATTCAACAAGTGTATGAATTGTATTGTACGATGAAAAATACCCAGTGAATTGTGCACTGGTTCACATGTTTAAAATGTGCTTTAAAACAGTTTGAGATGAATAAAACGTTCTTCCATTTGTAAACTTTCAACTCTCTTTCGCGATTAGGACCACCTTAGATTGAGACAAGCATGAAAACCATAATATAAAGGCTGTTGAAACCTGGGCTGAAATTATAAACTGGAAAAGTAAGTAAGAGAAACCTTAATTTTGGTTTCCAACAGGGAAAGAATGTCAGCTTAGGTCAATTCTATAGCTTGCTAGAAACACTCAGTATCGAGTGCTATATAGCATCAGCCCTCACTTGCATGCAGAACTACCATGGTGACAGGCCTTGTTTGCTCCAAAGATCTGGTTTAACAGATTGTGAAAATAAATCTAAACATGAATAATTAATGGAAAATGGGTTTAAAGGACTATTTCATCAAAAAGGGGAGAACTGATACAAATTACCATTATTTTAATTGTTATATGAAAAATATTACATTGTTAGAAAAGCAGTTATTCAGGTCTGATGAGTTTGCTGCCAGATATCTACGTTTGTACAGTTGGATGCAGTTACAACGTGGGAACCTTCCTGAGATGGTAAGGGCAGTTGGCTGCTGCAAACATCCGACTGAAAGCCCCACAATCCAACACCAGCTTCCAGTCAAGGATGTTTACAGTAGCCCAGACTGCCAACGTGGCCTAAGGGGAAGGCAGCACCTGTGAACACAGAGTTCAGTTAGTTCTTACAAATCAAAGTTGCAAATATCTGGTCTACAGGAGAAACACACTGGAGGTCTTCTTTACAAGTCTGAATCGGGACATCGTTTTGTTCTTTTTAAAATGTTTAAACATTTTTGTAGTTGGCCTTTAATCAGCCTATATCATTCATTCTTGAGCTAAATGACCGACTGTGGCACCGTCTCCTGCTGTAGGGGACGAGCTATCAGACTGCAATGCTTATGTTGCTCCTGTGTTAAATTACAGGAAATTCTAGTATCTTTTGTGTGTCTGGTGTACAGAGGTAGCAGACGGAAAACCGGACCTCCTGATGTAGATGGTCCTTAAATAAAACTAATTAAAAGTCAGTGCTTTCAGTAAAGTGGATCGGAATGCCAGGGCAACGTTAAGTAAAAAAACCACAAAAACAAAACGATGTAAATGTCTTATCAAAATGTGACATAACACTCCTGTACAAAACTAATACTTTGTTAAAGCACCCCTTGATTCATTTATAGCGCTCGGTCTTCTATGGAAGGAGTGTACCAGCAGTAGCCCACTCTACGCTGCAAAAGTTCCCCAAAATCTTCGGGTTACCCCTTAGATTTTCTGTTCTAGACTCTGGCTAATCCATTCCTAAACGTTTTATTCTCCTGAGGACACTTTTGCAGTTTTGGGTGTATGCTTGGATTCACAGTAAAGCTGAAAACTGAAATCCCTCCTTATCTTACAACTTCCCATAGAAAGTACTCCTGGATCAGTGCTTCTGTGTTCTTTTTGTGTCTCTCCTCTGGTCTCTCAAACCCCCAGTCGGTCGTGGCAGATGGCCGCTCACACTGAGCCTGGTTCTGCTGGAGGTTTCTTCCTGTTAAAAGGGAGTTTTTCCTCTCCACTGTCGCTACATGCATGCTCAGTATGAGGGATTGCTGCAAAGTCAACACCAGTGACTGTCCACTGTCTCTACAGGCTCATCCAGGAGGAGTGAATGCTGTAAGTCACTGACTGGATGCAATCTGCTGGGTTTCCTTAGACAGAAAAACTTTTTATCCAATTTGAATAAATAACTGAATCTGACTGAACTGTTCAGTGGTTAGGATTAATTGGAATGTATGAACCTGACTTTTGTGAAGTGCCTTGAGACAACATGTGTTGTGAATTGGCGCTATATAAATAAAACTGAATTTAATTGAATTGAACTTTTAACACACACCTGAAGGCTTTGGTTTAAAACTGGCTTAGGAACTTTTCATAATTTCTTCAACCTTGACAGATGCTGCAACTGCCATGTTTCACTGAGGTTATGATGTGTTTTTTGTTTTTTGTTATCTCCAGTGATTTTGTTGTTTGTTTTTAACCAAACATACATTTTGGACGTTTGGTCCAAATGTTCAGGTATAGTTTTATCAGACCACAACACATTCTACCACATTGTGTTAGGAGATTGTAGGGAGGCCTGGATGTCTTCAAAAGAATGCTGCAACTGTACTCTTTAGTCCAGACATACTGAGGACACAGGAGCTCTTTGTCAAATGAAGAACACAACCATTACTTGCTGTAAATTTCTGCAGCTGCTTCAGAGTTTCTGTCAGTCTCTTGGCATCTTTCCTGATCAGTTTCAGGTTTTTCCCAGAATTTCCTACAATGAGGAAACCCCAAGACAGACCAAAAACTCTTAACTATGAATTATATATCTCTTCAGGTTTCAAGATGCCACAAGTCAACTGGAGGGCATCACTTGGGAGAGGGACGTCAGGGTTTTCCCCTTGGATCTATTACCTCCCAAACCCATCTCAGATAAACAAAACAAAAAAAAATAGATGGATGGATGGTTCTAGATTGTTGAGGAAGATCCATTAGAAATCACATTTCAAGAGGCATACCTGTTAAATCCCTGACTTGAAATACAAAAATTCCCATTTCCAAGCACAAATTGAACACAGCATTAATTACTTTTATATTGATTTTATAAATACTTGGTACTAAAAGTCATATGAGTAACAAAAAACAGAACCAAAAACCACTAAAGGGACATGTACCACAGTCTAAGAACTATGCATCATCAAGAAAATATGACTCAACAATGAAGTTTACATGGTTTTGAATTATCAACAGTGGTAATGATGAATAAAAAAGGTTTCATCAGGCAAATGCAAAGTAAGGTAAAAGGGTTAAAATCCCTGACCGCTACAGCTCGGAATGACCCCACCCCACCTTCAGGTTCATAAAGTGATGAACACATTCAGTGCAGCTTTCCCTCCCTGTTTTACTGTAAACAACTAAATGCTGAGCAGCCACCAGCATAGCAGCATAGTTAATGATTTCCACCATGTTTTCTGTCTTTGTTGTCTTGTAAGCATCGTATCAGCATGTGACATTCCACACCCTTTACTCCCCAACACACACACAAACACACACGCACACACATACACACTCATTTACCATGTAAACACAGGTTGTCCTTTCTGTTTAGCCATCATATACACTCCCACAGTTCAGCATATGTACACACACACACGTAATCACTTCTTTACACGCAGATGAGTGTGGAGGACTCCCATCATGCCCTGTCTGACCCTCCTCCCCTAAGCTAAATGCTTGCTTCCTGTTTCTTCTTCTTCTCTAAAGGAAAGAGGCACAAGTTGGAAACCAGCTGTGTGCATGCATGTCTTTGTGAGCTTTCAGAATATGTGAGATAGGACAAGTGAGAGATAAAACGTATATGTGAGTGATAGAGTTGGAGAGCATGCAATCACATGTGTGTACTGAGCTGAGATAAAGTTAGGAATGCCTTTTCTGCTTTATGGCTCCTCCTCCTCCATTTACAAAGAACTCGAGTATCAAGCAGCTGTTGAGCCAGCAAAATGACTTCAAGCTGGAATTGTTGCATGCAGGACACCATGGACCAAAGGGCAGAACAGGATGAAAACCTAGTGTGGAAAGGGCTCTGTTTTGAATTATGAGTGAGATTCATCTAAGACGAGGAACTTGTTAGTATCACTAACCTGTGCGTCTGAATGAACGAAAGAGTGGAAAGCAACATCCATCAAAGGGAAAAAGAAAGAACACTGTCTTTAATTTCAATGTATGCTCTCTAAAGATGCACATTAAAAATAATAAATAGATCCAAATAATTTTTTTTATAAAATTAGAAATACCTTCCTCTCTTTGTTAAATCATAGCTAGTACCTAAGCCTTTGGGAAATGTTCACCATTATAAATAAATCTGAAAACATGTATGTTCCTTACTGACAAAATTTCACCATGCTTGAAGAACAACAAACACAGTATATCAGCACAAACATCACAACATTAAAGCACGGTGGTGGAAACATAATGAATTCAGTTTTTGTTTTTTTTGGCACTTAGTAGTTAATGAGGTAGCCGTTTACAGCAGAAAATATGCTAACTGCTTGTATGCTCCCCACAGAACCCCCATTTAAATGAATCCAAACTATTCACTTTAGGCATAATTACTTTGTTCTCTTTGTTATATTTGTGATCTTTTTTAAATGTTCCCCATTTATTAAAAAACCTGACATAGCATATCAGCACAAACACATCATATCAACTGCCAAGCATGGTGGTGGGGGGATGTTAATGAGGACTTGCCCTCGCAATCACTGACTGATGAGTAAGCTTGTTGGGTCTGAATGTCCTCATTTTAATTGAAACTGATGGCATGAAAGAGCTATATGTGCTGCGAAGATACTATGTGCTCATAAGCCCTCAACAGAATCCCACTTCAAAAAAGCTTTCATACCCAGCCTCTGAGCATTTGGGAAGTAATCCCTAGTGAGAGTAAATTGGAAAACACAAACTTTCCAAAGAATTCTTTATTCAGTTCGCTACGAATATTGTGTTTAGAGAAAACCAAACACAGCATTTCAGTAGAAACACCTCCTAACAACTGTGGCACAGTGGTGGATTGGTGTTGATTTGGGCTGAATCTTGTAGCCACCCTGACTGGAATGTTGGCTTGTTTGTTCAATCTGGATGTTTTTATTTACATCCAAACTGAACTTACTGCGTGCTGAGAAGACACTAACGGCTCATGAGCTCTCAATAGAACCTCACAGAAACTCACTTCAAACTGTCAAGCATGGTGGTGGAGTGGTGTTGACCTGGGCTTGCTCTTGGAGCTAACTAGCAGTAAGCTCGTCTGTTTGTTCCAATCTTCTTTATATTTATCCAAACTGAAACTGCTTAGCATTATCTACTGCAGAGAAGATATTAACTGTCAATAAACTCCCAACAGAACCCCACACCTTTCATACCCAGTGCCTTAGTGTTTGGTAAATGTCCCCTTATTTTAATAAATCTAAATCTTCATCAGATTTTCTATTATTCCGAATAAACCAACCAACTTCCCCTCCAGAGCACAGTTACTCTCTTAAATTAATTAAAGAGTACATGTTGTTGAGGTTTAGTGACAAAACAGATGCTACATTTCAACAACATTAACAAATTACAGCGAATCTCCTGTCCACATCCACCCCCATAGTGAGTGTTTATTAAAAAGAAATGTACACTTGTGTCCTGTCTGTCGTATGTGAACTTGTGGGCACTATTCTCTCACAGGTCACTTAGGGAACAAAGCAAACTTTATCAGGACATTACAATCCTACATTCCTCAGATTCCTAGCACTTAGCAACTGGCTAACACACAGAGTGGACAGAGAAAGAGGAGGAGGAGGAGGAAGGCAAGCAGAAAACAGAGCAGGGAGGAGAAAGGCAGGGCAAATAAAAGCAGGTGTACAGACTAGTTTTTAGTCTTTCCTCATGCAGTCTGCTGCGGGTCTGAATGGAATCTGCAGTGTTGCCTAATAGCCAGGCTGCATGCAAGAAGGAACAAAAGCAGGTCTTGAGATAACTGTTTGTCCAAAGTGTTGCGGAGAAATGTGTGCATTTCTTTCTGGGTGGTCCAAGAGCTCAGTTAGTCATTTAACATTGTAGCAAAGAATGTATTGATAGCTGAGCATTCTGGTTTTGTAAAACATAACCAAAATCATCATTGTAATTATTGCCACATTGTTTTTTTTCCAGATCAAGCAGAAGACAAAATTCAGGACAATGACAGAATGATGAACCAAAAAACATCCTAATCAGTACCTTGTTTGTTGCAACTTCACCTCTCTGAGGCTTGAAATTCACTAATAAAAACAATATTCTTCGTCACTCAGGTTAAACTTCAGTAGGTAGCCAAAAAAGGACTGATACCAGTGATGTATACGTTGCATCATTGATTTGTGGGTAGATGATTACATTTTTCAGGTCTATAGACAACTCATAAAATAATGGAAATGTTCAGATTGTTCATTAAGCAAAGTTATAAAGCTGAAACCAGTTTGTCCTGTGGTGAAGGAAAGTAGATATTGTATATATCAGTCGATGTTAAATTATCCCATCTTTAAAGACTGTTAATATATTCAACTTCCCAAAGCCGTCTGTTTTAACGTGAAACTTAGCGTGCCGTTGTACATTCTTAAAAGTTGCTCCTTTCTCCTGATTAGTCACCTAAAACCATCTTTTTTGTAAAGAGTAAAGCCCTATATTTTAACAGGTCATCCATTTTGTACAATACTCAGACAACATATATGATCAAATACTCCATGTTTTCAACACAACACAACACCTTCCTCCTGCATTTACATTTGGCATTTCTGCCCCAGACACATCTGACCAATAAGGTTGTGGTTCACTTGCAGTTTTCTCTGTATGAAAAGAAACTGAACTAAAGGAAAAAGCTCCAAGTTAACAAATCTATCTATCTAATTCATAACAAAATAAAATTAATTATAGAGGTAAAAATGCCCTTAAATAATATACTATTAGAAAAGTGGCAAAGAGATGCATGTTAAATGACAAAAAAACTGCATGCAGCTCTCGTGTGCTCTTCTAGGAACTGTTAAAAATGTCAAAAGTAAACACAATTCAAAAATCTGTGCAACTGACCTATCAGAAAAAGTGTCTACCAGCATGTGCATGACTTTACCAGCACACCCAGCAACTCCCGATTTGATAAAGTCTCAAATCTTGATATAGCTTGCTGACAAAACAGCTGTGGCAATCTGGTGGGAACAAACCTCTTCAAGTGGCAGAGAAAAGTGCCTGAGTACTAAGCTATTTTAAATGCTTGTGTTGTTTCAAAAAAGCTGGAGAAATCTAAGATTTTAGCTTATCCATCAATGAGGAAGCTGCAAAATTAAACTGACACATTTGACTGACTGAACGAAACATTTTAAGGGTTTCTCTCAAGGCGGTGAACAGAAATAAGGGACAAAGTGAGGGGAAAATTCCCGAATTCATTTTCTGTCAGAGATGCACCTATGGTAAAACAAAGATGCTTTCTTTTAGTTCTTACTATGTCAAGATATCTAAAAACACAGTCATCAATTTCTTGGCAATGAAAAAGAAATAAACAAGGCAAGGCAAAAAATTCCCAGAACTGAACCCATCTTGTGTTTCCAAACATTTATGAATGAGAACTACTAAAGAAGCTAAAACTTTACCCAGGATGCACAACGCTGACACGATTCCTCGCACCATAAGTGTATGTCACAGAATCCATCTTTTTGTGCTGTCTTTTAGAAATTCACCAGAGAAGCTTTTTATGTGAGGTTACTTCTTAATCCCGGATGTTTTTCACATTACAACTAGAAGTGTTAGTGTATTTTATTGAATTTGTATAAACTAGAGTAGTGGACAATGAAGTGGATGAAGTGAAAAGAAAAATGGCAAGTTGTTTTCTTAAAAAGCAAGCACTTTTTAGAACATTCATTCACTGCAATTACAGCAGCAAAACATTTGGGCTACATTTCTGTCAGCTTTGCAGAATTTCTAACCCATCCTTTGCAAAATAGTTCATGCTCAGTCAGGCTGGATGGAGAACTTCTGTGAACACCAATTTTCAGGGAATTGTGTTGGCTGCTTCTCTGAATAATGCTCTCCTTGAACAACATGAATGTTTAGGTGGAAGTCCATGTCTTGGTACATTTGAAGGTGTGCCATATTCTTTTCATTTCAACAATGGTCCATGAGATGTTAAAAACCTGAGCTGAGATTAATTTATGCACAATAGGATTTGTCCACCAATGAGGTGACTTCTTTAATTGGTAGTTTTTGTTTAAGGGTATCAACAAAAGTGGCTGAAGGCATATGCGTGCCACTCTTTTCAGATTCTAAGATTGTAATAAAAAAAAGAAAACCATGTACAATTTTTCTTCCACTTCATATTGTGCACTACTTTGTCTTGTTTATCATAAAATCCCAACGAAACACAATAAAGTTTGTGGTTAAAACATCACAAAATATAGAAAGGTTGAAGGGAAATACTTTTGCAAGGTGTTGTGAGAGAAACATTTGCTGCAGTCATTCTGCTGATTTCTTACAGTCTTCTGTTACGCTCTAAAGTCTGAACTATTGTCTAAAGAGTCCATCAACTTAAAGTAACTTTATGCTTCATAGTCTCTTTTGGAGAAGCAATATTTTGCATGTTCACTCTTGGGATAATAAACTTCATAGTGGATATGTACATAATGTGCAAAGGTCTAATTCTTCTCTATATATATTGTAGCAGCTTTGACAACCAGATTTTTTGCATTATGTCTGATCTCATTTACATGCTCCTGTTTAAGACCAACCAGAGCGCATCTCTATCACATGATCTCCAACTGTGGAAAAGGCACCACAGAAAAGTCTGGAGAAATTTGCACATACTCCAGGGATTCTGTCAAAAGTCTATTGTCCACTCTGTGTGGTAACAGAGGTGACAAGGAGTTCATAGCTGATATACAAACGGTTACAATTACTACAAAGGCAACTTTAAAAATGATTGGTAGTCTCTGAGTTTGTGTGTTTGTTATTCACCTCAAGATGCACAAATATACCACAAATACACACAAGTCACGGTTTGGCAGGTCTGGGTTGGCAATGCATCAAAAGGGTGAACAATTGAAGTTTCATTACCAAATAGCTAAAATCATATATTTTCTCCTGAGCATTGTTTATGGCTGCATTGTTTTACAAGGCATTTGTTTGGTATTCATAAAGTATGGTAATATTTTTTTTCTGTTTAAATTGAAGTGATTTATAAACTATTGGTGATGGAAAAAATGGTTTTGATGGCTGTCGATGAAGATTTACAGTTAAACTCCACCAGCTCCATCTCAGACTTGGCAGGTCTTGGTTAGCATGTTCATGTTGAAGTACAATTAGAAACTGAAAAGATGTGACTTCAGGTTTACCAAGAAAGTGTTTATTCTCTAGAAGTACCTTGGCAGCATAACTTAAGTTTGCAAAGCTGTATATCTGTATATAAGCAAAAGACCTCTGAAAGAGAGCGAAGTAGAGATGTTTAGCCATAACAGACACCTGCATGTTTGGAGAAAGACGCACACAGCATATCAGCACAAAGATGTCAAGATTGGTGGTGGAGGGCTGATGATCTGGGCTTGTTATGCAGCAAGAGAGCTTTGCAGTCACAGAGTGGACCATGCAGTCCTCTGTATATCAATGTATTCTAGGGTCAACTATGAGGCCATCTGTCTAACAGCTGAAGCTAGGCCCAAACTGGGTCACCAACAGGACAATGATCTAAAACCCCTTTAGCAAAACTACAACGAAATAGAAAAAGAATAAAGGTATTGTAATGGCCCAGTCAAAGTCCAGATGTCAACTTGCCTGAAATACTGTGCAAAACCCCCATGTCTGTAAAACAAATGAACTAAAACAATGCTATAAAGAAGAATGGACCACAATTTATTCTACAATGTTGCTTCAGAGCAGCAAACTGAACTTTTATTGAGGTGCTCACACTTGCTGATAACCACATAATCAAGTTCATTTAATTAGCAACAATGTCCTTCTATTTTTGATCTTAAATTCTGTGGAAGCAGCATGGGCCAAATTAGTTTTTCCCATGACCATAAAACACAAAGAAAGTATCAAAATTAGGGTGAAGATGCGAGAATTTAAAGAATGTTACAGCGTATGGAAAGCCTATTTATAATATACAACACATACTGACAGAGGCACCGCTAGCTCCTATAGCAACCAAAGTGAACTCTGAGGACTTCCAACCTCACACTGATTGGTGACTGAGTAACTACATTACTTAACTGTCAAGATGTATCCTTCACTCAGAAGGTTAATGCTAAGCTCGGAGTATTTAGCATTTACAGGCTCACTTTGGCCCCTCCTATAGTCAAGATTATTTCAGGGGTCCAAAATCTTGATTTTGAGACATAGTTTTCATACATGACACTTAATTATAGGAGTTTTCCTAACAGTTATTGTAACAAAATCCAAGTTACGTTCAAAAAGTGCCTTCATAATCAGCCTTTCTTCAAGCTTCTGATCTTCATTAGCAGCACCTTCACAGGCAGAATGTGTGTATCTGCAGTTTTCCAACAACTTTCCATTCTGCATCTGTTAGCTCAATCCTGCCCTCTGCCTCTGGTGCTCTTTCTGACAAGGTGACCTTGTCCATCTGTCTCAGTCAGCAGCTTAACAAATTAACCAATATTCTGACCAGGGTCCTGAATAATTGCAGAGGCCGTGGCCCGTGAAACCAGGACTCCTAATATTAACCCCGTTGACTCGCTAAGGATGAAATCGGCGAGTTAATGTTCCTCGACACCTGAGGCTGTGGGGTACATGATCCTTGCACTAAATCCTGTTTTGCAATAAAGTTAGGAAAGTTCATCATAAACCTCTGTATTTGACCTGTGATCAGCATTGCTAGCTTAGCTAAAACCTAATCAGTAACCAGTACTAAGTACAATCATTTCTAGGTTTTTTACATCTGTCAGGCTTTGTCTTTAAATAAAAGTCTAGCACAAAAGGGTAGGGTGGGGGGGGGGCCTCTACTCTGTTCTCTCAAACCCCCAGTTGGTCGTGGCAGATGGCCGCTCACACTGAGCCTGGTTCAGCTGGAGGTTTCTTTCCGTTAAAAGGGAGTTTTCCTTTCCACTGTTGCTACATGCTTATCCAGGAGGAGTGAATGCTGCAAGTCACTGACTCGATGCAATCTGCTGGGTTTCCTTAGATAGAAAAATGTTTTAACTAATTTTAATAATAAACTGAATTTCACTGCACTGTTTAATAGTTAGATTCATTGGAATGTATGTACCTGACTTGAAATCTGTATGATTTGATTGACTCGACTATGTAAAGTGCCTTGAGACGACGTGTGTTTTGAATTGGCGTTATATAAATTAAAACTAAGAAAACTTTTCAGCACACAGCTTAAGTGTCCTGGCAACAAGATCAGGACATCAGGGAACAGAAAAACTGTAAAAGTTTCCCCCCTTGGTTCCTCGCTCCAGCTGATGTCTTGACTGCAGAAATTATGCAATGGGCAAATTGAAGTTTTAACCTAGATTGCATAATACCAAATATTGGTTATGTCCACATAACCAATATTTTCCATTTGCTTCAGTTTGAGGTCAAACTGTGCTGTACTTTAGATTTCTTAGAATAGGTTGATTAAAATAGAACATGGTTTTGCCTTCCTCCCGTTTCCACTCCAGTCATGAGTTTTACTCCAGATCCCCTGCCCTGTTGCAGGATGGGCCGAGAATGCAGGAAGTGGCTCCTGCCGTCTCCATGGCAACCCTGAGGTCAGACCCGGGAGGCCGGAGACCCCTCCTCAAACACAAAGAGCTCGAAGGCCTAGATCAACACAAACAACCCGGCTAAAACACACACACAAACACACACACACATACGTGTCCATGCACAACAGCAAGCACAGTCACAAGACATGAGCTACACTCCACTCCGCAAACTAAAGCATTTCCTGCACAATCCTCCATAGCAACGACATACTTTCAAAGAGCTGCATGAAAACGTCTGTGAGGCATTGGCGAAGAAGCACTATTGGAATGTGTAGGATCTGATAATATACCTGGTGTTCCACTATGGATCCACATTTTATGTAAGGAAAAAGGAAATCTGTAGGGATTTACATTCAGAAATATAACTAGGACCATTTGCAACATAGTTCACAGTGACATCAAAACAAATATTTTTAATCAAATTAGCTGGTATATTATCAGAAGTTTTGGTCAGCTACAGGATCTTCTGTACCAAAGAAAATGGACCGTTAAACTTCCCCATGAAGTAGTAAGAGATTTCCCCACAGAGTAAGAGATTTACCTCAGCCACCCACATCTCCGCCTGGGAACCACAGCGACCTTCATCCCAAGGGAGGAAAGACACAAACAGGGCAGAAAGCTTATGTCTTACACACCCATTACACATTACTTTTAATAAGTGATCTACTCAAGAACAGGATAGTTGAACTTTTACTTCTGGATGGTTGTTCTTCTTTAGGAAACAGCAACACAATCTGAGATAAATGAAATCCAACTATGTAGTATATTGTCCTAAAAAGAGTAGGCACTATGCATACATGATCCTCTACATCCCTTTGTTGTACAAATGTCTGCGTCTTAATAGTAAAAACTGCATGTAAAATAAGGTTCATGGGGGGAGTGTTGGCCCAGTGGTTAGAGAGCAGGGCATTTGCGTCCTTTAGAGGCCAGAAGTACCCTGGTATAAATCCCACAGCCTGCCACTCTGGGTCCCTGAGCAAGACCCTAAGCCCAGAGCTAAGCACCAGAGCAGTTCTTGCATAAATGCTGCCATGGGCGAGCCCTTTGTCACAGTTTATGTATGAATCTAGATATATAGCTACTTATTTAGAATTAATTCCAGGTTTGACCAGTTTATATATTATGGTTTTTCCACATTTCTCAATCCAAGGTAGTTCTAATACTTAAAAAAAAAATTTGTTTTTCTGTTTTGGGAAACAGAAAAGAAGATTTATGAAACTAAAACTGTGTTTCACAAAATTTCTGTTTAGAGTAGAAACATTCAGTCCATGTTTGATCCGTTTAAGTAACTTAGATTTTGAAATAATCAAATGCAATCCAGACTCCTTAAAAGCCTGTTGAAAAGCCCTAGGGTTTTACGATATGCTGGAAACTGTGAATCAGATGTCTTCTTTGGTGTCAGCCATGTTGCCATCTTGCTTCTGTGTCTACACTTTGCAAAACATAGAGGACACCCACTCCCCATTGATCACACTGGCAAATAAAGGACAGAAAAGTTGTCTGGGGTGCATCTGATAGGTAACTGTTTTTATTTTTAGAGTGAGTGCAGTGTGGTTGAAAGGTTGTTGAGGTTTGACTGCATTAAACATGCTTACCAATCCTGGAAAATATTTCATTTTTAATGTACAAGCTGTATCTATTATCCTCAGAAGCTGGAAGTTGCATCTGATAATTAAGTCACAATAAACATAACTGTGTCACAGCTGCAAGTCAAAAACAGTGGAATTTTATATGTCCTGTTCAAAGTGACCAGAAAAGCTTCTATTAGCCTTTTATGCTAACAGTAGTTCACATTTATCAGCACTTTATGCTTATAATGAACAACATCCAGCCAATAACAATGCATTCCTCCATATTTTAAACACCAAAGGAACATGTTAACAAATCACTAGAAGTGTGAATAAGCTTCTTATGTCTGCAGCTATTTTTCTGTTTTTTAAGCACAGCAGCCATTATGGATTTTGAGGTTAGGGTTGCTTGGGGACCTCAGATTTTACACATTTTGACTTCAGTGGTCATTCTGATTTTTCCAACTTGGAGATTCCAACTTTCAAGAACAAATTAAACACATCAATATCTTTGGGCTAAATTGGGACAATGACCTGAATGTAGTCTACAACCCAAACCAAGAACAGCTTTAAAATAGATTCAGTATCTGAAGGGGCCAATTCAAGTATGTGATATATTATAAACAAGTCACTGTAAAAAAATACACACATAAGACGCTGTGGCCAGCCTAGCAATAGACGACGATTTGCTAATGCAATTTTAACAATGCCAACTAATTTAAACTTTATTTTAACTAAACAATTAAAAGTAACAAACATGGATCATAAAGGAAAGATGTGCTCCAGGTTCACTGCAGTAGTTTTGAATCCAAAAGATTATCTCCAGTTCTGCATCAAAGTAGGTGGTACCTAACCTTTATCTGATTTTTACTCAACTCAAAACAAAAAACGTATAAGAAGATGAGGTTTTTGTTGCGGTGTTTATAGGCTGACAACAGTTGGAGTTTTTAGTTTTGATGAATTTTATGAACAATTAAGGAAAACCTGGTTGATTGATTGCTGCATCACTAACCATCAAATGCAAATATAAATATAAATTGTTGCGGTCAATTTGGATCTCTTTTTACCCCTTTAATGTACATATAACACAGGTTTAAAACCATTCAGGCTGGAGTGAATGCTTGCAGACTACCTTCAGAACAAGTATACAACTTTAGTAGACTCAAGAAATTTTGATATCAGTGATCCTTCAGGTAACAAACAAATTAATTGTGATGTAGCAATAAAACGTGCATGGTCAAAAGAAAAAAAAATAATGCTTCAAACACAAACTACTAAAAAGAGAAGCACAACACATGTAAGTGAACTAGGAAATAGAGCTTGTGGCCAATTATGCTGCGTCCCAGTCTATGAATTCAGAACTCGGATCACTGAATGAAGTTGCACTAATCTTAACATGCACTCAGTGACCAGAACCACTACAAACACCAAAACACATGTATTCCTCAGTAATTTGGACTTTCAAGCACTGTAGCAACATGTACAACAAAGGAGGCGTTTCAGTACTGTGGGAAAGATTTAATGAGATACAAAGTAAGTGCAAATCTTTTATAAACTGTTTTTATTGCAGTTATTAAGAAGTTTTCACTTCTTGGCATATTGGACTTTGTGGTCAGAGTTGTCGAGAAATCTCTACATGTTCCACCTAATAACATTTGAAATTAAACATTTCTTGGTGATTGTCTTTGGTCAGAACTTTCACAGACTGAGAGAAATGCATTTTCCCAGGTTGTCAGCTTTCTTATGAGGCCAACTCGGATTATCTTGTTATCATTTGAACAGTTTTTAATGCTCTGAGATGAAACAATTTGTTTTAACGCTACATGCATGCTCAGTATGAGGGATTGCTGCAAAGTCAACGCCAGTGACTGTCCACTGTCTCTACATGCTCAACCAGGAGGAGTGAATGCTGCAAGTCACTGACTGGATGCAATCTGCTGGGTTTCCTTAGATAGAAAAACTTTTTATCCAATTTGAATAAAAAGCTAAATCTGACTGCACTGTTCAATTGTTAGGATTAATTGGAATGTATGAACCTGACTGTTGTGAAGTGCCTTGAGACAACATGTGTTGTGAATTAGCGCTATATAAATAAAACTGAATTGAATTGAAACTGAATTGAAATTGAATTGAACTGAATTGAATTAACATGAAGCTCATGAAATGTTGCAAACATAGAACGCGTTTTTCTCTCTTTTTCATTTGTTTAGCCAATTTAAGCAGATGTTTCAAGAAACTAAAGAAACTGACTAAGTCCAAGTCCGGTTGTGGCCTAATACTGTTTTAAAATGTCAGTGTCAGTGTGGTGGTTCTTAAACCCTCTATATTCTAAGGTGGTTCCTGTTACAAAACATTTGAGAACGACTGTAATAAAGCAACCCACAGTTTTGAGTCCGAACCGACTGTCTTAACATTGGGCGTAAATAGTGAGAACATAGGGAATAATTCATTCTCCAAGTTTTGTGCATACTTTATTTTATTTCTCATTGATTTTTCTATGTCTAATACAAATATGCAAAAGCAGTCCTAAATTGCCTTCTCTACGTCGGAGCTCGGCATTAAAGCAGTATGGGGTAATTTAACTCCCAGCGGCCGACAGCTGGCTCAGTTCTGCGCATCTTTGGGTTTAAGGATGGATTTAAACCTTTAAGCTGCAGCTTTTATTCTTTTTCTGCGTTTTTACCAAACTGTGACTGAAATGTAAAGCGATCTGCTGAGGGTCAGGTGATAAACTCACACAGCGGGAACAGGGAACAGTCATTAAAGTTGTAAAATTTTAAAATAATAAATATTTATATGTGTAGGCTATTACCTTTAGATGTGTCCTTGTTTTCTGCATAGAAGCGCCTCTCCTGTCCTGACTGGGACTGATCTCTATCAGCTGTCGAGGTTTTTGTGTTGGACGGGGTCCAGCCCCTCGCTTTTTTACTCACTGACTGAGGTAAAGTTATTTTTACACAGCAACTAACCGTTTCCTGAAAAGCGGATGAAGAAACAACTCCAGAAAGGTTAGGTCTAGAAATTATGAGACGCATGGCTAACATTTGGTACATCAAAAGTATGTAATTTCAATATATTATTTTAAGAATTTTTAACTTTTTTTTTATTTTAATTTTTTTTGGTCGTGGTACGATTAGTTTTATTTTGAAAGAACATGCTTTACATCCGGAATTGTCTGGTGTGACGCGTTTAACTTGGAGCACCTTGGATTCTCACCTTGGGGACGCAAAGGATAACGCACACAGGGGCGTGCGTATGCACACGCACACGACTCAAATGTGACGTCATTATTTTAAATAATGACTTTTTCCCTGAAATAACCTCGCTCCAATTCCCACAGGTTACACAAGCCTACTTCACCTCCAGTTCTGTGATTCTTCCTATTCTTATGCTAACATGTATACGCTTTCATCCAACACTTCCAACCAAGAAAGAAAAGATAAACAAGCAACTAACTAACTAGGATCAGATCCAAGTCTGTATAATGAGGATGGACTATGGGGCAGATTGTGTCACCTTGGAGAGACTGCTGTTTGTCCTTCATTCTGCTGACTGTTGGGAGGTCAACAGTGCACTGATGTCCTTTTCGTTCTGCACTGATCAGCTTACAGTGATTCAGTAGCCTGTCTCAGTTTCTCTGCAGGATTCTGCAGCTTGCAGAGTTAGCTATGAAGGGACACTTCTTTAGTCATACAGCAAAAGCATACAGATCCCTGATAAAATTCCTGTTTACTCACATCTGAAAAATTGAGACCCTGATAAATCCTTTACAGTGACATATATCCTATACTATTAAACTGAAAAACAAATCTGCTAGGAAGGGAAATATAGAAAAATAAAAAAGGTGCTGTGACCTGGTTGTAATAATTTGTCAAAACATATTTTGATTTAATTTCAGTATTCAGAATGACGGCAATTTACACCAGCAAATCTTGTGAATCTGATGAACCTGAAATAAAGTAAAGCTTTCCTTTTAGAATTTTTCTGACATTTGCTAGTTTGCAAAGGTTAGAGGTTACACAGTCACTCCGGCGAAGGATAAAAAACATGCCGACAGCATCATATACAGTCATATTCAATAAATTAGAATATTATTGAAAAGCTTATTTATATCAGTGACTCAATTCACTAAGTAAAATACATTATATACACAAACTAATGTTTTAAAGCCTGTATTTCTGTCAATTATAATGATTTTTTGCTTTTTAATTATATTTATTCAACAATAGACACAGTGTATACTGATTAAGATTCACAAAATAAATGTATAGAAAAAATATTATATCCTCAGCGCATTTTTCATATTTTGTCCGTTGCACAGGTTGATGGTCCCTAATAAACCAGAGCAAAGCCAAACAAATAAAGATAAAACAGCATAACAAGAATAACAGGTACACCATTGTTCAATATCGGATCTTTGGTTTTCCAGTAACCATGCTTTTGGGTTTTTGGTGACTAAATTGAGAGTTGGGGGTTCATATTTTATGTGGTATGGATGTGATAAAACCTTTATTCTCTGTATTTCTGGACTAAGAAGTAGGGCTGCAAGACAGTAAACCTTTCTCCAATGAAAACATCCAGGCCTGGCTAAAATCTCCCAACATCTTCCTGGTATAACATGTTAAGGTGTAAAGAGACCCAACTGGAACTTTTGGGGAGTGTCACCAAAAAGAACTCCCCTTGAAACATGGGGGTGGCAGAATCATGATCTGGGGTTACTTTTTATCCAATGGAGCTTGACGTTTTAACAAAATGGATGAGCAGTTCCAAATACCAGTCAGTTTTGACCCAAACCTTTAGGTGTCCCCTCCTTGAACCGCCACCTTAACATGGTGGAGGGGTTTGAGTGCTCGAATGATCCTAGAGGCTATGTTGTCTGAGGCTTAAATGCCCCTGGTACAGTCTCCCATGGAAAACAGGATCTGGGTGCCAGATCAGACAAAGAGCGTTCATGAGGACAATCGAGGCACGTGACGTCGCCCGGTACAGCGGAGCCGGGGTCCCATACTGAAGCCAGGCCTGGGGTCGAGACTCGTCAGAGAGCGCCTGATGGCCGGGTTGCTCCCCCAGTTTTCCCATCACCAGCAGGGGGAACCATGAGGGACCGGTGCAAAGAGGACGAAGGTGGAGACCTCGACGGCCCGATCTCTGGATGCTTAGGCTTGCTCTAGAGATGTGGAATGTCACCTCGCTGGTGGGGAAGGAGCCTGAGCTTGTCTAGAAATAGTCGGGCTCACCTCCATGCACAGCGTGGGCTCTGGAACCCAGCTCCTCAAGACAGGTTGGACTTTCTTCTACTCTGGAGTGGCCCGCAGGGAGAGGCGGCAAGCTGGGGTGGGTTTGTTTGTTGCCCCCCAGCTCAGCCGTCTCGTGTTGGGGTTTATCCCAGTGGATGAGAAGGTCACATCCCTGCACCTTCGGGTCGGGGACAGGTCTCTGACTGTCGTTTCAGCCTACGGGCCAAGTGGTAGTGCGGAGTACCCTGCCTTCTTGGCGTCCCTGTCGGGGGAGCTGCACAGTGCCCCTCCCGGGGACTCTGTTATTCTGCTGGGGGACTTCAACGCCCATATAGGAAAGGACAGTGACACCTGGCGGGAATGGTCTCCCCGATCTGAATCCGAGTGGTGTTTCATTATTGGACTTCTGTGCTAGTCACGGATTGTCCATAATGAACACCATGTTAAAGCATAGGGATGTTCATCAGTGCACTTGACACCAGGACACCCTAGGCAGGAGGTCGATGATCGACTTTGTTGTCGTTTCTTCAGACCTTCGGCCACATGTTTTAGACACTCGGGTGAAGAGAGGGACTGGGCTTTCCACTGATCCCACTCTTCAGCCTCCCTGGTAAGACGTATGCCAGGGTATTGGATAGGAGAGCCAGCCAATAGTTGACCCTCGGCTTCAGAAGGAGCACTGTGGTTTTCGCCCCGGCTGTGGAATACTGGATTAGCTCTACACCCTCTGCAGGGTACTTGAAGCTTCATGAGAGTTTACCCAACCGGTCCACATGTGTTTTGTGGACCTGGAGAAGGCATTCGACTGTGTCCCTCATGGTGCCCTGTGAGGGCTGCTCCAGGAGTACGCAGTCAGGGCCCCTTTATTAAGGAACATCCGGTCTCTGTACAAGCAGAGCAGGAGTTTGGTCCGCATTGCCAGCACTAAGTCAGACCTGTTCCCTATGCATGTTGGACTCCGGCAGGGCTGCCCTTTGTCACCGATCTTTTTCATAACTTTTATGAACCGCCCCATGCACTAAGGAGGTTTGCAGCTGAGTGTGAAGCGGCTGGGATGAAGATCAGCTCCTCCAAGTCCTAGGCCATGGTTCTCGACTGGAAAAGGGTGGCTTGTCCTCTTTAGGTTGGAGGGGAGGTCCTGCCTGAAGTGGAGGAGTTTAAGTGTCTTGGGATCTTGTTCACGAGTGAGGAGAGAATGGAGTGGGAGATCAGTGTGGCTGCCACAATAATGGGGACGCTGTGCCGGTCCATTGTGGTGAAGAGAGAGCTGAGCCGAAAAGCGAAGCTCTCAATTTAGTCAGTCTACGTCAGTCTACGTTCCTAGCCTCACCTTTGGCCATGAACTTTGGGTTATGACTGAAAAAACGAGATCCCGAATACAAGTGGCTGAAATGAGCTTCCTCCGTAGGGTGGCCGGGCACTCCCTTAGAGATAGGGTGAGGAGCTCGGCCATCCGGGAGGGGCTCGGAGTAGAGCCGCTGCTCCTCCACATCAAGAGGAGCCAGTTGAGGTGGCTCGGGCATCTATACCGGATGTCTGCTGGACTCCTTCCTCGGGAGGTGTTCCAGGCACGTCCCACTGGGAGGAGGCCCAGGGGATGGCCCAGGACAGACTGGAGGGACTATGTCTCTCAGCTGGCCTGGGAACGCTTTGGGCTCCCCCCGGAGGAGCTGGAGGAGGTGTCTGGGGAGAGGGACGTCTGGGTGTCTTTGCTGAGTCTACTGCCTCCGTGACCCGGTCCCGGATGAAGCGGAAAACAATGAGTACGAGTACCTTTAGGTGTCTGCTAGGAAGCTGAAGATGATGAGGGATTTCATTTTTCAACATCCCAGTTAGTCCAAACCCGAATCAACAAAAGAATACCTTTATGAGAGGGAAATTAAAGCTTTGGAATGCCCTAGTCAAAGTCCAGAAATAATTCTGACAAGAAATCTAAGAGGTGACCCAAAGAGGACTGTGGACAAGAGATGTCCTCACAATCTGATCAGGAGAACTATGGCAAGGAAGAGTCAACAACTGCTAGAAGTCAAGATGTGGGATACTGATAGATTCCTATTTAGGAAGACTGACTGACTGAATCAAAAGCTGGTTTTAAAGTATTAGTTTAAGGGTGTGCAGTTATTTCACCAGGATTTTGCACCTTTTCTGTTATTTTTTCTCACAGATTTGTTTGTTTTTTAGTCAAATTATACAGGATGTATATGTTACATAAAAGGTGTGAAACATATGGAAAAGGTTCATCATAAAGTAATACTTTAAAGCAAACATGCAGACCTGGTTCATGCAGTTCTCTGTAGATTCACTGTCATTTTGTTCTGCTGAATTTCTCTTAAAACTTCAACTCATCCACAGTTACGCTGAAATAAATAATTTTGCAAGTTGTTGTGCTCAGGGACCAGACTAATGACTGGTAACAATACACGCCAATAAGGATGTATTTCTCTACATTTCCTTAGCGTTTTGTAATTAAACACTAAAGGACACATTCAAAAATAGATGCTGTTGAGTGCTGTGAGTGAATGATTTAATGAGACACAACTTACTGCAGCTATCAAAATGCTTTACATACAGAGCAAACTTTTTGGGGTTTGAGGTTTGGGTGGGTTAGGAAACTCCAGCTTTTCAAGTCAAAATGACTATGAGGAGATCCCGGTTAATTTTTTTTATCAACTCGTCACATGCTGATTCAGGAAGACTTGATGTAATCTGGTTGATTTCATTAGAAAACCTTTTGCCAATTAGCATTATGAACTGAATCTATATATTTGACTGGATTGATTTGATTACATATTTCAGTTTATAAACTCGATCTGTTTGTCGTGTAAAGTGCATTGAGATGACTTTTGTTGTGAATTGGTGCTATATAAATAAACTGAATTAAATTGAATTGGATTGAACACATCACCAATTGCAAGTCAGAAAACCAGAAAAATTTGCTAACTGTTGAGCTTAGGTCAAGCTGGTGAGGAATTCCAAATTTCCATGTCAGTTTTCCTCGTTAGCACTCTCCAAAAGTAAGAGTGCTAACTTAACACCCTTGTCTTAATCAGACATCTAACCACTCAGAGAACAGAATAGAGTTCATATACAGGGGTTGGACAATGAAACTGAAACACCTGGTTTTAGACCACAATCATTTATTAGTATGGTGTAGGGCCTCCTTTTGCGGCCAATACAGCATCAATTCGTCTTGGGAATGACATATACAAGTCCTGCACAGTGGTCAGAGGGATTTTAAGCCATTCTTCTTGCAGGATAGTGGCCAGGTCACTACGTGATACTGGTGGAGGAAAACGTTTCCTGACTCGCTCCTCCAAAACACCCCAAAGTGGCTCAATAATATTTAGATCTGGTGACTGTGCAGGCCATGGGAGATGTTCAACTTCACTTTCATGTTCATCAAACCAATCTTTCACCAGTCTTGCTGTGTGTATTGGTGCATTGTCATCCTGATACACTGCACCGCCTTCAGGATACAATGTTTGAACCATTGGATGCACATGGTCCTCAAGAATGGTTCGGTAGTCCTTGGCAGTGATGCACCCATCTAGCACAAGTATTGGGCCAAGGGAATGCCATGATATGGCAGCCAAAACAGGAGAGTTGAGGTGCACATTTAATTCTGCCGTGATTTGGGCAGCCATGGTTTTATGTTTTTTGGATACAATCCGGGTTAGCACCCAAACATCCCTTTCAGACAGCTTCCTCTTGCGTCCACAGTTAATTCTTTTGGATGTGGTTCGTCCTTCTTGGTGGTATGCTGACATTACCCTGGATACCGTGGCTCTTGATACATCACAAAGACTTGCTGTCTTGGTCACAGATGCGCCAGCAAGACATGCACCAACAATTTGTCCTCTTTTGAACTCTGGTATGTCACCCATAATGTTGTGTGCATTTCAATATTTTGAGCAAAACTGTGCTCTTACCCTGCTAATTGAACCTTCACACTCTGCTCTTACTGGTGCAATGTGCAATCAATGAAGACTGGCTACCAGGCTGGTCCAATTTAGCCATTAAACCTCCCACACTAAAATGACACGTGTGTCAGTTTCATTGTCCAACCCCTGTATATGTGGTGCTTTGAGTGACGACTAATTTAATCTAAATGTAGAAGTGCTAGAATCCAGGCTTATTAAAGGCATCTGAGTTGCAGTTTGAGGTCTGCTTATCTTATATGTCAAGATTTTCAGTTACTGCTATCCACTACAGATTTGTTTAACCAGTAAACAAAAAGTAAACTTAAAATCAAATGTTGCACCAGTTTACTTCAGGCATTTATAAATAGAAAATGAATGTCATGGTAAAATAGATAGCTGATAGGTTAATATTTTAAGAGTGTTTCATAGACGGACGGACGGATAGATAGATAGATAGATAGATAGATAGATAGATAGATAGATAGATAGATAGATAGATAGATAGATAGATAGATAGATCGATCGAAGCTGTCCCAGACCCCAACCCTGCAGTGGCCCCTCAGGAAGGGACAATATTTGCTCCAGAACAGTGTCGTGCTCATATCTGCCACCAACATGAAATGAGAATCCTCACTCTGGCTGCTGGTGTTTTCCATCACCTACATCAATGCTGTATTTAGGGTACAAACTTAAGCAGCAACCCATTGTTATCAGGATCTGAGAGCAGATAAAACACATGAATGTGTTTACACTCCAAGCACATAAGGATGTGGGAAAGAAGTGATGAGTTACCACTCAAAACAGCGTGGAGATAGGTGACCTACAGGACATGCCCACTAACAGTCTATTAAACTGTTTTTAGTAGATTCAATCGATATTTACAACACATCACTAGACTCTTGGATTTATTATTAAGGAAGGTATTTACTGCCCGGCTCTGCATGTTATGCATTTGGCCCTCACTAAATATTGCAAATTACACTGGCCTTACAGGACATTTTTATCCAACTCCATACTAATGGGAGTCTTCTTGGTCTAAATGCGGTAGGATGCTTCCAACAAGGAGAAACAACCCCATACATCCATTATATCAGGATGCTTCACTGTTAGCACCACATAGGACTCATGGTTCCTCTCACTGGTTCTTCTGCAGATGTTCAAAAGATTCAGGCATCGTTGTATTTCCTGCTGAATTTCAGTCTCTCCTTGGTGTTTTTCATGGACAGAAGTGACTTCTTTGCTGTCCTGTATGTCCAAAGGTGTTCTGCACTCACCCCCATCTGCAGCCAATGTTGATCAAGCTCTGCACTGGTAACAACATGACTCTGCATCAGGAGGAGGACATCCTGGTGTTTGCTGGAAACTCTTGAATGTCCTGAAACATTCCTTACTGAAGCTGAGCGTCTCTCTTGAGTTATTGTTGATCAATATTTTTTTCTATATCTGCAATATTCTTACCAGCACTTTCCTGCAAGTAAGGTAATTTTGATGCAAAGCAATGATGCCTGCAGGCTTTTCCTTTGGATGTAACCATTGGAAACACAAGTAGACTATGATTTAAAGAATATTTGTTGCTTTTTTACATCAATTGGTTTGCTAATTAGATTAAGAATGTGGTTTCTGAGGGACCCTCAAACAGCTTCACCAGTGCTGTTGATATGACGACAAAGAAATCTCTTTGCAATAAATATACATACGTTTTATATGAGCTGCTTATATCCTTATATGCATACGGTATTCCCTTTAGGTGCACTTCTTCAAAGAAATGTGTTAAAGCTTACACCAATCTTGTGAAAATTACCACTGAGACGAGAAGAATAAAGCAAACTGTAATATTTTAGTGAAGAGCTCCAAAGCTCCACAAACATTCTGCAGGCAAAGTTATGTGTTTTTATTGTATAATGCAATTACACAGAGGTTATTAATAAAAGCATATCTAAAAAAGATGCTTTTATTAATACCCATAAATAAATCAGATTATAAGAACTAATAATAGAAATAATGTGAAACACATCTGAGGTATAACACTGAGTTTTAATAATGATATTGCAGAATGGTCAATCTGATAAAATAACCTATAACACATCTATACAATTACAATGAATTACACAACACAAAAGCCTTAAAAGTACTTCAGTAAAAAAAGGAAATCTCAAGTTTTGCATTTTGTTTGCATGAAACAGCACCATCTAGTGGATCAGAAGGTTACTACTAGCAGGCAGATTAACAGAAATTTCATCCTCAACAGTGTTAACAGGTGTTTAACGACACATAAAACACATACGGATTAAAGGCTTAAAGGAGCTTCTCAATACATCAGAAAATCCCTGAAAAGCTTTTTTGTTCATAAAATCAACAAGTAAAACCACATGGTTTTCACTGTCTTAGGTATCGCTAAGAAAACTATTCTTATGAACTGGAAAAATAAAAATGTTCTTAGTATAAACCAGATTGTTGGATTAGATAAATCTGGAGACAGCCTCTTGGCTTCATCCTGTGGGGCATTGTTGCTGATACAGGGAGTTGTCTGGGTTTGGGGCATCAGGGGTGTCCCTGGGTTGGGGTCGCTGGGGGGTCTGGCAGCGGGGGCTGTGGCTCTCGACGGGATTGGGTTTTGTTGGCTCCCTGGGGTTACATCTGGTGGCTGCATACAATGTTTTTTGGGGGCCTATGCTGGCAGACATAGGTTACTGGCCTGGTGGCCCCGCTCCTCCTGGGTAGGTCTGGGGTGGGCTCGGGGTTCCTGGGGCGTGTCGCCCCTGGGCTGGGTCCTGGGGGTTTTGGGTCCTGGGGGGTATGTCGTCGGGTTTTGGGCCGGTGCATGTACTGGCGCCCGGCCCTGGCCTGGAGGTCTTCGGTGCATTGGTGAGCTTAGGGACCTCCTAAACTGGAGGGGAGGTACCATCTGATTGCAGGTGCTCTCTCCTTCAAGGAGTGCATTCTACTGGTGGGGATGCATCTATGCAGTGTGGGCTTTGAGTACAGATTAAAAAATTTGAAACTTTTGAACCATAAGGAATAATTACATAGTGATATATTTAAGATGTTTATTTCTGTTAATTATGGCTAACCAGTAAATTAAAAACCCAATTAAAACTAGAAATATTACATCTGGCACACCCCTGACCCCACTGAAATTGACAAAGGAAGGAGAAAAACAACTAGACTGTTGCTCAGTGGTCAAAAGTTCTCTTTCAGATAAAAGTAAACTTTGCTTTTCATTTGGAAATCAAGGTCCCAGAGTCTGGATGAAGAGTGGAGAGTCACACAATCCCTGTTGCTTGACGTCCAGTGTGAAGTTTCCATAGTCAGGGATGATTGGTGGAGCCATGTCATCTGCTGGTGTTGATCCACTGGGTTTTATCAAGTCCAAAGTCAGAGCAGTTATCTGCCAGGAAACCTTAGAGGACAATCTTTCCCTCTGCTGGAAAGCTTTATAGTGAGATGTACCTGCACCCTTCAATATGCTGATAATTCTGGTAGAAATTGGTTTTATTGCTCTTTTTTAATACTTAAATCAGAGAAACTGAACTTTATCAGTACTGATGTGAACATGCTCAGGGAGGACTGTGGCAGAAAACCTTTGCTTGTGTGTTAACACTGGCTCAAAATAAGGTAGCCAGTGGTCATAAAACTGGCCAGTAGTTTTTAATAAAATATAATTGTAAAACCTGAAGCTTCTCCTCAGAACTTCAAAAACTGAGCAGTGAATTATGTTGTCTAATGTGCCTTTGTCCACATTTTCCCTCAGTGACAAAAATACTGAAATACTTTTACAAATGATCAGATTCTGATTACTTTGCAATTATCATGTTAAAAAAGTTTGTGGGAAATCATAAACGTTCCTGGAAATATCTCCCAACACGCTTTTCTTTCGATCGGCTTAGACCTGTGCACAGTTGCCCAGTTTTTGGGCTTAGTGTGTTTCTGCTCTTACTGATGATATACCTAAGGTAAATTTGTTGTTAATTTAGTTGATTTAAAAATAATGACGGAATATCAACATTAAACCTAATTAACCATTGTTTCTTTACCGGATGATCATCTTCAGCCGTTTCATCTGTTTCTGCCTGGATTTCTAGCTTTAACTTCACAAACTGACAGCTGGTCAGTGAGTATCCTCCATGATTTGGGTGAAGTTTTCTCCTGTGTACAGGCCATAGTGCAGCGTATCTTTCTGCGCAGCAGCCCATGCCATTTGCCGGCTGGAGAAGCGAGCAGCCCAGTTGCCCTGTGGGTCCACGGTCACGACCCCTCCCAGCCCCCCGACCCTGGACTTCATGTGGGCCAGGCCCAAATCACTGGCGGCTTCAGGTGACTGGCCTGAGCAGAGAAGAGAGGAGAACGTGCTGTAAAACACAGGAAGACAGTCAGTCAGAGAGCCTCAACTAAGCTTCTTATGAATTAACACTTTCATTTGCTCCAATTCAGACAAGAGACAAGTTCTGCGGTTCAGTTATATGCAGTCAGAGTTTAACACAGTCATCCAGTCTGGTGTGTTGCTTGTTTTAGTGTAACAGCAAAGCTTCTTGTTTAGCATCACAAACCTACAGGGGTTGGACAATGAAACTGAAACACCTGTCATTTTAGTGTGGGAGGTTTCATGGCTAAATTGGACCAGCCTGGTAGCCAGTCTTCATTGATTGCACATTGCACCAGTAAGAGCAGAGTGTGAAGGTTCAATTAGCAGGGTAAGAGCACAGTTTTGCTCAAAATATTGAAATGCACACAACATTATGGGTGACATACCAGAGTTCAAAAAATTGAACTATTGATGAACTCAGACCCGAACCTCCAAAGGCACATGAAGTCACCAAGCCAGCCTTCTATCACCTAAAGAACATTTCCAGGATTAAAGATCTAATGTCCCAGCGGGATCTTGAAAAACTCATCCATGTGTTTATCTTCACAGGTCTGCCTAAAAAGCCCACCAGACAGCTGCAGCTGATCCAGAACGATGCTGCCCATGTCCTCACTAAGAATTAAAAAGTGGAGCACATCACCCCAGTTTCAAAGTCCTTCCATTGTCTTCCTTTATCTCAGAGAATAGACTTTAAAAAAACGTCTGTTAGTTTATAAGTCACTGAATAGCTTAGCAACAAAATACATTAAATATTTATTGTTGTTGTATCAACCTTCCAGACCACTCAGGTCTTCTGGTTCAAGTCTACTCTGCATCCCAGAACCAGAGCCAAACATGGAGAAGCAGCTTTTAGTTCTTATGCTCCACAGATCTGGAACAAGCTTCCAGAAAACTGCAAAAATGCTGAAACTCATTCAATTTAAGGTGGTGCATAGGTGGCACTTTTCTCCATGGTAGGGAGGTTCCATGCACCCCTCTTACAGCAGTGTTTGGAGTGAGGTTAAATTAAATGTTTAAAATAAATTAACAAAGTTGTCAACTGGGGACAAAGGTTATTTGGAAATTTTCACCTTAAAACTGAGCGAGGCAGACCTCGCTGTGTGCAGTAACAAGTAGTTCGCTGCAGAAGACCCCTCCTCGACTGATTGGCTGAGCTTGGCACTCCTAACAATAGTTAGGGGGAAGGTTACAGAGCGCCGAGAGGGCTCTGACTCTTGGTCAAGACGTGAATAATTTTAAAGGAATATTCCGCCATTACCCAGACAGGTAACGGGCCAGAAGGGTTCTACAGAATTTCCTCCTCCCCAGGGAGAAACGTTTGATTGTATAGTGAAGTAATGTGGTTTGAAAAGCACTGAATGCATTAATGAATGGGTAAAAGATGTAAATTTTCCTGCAGAAGGTTCGTTTAGTCTTACGATTTTACAAAACAGTTGAGGTCATTAATTTCAATCTGTAGTACAACTTTTCTTTACTTTCCTTTATTATGCCGCTTTTTTGTTGTTAGATGTTTTTTTGTCATCATATTAACCCCTTTAAATTGTCTTGTTGCTGAAATGGGCAATACAAATACACTTGCCTTTCCTTGCCATATATTTTGACTCTGTGTGGATATAAGAAAATCTATAAACACAAACTTGTTTAAAAATGGACATGTATGTCCATGATGAGTGTCTGCAACTGTAAATATATGTATCTTAGCTGTTGAAAAGGTGCTTAAATAACATGATATAAATATTTTGCAGAGCCCTCAGTGATCTGAACACATCTGGACAGGCTCTTTGTTAAGCCACTGTGTTAGTGTGTATGTGAGTGTTACCTTGCTCCATGTAGAACAGGATGTGCCTCGCCAGCGTAACCTTCATGATAGCTTCTCCGTGGCCTGTAGTTGAAACTGCTCCTGACATGTTATCAGCATAGCCTCCACTGCCTGACACAACATCACAACACTAATATGGATGCATGTTTCAGACTCATATTTACTCTTTACTTTTGTTTAAACTTCCAATAAACTGTTACCAGTGTCCAGTGTTAGAGCTGCACTGTTATTCTCACGTCATGTCATTCATGCAGCTTCAGGTTCGCAGTTTTAGTCTGCTATTGCTGTCTGCCTCTAGCATAAAGAAAGTCCAAGGCGGATAATTCTTTTCAGGAAATGGAAGATGTTGTTTTTTTTCAAAAGCACCATCCAACACATGTGAGCCTACAGAACATTTTTGTTTTAGACCAAAGTTGAAATCCGACTGTGTGATTTGTTTACCAACTAATCATATAAGACAACAGTGCAGATCTACTGGTTAAAGTTTAACAGACTCTTAAGAAAGCACAGCACCTAGCTATAAAAACGTCAGATCTGAATACATTTATTGTTCTACAAGGATAAGAACTAAAGAGGTCTTTATTTTAAAAGGGATCTAACCACAAGTGTTAAGAAATGTCAGGATTTATCAAACAATAATGAAGACAAATGGAAAAGCCCTGTAAAATAAATAAGTCTGTTGGGACCACAGCCATGGGTACAAAATTAATGGCCAGTAAGAACTTTTCTGGAACTTTCTAAATAAATCACATTTACCTACTTCCAGCACAACCAGAAACAGGGAATAACAGCGGACTTCCCGTGACGTCACTGTCCGAATAAAACCCCCACTTTTGCAACAAACTGACCTCTTCCACGCAGGTCTCCAATGGAACTGGACAGAGGGACACAGCGGGCTAATGTCTCTTTGCTGGCAAACAGACATAACTCTTCAAACTGGATTCAAGAGTGTCATACGATCACGCGATCATATGCACTAAGTTATGTAGGAATGAATTGCTGTTTGTGTATCCGGTATTCATTCATGAACGGGGTAATTAAGGTACAAGTGTTGCTTGACTTTCTCTCTGAGGTCTACAGAAGCAAACTGTGTTCCATAGAGTTCCCAGCAGAGACCCTGTCTCTACAATGCCGAAAGAGAAAGCCGCCCCACCCCACAGCTACGGAGGTTAGCAAGTTAACCCTTTGTTCACTGTGGATGCTTTCTTCAACTTCGTTGCCCCGGACAACTTTTCCTCAGCATGGTTCACATAAGAGGTTGTGTTTTGGGCAGAGAGAAGTAGATTAGAATGAAATAATCAAAAAAAGTTTTGTTTTATGACGTTTGGTTTTGTTTATATTGAAAACTCTATCTTAGTGCTAGCAGATTAGCTGTAAGCACATGTGCTCAGTTTGTGTGTTCTGTGCTTGATTTTTTTTTAAAGTTAAGACAAACTTTATTTAAAGGGTGATTTCAAACACAGAAGATCGGCCATAACGGCACGTCCACGCTTATGCATTTTAACCCTTTTATTAATGGTATTTTAATGGTTTGTGTTTGATTGTGATAAGCTATAAGCTTCTTTTGTTAGCTTTCCTTAATAATATCTCTTTAAATATTATTTTAATAAATAAAGGCAGCTAATATCCTAAGTCCAAAACAAACTTTTTCAGTGATTTTAATGAGCTTTTATCTGTGATATGTGTTGATTATGACTGTTTAATTATTGTGGGAGACTTCAACATTCACATGGACAATCCTGAAGAAAGAAGTGCAATAGCTCTATGTGACACTCTTAGAAATTTTGGTTTGACTCAACATGTTAAACAGCAAACACACAAACAGGGACATATTTTGGACTTGATCATCACTAAGGGTCTAAACATTTCCAATGTGTCTGTAACTGATGTTGCTCTATCTGACCACTTTTCTGTTATTTTTGAAAGCATCATCTCCAATGGCTCAGTTTGCCTAAGACACATGATAAGAAAATGCATCTTTAAGGACGGTGCTGCTGAAACTTTTAACCAGATTTACTCTTCTAGCTCCACTATGCCCTGTAACACTGTAGATGAGCTGGTAGATAACTTTCATTCTAAAATCTCGGACATCATGGATTCAATTGCTCCAATTAAAGTGAAAGTCATTTCTGGGAAGAAAATGTTTCCATGGAGAAGTGCTCCACCAGTCAGAAGTGAAAAACAGGAGTGGCGAAAGACTGGACTCCAGGTTCACTATATTATCTATAAAGAGAGACAATACAGATATAACCTACAACTGAAAAATGCAAGGGAATCTTTCTTTTCTGAGATCATCAGCAAAATCATTAACAATGCTCGTGTATTATTTGCCACGGTCGACCGGTTAACAAACCCTCCTGTAACTGTAGCATCTGAACTCTACTCTACCAGGGCCTGCAATGAATTTGCTAAATTCTTTACTGAAAAAACCCAAAAGATCAGAGGGGCAGTCAGCACATCCACATCAACTCCAGTACCAATGTTGTCTCCAACTAGAACTGATTTCGACAAAATTTCCCAATTTCACCAAATAAACTACAAAAACTTAGAAGAAATCGTTCACCAACTAAGCTTTTCTTCCTGCCATCTCAATGTTTTACCCACAGCTTTCCTTAAGAAAGCTTTGCCTGTAATAACATCTGATTTAACACAAATAATAAACACGTCCCTTTTGTCAGGTGTTTTCCCCCAGGCCCTGAAAACAGCAATTATCAAACCTCTATTGAAAAAGAGCAACTTGGACAAGCTACTACTGCAGAACTACAGGCCTATATCAAACCTCCCCTTCATCAGCAAGATAATTGAAAAAGCTGTTTTTCAGCAGTTAAACAACTTCCTAACAACGACCAACCGCTTCGATGTCTTCCAGTCAGGCTTCCTGCTCACCACAGTACAGAGACTGTTCTTGTCAAGTTGTTCAATGACATCTGTATAAATGCAGACTGTGGAAGAACCACAGTGCTGGTATTATTGGACCTTAGTGCAGCATTTGACACTGTTGATCACTCCATTTTATTAGAGCGCCTGGAAAACCGGGTCGGCCTTTCTGGCACAGCACTCAGTTGGTTTAAATCCTACTTGAAGGACAGGGACTTTTTTGTGTCAGTAGGTAATTTTACATCAGAGACCACAAAAATCACACGTGGCGTTCCCCAAGGGTCCATCTTAGGGCCCCTTCTATTCAATATCTACATGCTCCCCCTAACTCAGATTTTAATAAACAACAATGTAAGTTATCATTACTATGCAGACGACTCACAGCTATACGTTACGATGCCGCCAGGTGATTATGAACCCATTCAAGCTCTGGGTATATGCTTAGAAGAAATCAATGCATGGATGGGCCACAAATTTCTTAACCTGACTCAAAACAAAACTGAAGTAATAATTTTTGGACCAAAGGAAGAGTGGTTAAAAGTTAAAACAGCTTAGAACAGCTCGCAAACCACCAATCAGGCTCGAAACCAGGGTGTAGTGATGGACTCAGACCTGAACCTTCAGAGTCACATAAAGACAGTAACAAGGTCGGCCTTCTGTCACCTAAAGAACATCTTCTTGCTGAAAAGTGCTATATAAATATACTTGACTTGACTTGACTTAATAAAACACCGTTGAGAATTAGTCATCCAGAAGGTTGGTTTTATTCAGCAAATCATTCTTTAAAATATTATTTTATTAAAATAATGTTTTATCTGATCTTGCATTTTGAATGTTTGTCTAAAGGTATGCCAATTATTGCTTAAGTTAGTTCCAAGACCATTTTAACTTCATTTCCAGATTCTTCAAGATAATCCTTGGTTCTCAAACAAAACTAACACTGCATGGTAATGTTGCATAACTCTTTCGGTCATAGTTTTCAACCATCTTTGATCAACTTGTTTATATTGTACACAGCCCATTAGTCCTCCTTATTCTTTCATTCTGCTTGGTAGTTTAGTTGGGTTGTTTTAGTATAGTAAAGAGTTTGTTGATTGAAATATGTTTGACTTGAGTTGACTTATTTTTGTTAATAAATTCTTGCATTTTAAGAAATTGTTTGAATTCATTCTGTGTGTGTACAGAGTTTTGCTGTTCAATAATGTCAGAGCTTGGCTCATCCCTTTCAATTTTGTCCTAATACCATCGCCTTATTTGGCTGGTATTCGCAGGACAACCCTTAACAGACCGAAATATTATTTAATAAAATATAAAAGTATTAATATTAAATAATATATTCATATTCATAATCACAACAAGTGAAACCTTCCTGCCTCAAGAGGATTTAAGACAGAAAGTAGCAGCCAGGTGATGCTGATTGAATGCATTCGATGACTGATCATCATCATTGTAAACAGCTCTGAAAAGCAGGCATTTATGCAATTTGCTGCTCTGGAGCAAACAGTTGTCTGTTGATACAATGCCAGGCTGGAAAGATATCAGCAATAATATTAGAGATGCAAATACCTTGCACAACAATCTGGGGAGTTTTGTATCCACAGCATCTGGGCACCTTGCAGACATTAAGTAAACGGCCAAATTGTCTGTATACCAAAGTATTCTGGAGTGAAATGTTAGGACATCTGTCCAGTCAAAGTTCAGACCTCAACCTGATTGAAAAGCTGCGGTGGGACCTTAAGAGAGGTGTGCAGAAACACATATCTGCAAATCTCTATGAAAGATGTAAGAAATGGATAAAGTCAGACAACTAGCTGTTGGATCATAGGGTGTACTAAGTTTATCACACCAGCTTTCCATTTCAAATTCATCTTTATTTGATAAAAACAATGACAGTGAGGTATCTGTAGTGTACTTTGTGCAGCTGAGGTTCCATTTAAATATTTTAGCAACTTGGTAAGGACCAGATAATGTCTATTATGATCTGAATCCATGACAGAAGGTGTGAGAACTGACCTATGCATGGGGTGTCGCCCACCCGGCCTTCCATCTTGTTTAACAGTCCACCAGTGGAAGTTGCACACGCTACATTCCCATCAGTGTCGACTGCCACCGCTCCAACTGTCCCCATTTTCCCCCTAAACAACAAAACAAATCAGTGGAGATGTATTTAGATCAACACAAAATATTAATATGAACACTCCACATAATTTAAACATCAAGTTCGAATGAAGAAAGGAACATTTTGGCTTTGTTTACTCAATGTTTATATTTCTAACACAAAATGTAAGGAATTTTTTCATGCAGCACAGTCTGCTTCAGTGATAAATGATGGGACCAACTTCAATATTACTGTTACTATTCATTAATTATCATTACTTTAATGTTGACGAATGTTAAAGAGGAGGCAGAAGCAGAAGACGTTTCTAACGGTCTAAATATGTTACAAGCACAGGTCAAGCAGTGATAAAATGCACGGCTGTAGATCATGTTAATGGTCTTTTTTGTTTGTTCAATTTCTCTGTTCTACTTCCCCACACAAACTGGGAAAAAGGGCTTTTGTTATCTCGTCTCCATCTACATGGAACATGTTGCAAAAAGCCTGGGAATTCACTGAGCTTACTTCATTGAGCACATTTAAGTCCAGCCTGAGAGCACTAGAGATGACCTCCATGAGCTGTCATTTTATATGTCATTTTAATTGTTGCTGAGGTTCTTAATCTCAAAGGGACTTTCCGGGTTAAATAAATAAAGAAAAATCTAAGGTCCACTGTTTTGCATAAAATTCCACATAGCAGATGTTAAATGTTTCAATATTGTGAGTTTGACCAAAAATAAACAAAAAGACATCAATACAATTATCTCAAATACTTACAATTGAATGGTTTAAAAATATCACTACATTTTGCTTTTAATGAAATGTAGAAGAATTTCCAAAGTATTTAGTTTTACATTTGGCACTCCACAGGGTTGGCATCTGGTTCCAGGTTCTTTTTCCAGCGCATGCGGGAGTACTCAGTGATGAGGGACTCCTGAGGCACCTCAGGTATACCCATGAAGTGAGCAAACTGAGAGGCACCTTCAGCTGTCAGACATGCGTGACTGGTCTGAAGGAGGGATCAGAGATCGCATTTGTGAAATACGTTTGCACAGCAAATCATTGCTGAACACACAGACGTGACTTTTAGGCCACGGTGCAAACATTGCTGCAGCTTTACTGATCCTTTCTCTTTTGAAAGCAGATGGAGAATAACTTTGCAGAGTGTATTTGAACAGTTGTATAAAAGTTGATAAAAAATAAACAAAAGCATGCAGCTAATATCACCTTCTCCATAACAAGTCTGGCCAACTGAATCGGGTTAGCTATGTTGCGGACAGCAGACACGGCTCCGCTGCTCAGCGTTTTCCCATCCATCACGAGGGCATCCATCTCCACCTCTCCCTTAATATTCAGCACTGATCCACACCCTAAAAAAATATTTCAGAAATTACTGACTTTGGGGACAAATCTGCTACCAGCTGTCAACAGTTTAGGAAGGGAGACCAGTTTTTTGTTTTGAAGATTCCACATTTTGGTATTTTGTTAGCTGCTGGCCCACATTTCATTGTTTTGTCATTTTAAACATTTCCTTATCACTTTAACCTTGACAGGGCTCCTTCATAGTGGAAAAAATGCCAATCATGATCTGATCTCCTTGTTGCTCTTGGAGGACACTTTGATGGCAATCTTTCATCATGGAAGTGTTTTTGGGAGGCACAAAAATTAGAAAGAAGTCCACTTCCTTAGATGAGAAGAAACCCCTACATGAATTTGATCTATGACAGAATCGCCTTCTTTGCTGCCGTTCTTGTCACAGCCCATGGTCAAAAAGTGTTCTCTTCTCTGTGGATACAGACATGCTCCTACCCATCTGGTGCTGACGTTAAGCAAGCTCTGCATTGGTGGCAACAAGATTCTATAATCACTCAGTCCTAAGGAGACTGTGCTGGAGCTTACTGGACTCTGATGGATATCCTTAAGCTTCTCCAGTACAGCACAAGCTCTCATCTTGAAGCTCTGGAGGATGCACAGAACTGCTTTTTTAGCTTACCTGCAGTTTTCTGATGATGCACAAAACCGCAGGTATTCTTAGCAGCAGATACCTGCATGGGTGGCGGTTCTGATGCAAAGCAATAATACGAGGTAATTATTTAGAACATAAGAAGTCATTATTTAAAGGACTCTGTCAGCTAATTCAGAGTGATAGAGTTATTTTAGCTGTAATCACCTTTAAACAATGTGAATTGTTACCACAATAGCAACTTTGAACGTTTTCAACAGCCACTGCCAAACTTGGTCTTTGTTTAGAATGATTCAGTTAAACAATTTATTAGGATGGATCAGTGTCCATATATCTAACTGTATATATCTTTCTGCTGCATAGACATATTGAAATAGCTGCATAAACAGTTCCTGTAATTAGCTAGTTCTAGGTGGCAATCTTATTTTTACAATACCTGCATTGAAAGATGGATTATTCTCCAGTAGCATCACAGCGTCCACCACGGCATCCATACTGCTGCCCCCTCGCTTCAGGACTGCATATGCTGATTGCGCTGCAGAGCGCACACCTGAGGTGGACCGTTCTGAGCGCTCTTTGGGGATATGACCCGCTCCACCATGGACAACCACAACTGGCAACATGTCAGTCCCCTAAAAAAAGAAATCTCATATTTCAAATCTGTTAAAAATATCTATTTATAAATTCAGTGACAGTAAAAAAAACATAAGTACAAGTGCACCTTGAAAGTAAACCAAAATATTCTAAAGTCAAATGGGAGGTGAACTCTTTGTTTATGCAATGATCCTAAACACAGGAATATTAAATAACAGGATAGTGAGTTTGTGAGTTTGTCCCGTCATGGTGCGGGGTCGGGGGTCCTGTTGTGGGTGCGGTGCTCGGTGGGGTCTGCCCTGTTGCACCAGTGGGCCGGGGTGGCGTTGAGCAGGGCCCTTGCCTTGTCGTTGCGGCGTGTTGTGTGGTGGGGGAGCGGGGTGCGGCGGGGGTGCTTAGAGCAGGGCTGTGTGTGGAGCTTGCGCTGTGTGGGTGTGGCTTCATCGGCTATGGAGTTCACCTGTGGGGGTGTGCCCCTGTGGGGGTGTGCCCCTGTGGGGGAGGGGATTCGTGGCGTTAGGGTTCGGGGGCATGTGTTTGATATCGGTGTCCTTGTTGGAGGTGGCCCTGTGGGGAGATTCATGTTGGGGTTCACTGTGGGTGGGAGACTCATAGAGTTGGAATCGGAACTCATTGGGGGTTCGGGACTGCTCCGTCCTGGGGCCGCTCCGGTTGGCAGGCTGGTTTGAGCCATGTGGAACCCTCTTTTGTACATAGCCCCCTCTGCGGAGGTGGATGGGGGTTGTTGGGGACTGGGGTTCCTGTGCTTTGGGCGGCCTTTAAATGTCTGTGGCTTGGATCTCCTCAGTTTCCGTCCAAGGACCATGGGGCAGGTCTGTGGGTCCTCACACTCGCTATTGCATATTTTTGTGGAGAAACCTTGTTTTCAAAAGCGCGTCCACACTCATACTCACAGGTGTTAAGCTTCAGGTTTTCACAGATACAAAGATCTTCAATATTGGGCTGCACCTCTCACTAAGTACATTTTACATTCATAAGTACCGTGTACTATTTTGTTAAAAAAAAAAAAAACAGCTGCAGGTGTATAAGCAAGCAGTGTGTAATCTTGTATTCTCTTCTTCCTTCTTTCTCTCCTCCACTCTTTTCTCCTTTTCTCCCCTTTTTCCATTTTCCCCCCATCTCTCTCTTTTCGAGCTTCTTTTTTCCTTTTCATTTCAGTCTCCATGTCCGTAACAATTGAAATATTCCCAAAGAAGTTTATAATAAAGTTTCTTTTATAAATATCAAGCAGAGCTTTAAAGCATTAGCTGTGATGTTCCGCTTGTGAAAGTAAATCTGTTGGGCAATTTCTTGGCACTCAAACAACAATTCTGAGCGCTACTCTGCTGGACAGGACACGGTTAAAAAAAACAACAAAACAACAGGATAGAGGAAAATGTAGAGAATCGAGGTGTTGCAATGGCCAAGTCAAAGTCCACAGCCTATATTGACTGAACAGCTGAATTAGGACCTTAAAGGAGCTGCTCACGAATCTCAGTTGACTAAACCTGCACTGTAATGAAGAATGAGTCATGTTCCCCCAAAAAGAGAGACTGATAAGGTCACAGAGAGGTTCACTTCAAATTACACCAAGTTTACTGAATCATGGCTGCAGCGAGGTTGAACATACATTTGCATCATCAATAAGTTAGAATATCATCAAAAACATAATTTATCCAGAATGCAGAATTTGGTTTCTCAAAAGATTTTAATTTTACATAATATCAATAAAAAAACACTTAAATTATTTTATGACAATGTTATAGCTTTCACAATCACATCTAAGACAGCTTACTAGACAGGTGTCCCAGCAGACAGTCAGAGACACCCTCCACAAGGATGAAAAACTGATGTACACAAGTCTATTTATGGAAACGTTTGTGAAAGGAAAAAGCGTGGCTAAAAATGTACACAGTTAACAGTGATAACTTCATCGTTAAGAGGACTGTGATGCAAAACCCATTCAAGAGTTTTTAGATATTCACAAAACCTGGACTGCAGCTAGCTCAGTGCCTCCAGAGCCTCCCCCTTGCTCACACTGCCAAAAGCCAAAAACCAATACCAACTTTAGTGACCATACTATCACTTGGCAAGCTAATAAAGCAACCTTGGCTTCCATTACAGTGTCACAGTCCGCCTCCATGTAACGCCGAATTGATGCATATATTAAGGCAGAAGGAGCCCATACTAAGTATTGAGTGCATATACTGTACAGGACATGCTTCACCGTAGGCCGAGATTTTTGTATAAACTTCGTTTTTGGTCTTTAGTAATATTTAAAATTTCTGAGAAACGGAATTTTGTAATTTCTTAAAGCGTAGGCCATAATCATAAACATTAACATATATAAATATGTTAAATATGATCACCGTGTGAAACGAATCAATACCTTCCTTTACGTTTTTAAATTGAATTCATTCAATAAATGCATTGACATTAACATACAAAGATGAACTTGTTCAGCCTTGTATAATTCAAAGTTAAACTACACGCTAAAACTGCGGCGCAATCAGTAACCAATAAATGAAACACATCTCAGCACACATGGAAAATAAGATCAAGGGCATTGGTGTTTTCCACGTCAATGTGATTATTTAGCCAGAATAAGAAACTAAATAAAAATAAAACAAGAGAAAGAATGAGACAGAGAGACCAGGCAATGCAAGACATCGGTGAAGTTAGAAAGATATTCACAGATGCGTCTTTTCCGGATCAATAACTCATCAGCGGAACATTGCTTCTACAAAACTGACACAACAGAGCTACAGTCGTATTTTCCTCAAAATGAGCCTACAAGCGCGCTGTGAGACTTGCATTGGCCTCTTTGCAGGGCTCGCTGCGCCACAAATGCGCAGGGACCGTCTGCAAGTTGCAACACCAGAAAAATATGATTGGGAAATATTCAATAGCGTCACCAAGAAGAGGTTTATTGTCATAATAATCATTTTATTTGTATGTTATCTCACGTTTTTCATACTACATTTCTTGGATTGGAAAATAATACTTTTAAAATGTTTTTAGGAATTTAGGAAGACTATAGCCTAAATAGCCAAATATTCAGTAAAATCCCTTTTGCTAGGTGTAGGATAGAATAACCCATCACGAATTACAGTTTGCTATATCAATCAGATAGCTTTGGATACTGGGCTTTCATTTTAATATTCTATAATTAAAGTAAGCAATAACTTCACTATAGCACGTTGTAGTGCCATCAAACTCATTGCACACAGAGGGTATCTCATCTTGATCATACTACGACAATTACTTGGGAAAATGTACCACAGATATTACAAATATTCTTCACGCAACATTGTGGGTCTTTATAGGTATTATAATCCACAAAGACACAATTAGAAGTTGTAGGTTGATACAAAAATCATCACATCTACTCCATATCACGTTGTTTATATAATTATAAAGATTATCCAAAAGATTATCCAAAAAATATATCATTGGCTCTGCGTTGTATGGACCAAAAATCGCAGAGGAGTCTGGGATTTGATAAGCTCACGACACAAAAAATCAAAAGAACAGGAAGACAAAGATGAATTAAAGAACAGAATTGTGTTTGGAGATTTTCAAGACACTAAAAAAGAGGATGACAGTCTTTTGGATCATCTTTACCAAATAGGGTAAATAATCTGTCTTTCAGCTTTTAATGTGTTTACTCTTCATTATTTTGACCAGGGCTGTTATTCCACCAGCATTTGCCCATAAATCTTCCCTAACAGCACTTGTCTGTGTTGGGATTATGAATCTGAGAATATTATTTAATATTTAATATTTTAATATTTTATCAAATAATATTTCGGCCTGTTAGGGGTTGTTCTGTGAATACCAGCCCAGTAAGGCGATGGTATTAGGACAAAATAGAAAGGTGTGAGACGAGCTCTGACATTATTGAACAGCATAAACTCTGCACACACATGGAATGAATTCACACAATTTCTTAAAATACAAGTATTTATTAACAAAAATAAGTCAACTCAAAGTCAAACATATTTCAATCAACAAACTCTTTGCTATGCTAAAACAATCCAACTAAACTACCAAGCAGAATTAAAGAATAACGAAGACTAAAGAACTATGTACAATATAAACTAGTTGATTAAAGATGATTGGAAATCATGACCAAAAAGAGTGATGCAACATTACCATGCAATGTTTATGTTTGAGAACCAAGGATTATCTTGAAGAATCTGGAAGTGAAGTTAAGTTAGTCTTGGAACCAACTTAGACAACCATTCACAATGCAAGATCAGATAAAATATTATTTTAATAAAATAATGTTTTAAATAATGATCTGCCACAGCCTGCCACAAATTGAGCTCGGCCCTGCTGCAATTCAATCAATTAATCGGCACGTTTGCAATGTAATGCACTGCAGACGTACACAGCGCCCCCTACTGAACAAGATGGGTAGCTCGGTCAGCAGGGAGCTGAGGAAGAGCGGCTGCTGACGTCACTCTGCTGTGCCCGCCGCTCGGAATGCTTTTTCGTTTTCGAGTTCTGGGCAGTATTTTGCGGGCAGACCACGAAAACGAAAAAGCAATGTCTGCTTTGTTTTCTTTTTGATTATGGCATAAAATGTGCAGTCGTGAAGAAGAAAATGCAAATAGGATGATTGATTACTAATTTTATTTATGGGTCAAATAATGCAGCCACATTCTTAAAATGAAAAAGCATTTCTGGAAATGCTTTTACATTTGAAATATGGTAACGATTTGCTTCCATAGAAAAGAGGCCAATGCAAGTCTCCCAGCGCGCTTGTAGGCTCGTTTTTTGTAGCTCATTGTCTGCCTTGCTGTGGTTGCAGAGAGGTGTCGGTTTTGTAGAAGCAATGTTCCGCTGATGAGTTATTGATCCGGAAAAGACGAATCTGTGAATATCTTTCTAACTTTACCGAAGTCAACGCAAGCCTTCTGCTGACTCAGTTAAAACCTTAAAGACTGACCTAATTCCTATGAGCTCTCTGGTTGCAGGAAGAGCGACGCCATAAAGGTACCTCGGCAAATGTTTTAGATCAACATGAACGTAACCTTCAAATATCACAACACAAATAACACAAAAAGAAGAATATTATTTCCTTACCAGAATAACCCCTTGACTGGGGAATTCAGCTGGTAGCAACAACCCGAAAACCACAACCGGGCATTCAAAATAAAAGCACTCTGCTTCTGCCGCTGTTTTTATTTTGTTAACGGACTGAAGAATGGAATGCATGGAAAGCCATTTCATTCAAAATTAAATAAATACTGTTATTAATAATAAATTATTAATAAATATTCCATCAATGAAATAAACGTCCCTATGAAATAAAACTAAATAAATATTTGTAATTTTTTGTATATTCTGTGATTTATTTGTGGATTTATTTATTTATTTACTTCAAATTTTATTTCTGATTTATTTTTTATCTTTTTATTTTCTTCAGGATTTGTTTATTTCATATTGGTGTTTATTTTGTGACACTTTTATTTTGTAAAGCTACGTTACGTATTTCATGGACTTTTATTTTTTAACTCCGTTTTTATTTCAAGCTTTTTTTAAATAAATTTTAGGCTACTTTTATTTCATGTTCTCCCTGTGCATGCGTGGGTTCTCACCGGGTACTCCAGCTTCCTCCCACAGTCCAAAGACATGCCTGTTAGGTTAATTGGTCACTCTAAATTGCCCTTAGGTGTATGAATGAGTGTGTGCATGGTTGTTTGTGTGTTGCCCTGCGATGGACTGGCGACCTGTCCAGGGTGTACCCTGCCTTTCGCCCATAGACTGCTGGAGATAGGCACCAGCTCCCCCGTGACCCACTATGGAATAAGCGGTAGAAAATGACTGACTGACTGATATTCAAATGAGGGGCCGGAGTTTTCTCTGTGGGCAAGTTTGGAGAGCCAACAAACTGCAGCAGAAAACAGGAAATAGCTGCAAAATATCGAAGAAGGAGCAGGTGGTCGCCTGCTCTCATCTGCTCCTTCTTAGATATTTTGCAGCTACTTCCTGTTTTATTCCACTTACATTTGCGGTTTCTCAGGTCGGTTTCAGCGGCATCTGGCTGGACAGAACACAAAACAACTATTTTCTCCTTTCCCCCAGCGAACTTTAGTAGGCCTAATTATTGACCCATAATGGGCACCGATTACTTCAATTACCATTAATTTTATTGAAGCATTTTATTAGGAGCAGCAGGGACATTTATTCCTGTTCTAACTTTTAGAGGGAAACGAGATTGCACACACATCGTAGAATACATTTAGGCTGTTTATGATCAGTGTTTGTGCAATACACTGATCAATATAAGCCTGTATACAGTGGTTTATAATGTTATGCACGTTAAGAAAACCAAACAGGAGTAATAACTACTTTAACTGCTCTTTCTGATGTCCTCCTATACACTTAAAGATGCCCATGGTTATGAGCTCTGTTCCAGCTTACCTTCAGATCCACATCCTTCAACAAAGCATGGGATATTACTGTTTCCAGAATTTATTCCTATTGTCCCAAAACACCCCATGTGTAGCAGATATCATTCAGTCGGTTTTCTCTGCCTGGTATCAGATGAAAAATGAGTTAAATGGCAGAGATGATCTAAATTATTTTAGTTTTAAATGACTTGGAGGAAAATGTGAGGCTGAAGATGCTTCGACTGATGACCTTGGACGAATTGTTCTTTTCTGTAGAAAACAATTATTGTATATTTCATTTACTCTTTTTCATGTGAACTGAGTAAATGTATCTATAACCCAATCTATTGTGCATCCAGCCTGACAACTATTGTAAAATAGTAATTAATTGAATAAAATGTTAATTTAAATAAAACGGTTTCTGGTTAAAATCATATTAGATGACAAAGTAAATGTGCAAAATCAAATAACCAAACATTTTACTATACAATATTATGTAAAATGCAAACAAGCTTTAATAAAGAAGTACTTTTACCACCATTTATACTGTCATTCATTTGCACCAATACGCTGTATCTGATAACATTTGGACAGCGTGGAAATGTGCTGAAGTCCTAATGAGGGTTCATCCATGGCATAATCGACAGCATCTCGTTTGACATCAACCACCGCATCTGCTGACCTCTCTAAAAATAATAATTAAAAAAAATAGAGCAACAGTTCAGATGCCCCAGAAATAATCTTTATCACAACTGCATACTGTAAACAAGTGGTAAACTGTGTTGCTTTGAAGGAAATAATTGGAAGAAAATTAAGAACACTTATTGAGATGTTGACGGTGATTGCCTTACCATGGTTGGCTGTGCAGCATTTGGATGCACCAATGAAATTGTAAAATGTGGAAGGAAATACACTAATAAATCACTCTACAGGCACATTTTGAGAGAGGGCAGTTTACAAAAACCAAGAGAGACTGTTGTAACTCTTTTGTTCATCACCCAGTACCAAGGAGGAGGAGGGAGGATCCTGCAGTGAGAAGTAGTGAAGTCGGTCTTGAAAACTTGTTCAGATGCATAAGGCAAAGGAATCCAGTCCCAACACCGGTGGAGTTTTCACCAGGCACTGATATCAATCTGTTGGCCAGTTGGGCAGTTTCTTAGGACAGTCAAATCAGGAAGCTATCAGGAGGATGACAGCTGTCTTCTGGCAGAGTTCCTGGACATTAAGGAGACATATCCCAGTCCTCTCCTGGAGTGTGGACCGGCTGATTGGAAACACAGGTGCTCCTGATCTCACCAACAGCAAAACCAGTATTCTGTACTATCTTACATATGTAAATAAAGTTATCAAACATTCCAACAACTGTGATGGATGCGCATCTTGGAAGTAAAAGCCAGACAAAATACACAAAGACTGGGCTGGACTGGCAAGGTTCACCAACCTGGTCATTTCTGAGCTCACCACTCATCTGTCTCTTCAAAAACATGAATATGGACATGAATGCAATGGCAGCAGTGTTACCGTACTGTTCTACTGTTATTTATGGATGCTGATACAGTATTGTTAATAATTCTTAATTTCTTGTTCTGTCTTGAAATACAGATTCTAATCTCAACTTGACAGCATGATTACGAATGCTAATTTAATTATATAAAACAAATGCAAATTATCAGTCCTGCAGTAAATGCCAACTTTATGGAGGTTATAGTGTTAAAGTAATGTTCAAACATCTTGATTCAGCTCGTATTATTTTGCAGGACACAGAAAATTACATCGTGTTACCTTGTTGATTCTGTGTGGCATGCTTCAGCAGTTCAGTGAAGTCAGTCTTTTGTGGTTTAACTGAAAAATATTAAATAATTACTCATCTTCAGAATCACATTATTCTTCACTGATAATATCCCCATTTTGGCTGCCATCTCTGACGCATTGTCTGTCAAAGGATCTATAACTCGAACTAAATTAACCATGTCAATCACACAGAACAAAAGCTAAACGTATTCTCTAGTTGAGGTAATTAAGTAACTAGAATTAAAACCAGTTAAAGATTGTGGATACAGTAACAAGTAAAAACTTTTCTTCTAAAGAATCTTTTTGTCCTCTGCCTCTGTGTCAGTTTGGAGCCTCTACTTCACACACAAACACTGTCTGCTCAGAAATTGGTATTTCAAATTGTGTTGAATATTTAAAAAAGATGCATTAGACAGACTGAAATAGACCCGTTTAAACCCGTCATGCTCTTAGATAGCTGTAGTTAACTAAAACTCATACCGAAACAGCGACAACTGCGTTCAAAGGCGGAACTGCTGGTGTTTGGAACTGTTTACTGCTGCATGGCCCACGTGACTTCCGCATTCTGTGGGAGTCTCGCCACTGGCCCACAGAGAAAACCCCGCCCCCTCATTTGAATATAAGAAAGTGAAATAAAAAGAGTTTGAAATAAAAACGGAGTTGAAAAATAAAAGTCCATGAAATACGTAAAGTGGCTTGACAAAATTAAAGTGTCACAAAATAAAACACCGATATGATATAAATAAACAAATCTTGAAGAAAATAAAGAGATAAAAAATAAATAAAAACATCAATAAAATTAGAAGTAAATACATACATAATAAATCTTTTAGTAAATAAATGACAGAATAAGCTAAAATTTTTTCAAAATGTTTATTTTGTTTTATTTCATGGGGAAATTTATTTCTTTGATGGAATATTTATTAATTATTTATTAATAATAGTATTTATTTATATAATTTTGAATGAAATGGCTTTCCATAGATGCCACAGAGGGCCAGTGTTGTTGAAACAGGCAAAAAGCGCTGCTGGTCAGTACTGTTGCCAGGCTTTCAGATAAAGCTGTGTTTTTGTATGGTGTGTTGTCATACTGTGAGACAGGAGCAGCACAAGACTCTTCTGTTTCACGTTAGCTAGGGAGCAATGAATGAACATGGACAAATAATAATAAATGTATAGCAATACATAGCAATACATAGCGAGGATGGTGATGATTATTACTTTTATCGTAAAAAGAGGAATATTAATAAAAGTATTTAGTTTATTGAAAAAAGTTAGTAAAGCTATAAAGCTTTAGAGTAAGATTTATGATCATATTAATTAAATTACAATATGCATTCTGATGAGGCTCTTTGTCAAATGAAAAGCACCTTTTGAAAATAACAACGTTTAATCAGGTATTAAATATATTCTTGTTTAAACGCACATTACTGTATTAAAATGTTCTGTTATTGGTCTGATGTCACTTAAATATCGTGTTTTTTAGTGAAAAATCATCACAAATAACAGAAAAAAAGAATTGAAAACATCAGTGTGTAAATATAGTAGTGTCCTAAGAGGCTGGGTGAGCCTCTTGTCTTGGGACAAGGAAACAGCTATCTTTCTAGATGTGTGACAAAGGTGGGTTATTAATGTTAGTAGTTCTGTTCATTCTGGTCTAACATTTATGTTCAGGTTTTGAAGGTTGTTAACTGCAGAGTTGACCCCATGGGAGAAAATGTTGTACTGGCGGTATAGAAGGGGAAGTACTCCCTAGCTGAAAAAGAAGAAATCAAATTAAATGAGTTACTTGTCTGTTGTGAACTCCATTGGTGTTTGTGAGACAATAGAATGTAAGCTAACTAGCTATGTACAGATTTGCGATTTGGTTTTGTTTATATGTATGAATAATTTTGGTCTCAACATGTACAATTATACAAAACAAAGGATAAAACCTCATTTCCAAGTCTACTTGTATTGGTTTCAGAGCCAAACCTGGCAGTCACAATTTGGAGGACACATGTAAGTATGTATTGTTTCTGTGTAGCCTACCTGAGTTTGTGTTTCATATTGATCAGTGGAGTAGAAGTAAGCAGGATTTTGGAGGATTCCCACAGCTGCACACTGAGCTGACCATGGTGCTGAAATGTATCTCACAGAGACTAATTTCAGGTTGTACTTTGAATTTACCTTACTGTACACAGTCGTGTGACCAATACGTTTGGCAGTGGTTCAAAGGGTCTTAATGAAATTTAAGAGGAGTCAATATTTAAAGTGTTGAACTCAGAGGTGGTTCTGGAATCTCTTGGGGCCCTTAGGTGATAATTCACAGGCCCCAGCTCCAAACCCCCGTCCCGCATCCAATCAGCAACTCACCCTGATATAATGAAAGAACAAAAAAATTTAAACATCTTTTTTCAATAGTGCACATCAGTGTCTTGCCCATATGTGATAAGTATTGAAAGCTTTAATTTTCTGTTTTGTAAATACATTCTTAATATTTCTTTAGAGATTAAAATTATGCCAGATGTACAACCCCAGCACTCCACACATTGAAGAAAACCAAAACAAATTAGTTCATAGTTATTTGCTACAAAGTGGAATGTCACAGGGAATAATACATGAACTCATGAACAAAAGATAAGCAACAAGGCATAGATAGTCAAGAAACCAGCTGAAATCTCTCAGTATTTTCATCATTCCTGCTGCTGCTATGTGCAAATCAACATCACGTTTTAATATTAACTGTGGTCTTTGTAGAAGCATGTGCATGCCTAGGTACTGGGGTTATCACATCTGTGACTATTGAAATGGTTAGAAAAGTTGCATGTAGTGCTGTGATGCTGTGTGTTTCAAATAATTAGGTAATCTTGCATTCTAAAAAATGTTTTGGGAGGACTTGATAAAAATTGTCCCCTATAGATGTACCTTGCCATCTGAATCAGCCAGGTGAGAATCCCAACCTACAATTGCTTAGATTTGTTTTAATCAATGTGGTAAAAAAAAAGTCTAAGGAGTAAACTCAAATCATGTGTTTATTCTAATGGAGGGTGTAATAATTCGTTGGGGCTAATACAGTGGAGGTAACAATTTACATAGACTTTTGTTAGAAGAATTAAAAGATATACAAAAAATGTAAAATCAAAAAAAGATTGTAACTTAAACATTAGTTGTAGCTGACAAACTAATATCAACAAAACTGTATTTAAAAAACCAAGTTGTTTCAGTGTGGTAAAGCTTTTAGCCATCATAAAAATCTCATCTTGTTAGCTGTAAATATTTAAGTCCATGCAAATTTTGACCTTATTTATTTAAACTATTGTCCTTCAGAGGGGAGTCAGTAAGGATACTTGTTAGAAAACAGTGCTTTATTATATCTTTATTATTAGCAGATTGTTTAATTAAAGCTAAATGACAGCACCCTCTCTCCACAGATTATGGACTATTATTGCCTATACAATATCCTTATAGGGTTACACACCAGACAGGTTCTCAGTCCATCACAGGGCAACACAGAGACCCACATGACAACCCCCCCCACCCCCCCCCCCCCACCAAAAAAAAAACAGACATGCACATGCCTAAAGGTGATTTAAAGTGACCAGGTAGCCGAACAGTCATGTTTTTGGTATCTGGGAAGAAATCAGAGTACACAGAGAGAACCCACATATGCACAGGGAGAACATGCAAACCCAATTCATAAAGAACCAAGGCGGGGATAAGAATACAGTACCTTCTTGCAGCAAGGCAACAGTGCTAAACACTGTGCCGCCAAGCAGTCCCATCATAAGCTACAATTATAATATTGCTCAGTGACATACTGTAAATGTCATCCTACAGTCATACTGTATGGTTATCTGGGAAACCTTAGGCTTCAGAATAGTTTTTCAGCAGGATAAGGAAACAAGTGTATGGACAAGAGGTTGCTAAAAGAATAGATGGAGAAAAATAAATAAAAAAGAAAGGAGGGAGGGAGGTAAAATCAAGAGGAAAGAAAAGGGCTGGTCTTTCCAAAACGCAATGAGTGGTTGGAGAGAGGAGAGGAGGAGATTCCATACACTCTTTCTCAAATGAGTTTCATAGAATCCTAGAAATATATTTATTAGTTTCCTAAAGTATTATGTCATAGTTTAGAACTTTAAATATTATGATTTTATCTTATGTTTTATGTTCACTGCTCGGTTAGTTTGTTGAATCACCTTTAGCAGCGATAACTTGAAATATATTTTTGCTTATGTTTGTTTAGGCCCCTTTAGTCTCATATCCTTAAATAAGATCTTAGGCACCTAGTTGTCTTCAGAAGTCACCTAATTACTGGTTGGAGGAAGGAGGAAAACTATCTGTCCTTTATGGACGAGTTATTGTTAAAAGAAAACCATAAGAAGGTAACATTTGCAAATTACTCCATGCCATACAAGGGGCACATTAAACAAGTGGAAAAGATGCTTTTGTCAGATGAAACCAAATTGTAACTTTTTAGCCTAGAAGCAAAACACCATGTGCGGTGGAAGTGTGACATTGCACATCACTCCGTACATATGCAGCGGCAGTAAAGCATTCGCGGTGGTATCATGCTGTGGAGAAACTTCGGCAAGGATAGCTGGTCAGAGTCGATGGGAAGATGAATGTAGCAAAAAACAGGGCAATCCTGGAAGAAAACCTTGACTCAGGTGTATACAAATGCATACAACACTGATCTATATGTCATGTTTCAGAAACCGTTTATTATTTACTGCTGCTTATTAATCACAGCATACTTTGTGTCTATTATATAAAGTTCTAAAAATACAATGAGGTTTGTTGTTGTAACATACTAAAATTATTAAAATATAAATAAATATAAACAAAAATAAAATGTTTAGAAGGGATGGATTGTCATATTCAAAATGCGTTGTGATGAAGGTCGTTGGTCAGAGCAAAACAACCTTTGAAAATCACAACCTTTAATTAGGTATTCAACATACTTTTCATTGGTCTGATATAATATTCTAATCTTAAATGTCATGTTTTCATTAGCTGTAAGTGGAAAATCATTGTAATAAACAGAAATAAAGGCTTGAAAACGTCAGTCTGTGTGTGAATGATCTTTATGATTCAGTTAGTAAATCGACTTACTGACATAAATAAATTTTTTCTATAATATTCAAATTTATATATATGACCATATACTTTAACAAAACTGGATTTTGCTATTACTTTTGGTTTTTTCTTTATCCTTGTTTAATAAATAATACCGCTTAATAGATTGTAAATAATGTAATCTTAACGCCTAGTAAAAAACAGAATATTCACGCATATATATATATATATATATATATATATGACAATTTTTGAAACATTTATATAATAATATATAAGGAAAAATAATACAGATTCATGTTTTGATTTTAGTCCATTTGGCATCTTATTGCTCGCAAAGCCACAGTGCGTCCTTAAGAAAACACGTATTTCCTGAGTGTGTGCTACAGACCGCCGGGGACGCGCATCTTGACGTAAGTGGAGCCCCCATTCTCAAATGAGGGCTGCGCGCTCCCGCGGCATGGGAAGTGAGCGCGCTTGAGGGGCTGCGGTCCCATTGACGGTTTCGTCTCCCTGACAGCAGCATCAGCATCAGCAGCAGTGGCGGCATCGGAGCTGGAAAACAAGAAGTTACCGCCTCGCCCCGCAGCCAAAGGAGCCAGCTGAGCGCGCCGATCGGAGAGCCGTCTTCAGGGACCCCTCCTCCCCGCTGCCTGGCCACAAGGACGGAAACGAGTTGCTCTTTCCCGTGTGACAGCGTCCCGACTGACCGCCGGAGATATGGGCTCCCCGTAAAACGGAGGTGGTGGAGGGGAGAGGCGGGCGGGTGGGCGGTGGGAGGGGGTGGGGGGAGAAGACAGCGGAGCAGCAAGAGGGAGGAAAAGCTGAAAACGGCAACAAAAACCGAACTGCTAAGGCCACAGTCACCGCTGCTAACACCACCCTGGGTGCCCCCGCCGCCGCCATGGGAACTCCGCATCAGCCGCTCCGACCGCCGCTCCATCCGTGGGCCATGTCGTGATCCGTGGGCTCCTCCAGCGGGTTTTTATCCGTGATCCCGACCGAGGCGAGTGGAGGGAGGAGAAGAAGGAGGAGAAGGAAGAAGAGCCGGGAGTGAAGAAAGGTTGTAGTGGTGGTGGCAGGGAAGATGTTCGCCTCGGTGGGCCCTCGGGGCGGCCCGCGCCCACCCGCCGCCCCGGCCATCCCGGAGCCGGACCTCAGCCATCTGACGGAGGAGGAGAGGAAGATCATCATGGCTGTGCTGGCTCGGCAGCGGGAGGAGGAAGCGAAGGATGAGGCCATGTTAAAGTAAGAGAGGGAAAAGAGGAAAAAAAATCAGTGTGAGGGAGTGTGTTTGTGTGTTAATGCCATTCTGAAGAAGTCCACCACATCAGATCTCTCCTCTGGATGTTTCATTAGGACTTCCACTCTGAATCTTTCCACGCATGTGTGTGTAAGTGTGTGTGAGTGTGTGTGTGTTCTGCTAAAAACTTCACACAGAACTCACTGACTCACCGCCTCATAGGCTAGAGCTCTGCGCAGGAGGAACCATGCATGGGGCAAAGGGATGAAATTGGGTACTCATCTATTCCCAGCTCATGCAGTTGGCCCAGTGAGTGCTGTGAAACATGCAACTTTATTTGCAGATATACGACATGGCAGAGACTGAGGGGCTGCATCTGGTCAAAATTTTAAAAAAAGAAGCAACATTTCTCATCTGCACCTATTTCTACCAAGCAGACAGTGTGTGCCTGAGTCAGGCAGGGAGTATTTGGCGGAGGATACCTGAGATATTTCGCAGCTTTAGATGCTGCGGCTTGGTGCGGGGCTCTAAGTGAAGCCTGGCATGAAGAACAGTAAAAGTGAAATCTTCCCTGGCTTTTATCTGTGTAGCATCCATCTCAACAGCTGCTGTTCTCAGCTCTGGGGTGCGGCTGAGCCTTTCCCTGCCTTGTGCACCGTATGTAGGCCAATGCTGTTGCAACAGACATCTCACAGGCTGTTACAGAAACAGTCGGCCTTTACAGCAGCAGCAGAAAAGGTACCAGTGAAATCTGATTTTGAATAAGGACACCAGATTCATGTAAAAAAAAAGTATGTGGAGTTACAGTTAATGTGTAGAGTTGCAGCCAAACCATGCTGTCCTCCAGGACCAGAAAATCCATCTTGAAACACAGTCTGCATATTTGCTGTATGCACAGATAGAAAGCTAGAATGACCCACCTTAGTGAGGCCCTTTTGAGCTCTGTCTCTGTTCTATTTTAAGCCCACTGTTCGGACTGATGGCCCAGCACTGGAACGGAAGATCGATTCATTGCATCTAAAGAAAGAAATGTCCAATACATAGCTCTCACTCTATGTAGCTATGCATCATTGCAACTAATATATTAAAGAGCCATGGATGTAGTCGTGTCATAGTGTAGCAGCTGCAACTAAGGCAGGCCGTCAGCATGTACATGTCCTAACCCATATTAGCGCCTCCGCTGTTTGCTGTCACCACTTTTAGATGGAGACCATCATGAGGAAGCTGCCTGTATGTGTGATCAGAATTGTGTCTGCATGGAAAGGAAGGATGCACTGGTTGGCTAATACATGCATGCTGTATACACTAGCTGTATGGTACCATGGACTGTGATGCAGAGAAGCCGAGTTTACACTACACTCGGTCAGTTTGTATTACATAAAATGTAAGGCTATCTTACTATAGAGGATTTCAACTACGTCACAGAATCGTATGTTGTGTGATATAAGCTGCCATATTGTGTGTATTTGTTTCTGTGGCTAGTGTGATAACTAGTTCAGTTAGATAAAGATAAACCTTAAGAAGTTGCTATAGTTCATCTTGTTGGGACAAAAGAAATCTGTCCTTTGTTCTGCCGATTGTTAATTTTGACTGGATGGTTTAGTGAGGTCCTTGAATCTGTCCGGGTCAGTCGTACAGTCGGCACAGTTCAGACACGATGCTCACACTTTGTTATCTAGAGAAAATAAAAGTCATATCCCGTTAATAGGAAAACCTGGGAAAGTATCTCAAATGGTTCATTCGGCCTTACTGTTAGGCGTGACCTGAGCTGGGAGCTTCATCTGGGTTCCTTGCTGTTACCCCTGTGTCATGGTGATGGTCTTTCCTGGACTGAGGGGGATCTCTGGTTGTCTATAGCCTTCTAGTCTCATATTGGGGGCTTCTATTAGGGGCTCCTTGCAGATCCTGTACAGATGCCACCTACGTCTTTTGCTCTCTCACAGTGAACCGTTCTTGCTACATGATTGGCCTTCCCTCTGTCCAAGCCAAGCCTTTGTCTGGGCCTAGCAGGTCACCAAATATACCATACCCAACCTATGGATGCTTGTGTAGGTTAGATGCCAGCCCCCTTAGTGCTTCTGTTGTTGTGGTTATGGTTTGTACAGTTGTAGCTGAACTCTTGCAACTCTCCGAGGATGCGGTATTTAGCACCTTCTATTCTGCAGTGGACATTGAGAATGAGTCTTCACCAACAACTGATATTTTAGGGCTTTTATGGTGCCTGGCATCACTGAGTACCTCAGTGTATACTGAGAAACCTTCTACACACAGTCTTAGGTCTGTCATTGCCTGACAAAGAATCACTGTTGCAACATGGCTGGCTTTGCATCTATACACCTGAGCTGCTGGTAGAAAGCGGCGGGTTTTGATATGGCCGCTATGGCACACAGCCCAGGACACCATTGTGTCAGGGAGCGGAACAATGCTTGCAACAAAAGAAAAGTTTCACTTATTTACATTTTGAATGGAGAGTATTTCATCCTCATTTTAATATTTAGGAAACCTTTATATTATTTATCTTATCTCATTCCCATGACCCAATGTTGTTAGCATTACAATGGGCAAAGAAGAAGGGGCTCTTCCAGGGTGTCATTCATGCTAGAACCAAGCACTGCTTTTGAAACTTTGGTGTACCTGGGCAACTTTAGTTTGGAGGCTTCCCCATCCCACAGCATCTTGCTGCTTCTGCCCCACAATGGGTCTTAAACCACATACATAATTTTGGCACCTTTATGCCTGCCATCTTGCACTGTCTACAATGAACGAAGCCCTGCTCATAGTGTGGCATACCATGTTTTATGTATTTGGATTTGCGGGTATCAAAAATGTTGATGTGGTGACTGTGGCTCAGTAGGAAGAGTAGTCGTCTTGCAATCAGAATGTTGTGGGTTTGATTCCAGCTTCCTCCTGCCATATGTTGATGTGCCCCTGGGCAAGGCACTTAACCTCAAGTTGCCTACCGATCTGCGTATTGGTGTATGAATGTGTGAGCTGAATGGGTGAATGTGGCTCTAGTGTAAAGCTCTTTGAGCGGTCTGTATGACTGGAAAAGCACTATATAAGTTCAGTCCATTTACCATGTATACAATTACAAAGGGGGTAATGACATCAAGTTTCAATAGTCATACTGCCCATGGCGATTGGTTTAGTGCAAACTCTGCACTAAACCAAATCTTCCATGCCTTCTGTCAGTCTGTTTATATGTGATCGGTGTGGCTCATTTAGGGTATGTTGAAGTGATATATGCGCTGACTCATCAAAGAATGCCTGATACCTCTGTCTTGAATTCAAAGAAGAATAATATCAGCATGTGTATAAACTCTTAATACTCTTTTCCATATCATATTTTGGTGGATCAATAAACAAAGTACCAACCCAGTAAAGTTAGTGTTACTGTTAATGCACACATCCTGTTTTATTGGTAACACCAGAGGTATACCTGCACATTTAATGACTACTTCTGAATAAACCAGTGTAACTGACCTGTAATCTGTAGTTTGTTAGCTTTGTACTCCCTGATCAGGATCCTGTAGTATGTCTAAAGTTGCTCAAACTGTTTCATAATGATTGAGTGGGGTACCCAGAGAGCTGACAATAAAAAGACACGTCTTCTGTTTTAGACAGCGTGGGTGTTGGCAGGGAAATCTCTCCTGAGATCCCTCTGTGATCAGACTAATCAGAGCATGCTGCTCATGTTTTTTGATGAGATAGTTTTGAATCACACTGTGAATGTGTCAGTGGACAAAAATTTTATTGCGATCATGTGATTGTTGTCTAAAGACCGTCATCGACACCTGAAAGTGTTCGAGCATTGTAATAATATCTAAGAGAGTCAGTTTTATTTGCTTATTCATACCACAGTTTAGAAGGACTTGAAAAAAGAAAAGGCCTTAGTAACAACATGGAAAAGACATCTTATACAGTGTGGAAAAACATCTACCTAAAATGTCCCAGGATGTGTGGATGTGGTTGGAAAGTTGTGGTGGCAAGGTTAATAGAGAAACTTCCATATCAGACAGATATGGACACATCCTCCACATCGAAACGGGTCAGATTCTGTCTATTCATGTATGAATGTGGCCGAAAACTGAAAGGTGAATAAAGATCTCTTTAGCGGCATGGAGAAGACATCTTGTTTACAACATAGGAAAGACATCTACACATAGATGTCTGTTGATGTTTCAATGCAGTTGGAAAGTGGTCAGGGTTGCTAAGTCTACATTGGAACTGTATGAAATGTGGAAAATAAGCCAAACTTTTGCAATCCTTCTTTGGGCTGAGTTTAGGCAAGACATACGGGCCAAGCAAAAGCCCAATTGTTGAAATATATGCTGTAGTTGGACTTATACAGGCATAAAAGATGCCGGTGGGTTTTAAAAAGTTTTAACTTGGACAAGTAAAGGCAAGAAAGACCTGCCCTGCAGATATTCCCTTTTTAAACAAAACTCAGGAACCATGTGTCTAATTTGTGTTGAGCTTAAGTTCTTCACTAAACATTTATTTTAAATTAATTGACCAAAAGGTTCATCATTGCCCTAACCATATTTCACAAATGTGTGTGTTTCAGGGAAGAAAAGCCGATTCAAGCGAGGACAGTGAACCTGGTTGGACAGAAGAAACCTCCAACGCAAAATGACGTCAGGTAAGTGGCAGATCCTCTCCAGCTGCTGACTCCGAACCCACCTAGCTGATGCTGTGAAATCCACTTTACACCTGAGATGAATAAAAAAATGGTTTGGTATGAATACATACACTCCTAGTTTGTATAAAGGAGACCTCAGTCGACGCTGCTGACAAAGATCCTCTAAAAGCTGCTCTTTTTTACCATCTGATTGACTTTTGTCCACTGAGTACTTCCCTGTTCAAGTTGCTGTCTGTCATCTGTTGGACAGCAGCTACAGAGTCCTTCTTGTAGAGATGGACTCGGTCAGTGTGCTTAGTCTAGTTCTGGTACTGCTGAGTCATCAACAACAAGCCAAAGCCGTCATGTAAAGTTGCTGGATAAGAACTGGGCTTTCTGTTAGATTTATCAGTTGTTCTAATTTTAATGGTGAGTTTACAATGAACTGGCGAGCTATCAGCTGCAGAACATTTATGGTAGCCTTTGATTCAGCCTTTGAGATCCACAGGCCAGCAAAGCTTAATGTTTTCATAGCTCATAATTAAAAATCTACTTATACTTTCCACTTACAGTACTTTCTAACCAGTGGTACTGTCAAAAGTCCAATTAGTGGGCGCAGCACATGGCGTAGTGGTAGTGCGAGTGAGCTAAATACTTCCGTCTTTGATGCAGCCGTCCCTGGTTCCTGACCCGGGCGACCTGTGCTGCATGTCTTCCTCCTCACTTCACCCCACTTCCTGTCTGCCTACTTTCAGATAACAAAAATAAAGGCCACTAGTGCTTAACGAAAATCAGTACTTGAACCAAACATTATAAAAAGTCATTTTTCAGCTTAGCAGTGGCTCAGTGCCCAGGGCGCCATCCTTACAGGGAGCAAAACACAAGTAGTCAAACAATTTATTTTAAAAACGTAAGTCACCTGGAGCTGAAGAGGTTTCAGATTCATTATTTGCTTGTCAACTCAACGCCTGCCTGTTTTGTGCTCGGTGTAAACCTTGTAAGAACATACCATGGTGGAATATGGATGCTGAAGCTGGTATCTGATTTACAATTAGGAGCTAAGCTGAACTTTCCTGTTCATCTGCAAGCTTTCCTAATAACACTATACTCTTGCTTTGAGGTTAGCGTTCTCAGAAATATAGCTTCCATCTTTGCTCCAATTAGTAGAGATGGATGCTTGATGTTTCGGTCAGAAGCAATTATTTATTATGGAAACCACTCAGTGATACTCTGTCCTTTACCACTGTGTGTGCACACTTACGTTAAGACAGATTTTATAATTGTGGTCAGTAATAGAAACTTGGTTTGCCAGTGATACTTAAACATAATCTTGTCATTTTATCCTTGGATGTTGATCTGTTTAAAGACTCCTGTCTCTTCTTGCTCATCTGTGAATTAAAATGCATGTCTTTGCATTTTTGTTGCAGTGACTTTTATAGCCACTATTTATTTAGTTTTTAATTTACTTAATAACAAAGGATGAAGACTTTATTTTTTCATTTTTGAGTGAGCTGTGTGACATTATTACAGTACCTAGTGTTTTTATGAGAGTAACAGTGAGTTACTCTCATTACTCTCTTTTAATTTGACCAGCATGTTTCTTCTCAATGGAAGTAATGTTAATGTTTTAGCGTAGCCCGGCCAGAAAGGTTTTAATGTGAAACTTTTTATTTTAACAATGAGAAATCTGGCATTGTTAGCTCATTTTTCAAATTTAAAGTGAATAGTACTTTTTTAAATGAAAAATAAATTGAATGTTATTGTAACTCAAATTGAGTTTCCTCCAAGAGTCATTATAGAAGGTGATGGCTGTGGGCTGGAAGGATCTCCAGCGGTGGTCTATCTAACAGCTTATCTAAAGAAGCCTGCAACTGAAAATACTCTGTTGTTGTGTTGCTGTAGCATAAAGAGGATGCTCAAGGTTGTCCATTATGTTCTTCATCCTCGAGTATTTGCCTCACTTTGCAAAAACAGTAGTGATACTAGTGTGCAGTGAGTGTGCTAAAGTACAGGTGGCCATGGGGTCAGGTGAAGTTAAGCAGGAGCTAAGCTATGTCTGAAGAACGAGAGCCAGACAAACTCGCTCACAAGCTAACAGCTTTGCCAGTTTCACCTCGTCAGAGTGAACCGCTGGACTAACCGAGCACAGCGTTGCTGTTTGTAGACCATCCACTTTCCACATAAACACACAGGTGAGGTTATTGGGATACGCCTGAAAAATGACATGATAGTCGCTACGAGAAGACGGCATAATTTCCATGATCATCAATGCTGATATCGTTAATGAACTACTGATTAACAGCTGTGAAGAAGTGTGTTTCTAACAGTGAGTGTGTGGCTGCGTTTGTGCCCCAGTCGCTTGATTGGTGATCATACTACTGGCTGTGCAGGTTCTTTGATTTTTCACTCCTATGAGCTGCATTGTTGAAGTTTTGGTACAACAACAACTGTGTTGAGATGAGAAGATCTTTTTTAATCAACCAAATAGTCTGTTAGCATTAATGTTTTCAAATACTTAAAATTGAATATAGATGTGAGCAAAGTCAGGTTTCCATCAACAACTGGAAATAATTAGTTTCCTTTATATTTTCCCCCATTGTATTTATTTTGAAGCATTTCTTTAAAAAAATAATGTAGCACAAGTAAGTAATTTCACTGTTTTTATTGGAAAAAATGTCGATCTTATAATAACAAACGTGACATTTGGCTGATAAAAAGGAACCGTTACAAATCAATTAGCCGACATTATTTTTAATCAATAAAGAAAGACAGAACAATCATCAAAGATTAGTAGGTGAATGTTTATGGCAATATATGCAAATGTTTAGAAAGTTTTTTTTTGCTATTTTGAATCATATTGTTTCACTGGTGTTACTGTAAACCGGTTTTATTGTAAATCATCTCAGAAGTTAAGCTTTTCTTCATTTTAACCTGCAGAATTTTAACATTCCTGCTGGAAGAGGCTACTTTGTTTATAACACTGGTAACATGTTAGCATTGCTTAGTAATTGGTTTGGATAATGGAAATAGATAGTGAGACAAATACATTCTTATTAAAATGTTGTGATGGTTTAATTTTGATTTAGATAAAAATAACAGCACATGCAACAAAAAATAACAATGATACTAACAGGAAGTACTTTATTCACCAGAGCTAAAGGTAGGGCATAAGGCCCTATACCGGAATTATTGAATTATTGTCAAAATATTATTAGGAAAATGTCCAAAAATACAGTGATCCAATTTTTTGTAACACCTCTGAAATATACTATATATACATGATGCCTATTAAATTGACTGATTACTGCAATTTGTGTGCCACATTGGCCCATACCCAGCCTTTTGGAGCGAGACTTCTGGACCGGTTGAATGGGATCATACACATATTTCTCTTTGATATGCTGATCGGTTATGTGTAACGCTACAGAATCACGAGATAAAATATTTATTTCCATCACTATATGCTGCATTTCACTGCGTATTACTTGAGGTCTGGTGAAGATTCACTGACAAGCTTCATAATGTGTAAGAGATAATGTGGGCAGCAAAGCCTGGATGCTGGTCGTTTCCTGCCAAGCATTTGTCCAGCTGATCGGCACAGTACAGACAGAAGCAGACCTCTTTTGATCTGTTGACTAAGCTGTTGGCAGCCAGAGAGGACTACAAGAGAACACGGCTCGCTTTAAATTTCACCCCTGTGTACTTTTAGGACTTAATCTCTGTGGGTTTTCAACTTTTAATAAGACCAAAACTTCTAGAAAGTTTGTCAGTGTGTAGGAGAACGTGTGTTACTTTAGCTGCAGCTAATCTCCATACAAAGGCTTTGAGAGACATATTTTAATTGACTGATTGCCGTCTTAATAATTACCAAAGGAGCTTTTGTGAAATCTTCTTTTTTGTGAAGCTCAAACACTATAAGCCAATGCATTCAGAAACAACAATGTCTTTTTAGTGAGATGTTTACAATCTTGTTCTAGATTTATTTAAAAAAATATACTGCAACAACTCTGATTTTTCCAGCGGGTCAGTTAATACATCTGCATCTTAGTCCGTTCCTCTCCTCCCTTCTGAGCTCATGTAAGGGCATCATGGTTGTACCGCAGTGGAAGGATGTTTACGCCTCACATCAACAAATGTGATTGGCCAGGTGTCCCCTGATAGCAGGATACCATGGCAACGGCCCAGCGGCCCTGTAGTAACCTCAATGAGCCTTGGGATTGGCGAGGAGTCACTTCCTCTCTCCTTGAGGAATTGGCTGCGATCCTGGTCTTCCCACGAGTTTCTGCTCCAGCTGGTATCTAGAAGACATTTGACCAAACTCTCAGTTATACTTCTGAAGGTTTGAGTTCTTTAGTTATTGGATAAAACACAAATTAGGTTGTACATATTTTTTTGTATCATTCTAGGATATTTCTGAGCAGAAAACAAAAGCATTAATCCCATGTTATATCATATTATCATCTAAATGTACATTCTTTGATTCATCATTGTCCTTTAACTACAGGTCCTTCTCAAAAAATTAGCATATTGTGATGAAGTTCATTATTTTTCATAATGTCATGATGAAAATTTAACATTCATATATTTTAGATTCATTGCACACTAACTGAAATATTTCAGGTCTTTTATTGTCTTAATACGGATGATTTTGGCATACAGCTCATGAAAACCCAAAATTCCTATCTCACAAAATTAGCATATCATTAAAAGGGTCTCTAAACGAGCTATGAACCTAATCATCTGAATCAACGAGTTAACTCTAAACACCTGCAAAAGATTCCTGAGGCCTTTAAAACTTCCAGCCTGGTTCATCACTCAAAACCCCAATCATGGGTAAGACTGCTGACCTGACTGCTGTCCAGAAGGCCACTATTGACACCCTCAAGCAAGAAGGTAAGACACAGAAAGAAATTTCTGTATGAATAGGCTGTTCCCAGAGTGCTGTATCAAGGCACCTCAGTGGGAAGTCTGTGGGAAGGAAAAAGTGTGGCAGAAAACGCTGCACAACGAGAAGAGGTGACCGGACCCTGAGGAAGATTGTGGAGAAGGGCCGATTCCAGACCTTGGGGGACCTGCGGAAGCAGTGGACTGAGTCTGGAGTAGAAACATCCAGAGCCACCGTGCACAGGCGTGTGCAGGAAATGGGCTACAGGTGCCGCATTCCCCAGACCTGGGCTACAGAGAAGCAGCACTGGACTGTTGCTCAGTGGTCCAAAGTACTTTTTTCGGATGAAAGCAAATTCTGCATGTCATTCGGAAATCAAGGTGCCAGAGTCTGGAGGAAGACTGGGGAGAAGGAAATGCCAAAATGCCAGAAATCCAGTGTCAAGTACCCACAGTCAGTGATGGTCTGGGGTGCCGTGTCAGCTGCTGGTGTTGGTCCACTGTGTTTTATCAAGGGCAGGGTCAATGCAGCTAGCTATCAGGAGATTTTGGAGCACTTCATGCTTCCATCTGCTGAAAAGCTTTATGGAGATGAAGATTTCATTTTTCAGCACGACCTGGCACCTGCTCACAGTGCCAAAACTACTGATAAATGGTTTACTGACCATGGTATCACTGTGCTCAATTGGCCTGCCAACTCTCCTGACCTGAACCCCATAGAGAATCTGTGGGATATTGTGAAGAGAACTTTGAGAGACTCAAGACCCAACACTCTGGATGAGCTAAAGGCCGCTATCGAAGCATCCTGGGCCTCCATAAGACCTCAGCAGTGCCACAGGCTGATTGCCTCCATGCCACGCCGCATTGAAGCAGTCATTTCTGCAAAAGGATTCCCGACCAAGTATTGAGTGCATAACTGTACATGATTATTTGAAGGTTGACGTTTTTTGTATTAAAAACACTTTTCTTTTATTGGTCGGATGAAATATGCTAATTTTGTGAGATAGGAATTTTGGGTTTTCATGAGCTATATGCCAAAATCATCCATATTAAGACAATGAAAGACCTGAAATATTTCAGTTAGTGTGCAATGAATCTAAAATATATGAATGTTAAATTTTCATCATGACATTTTGGAAAATAATGAACTTCATCACAATATGCTAATTTTTTGAGAAGGACCTGTATAACCTGGCGTGTTTGGCAGATACATCATGGTATACTCAGGAAGTGTATGAACAGATTTTTGTAACACAGATTGTGTACTCGTTTTGAAAGGCTGAGCATTGAGCCAGGAGTACTTTCTATGTGTACGAACAACAAAGAGAGTACACAGTCTTCAATTCAATTCAATTCAGTTTTATTTATATAGCGCCAATTCACAACACATGTCGTCTCAAGGCACTTCACAAAGTCAGGTACATACATTCCAATTAATCATAACCATTGAACAGTGCAGTCAGAGTTAGTCATTTATTCAAATTGGAATAAAAGGTTTTTCTGTCTAAGGAAACCCAGCAAATTGCATCCAGTCAGTGACTTTCAGCATTCACTCCTCCCAGATGAGCATGTAGAGACAGTGGCCAGTCACTGGCGTTGACTTTGCAGCAATCCCTCATACTGAGCATGCATGTAGCGACAGCGGAGAGGAAAAACTCCCTTTTAACAGGAAGAAACCTCCAGCAGAACCAGGCTCAGTATGAGCAGCCATCTGCCACGACTGACTGGGGGCACTTCGTTCTCAGACTACAGGTTTACTGGTGGTTCCTAGAGTCTCTAGAAGTAGAATGGGAGGCAGATCCTTTAGTTATCAGGCTCATCACGTGTGGAACCAGGTCCCAGTTTTGTTCCGTGAGGCAGACACCCTGTCTACTTTTAAGGCTAGGCTTAAAACTTTCCTTTTTGATAAAGCTTATGGTTAGAGTGGCTTAGTTTATCAGGGAGGGAGCCTTCATACCTCCCTGTTGGTTGGAGTAAACCGCCTCAGTTATGGTTGAGGTGCAAACACACCCTCCATTTCTGCTACCTGTATGACCCTTTCTCTTTTCCAATGGTTATAATTAGTCTGACAGAGAGAGGTATCCCAATCATTGTGGTTTTTAGTATAACAATGACCATCAGAGGGACCCTATGTGGGGTGCCTTGAGACGATATTGTTGTAAATAAGCGCCCTGTCTTTTAGTGTTAAGTGTTTATCCCTTTCTCTCTCCTAGACATGGCGATTGACTGAGCTTTACTGTAACTAATTACATGTGCTCTTTTTCAGACTCTAACCTTGAAAACTGGCTCAGAGTTTTTCTGTTCTTTCTTTCTAGGTGAAACCACTAAAGGAGCTACATCCATTAACATTTACTTTTCCTTCCCATAGAAAGGACTCCTGGATCAGTGCTTCTTTGTTCTCTTTGTGTCTCTGCTCTGTTCTTTCTCTCAAACCCCCCCTGTTCATGGCAGTAAAACTTAGAAATTGGTGGTTGCATCATCATAGATAATAGAAGTAGGTCTGTTCATATGATTGTTCATAGTACAGCTCCTGGGAGGTCAGACCTTGGATGATCCTTGGATGTGCCTTCCAGATAAAGCAGTCTGTCGTTGAAGGAGCTTTCCAGTGCGATTATTTTGTTAATGAGGCATCCCAGGACAAAACTGGACTCCGATCCATAAGGTTTTGTCAGAGTTCTTGCAGGAGCCTGGATACTGAGTTGGTTGTGAATTTTGCAGAAGGTTTCTGTGGGGCATTAAAAATATTCTATGCCAACGTCTGTAGCATGTTAGATGTAATGCTAGAATATAAACCATATTAAATCTCTTTATGGTCTTATCGGCTTCTTGAAGGCTTGTCTTGAAGGATTGTCCCATTTCATTTGGAAACCACCTCCCATCATAGCTTTAAACAATGAATGCTGGAATTTTGGGAGTAGTCCCAGAATTTAATGCTTCATGCTAACTAGCTGTAAACCTACTGCACGGTTTCTCTTAATAAAACTGGAATAGAGGCCAGATATGGCCCGCCCTTGTTTTCCATCCCAGCGAGATAACTGATGCCCTAACATATGAGGGTATAAATCATTATCACAGACAGTACAGGGTTTGTTTTAATTTAAATTGTAATGAGTGGGACACTGTACTCTGTAAAAGGCGTGGGTACATGGTAATTAATGTGTGAACACGCACTACCTGTGAAAATTTCATTTGTTTGTGTGGAGGTATATTCGGTCCCCATGTAAGTGCATATACATGCTGTGTCTATGTGTGTTTGTATGGCATTGCCAGGCCATATGGAACGCTGTCTGGGGAGCACACTACCCACTTAGCTCTGCTGTTGGCTCTGGTGCTCTCTCCATCTGTCCATTCCTTCTCTCTCCTATCTCGTCTTCCATCGCCTCTTCTTTTATTTCCATTTCTTACAGCTTGGTTGCTTTTCACTCTTGCTCACCTTCACTCGTCAACATCCCGCTTCCTGTTTTCTGTTTGATCACAAGTGCCTGTGTTTGTTTGTTAGCATGCAAGCATTAGTGACAGAGTCAAGTCTCTTCTTATCGTTCTTTTTGTATTTCTTGTTTGCTGTCATCCAAGATTCCTGAGCATTTTGAGCACAGCCGAGGTACAGATCTGGTCCAGCACATTTCATTGGGCCCTGGACAGCTGCTGGTCTATTTATATAAGGACCAGATTGGGAGTTTGAGGACAATAATTACTTAAAAGACTAGCTGGGGATCCTTTGTTGTCTCAACGACTTTAGCACAGTGCCTGTTATTGCCAATGTTATATTCCCATCTGTACATCTAAGGTAACCGTATAACTGTGAAAATCAAACTTTTGAGACTGAGTCCTGCGTTGAAGGAGGAAAAATTTCAAGGTCTGCACTAAACCAATCAGGACTAAAAAGTTTAATTTTTATTAAAAGGAATAATAGTGATGCTCTCAGTTTACCCGTTTATACATTATACATGTTCCAGTTCTCAACTAGGGTCGTAAGATATGGATAATGGGTGGAAGAACTAGATCACGAATACAAGTGGCTAAAATTAGCTCCCTCCATTGGATGGGTGGAGGGATGGATGGATGAATGGGTGGAATGATGGATGGATGGATGATGGTTGAATGAGTGGAAGGATGGATGAATGGATGGATGAATGGGTGGAAGGATGGATGAATGGAAGGATGGATGGATGGATAGGTGGGTGGAAGGATGGATGGATGGATGATGGATGAATGGGTGGAAGGATGGATGAATGGATGGATGAATGGGTGGAAGGATGGATGAATGGAAGGATGGATGAATGGGTGGAAGGATGGATGAATGGATGGATGGGTGGATGGATGGATGGATGGATGGATTGATAAAGGGATAGATGGGTGGAGGGATGGATGGATGGGTGGAAGGATGGATGATGGATGGATGTGTGGAAGGATGGATGGATGGATGGAGGGATGGATGGATGGAAGAATGGATGGATGGATGGATGGATGAATTTTTGGATGAAGTTTTTCATATGGATGTCAAAGAATTACAAAGGAAATACGCTTTGCTTGGACAAAATTAGACTGCTTCCTTGCTTTTACTAATTTAAAAATAGTAATAAAATAAAGAATGCCTCAAGTGGAGGAGTTTAAGTTTCTTGGGGTCTTGTTCACGAGTGAGGGAAGAATGGAGCGGGAGATCGACAGACGGATCGGTGCGGCTGCCACAGTAATGGGGGCGCTGTGCCGGTCCGTTGTGGTGAAGAGAGAGCTGAGCCGAAAAGCAAAGCTCTTGATTTACCGGTCGGTCTACGTTCCTACCCTCACCTATGGTCATGAACTTTGGGTCATGACCGAAAGAACGGGATCCTGGATACAAGCGGCTGAAATGAGCTTCCTCTATAGAGTGGCCGGGCACTCCCTTAGAGATAGGGTGAGGAGCTCGGCCATTCAGGAGGGGCTCGGAGTAGAGCCGCTGCTCCTCCACATCGAGAGGAGCCAGTTGAGGTGGCTTAGGCATCTATGTTGGATGTCTCCTGGACTTCTTCCTCGGGAGGTGTTCCAGGCACGTCCCACTGGGAGGAGGCCCAGGGGACGGCTGGAGGGACTATGTCTCTCGGCTGGCCTGGGAACGCCTTGGGTTCCCCCTGGAGGAGCTGGAGGAGGTGTCTGGGGAGAGGGACGTCTGGGTGTCTCTGTTGAGTCTGCTGCCCTTGCGACCCGGTCCTGGATAAGCAGAAGACGACGAGTACGAGTAATAAAATAAAGATTGCAAACTCTTTTTGGGAAGCATGAAGGTAGCATGAACATATTTGTAAAAGCTCAAACATGATTATATTTCTATACCCATTAATTCATTTGGAGTGGCTCAGAGGGCTGGCACCTATCTCCAGAGGTCAGGGAGGAGAGGCAGGTTACAAAATTGAGAGAGCAAACATTAATTTCACATGAAATATTTTCATATTTTCAAAACATTACACATATCAGAAGCATACTCATGACTGGGTTGACGACTGACAAATTTAACATCATATTACTGAAATGTCATGTTAAATGACTGATAAATTGCTGTATTATTGCTGAATACTGCAATGATTATATTTATCATCTAGTTAACTAAAATGTATCTACAAAGTCCCAACCCCTTTTGGTCCTTACAATCTATTCTGTTAAACTATGTCAGCGTTCATGATGTTCTAGCAGCGTTCTGACATGATCTGAGAAAGTCGTGTAGGGGCATGACCCACAGAGATGCAATTGCAGGCTTATGAGATGGGATCGTAACTGAAATATACCAGCCTTGTAGTTAGGAGGTATAGGATAGCCCAGCGTGGACATAGGAAAAAATCTTGTGATATTAAAACACCACAATATTTCTTGTCAAAGTAAAGTCTGTCCAGTGAACCGCTATTCATTTGCGCTAAGCATCTGATTTTGCATGGTAAAGTACATCTAGGCTGTTATTATGGGTACCAAATATGAGCTTGACATCATGTAATTATGTTTAAGAGTCTTTGGACTAGAAAAGAAGTGGTTCTTCAGCTGCCCTATGAATTGACTAATAAAGACTACATGGTTGACAACCCTCAGTTGCAAAAGCATTGAAGAAGCCCCCAGCACTTAAAAAATCAATTATTTGGCTGTGATTTTGTTACTTTGTAAAAAAAAAAGAAACCAGCCAAAATATTAAGAAGAGAATTGTGGAACTCTATTATTCTGATTAATTTCTGATTAATTAACTTCTAGATACCCAAATGTGCCATGTTAATCTGGTCAAAACAATGAGAACAACAATGTCCAGCAATCACACCATGCAGGAAGGAGATGGCTTCTGTGTCCCAGAGCTGAACATGTTTTGGTGCAAGATGTGCCAAAACTCCAGAACAAAAGCTACGGGCCTTGTGAATATGCTGGCTAAAGCTGGTAAGAGTTTCATTATCCACAGTAAAATGAGTCCTGTAGTCGACATGTGCTGAAAGGCAGCTCTGCGAAGTAGAAGCCGTTACACCAAAAGCAACATTAAACGCCAGATTACAATTTGTAACTGCACCCAGAGACAAAGACTCTGTATCTGATTAAACTAACATGAAGGTGCCATAATGCCCACAGTTACATTTGGAGGAAAAAAAGGGAAAGCCTGCAACTCTGAGACCACCACCCTAACTGTGAAATGTTAAGGGGGTGTCAGCATCATGGGGGACTGGTGCCCTTTCTAATTTCTAATTTATCATGGAGAGGAAACACTGTGGAAATATTAAAGAAACATTTAAAGATATCAGTCCAGAAGTTAAAGCATGTATTTAAACCGTATTTCTAAACTGACTAGGTGTGTGAGCGAGGCGAGCTAGTTAATTTACACCAGTTCTATCAAGAGGAATGGGCCAAAATTGTTTAAAAAGCAAATCTACCCCAGTTCTAAGCAAATTTATTTACATAAAATTTCAAGAAGGTTAAAACAACTCTATTTTTTACTTTTACTTTTGGTAATGCAAACTGACCTAAAAGAAAGTTACATCACAGATGGTTTACCAACAAATATAGGTCATAAGATTGTGATATCTGGAATAAAAGATCGAATGAGAATTATTGAAATGCCTTTCAGGTCACCCAGACTACAGGTAGGATATACATGGGCTCCCTGGACTCTCCCCATGGCAACAACCTTTTCTTCTGGTGGTCCTAATCCTAATTCTGGTTACAAAGGATGAATTAAATTAATTAAATGTTTAATAACAATAACACCTACATCTACACATTTCCTGATGTTAGGAAGAGCATGGCTTCGAAGAAGATTGGTGGAGGGAAATAGAGAGAGAGCAGGAGAGAGGGAGAGGAGTGAGAAATGGAGAGAAACAGCGAGGATGAACAGTGAGTGGGTGGAAAGGCAGTCAGAGAAGTATACTGAGAGGAAGGGGGAGGTGACAAGAGTAGAGGGTGAAATGAGGAGAAAAGCAAAGTCTACATGACAGAGATGGTTAGCTAAGAAGCATACTGTACACTTGCGCTATTGTGTATGAAATTACTGCTGTCAGTTTCAGCATGAGTCATCACGTTTCGTTGCTAATGGGGTTTCCCCGAATCCTGCATGCACTCCTCTTCAGTTGATTTCTATGTGAAAAGCTTTTAGTCCTTTTAAAACTGCAAATTTCCTCTTCGGTAACCTGTAACTGTCGTCAGACAGAGCGCGATATATAAGGACAAGGAAGTACTTGGGGATGGAGGCAGAGACTGGGAGGTGAGAGTACACCCAGTTAAGCATGGTGGGTTCTCTGACGGAAGACATGGGGGAGAAACAGCAGAGCCTTGGCACAGAGACAGAAAACTAGTGAGTAAGAGATGCTGCATGTCCCCATACCCATATGGTGAGCGGCCAGGCCACATCGCAGCATATACATGCACAAATGGAGAGGATATTAGCCTCGTAATATAAATCTATTTGTTCCAGCTTTGGAGATCTTGTCAGAGACAGTAATAAACCAGTGAATTGTGTTTAAATAGGTGTTTGGGTCTCATTATACTGGAGCTGTGCATCAAAACTCTTATAACATCAGTAGGTTACTGAATACTCAAATTAATTCAGATTCTAAATAGTGGTTCTGACATATATTCATGTTATCCAATTCAGTTTATTTATGTAGCACCAAATTACATCAAATATCATCTCAAGGCATGTTACCAGTTAAATCGTTGCAATTCATTTCCAGAAATATATAATCAAATCAGGCCAATCTAATTATATAGACATTTTGATCCTTATAATCCAGTCAGTCAGTCAGTCATTTTCTACCGCTTATTCCATAGAGGGTCGCGGGGGAGCTGGTGCCTATCTCCAGCAGTCTACGGACGGGAGGCGGGGTCCACCCTGGACAGGTCACCAGTCCATCGCAGGGCAACACACAAACAACCATGCACACACCTAAGGCCAATTAACCTAACAGGCATGTCTATGGACTGTGGTAAGAAGCCGGAGTACCCAGTAAGAACCCACGTGTGCACGGGGAGAACATGCAAACTCAATGCAGAAAGACCCCCAGCCGGGAATTGAACCCAGGACCCAAAATGTATCTAAAAACAGTGACCTCTGTCTAATATAAGTAATAATAAAAACATTTGTTTCAGGTTTCTGTAGCTCAGTCTGTAAAATGTTTGAAAGCTCTATGCTGCCACCATGCTGCTGTGGTCTATTTACTAGATTTACTAGCCTCAAATGCCTTTTGTGCCTCATCTTAATTCATTATTAAACCCCTTACCTTTATAAAAAGTTGATAACTTTCAGTCTGGACTTTAAACATGTTAAACAATGACACACTCTTGGCGATTGGCATTGTCCTGAGGTCATTTTATTCCTCTGCCTTTTTGTCCTTCTCCAGTTTCGGTCATTTTGTATCTAATTTGTTTGGGTATGAAAAGGAATCATCTACCACAGGACAGTTTGAACTAATCGTGCATCGTCTTGACCTGCATTGGGGACATTTCGTATCCACTTGGTCCAATGACGATTTAGCATGCTTTTCTATGATCTACTGTTATAAAATATGGTTTTATGACTGATATCATCTAACAGCTGCAGGTAGAGCAGAGTTATGTTGGTTTGTTCCATTCTGACCCAAACAGGGATAAAGTCAGATTACGAGCATACAAACTGCACCATGCCAGTCATTGACGTTTGCTTTGACATTAGGGAATTATTATCTCTTTAGCTCCAACTAATTGGATGCATGCAACTTCTATATAATAATTTGTACAAAATGATTTAGTTTTAATGGCAGGTCAGGATTTAATGGGGTCCTTAGTAAATGCATTATATATACAACAATGCCCATATATAAAATAACAGTTTAATTTGGATCAGAGAGATTCAGCTCCATTCCACACAGTCAGATAGAGTTATCTGTGGTTTGTTCACTGGCCAGAACGAAATTGGACCACTCCGTTGTAAAGCACTGATTGAGGAACTGATGCTCTAACTTTGTTGGGTTGTGGCTACATTGTGGTGGGAAGGCCTGCTTTGTTATCCTGTTGCTATTGCTAGGAATATTATTCAGGGATTCACCCTGAAGAAAAAAGATGAAGAGCAGAATAAGGAAGGCATGAGATAGAAGCATGAATACGTTAACTTTTGTACTCTGGACAGTTTTAGAAAAATGTAATTTTTATTATTATTATTCATTATCTACTGTTATTAATATTTTATGCTCAATATATAGTTATTAATTTGTTTGTGGCATATTTCAGTGTCTACTGTCCATTCTTCCAAATGTATATTTAAAAAGATGAATTTTTTGCAACCCTTAAAATGGTTGAAAATGCTTATTAATTAATGCATAAACAGTGTCCTTGTGATATTTTTGAACCCATTCTACTTATTTTCTTCAGAATCAGTCCCTCTGATTTTGTCTCCTCTCGACAAAACGGAAGCTGTTGTTTTCTGAGCATGGTGTGCTTTTCTCAATAACTGTCCAGTACAGGAGAAGTTTTAATAATAATCTGAGTCATCAAAGATTTCTATCAGCCTGCACAGGCGACTAACTGTTTTTTGCAAATAATAAGGTGTAAAAAAGAGTTGAGGAGGCTCTCCATTACATCTCCACAAACACCTTCTCTGTACGCACACACAGCTGCTGCAGACCAGATCCCTGTTTCTAATTCTGGCTCGCATTTTACCTTCCATTCAATTTCACAGACAGCACGAGAGGGAGGAAACTTTTTAATACTCGTCTATTATGGGACACTCAGCGAGTTGCAATCAATCTCCAAGATGACTTGTCCTCATTAAGTGTGCCTGTGTATATGTGTGTGCACGCTGGGTTGGAGATAGGAGTAAAATGAGGTTGTAGGAACAAACATACAATGCTGACACCACGATAAGTTTGGAAATTGGACGTGGGGAAGTCTGTGGCGAGGACAAAAGTGACTCTAAAACTTGCTGCTGGAGGACTAATGAGTCAGAAAAAGTTGGAGTTCCTAATTTCTTAATGGCTGCGAGGTGATTTTCTCTGACACTGGCTCATTGTTATTTGATTCATGTCTGCCTGCGTTTTTGAATATCGATCCCGGAACTGGAGGAGTGACTCATACTCGGCCAAAGAGGCCTGAGTCACCACAGGGAAAGAGAGGAAGCTGGCTCCCATTCCCAGCCCAATGCCGCTCTGCTCCTGAACGCCTGGGACCGGAAGAGGCGATGCCAACATTTGGCCCTCAAACAACAACGACGCTCAAGAACTTCAGGACTCAGCTATTTTATCCGCATTATTTTTAGACCCATTAACTGTCATGTCAAATAAGGGGGATCTTTAATGTTTTGGAGGCGTTTTAAGCACAAGTACTCACTTTAATGCAGCAGACAAGCTGTGGTGAAGGAGGGTCCAAAGCTATTTTGGGAGATTGTAGAGCAAATTAATTGTGAGCCTGTTAGAAAGGGGTGAGATGGAGTGGACACACAGTAATGATTATTGGCTCAAACTAACAGCGTCTTCATTAAAATGGAAAATTTGCTTATGTTTTGCACTAAGATAAACTGTATCCTGATCTGCATAAATAAGATGTACTGCAAATTAATTTACCTAATAAATGACTAACAAAGTAAGAACAAATGCAGTTATTGTGAATTTGTTTTCAACTGTACATAAATGTACATTTGGGCTTTTCATTATCAGCTAAGTCTTTACTTTTCCTGATAGACAGATAGGATCTCAGTGTTCTTAAAATAAAAACGTGAAGCCAAAAACTGATAATCTAGACATTTCTCAGTTAGGAAAATGGGTGTGCTCCATTAAGCCCTACCAAGGAAGAACAAAAACATATCTCCAAACATCTGAATCTACCTTCTTATTAACATTGATTGCAACAGGATCTTTTTTAATCAAAACAGAATACTATTAATTTAAAATGCTGACAGCCACAGGCTCATGTTGACACATCCATCCGTCCGTCCGTCCGTCCATCCATCCATTCATAACCATTAATTCATCCATCATTTAAGCCCCAAATTATTCATACCCCTGGCAGATTTAGGATTAAAGGACAGATTCAAAATTAGGGTGATGGTTAGGAGGACTTCCAGCAGTCTTAGAGCTAATTTCCAAAAACAAATAGTCAAAATACCAGTAGAAACATGCAGTAAGAATGATTTGACTGCTTTAAGCCAATAATGTGTTTTCCTTTTGGCAAGAAGAGTATTATAATAGTATAATTTTGTCAGGGGCGGCTCCTAATGTTTGGGAACGATTCTGCAGCGAGTGTTCCACAATAAACACTGAAAATGTTTTTAGGACCTTTTTAGGATTCATTCTCATTCAGGTCAACATCATCATTCTATTGCATTTTTCAAATTTATTGTGTCACATTAAATCAAATTTCATCGTATTAGTTGATACAAAGCATACTGAATCAGACTAAATTGTGATTAATTGAATCGTATTGGATTGATGTTTGCTGCTCATTTGTCTTTAATGAATTGGATAACTGGCTTGTATCGAGATACTGCGATATATATTAGTTACCCAGCAGAGATACCCAACACTAATCCTGGATTGCAGATGCTGATATGGTGTGTTGTACCTGTGAAAATGACTGTTTGGCTGATAAAGATACGCTACATTCTTTGAATCTTTAAAACATTATATGCATAACTTGTAAAGGATAAATTATTGGTTATTTTGGAATGTGTTGGAGAATCTGATTCTCGATGCTCGGTTAATAATCCTATAAAATCTGTCCAAATTGGACTGTTGCTTCTGGTTTTTTGACTTCTCGTCGCTATGTTTATTCCTATTTTATGTTTGAATGTGCTTTTTTCAGCCTGTTTATTTTTATTTTCTCCACCCTCATGGCATTCCTCTCTGGTGGCTATTGAAATGTTCCAGGTACAATATTTAAGTTTCTCAGAAACAGTATTCTCTCGTTTCTGAAAGCCACCAGCATGAAATTATAACCACTACTGCTGATGCCATTGGTAGGTGTGTTTGTACTGTAAGGCTGACATGTTAATTTACTTTAGCTCTTACTACAGCTAACACACGCAGTGTTCATCTGATCCCCTCTGGTGAGAGGGTAAAAGGGTCAGTGGCGTTCATAAACATTCCCTCTGCACCTCCATCAGACTGATCACCAGCAGAAATAAAAAGAAGAATTTATGTGCCGAAGTCACATCATAATTACTCCTGTTTTCCTTGAAGTAGATTTTTTTGTATTTTGACAAATGTCAGAAACAGTGCCTTGCTAAATTGTTCATACCAGTGGATCTTGTCCACATTTTGTTACTGTACGACCACATTTACATTTTAGCTGACAGACCAACACAAAGTAGCACTTAGTTGTGAAATGAAAGAAAAATAATTTAGGATTTAATTTTTTTTCACAAATAAAAATCTATAGAGCCTGGTGTGCATTTGTATTCCGCCCCCTTGAGTCAATAATTTGTAGGATGTCTCTTCAGTCACAGGTTTTCCACCAAGATTGCCCTGTATTTAGCTCCATCCATCTTCCCATCGACTAGACTATTTTCTGTGACCTTGTTGAAGAACACACATCCCCACATCATGATTCTGCCCCTACCATGTTTCACCATGATGTTTTCAGAGTGATGTGTTAGTTTTCTGCCAAATAAAGGTTTTTAACTTTAAAATAGAAATCCATTGACTTTCTCTCAACAGTGGCATCTTCTTGCCAATCTTCTATAAAGGCTAGATTTGTAAGGGGCACAACAAATTTTGGCTTTGGATTTCTGCAGCCCCCCCAGAGTTGCTATAGGTCTCTCGGCTGTTTCTCAGATTAATGTTCTTCTTGCTGTCAGTTTAGGTGGATGGCCGTCCATTGGTAGACTTACAGAAGTGCCATACTCTTTGTTTGGATGACAGATTGAACAGCTGGGAGTAATGTTTTGAACTGTTCCTTGGTCTTCATGAGGCTTTTTGTTAACAGGCGCACTGCATTTTCAAATTGGATAACTTTCTATGCCAACTGCATTTTATTTAGGTGTATCAGTTTAAAAGAGGCTACATATGAACCTCCAACATTTCAGATTTTTTTCTTTGTAATACTTCGCTCTTAATTTAAGGCTGAAAGATACAGTCTAAAATATTAATATTACAACAGTGAAAGCCCTTTGTGTCGTCTTGGCTTGTGGTTGCCTCGAAAAGGTCTCTGTGCTGTCCAACACTGTTTATAGTGGAGGTGAGAGGCTGCTGACCAAATGAGGACATTATCGGGCGGTGGAAGGAGTACTTCGAGGATCTCCTCAATCCTGCCATCACGCATTCCGTGATGGAAACAGAGGCTAGGGACTCGGGGCTGGACTCTTTCATCACCCAGGCTGAAGTCACCGAGGTGGTTAAAAAGCTCCGCGGTGGCAAGGCTTCGGGGGTGGATGAGATCCGCCTTGAGTACCTCAAGTCTCTGGATGTTGTTGGGCTGTCACGGTTGACACACCTCTTCAACATTGCATGGCGGACGGGGACAGTGCCTTTGGATTGGCAAACTGGGGTGGTGCTCCCCCTTCATAAGCAAGGGGACCGGAGGGTGTGTTCCAACTACAGGGGGATCACAGTCCTCAGCCTCCCTGGTAAGGCCTACGCCAGGGTATTGGAGAGGAGAGTCCGGCCGATAGTCGAACCTCGGCTTCAGGAGGAGCAGTGTGGTTTTCGTCCCGGCCGTGGAACACTGGACCAGCTCTATACCCTCTACAGGGTGCTCGAGGGTTCATGGGAGTTTGCCCAACCGGTTCACATGTGTTTTGTGGACCTGGAGAAGGCATTCGACTGTGTCCCTCGTGATGCCCTGTGGGGGTTGCTCCAGGAGTATGGAATCGGGGGCCCTTTATTAGGGGCCATCCAGTCCCTGTATGAGCAGAGCAGGAGTTTGGTCCGCATTGCCGGCACTAAGTCGGACCTGTTCCCGGGGCATGTTGGACTCCGGCAGGGCTGCCCTTTGTCACCGGTCCTGTTCATAACTTTTATGGACAGGATTTCTAGACGCAGCCGAGGGCCGGAGGGGGTCTGGTTTGGGGACCAGTGGATTTCGTCTCTTCGTTTTGCAGATAACGTGGTCCTGCTGGCCCCCTCTAGCCAAGACCTACAGCATGCGCTGGGGCGGTTCGCAGCCGAGTGTGAAGCGGCTGGGATGAAGATCAGCTCCTCCAAGTCCGAGGCCATGGTACTCGACCGGAAAAGGGTGGCTTGTCCTCTTCAGGTTGGAGGGGAGTTCCTGCCTCAAGTGGAGGAGTTTAAGTATCTCGGGGTCTTGTTCACGAGTGGGGGAAGAATGGAGCGGGAGATTGACAGACGGATCGGTGCGGCTGCCGCAGTATTGGGGGCACTATTCCGGTCCGTTATGGTGAAGAGAGAGCTGAGCCGAAAAGCAAAGCTCTCAATTTACCCGTCGGTCTACGTTCCTACCCTCACCTATGGCCATGAACTTTGGGTCATGACCGAACGAACGAGATCCCGGATACAAGCGGCTGAAATGAGCTTCCTCCGTAGGGTGGCCGGGCACTCCCTTAGAGATAGGGTGAGGAGCTTGGCCATCCAGGAGGGGCTCGGAGTAAAGCCGCTGCTCCCCCACATCGAGAGGAGCCAGTTGAGGTGGCTCGGGCATCTATACCAGATGCCTCCTGGACGCCTTCCAGGAGGTGTTCCAGGCACGTCCCACCGGGAGGAGGCCCAGGGGACGGCCCAGGAAATGATGGAGGGACTATGTCTCTCGGCTGGCCTGGGAACGCCTTGGGCTCCACCCGGAGGAGCTGGAGGAGGTGTCTGGGGAGAGGGACGTCTGGGAGTCTCTGCTGAGTCTGCTGCCCCTGCGACCCGGTCCCGGATAAGCGGAAGACGACGAGTACCAGTACGAGAGTGCAATCAGTAAACCATGAGTTAGGGTTGTGAGTTAGGTTTGTTTCCCTGAGGTATAAATGTGAAGTGGTATCATTGTCTATTTCTCTTCTTCTTCTTCATTCTACAAAATGGGAAAGACAGGAAAACATGCAATGTAGGGAAAACTTGACTGGAAAATAGCGACTCACCTAAGCTTGACCATAGCTACAGTCAGAGCAATATTGTGAATGTTTAAAATCACTGGAACTGTGACGAACAAGGCTGAACAAAGGCCTAAGTTTGTTTTACCACCATGCACGGTGAGGAGGATGGTAGGTGTGGTAAAAATAAATCTCCAAAGCTCCAAAGAGTGGCATCTGGGGGTCACCAGGTCTAATTTAGGGTAGCAACAAACCATTATATTGCTTATCAATTGATCTCTCGAGTATATTTTGATTAATTAATATTAATTAATAATCTGATTACTAATTGGATAGCTAAATTGGGGATTTTTTGCAGAATTTGAATCAGGTGAAGCTAAAGCCATGGAACTTGAGTTCTGGATAGAGCATATTTACAGACAAAGATTTTTACAGACAAGGTTTTTAATCTTAAATGCAAAATGTATATATATTTTTTCCACTATTTCGACCTAATTACTGCTCTGAGTGGGTTGTTCTTTGACCAAATGGCATGTTTTATAGTCTGTTTACTTCAGTTAGCGATTACTTGATAACTAAATGAGTTGACAATAATTTCAATAATTGATTAATTAGGATTAATCTGATTAATTGTTTCAGTCCTAGTCTATCTAACAGGTAATAAATATTTGGTAACTGGTTGCTTGTTAAGCTTGCTAGGAAAAAGCCTCTTCTGTCATACTGTCACACATGTAAATGTATGAGGTTTTCTAGACTTTACTGGGACTTTAACTGGTAACATGTCCTTTTGTCAGATGAGACAAAAACTTTGCTTTTGTGGAAAAAGTCGTATGGACATATTTATCTTCCAAATGTCCTGGAAACCTTGTTACATATAAAGCCATACCCTGAGAATGGGTCACTGATGGGCCTTTCAGATGTATGATCATAAAACAAATACAGCCAGATCAACCAGACACAAAGTCGACCTTCTTTCATCCTAAAGAAAAGCTGTGGGTGGGGTGAACTTAAGAGAGAGGTGCATACGAGACACCTCTGGGCTCTGCACCTTTTTACACATCTTTTCTAGGGTTTGTCAATAAAGGATTGGTGCAGTAAATATTAGCTGTGCTAAGATGGATATCCAGCTATTAGTTTAAAATATTCCTATGTCAACCAGGAAACAACACTGAAATATGAAAAATAATTTCTATGCAGAAGAAAAGAAAATGTCAGCTGTCTCAAACGTTATCTTCTAATTGTTACCCACATTAGTTTGCATCATCATGGACCAAACTTTGCTTTTCCTTTGTATGTGTGAGGGCAGAGTGCTGAGCTTTCCAGCTTCTTTCCAGCACACTTTATGATAATGCTGCTAAATCATGTGGGCTTGGTTTGAAATGTATATAAAGCCTTGGCATACACACATAACAGCTTTGCTTCCATGCAAGTAAAAGCACTAAAGATTTTGTTGGGAAAGTGATGCGGTTTGTTTCTGTGTTTCTGTAAGAAACTGTGGAATTATGTTCACTTTTTCTTTAACCTTGTACCCACATTTGAATATACATATTTTCTGGATTTCTTTAATGAGCTCTGTTTGTGCATTTTTCTTTCTGATGTTGTCCATCATGCATTTCTCTCTCCTTTTCTTCCCTCCATCCTAATTAAGATCTGCCCCCACCCTCAAACCATACGTTTCTAGAAGCTGCTTCTTGCAGCAGACGATTCAATGGCTTGTTGTGGTTGACTGATTTGTAGAAGGACACTTGATGTATTTCCTGCTTCTGTCACTTGAGATAGTAACCATTAAAAAGAGCCTTTACACAAACAAACGTTGTTAAATGAAACTTGACACTATGTTAAAATATATTTTGTATGTTTAGCAAACATATGTTGAGTTTTAAAGTAATAATTTGCTTTTCTAAAGAGGTAGTTTGCCACAGACAGCAGTCAAAGTGATGTCAGTCTAGAGAATCAGGGAGAGGTTCTCATTGTGGAGTCAAGCTAGAAGCTACTCAGAACAAAACTCATTTAAAAACTTGTTAAATTCATTAAAGAGTCAATTCTGTGGCTGATTTCTGAGGTTTGTACAGCTTTGATCTCTTTATAGCAATTTGAGCAAATTGAGATTTCCCATTGTTCCTGTTTTGAGCTGTCATTAATTATTTACATTAGGAGCCAAGTGCCAAACACAAAGACAGAATATTAAGGAATTTTCTTTTTAAGCTATAGCTAGCTTCATAAAATATCATGGCTAGCATTACTAAAACAGTCTCTGTGTCAATTCCCTAGAGAATGTAGATCCTTATCTTAGTTCTGAGACTTCTAAACAATCAGCCAAAAAAAGCTCAAAAGGATGACGCTGAGCAACTTTGCTGTACTCCATTTAGCCTTCCTGTTATCTGATGAAAGAGCCACTCTCTCTCACAGCCTAAATACACCTGTCTCGACATCCCATAGAGAATCAAGCTTACTTTTAAATAGCTTCTTACATCTCTCAGCTCACCTCACAGATGTCTTAGTTGGGTCCTTATCTTCTCATTGAACCCAAAAAACTTTGGCAAAATCAAATTTGACCTGTTATGTTGGTGTTTAATCAAAAACTGAGGTGTTTCATAATCATCCACCCATCCATCCATCCATCCATCCATCCATCCATCCATTCATCCATCCATCCATCCCAGGTGGCTTTAGGTGCAAAGGTGCTCCGATTAGCATTGTTTGTTCACACTCTTTAATGGTAAATGTGAAATGTTGCTAATAAAAGGAAGTGGGAACTACAACAGCAAAAACTGAGCAAATATGTTTGGAAATAATAAAATGGACTGAATGAACCTAAGCAGAAAATGACATTCAGGAAGGGCTTCAGCGCATCTGTGACTGACTTTACTTACATCCAGCCGCATTGGATTTATTAGGCCTAATACTAGAAAAAGCCATTTTGGATTAAAGCCATGGCATCAGCATAACACCTCTGAGACAACAAAGAAGGTATGAGGCTTTACAGCAAAAAAACCAACAGACCACATTTAGCTTGGGTCAAAGCTTTTCCATGGGCAATCCATGTAATATTTGTGACTTCAGCTTTAAACTTATAATCAGGCACACAGATTCCATATATCAGCCCTGGACTTTATCGAGGGTTAACTCTATTAGCAGCTGAGCAGAGCCGGTAGTTGGGGAATACTCAGCAAGTGTCATAGATCAGGAAGTGATTCCTGCTGAGCTGCAGCAGCAGGTCACATCTTTGTGACCTTATCTCTCCCAGGAAGTGTGCATCCCTCTGTGGGTTTTACAGGTTTGCATTTTGTTTTTGAATTAGCCTTATAAGAGTGTGACAAATGTTTGTGTGTGTGTTTGTGTGTGTGTGCAAGGAAGGTCTTAACTCTTCTGGGGGTACCTTGTATTTTACCTGTTGGGTTCTTGGCGTCTCTGAAAGCTGCCTTTAGAGGAATGGTTTTGTCTGTTACGAGTACAGCAGCGATGCAGAAAAGTGGAGCAAACAGCTGGATGTTGGATTTTATTTCCTCTGATGCCACCTCTTATGCTGGGATTTGTAGTTTGATTGGCTGAGCTGATGGGCGACGAGTCGGCACCGCTGAGCCCCAGCCTGTAAGTACTCAACAACAGTGGTTCTCTGAGATTCAGAAAAGCTGTAACTTTTATAATTATTAATGATTTAAATAAACCATCTGCGTTCAAATGGCTTAGGTAAGGGCAAAGATGCAAAGGGATCATAATGTGTACAAAAATCTATATATTTTTTATTTCCTTATTTTCGAGATTATGCAATCATAAGCAGCACCTCCTCATCTGGAGCTAACGTCACCTAAATAGGACCTGGGTCCAGTTGCTCTCTGTAGTTTAGTAATAAGTTTTAAGATTTGCTGCTACCTTAATCTTTCTTTCCTTTTCCCTTTTCCTCCAATCTGTGATTACTGTCTCCTCAACCTCCACAGTGTGAAATCAAATTAAACAGCTTACTGTAACGTCACAAGAAACCAATACCCCCCTCTTAACCAAATATCGATTTTGAGGACTTTCTTGTGTTGATAACATGGCCTGCAACAACTTTACCCATTGATATGAAACTAACACTCTTAAAAATGGTCTTCTTTACTCCTCCAATTCTTTGATTTTATTTTTTGTAATACAATAGCATTTACATTGTGTTGTTGACAACTGTGTACAGCAGTTTTCAAAAGGTATTGGCAATGTAAAAAACTATATTTTAAAGGAATATATATATTTAGGCATATATAGGATATATATCTACACTACCGGTCAAAGGTTTTAGAACACCTTTCTCACTTAATGGGTCTCTTTATTTTCAAGACTATTTAAATGGTAGATTCTCACCAGAGATAAGAAACCTGTGAATGAATACACATGGAATTATGTAGTAAACAAAACGTATAAAATAACTCTAAACATTTTTACATTTTAGATTCTTCCAAATATCCACCCTTTGCTTTGATTACTGCTTTGCTCTCTTAGCGTTCTCTCCATGAGCTTCATGAGGTGGTCACCTGAAATGGTTTTCCAAAAAGTCTTGAAAGAACCTCCCAGACGTTCATTGAGAGACGGCTAAAGGTTCATATTTCAGTCATCACAGCAAAGGACGGCTACTTTAAGGATTCTAAAACATAACATATTAAAAGTTATTTTACAATTTTTGGTTTGCTACATAATTGCATGTGTGTTCATTCACTGTTTTGATGCCTTCATTGAGAATCTATGTACAATGCAAATAGTCATAAACATAAATAAAACCATTGCATTCTAAAATTTTTGACCGGTAGTGTATGTCTATATATATCTATATCTACATCTACATCTATATCTATAGATATAGATGTAGATGTATATTTCTATATATTTCTGATATAAATACATATATAAGTGAGCAATTGACCAGAGATGTCCTTACAAGCTGCTGAATTTGGAGAACTTTTTTAAGGAGGCAAATATTTCATCATTTGTCAAGGATTTAGGGATCATCATCTCTTATTGCAGTTGTCTTAACAATAAAACTGAAATCCTGCCTTTTTTTGGCTGTAATTATTCATAGGAAACAAATCTCACTTTAAGTAAATTCATAAAAAATTTATGTAATTCAAACATTTTCCTTAGTTTTTATGCGACTTTTGACCTCTGAGCAAAAGCATACTCCAAATCATTGCAAAAAACATTATTTACATAATCATATATTTATTTTTCCCACAATACGGACGCAGACAAACCTGTTTTATGGACCTTCAGAACAACCTACGGATTTTTAAAATTGGCACAGAAAAATCACATTCAGTTTAACTGATTCAGTTAGGGTTGCAGTTAGTTTATAATGGATTTTGAAATGTAAAATTTCTTTTTTTTAAATTCAATTTCAGTTTAATTCAACACCTATAATCCACAGCTGCAAAATGCAAGTGCAGAGCAGTATTAATAGTTTGTGAGATAAACAACCTTTATTTAAAAAGTATTATAGGGTTGTAACACAAGAAGCCTTTCTGTGTGGAGTTGCATGTTCTCCTCATGCATGTCTGCATACTTCAGCCTACTAGAGTTCAAAAACATACATTAGTTTAACTGGCCACTGTAGATATCTGATCTGAACAGGATCTGAACAGGATGATCTAAAAATGATCACCATGAACATTGACTGAACATTTAATTTTACATAGAAAGATTGACCTTGGATGTGAATGTGTGGATTCATGTTGCTTGTACTGTGTGTTTCTGTGTTGTCCTGTGGGGCACTGGTGTCATTTTCAGAGTGGCCACTGAAGATATCCACCAGGCCACTGCATACCTTACATGGATCAAGAGGGTTTAGAAAGTGCATGGATGAATGGAAAATATAACACAGTCGTAAATGTTGGCAAAGCAGAATCTAATGTTGCACCTTTAAAAAGTAAAGAAACTTCTGAACTATTACCCTGTCAAGTATTCCTGTGGTCCAGTCTGAAACGCAACCTGCATTCACATATGAAACAATCTCCATGCTTCTATCCGGTGTTCTTTTTTCCAGAGGCATCCAGCAGCACCTGTCCAGCTACCGGGAGACGGTGATTCGGCAGGCCACAGCGGCGGGGGGCTCGGCCGTTCATCGGGACGATGCCCCAACCTGTGGGATCTGCCACAAGACCAAGTTTGCGGATGGTTGTGGGAACCTGTGTTCGTACTGCCAGACGAAGTTCTGCGCCCGCTGTGGGGGAAGAGTGTCCCTGCGGTCCAACACGGTGAGAGAAGGTTTTACTTATGCTGCTTTTCCTGTGATCTGAAAATGATCATGAAGCTTGACTGAACTTCACATTTTTCAGAGAAAGCTTGCATGCTTATCTCTGAGTTACCCATCATGAGTAAAGTGGAAAAGGATTTAGTGGCATCTGGTGGTGAAGTTGCAGATTACAAGCCCCATAATAATAAACACCACCTTAATGATGAGGGTCTTGTTGATTTATAAAGGTGCTATGAAACTTCACAATATGAAGAGCTCATTCTCATATATGAAAACATTTTATAGATGCACTCGTAGTAAAAAGAAAGTACACCCTCATTCACTTTACTAAAATATATTTGGTCCTTACTGGGTTCTGAAATTATTCATATATAATCTCAAGTTTTCAAAAACACACAAAAGACTCCACACTATCAGTATTTCTGAAGCAAGGATCAATATATAATTGAAAAGCTGTGTGTGGAAATTTTGCACACCTGTGCTGCTTCCATAGGAATTAGAGGCAAAGAAACAACCAGGTCCTGATAGTTAATGGCTAAAGCTGGTCTGAAGCATACAGGCATGCGTCACCACAATGCCAAGCTGGAAAGTCATTAGTAATGACCTTACAGAGCAACTGCTCATCAATCTTGGAAGGGTTGTAAGATATTTCAGGTCCATCATGCTTTCTATTAAAGGGAAAACATTTAAAGCAGCTGCCAATCATCCCAGAAGTAGACATAGCAGTAATAAAAAAGACCAGGAGACTGGAATGCTCAGAGAAACCTTTACAGAACTCAGTTAGCATGTTAAATGTTTAAGTTTGTGAAAGGACAATAAGAAAAAGACTAAACAAAAATGACTTATTTGGAAAGAGTCAAAGAGAAAGCCTATACAAGCTGCTGAATGACAGGGTGTACTTATTTGTTCCATTTACAGACAACTGCTCTGTGTTGGCCTTATCTTTAATTAAACATGAAAGTGTGAAATCCGTTGGGTGTTTTGTGTTCTTGAGGTCAGATTTAAATAATTTTTAAATCTTGAAAGTCCAGTCATTTTCATTATGCCCGAATAAAAAAGTCCTGGGACAAAAAGTGGGTGTACTTTCTTTATAATTTTACTTACTAATTCATAACATACTGACCAAATCATGTGTCAACATTCGATTTAGTGAAACAACAGTTAACTGTGCACACTAGTCTGTTGAGACTAGTGTACATAGTACATGTCATAAAAAAGACACAGACACACAGTAATTGGTTTTTAATCAGTAAAATAACTACAGATGTCTGAGTCAAAAGAAAAACCAAGCAAGATTCAAGATGGGAGAAGGTCCACAATCATTTTTGAGGTGCTTCTGTTGTTCCTATCAATCCACAGGGAAAATGAAATGTTGCCTGGAGAGAGAGATAGAATGAAGTACACAGTAAAAAGGTGCAGAGGTTCACATTTGTTCTTGTTATGTTTTCGGGGCTTTGAAAAGACGTTGAAAATACTGTACATCAGATCACGTCTCAGGTGTTGGAGCTCAGGTGGAGGTGATGAGCCATGACAGTATGTGTGCCGCCGTATCCGTCCTCACTTTTTGCTCTGACAGTGTGGTAAAATCTACCACACACGAGAGCTGTGTGCGTTTATGCGTGCCTCCACACATGTGCGTGCACATGAGCTGTGCCTGTATACGTGAATACGTGTGACCCAAGCAAGGCCTGGTAAAGGTTAATTGGGCATTAGACTGAGCTTTGGACTGAGAGGGTGGTCTACCACTCTGTCTTGGTCCCCCAGGGGTCCTGAGGTGCCCTATAACCACACAGCAGGGTGTGTGTTTGTGTGTGTGAATTTTACAGTCAGGAGGTGAGTCTTCTTTTTAAAGAAGTGACGGTCTATGTCTGGCCCCCTTCCCCACATTACTGGGGTGGCATTTAATGACCTCACACAGGCACAGCCACACTCATATAAAAGTACATCCTAATTAGTTAGTGGCTGGTGTAGGGAGTGTTCAGTTGTATGGTTCTGAAAGAGGAGGGAGCTGCTGCAATAACTGGGAGAGTAAATTTAGTAAATCAACACGACTTTAACCTTAGAGAAGACAAATTATGCCTCATCTATATTTTATAAGATCATTTTGAATACACTCACTGTAAAATGCAATTAATTGATTGTCATCATTGTGACCACTTCTACAAATGAAGGAGAGATCATTTTCTGGTTGGGAGCACACAGGTATGTGTTAACACGATGCCAAGCAGGGAAGGCATCAGGAGTGACCTTAGAGAGCATGTTAAATACCAATCTGGTAGTTGTTGCTGTGGAAACAGTAGGCTGTTTTCATGGGTGAAACAGTCGGTAGTCTGGTGGCATATTGTTGGGCCTATGCACACAGGTGTGACATAGAAACATGCTTTTCTACTTATTTTTGAAATAAAAATCTCATGTGTGCATTTGTTTTCAGCCATCTTTACTCTGATATCCCTAAATAAAACCCACTGTAAAGAACTGCCTTCAGAAGTCACCCAATTAGTACATAATCTACGTGTTTAATTATACTGAGATTTAATTTATTCTCAGTATAATTCCCTCTGACAGGTCAGAGATAACGTTGTGGAGAAATTCAAGTTATGTTAGGTTTTACAACAATAATGGGCAAAGAGAGTATTAATTTGAGAAGTAGGCAAGGGGGTGCATGTTAAATTCAGAGGAGCAGCAGAGTTGCACTGCTCAAGTGGGAGAATCTGTTGAGAGGACATCAATTAGTTGTGCACTTCTCAAAACTGGCCTTTGTGAGAAAGTGGCAGGACAGAAAAGTAGGGCGCCAAAACTGAACATCACCCTTGTCACACCATCCCCACACTGAAACATGGCGATGGCAGCATTACACTGTGGGGATGCTTTGCTTCAGCAGGGACAGGGAAGCTGTTTATGGGAGGATAGATAGAGCCAAACACAAAATCCCAATAAATCACCTAAGTTTGGGGTTGTATCGTGGCAACATGAGGATGAATGTCTGTTCAAGCCACTCAAATTAATATTACAAAGTAAGAAAGGAGGGAAGTAAGATTGTTCTATGCTTTCATTTAATTATTGCTACATTACTTCTTGTCTTTCTTTTTATTCTACATGCCTGACTGACCGGGTTTCAGGAGGACAAAGTGGTGAGTGCTGTTTTCTCTTTACCTTATACAGGGGTTGGACAATGAAACTGAAACACCTGTCATTTTAGTGTGGGAGGTTTCATGGCTAAATTGGACCAGCCTGGTAGCCAGTCTTCATTGATTGCACATTGCACCAGTAAGAGCAGAGTGTGAAGGTTCAATTAGCAGGGTAAGAGCACAGTTTTGCTCAAAATATTGAAATGCACACAACATTATGGGTTCAAAAGAGGACAAATTGTTGGTGCATGTCTTGCTGGCGCATCTGTGACCAAGACAGCAAGTCTTTGTGATGTATCAAGAGCCACAGTATCCAGGGTAATGTCAGCATACCACCAAGAAGGACGAACCACATCCAAAAGGATTAACTGTGGACGCAAGAGGAAGCTGTCTGAAAGGTATGTTCGGGTGCTAACCCGGATTGTATCCAAAAAACATAAAACCACGGCTGCCCAAATCACGGCAGAATTAAATGTGCACCTCAACTCTCCTGTTTCCACCAGAACTGTCCGTCGGGGGTTCCACAGGGTCAATATACACGGCCGGGCTGCTATAGCCAAACCTTTGGTCACTCATGCCAATGCCAAACGTCGGTTTCAATGGTGCAAGGAGCGCAAATCTTGGGCTGTGGACAACGTGAAACATGTATTGTTCTCTGATAAGTCCACCTTTACTGTTTTCCCCACATCCAGGAGAGTTACGGTGTGGAGAAGCCCCAAAGAAGCGTACCACCCAGACTGTTGCATGCCCAGAGTGAAGCATGGGGTTGGATCAGTGATGGTTTGGGCTGCCATATCATGGCATTCCCTTGGCCCAATACTTGTGCTAGATGGGTGCATCACTGCCAAGGACTACCGAACCATTCTTGAGGACCATGTGCATCCAATGGTTCAAACATTGTATCCTGAAGGCGGTGCCGTGTATCAGGATGACAATGCACCAATACACACAGCAAGACTGGTGAAAGATTGGTTTGATGAACATGAAAGTGAAGTTGAACATCTCCCATGGCCTGCACAGTCACCAGATCTAACTATTATTGAGCCACTTTGGGGTGTTTTGGAGGAACGAGTCAGGAAACGTTTTCCTCCACCAGTATCACGTAGTGACCTGGCCACTATCCAGCAAGAAGAATGGCTTAAAATCCCTCTGCCCACTGTACAGGACTTGTATATGTCATTCCCAAGACGAATTGACGCTGTATTGGCCTCAAAAGGAGGCCCTACACCATACTAATAAATTATTGTGGTCTAAAACCAGGTGTTTCAGTTTCATTGTCCAAACCCTGTAGCTCTTTGTCCTGAACCCTTAAGTAAAGATTGATGGATTCAAATGCGTTTGTACATTTAAACCTTTCTTGTGTCCATTGCACTTATTACAAGCAATGTAAAATGTATGCTTCCAGGGCAGTGGCGATTGCTCTAAGACTGCATGGGAAGCTCAGCTTCCCCTAAAATGTCAAGAAATAAGTGATCAAATATGTACTGTTGTGTGTACATGTCATTGACTAAATATGCGCTACAACGCGCTCAACTTTTGTTCAGAATCAGCTTCTTATCACTGGTAACGACGCGGCTTTCTTCTCACTCAGTCCCGCAGCTTCACAGTGCTTTAAACAGTGAGTTCAATAGTGAAGCAAAAATGCTGGGCTTTGTCCCACCCATCAAACGCTCAGTGTCTCTGGAGGTCTATGGGGCAGTGGGCTGGCCTCGGCTGGCCCGGACGCTCAGCTTCTGCATGATGATTGGATGATCTGTCTGAGGCTGAATCCCTTTTGATTGACAGCGAAATGAGCGAATCAGCGATCTTAAAATTGAGCTTCCCCTCCTTGAAAGACCTGCAACCGCCACTGTTCCAGAGATAATATTCAATGCAAATACTTCTGTGTTTCTTTCTTTTCCTTTTGCACTTTATTATTATTATTATATGCAGCAATATTTGTGCATAAAGTAATAAGATATTACTATTGTCAGGATCTGCCATTTTGGGTTTTGTGTTTGTTTACTGATAGTTTTTACTGATAGTTTTATTCACTCTCCTGCCCCTCAGTTTTAGTAGTTCTTTCTCCCCTCGCCTATAGTTCCCATGGTGGTTGCTTTCTCATTTATTTATTACTTAGAATGGTTTTCTCCTCTGGTTATTATTAGTACAGTTGTCCTTGCCTCTGGGTTTTCTAGTTTAGTTTCTTGCTTAGTGTTTCTGTGCTTGTTTACTGTTAGGTTATTTATTCTTGCTGCATTCTTCTAGTTTATTAGTTTATTTTTCCCCTCTGGCCTTAGACCCCCTTTTGTTATTATTTTCCTAGTTGCTTTTTTCCCTTAAGATTAGTTGTTCTTTCCAAGCCTTGCTCTTTAGTATAGTTAATCTTGTCCCTGCTTTGTGTAGTTAGTGCTCCTTCCAGATTTAGCCTTGTGTTTTATGTTTAGGTTTCCTTTCCCTAGAGTTGTCTTTAGTTTAGTTTAGTGTTCCCCTCCTGTCTCTGCGTTCTCTAGCTCCCGTTTTCATAGTAACATATTCCCTCAGTTCCCTGCGGCCTGGTCCGCACCTGTTTCATGTTTCCTCTGATTACCTGCCTCCCTGTCTCAATGGTTCATACTCCACTTCCCTCAGCTTATAAGCTCTCTAGTTTTCATTGTTCCCCGCTGATTCCTTACATTATCAACCCTTGCTATCTTCCCGAGTTTCTACTTGTGGTTTGTTTTCTGTTTTGCCTCCTGAACTTGTGCTTTTGGACAACCTGCCTGTACTCTGCCTGCCTTATGTAAGTCTACCTTCAGTTTCATTATTAAACCTCATCTACTCACCATGCGGCCTCCTCGCCATGATCTGCATCTTGATCCTGCCACCAAACCCACAACACTGACAGTAGGAACCAGCCAAAAGAAGGACCAAGCAGCGGGCGAGGGAGTACCTCTGGCGTGCCGCGGAGAAAAGCTCCGGACAGGCCAGGGAAAAGGAGGAGCCGTGATTGCCTTTCTAGGGCTCGAGGTTGGCGATCCCTCCACCTGGCACCAGCCCGTGACGTCACATGCCCTGTGCCGCGGAGAAAGGCTTCATCCAGGCCAGGAGAGGAGAGGAGCGGCGATCGCCATTCTGGGGCACGCGACTGGCGATCCCTCTGCCTGGTACCGGCCCACTTCATCTCCGCCCTCCCAAAATAAATCTACAGTCTCGCATACAGCTCCCTCCTCGTCTCCGGAAACCTGTATTCAGCAACGCACACTTCCTCTGCCCGGTATGGGAGAGCTCCACGCCTCCACCACAGTCTTCCAGATCTTCCTCCCGCGGACAACGCCGCTGCCATCAGGACACTGTTCCTCCTGTTGTTACGATTCAGACAGGCGCCTCCATATCCTTCCCGGAGGGTCTGGCCAACAATCCTTCCTCTTGCCTGGCATCTTCGACTTTGCTTCCTGGTTCCCAGCCTTGCTCCAGCGATCATCCAGTGCCCCCTAGTGGTTCCCGGCGGAAGAACATGGCTAATGCCGACTCACTTCTACAGTCTAAAGCTGTAGAAAACATTACCTCCCGATCTCTGAGCCGTTCATCCACTCCTGCTTCGGTTCTGTCTGGTTTAGCTCCTGTTCAAACTGCCTTAGTTCCTGTTCTTGACTTCAATGAGGGATCTGCTGATGCTCCAGCTTTAGTCTTCACTGGCGTTCAGCTAGACTCTCCAGCATTAGTCTCTGCTGGAGGACAGCTGGAAGCCCCAGCACCTGTCTCCGCTGGAGGTCAACCAGACATCTCAGTGCCACCTCTGTTACCAGTTCTGCCACCAACTTCACCCAGTTCTTCAGCCATCTCTGATGGTGCTGCAGACACTCCAGCTTCTGTCTCCGCTGGGGTTCAGCAAGACGCTCCACCATTCATCTCCGCTGGAGGTCAGCCGTACGCCCCAGCACCAGTCTCCGCTGGAGGTCAACCAGACATCTCAGAGCCAGCTTCATTACCTCCTGATCAGCCACCTTTCACATCAACTCAACCAGTACACCTTCTTGGATTTCTATGGGTCATCCTCTCAGAGATTTCCTGTGTTCCAGCTTCAGTGCCAGTTCTTGGCTCCTCAGCAGCTTCTCCGGGCCCACCTGCAGCTTTTCAGGACTCTAGAGGTCCCTGTACCGCTTCCCAGGACTAGCGGTTCCTGCACGGCTTCCCAGGGTGACTTTGATTTTGTCTTCAGTGCCTCAGCCGGCAGACACGTCTTCAGTGCCTCAGCCAGCAGCCACATCTTCAGTGCTTCAGCCAGAAGCCACCCACGTCTTCAGTGCCTCAGCCGGCAGCCACGTCTTCAGTGCCTCAGCCGGCTCCTACGGGTCAGTACCGAGTTCCAGAGTTGCGAGAGGGGTTCATGGATGAACCACCTCTAGCCAAGCCTCCAGAGCCGCAGTGTGCGGCTAAGCTTCCAGAGCCAGAGCCTGCGGCTAAGTTTCCAGAACCGCAGCCTGCAGCTAAAACTGACTTAAGACTCGACTTTGACCCAGACTCTAAGTCTTCTGATTTAAAGACTGACTTCAAACCCCAAGACTTTACGACCGACAACAGGCCAGACTCCAGGCCTCCAGATCGTCTGCCCCTTTGTCGCCAGCTCCTCCGCTGCAGACCTCCGGACCACCAGCTCCTCCACCGCAAACCTCCGGACCGCCAGCTCCTCCGCCGCAAACCTTCGGACCGCCAGCTCCTCCGCCGCCGGCCTCCGAACCGCCAGCTCCTCCGCCACCCGGCCTCCGGACCGCCAGCTCCTCCGCCACCCGGCCTCCGGACCGCCAGCTCCTTCGTTGCCGGCCTCCGGACCGCCTGCCCCTTCGCCGCCGGCCTTCTGATTGCCTGCTCCTTCGTCGCCGGCCTCCTGATTGCCTGCTCCTTCGTCGCCGGCCTCCTGATTGCCTGCTCCTTCGTCGCCGCCCTCCTGATCGCCTGCCCCTTCGTCGCCGTTCTCCTGGACTTTAGTTTGGACTTTGATCTGCTGTTTTTGTTTTCTTGGACTTAAGTGTTTCCCCTAACAGGTTGTTTTGTTTTGGACTCTAAAGGTCATCTGGCATCCGACCTTGAGAGGGGGGTGATGTCAGGATCTGCCATTTTGTGTTTTGTGTTTGTTTACTTTTTCAGTTAGGTGTTTCTATATCTTTGGGTTTAGTAGCTGTTTTATTCCTTCTGTCATCCAGTTTTGTTCTCTCCTGCCCCTTAGTTTTAGTAGTTCTTTCTCCCCTCGCCTATAAACCCCTTTTTGTTATTATTTACCTAGTTACTTGTTTCCCTTAAGATTAGTTGTTCTTTCCAAGCCTTGCTTTTTAGTATAGTTCATCTTTTTCCTGCATTGTCTAGTTAGTGGTCCTTCCAGATTTAGCCTTGTGTTTTATGTTTGGGTTTCCTTTCCCTAGAGCTGTCTTTTGTTTAGTTCAGTTTTCACCCCTTTCTCTGCGTTCTCTAGCTTCCATTTCCATAGTAACATATTCCCTCAGTTCCATGCAGCCTGGTCTACACCTGTTTCATGTTTCCTCTGATTACCTGCCTCCCTGTCTCAATGGTTCATACTCCACTTCCCTCAGCTTATAAGCTCTCTAGTTTTTATTGTTCCCCGCTGGTTCCTTACGTTATCAACCCTTGCTATCTTCCTGAGTTTCTACTTGTTTGTTTTCTGTTTTGCTTCCTGAACTTGTGCTTTTGGATAACCTGCCTGCCTGCCTTATGTAAGTCTACCTTCAGTTTCATTACTAAACCTCATCTACTCACCATGCGGCCTCCTCGCCATGATCTGCGTCTTGGTCCTGCCACCAAACCCACAACACTGACTACTATTTACTAACACTGTCTGCTACAATTATCTATACTAACATTACATTTATCTATATTACATTACAGATAGCATTTTACTTATTATTAGAGGGACTTTATAGGAGAGTATGTCTGACGTAATGATGGAGAGAAGGTGGCTCAGTGTTGCAGACTTGAAGACCATCATCATTGCCTCCTTTGTTGAGAGTGATGCTCCATCTCCAGTTCAGCTTCTTAAAGTGCTTCAGAGCAAAACTATAGACCTTTTCCAGCCTTGATTCTAGTAAGGAGAAAAGACGGCTGTAGAGACTTCCATGCCCCTGGCGGCAGTCTGTGTGGACCGTGTTGTTCATGGCGCCGGAGAGAGGATTGGCCCGACAGCCCCGTTATCCTCGCTGCAGGGCAGGAGGCACAGGTGGTTCGGGCAGAGTGAGGTCTCCTGCACAGTTAGTGCTGCATTATTGATCTGAGACAATGACTCCGATCCCGTGGTTTGCTGTTGCCTGTCATCAACTAACTTCCCTCTTGAGTCAGTTTATTTTTGCAACTAAATCTGACTTTTTGACATTTTAATCCTGTTCCTCGCTAATTTGCCTGTGTGAATGCAGAGGCTAAATGTCACTCAGCATTGGTAAACTGTTTGTTTAGTAGATATCCAGATCCTACAAATCTGAGCAGATTGAGCTGCAGAAATGTGCTTGAGAGGAAAGGGATCCCTGTTTCAGTTCCTGGGTTTTAGGTAGCAGCACATCGTACATTTTATCCAGTCTTTAAAAGGTTCTGTAAGGTTAACCTCATATATACAAAAATACACAGCAGATCATCACTATCATCATTGTTGAATAAAAACTGTGTACTCCCTTGCTGTTGATGAGGGAAAGTATTGCCCTGATGCTGCTAATCAAAACCACTCAATCATTTGGTCATCCTCGCTGTGATCACCACTATAAGTCAGGACTTTTTACAGTTTGCTACGCTGGAGTATACAATGCATTTTAACACAATGTCAGGAAAGAAAGACATCAGCAATGAAATTAAAAGAAACAATTGTCGCTGCCCATTAATCTGTGAAGGGTTTATAGGATAATTGGTAAACAACTTAAAGTTCATCAGTTTACACAGAAAATATTATTCAGATGTGGAAACAGACACAGATGCCAGTCTTCCCAGGAGGGGAAGTCCCAGCAAAATGACCTAAGTTTCAGACTGTGTAATGCTCAAAAATGTCCCATAAGAGCCCTCAACAAGTCTTCGTTAATATATTGAATTGTAAAGTTTAAGATGGGACAATTAGAAAAAGACTGAACAAGCATGGCTTGTCGGGAGAAAGTTAGTTTTCTCCCCTGAATGAACAACAAATCAAGTTAGTCAAGTCAAGTTTATTTATATAGCGTTTTTCAGCAACAAGGCACTCAAGGCGCTGTACATAAGGAAAAACATTACAATGATACAGAAAATCAAACAAGAGGTAATCAAAAAATATATATAATAAAGAGAATAAGAAAATGAAGGGAAAATTGGATGGAAAACTTTAATAATATTTAGATAACACATTCAAAGGCCACTCTAAACAAATAAGTTTTTAATCTTGAATTAAAGCAACTTAGGGTTTTGGCACTTTCACAGTTTTCTGGGAGTTTATTCCAGTTTAGTGGAGCATAAGAACTAAAAGCTGCTTCTCCATGTTTGGTTCTGGTTCTGGGTGTGCAGAGTAGATTTAATCCAGAAGACCGGAGAGGTCTGGGTAGTTGATACACTGACAACAAATCTGTAATGTATTTTGGTGCTAAGCCTTACAGTGATTTATACTACCTGAAGTATTTTAAAGTCTATTCTCTGAGCTACAGGGAGACAGTGTAGGGACTTTAGAACCGGGGTGATGTGCTCCACTTTCTTAGTTCTAGTGAGGACGTGGGCAGCAGCGTTCTGGATCAACTGCAGCTGTCTGATCGACTTTTTAGGCAGACCTGTGAAGTCACCGTTGCAGTAATAAATTCTAGTAAAGATGAACGCATGAATTAGTTTTTCAAGGTCCTGCTGAGACATTAGTCCTTTAATCCTGGAGATGTTCTTTAGGTGATAGAAGGCCGACCCAGTTACTGTCTTTATGTGCCTCTGAAGGTTCAAGTCTGAATCCATCACTACACCCAGGTTTCGAGCCTGACTCGTGGTTTCTATATGTATTAACTAAAGCTGTGTGCTAACTTTTAAACGCTCTTGCTTTGGTCCAAAGATTATTACTTCAGTTCTGTTTTGATTCAGCTGAAGAAAATTTTGGCCCATCCATGCATTGATTTCTTCTAAGCATTTACCCAGCGCTTGAATGGGTTCATAGACACCTGGTGACATCGTAACGTATAGCTGTGTGTCGTCAGCATAGCTATGATAACTTACGTTGTTGTTTATTAAAATCTGAGTTAGGGGGAGCATGTTGATATTGAATAGAAGGGGCCCTAAGATGGACCCTTGGGGAACGCCACATGTGGTTTTTCTGGTGTCTGATGTAAAGTTACCTACTGACACAAAAAAGTCCCCATTCTTCAAGTAGGATTTAAACCAATTGAGTGCTGTGCCAGAAAGGCCGACCCAGTTTTCCAGGCGCTCTAATAAAATGGAGTGATCAACAGTGTTGAATGCTGCACTAAGGTCCAATAATACCAGCACTGTGGTTCTTCCACAGTCTGCGTTTATACGGATGTCATTGAACCCCTTGACAAGAGCAGTCTCTGTACCGTGGTGAGCAGGAAGCCTGACTGGAAGACATCGAAGCGGTTGGTCATTGTTAGGAATTTGTTTAACTGCTGAAACACAGTTTTTTCAATTATCTTGCTGATGAAGGGGAGGTTTGATATAGGCCTGTAGTTCTGTAGTAGCAGCTTGTCCAAGTTGCTCTTTTCCAATAGAGGTTTGATAGTTGCTGTTTTCAGGGCCTGGGGGAAAACACCTGACAAAAGAGACATGTTTTTTATTTGTGTTAAATTAGATGTTATTACAGGCAAAGCTTTCTTAAGGAAAGCTGTGGGTAAAACATTGAGATGGCAGGAAGAAGAGCTTAGTTGGTGTATGATTTCTTCTAAGTTTTTGTAGTTTATTTGTTGAAATTGGGACATTTTGTCAAAATCAGTTCTAGTTGAAGACAACTTTGGTACTGGAGTTGATGTGGATGTGCTGACTGCCCCTCTGATCTTTTGGGTTTTTTCAGTGAAGAATTTAGCAAATTCATTGCAGGCCCTGGTAGAGTGGAGTTCAGCTGCTACAGTTACAGGAGGGTTTGTTAACCTGTCGACCATGTCAAATAATGCACGAGCATTGTTTATGTTTTTGCTGATGATCTCAGAAAAGAAAGATTCCCTTGCATTTTTCAGTTGTAGGTTATATCTGTATAGTCTCTCTTTATAGATAATATAGTGAACCTGGAGTCCAGTCTTTTGCCACTCCTGTTTTTCACTTCTGACTGGTGGAGCACTTCTCCACGGAAACATTTTCTTCCCAGAAATGACTTTCACTTTAATTGGAGCAATTGAATCAATGATGTCCGAGATTTTAGAATGAAAGTTATCTACCAGCTCATCTACAGTGTTACAGGGCATAGTGGAGCTAGAAGAGTAAATCTGGTTAAAGGTTTCAGCAGCACCGTCCTTAAAGATGCATTTTCTTATCATGTGTCTTTGGCAAACTGAGTCATTGCAGATGATGCTTTCAAAAATAACAGAAAAGTGGTCATAGGGCAACATCAGTTACAGACACCTTAGAAATGTTTAGACCCTTAGTGAGAGTGTCACATAGATCTATTGGACTTCTGTCTTCAGGATTGTCCATGTGAATGTTGAAGTCTCCCACAATAATTAAACAGTCATAATCAACACATATCACAGATAAAAGCTAATTAAAATCACTGAAAAAGTTTGTTTTGGACTTAGGAGGCCTGTAAATATTCAAGAACATGGTTCGGACCAGGCTCTTTACCTGGAGAGCCAAATATTCAAAAGAGTCAAATTTGCCAAGAAATACTTTTTTACACTCTAATAAATCTTTAAACAAAGTGGCCACCCCTCCACCTTTTCTTTGCTGTCTGCTCTCACAAAGAAAATTGTAGTTCGGAGGCGCCGACTCTATCAGAATCGGAGCTTCATTAAATTCATGTAACCATGTTTCTGTTAAAAACATAACACCAAGATCGTGGTCAGTAATGAAATCATTGATTAAAAATGATTTTCCTTACAGAGATCTAATGTTCAATAGAGCCAGTTTATATGACTTAGTTGTTGATATTAACTCTGTGTGTGGTTGTACCTGACAGTTTATTGGTTTTTTTGGTTGTTTATTAGTGTCTGTTATCCTTTCGGCTTTGTTCTTTCTGTCACGTATAAGCAGAGGGATTTTACAACTATCTCCTATTAGGGGCCCAAGTTTTTCCTGGACATGCTCATTTCTGATAGAGTTACCACTGGGGCCCAGACTGTATCACAGAGAAGTGATTTGAAGGTCCTGATTAGGAGGAGATAGATTAGGAGGTGGTGGGGCTCTGTGGCATTTGGAAGATGTTGCTTCAGTAGCAGGGCCTCGGCCACGGGGGGTGTTGAACGGAGAAGATGTCAGAGCCATTTGGGTATAGATCTTAAGAGTTCCGTTCATGTTATCAGAATCCAGTGAAGCAAAAAGCGGGCCTAGTGGGGAGATTGGACAGTTCTGTGCAGTCTGGGTTGGGGTGTGGGGTGAGGGGGGTTTAACGGGGGGGTCGGTCTGGGTCTAGGTTTGGGGGGAGGGGGGTATAACGGAAGGGTCCACCTCTCCTGTGGATTTCGACGGGGAGACCTTTTGTGATGACCTCTCTTTCTCAGCCAAATGGCCGGTTGTCTCTGCTGGAGCTGTTGGAGGCAGCGTTATCATTGCAGTTGATACTCCATGTTCTCTGCTGAAGGCCGAAGCTGCTGGCGGATTATTTACTGAATAGAAGAGATTAGATGTGAGACGTCTGGCTCCCGGCTTGTTCAAACAGAAACCATCTTGCTTGAAGAGTTGTCTTTTTTCCCAAAAAATATTAAAGTTGTCGATGAAGTTCACAGGTGTGGTGGCACATGTTTTTTTCAACCACTTATTAATCATCAGAAGTCTGGAAAAAATCTCATCTCCACAGAAAATCGGTGCAAAGGGTCCACTGAGAAACACCTTGATATTGAGACCTCCAACAATATTCAGCAGACGAGTGAAATCCTCCTCAGTCCTTCTGATTTTTTCTTAGCTACGTCATCCATGGCTCCACAGTGTATAATAAGGTTTTCTGGAGACAGGTGCTTTTCTGTTATTGCAAGAATATTCTCTGAGATATCGGACACCACGTTACTGGTACCAATCATAACTTCTGTCTTTTTCTTGTTGCAGAAGTTTTTAATCCCATCCACAGCTGTGTTGCCCACTATTAGGGTTCTTGGTCTGGTGAGGTGCTTTTTCTCTGGCAATTTAGGAGAAGACTGTTTAGAATGAAGGTTGTTCTCAAACCTTTTATTGTTCTCAGAAGATGGATCATTTTCCTGGTTTTCATTCTGTAGTGGGGCATATCTGTTTTGGAAGGGAATTCCATTATTTCCAGCTGTCTCACTCCTATCAGTTGTTGTGACGACAGCTCATTGTCGAAGTCTCCTTTTCCCAGGGGAAACGGTGGCATTTCTCAGTAATTCTGGCCATTGTAATTTATTTAATTGCTGAGATCTTCCAGTGAGTCGTCCACCTTGATTTTTTGGGCATGCGCCTTAAACATGCCGGGGGGGTCTACCGGTAGGTTTATTGTCAGTGTTCTGATTGTCGGCTGAGTCATTGAGCTGTCACTGTTTGGGATCACAGGCAGAGTTGAATCATCGCTGTATCCCATATTCACCTCCACATTCACTTCTAGTTGATGGATCTTCATCTCCAAAACAGCCAATTTCTGTAAAGGTTTGTCGAAGTCCTCTGTGGTGAAGGGAGGGATTTTGTGCTGATTAGCTGGTGTCAACTTGTCCTTCTTTCAAGTTTGAGTATAAAAACATCAAAATCCTTTAGAAAAAAAATTTAAAAAATAATAATAATCCTTGGGAGTCACTGGTAAGAAGTAGTTTTAGTCCAATATTTCCGTGATTTTGGCTATGAGATAAAAAGTTAGGAATGCAAGCAAGCAGGAAGCTTAGGAGAAAAGCTTCTGAGCTGGCAGAGATGTGGAAGTAGCAGTCAACAAGACGTTTGGAGCAATGTAATTTAGAAAGATGAGACCAAAGCAGAGATGTTTGGCCATAGTTCACAGCCTCGTGTTTAGACAAAACCAAACACGTACAGAAAAGCTTGTACCGACTGTTAAACACGGGGCTGGAAGGTTGATGATCTGGGCTCCTTTGACAACCACATGAACTTGGTGCCTTACAGTCATTCAGTCAATCAAGAACCTTTCTGTACAGGTCCTTCTCAAAACATTTGCATATTGTGATAAAGTTAATTATTTTCCATAATGTCATAATGAAAATTTAACATTAATATATTTTAGATTCATTGCACACTAACTGAAATATTTCAGGTCTTTTATTGTCTTCATACGGATGATTTTGGCATACAGCTCATGAAAACCCAAAATTCCTATCTCACAAAATTAGCATATTTAATCCGACCAATAAAAGAAAAGTGTTTTTAATACAAAAAACGTCAACCTTCAAATAATCATGTACAGTTATGCACTCAATACTTGGTTGGGAATCCTTTGGCAGAAATGACTGCTTCAATGCGGCGTGGCATGGAGGCAATCAGCCTGTGGCACTGCTGAGGTCTTATGGAGGCCCAGGATGCTTCGATAGCGGCCTTTAGCTCATCCAGAGTGTTGGGTCTTGAGTCTCTCAACGTTCTCTTCACAATATCCCACAGATTCTCTATGGGGTTCAGGTCAGGAGAGTTGGCAGGCCAATTGAGCACAGTGATACCATGGTCAGTAAACCATTTACCAGTGGTTTTGGCACTGTGAGCAGGTTCCAGGTCGTGCTGAAAAATGAAATCTTCATCTCCATAAAGCTTTTCAGCAGATGGAAGCATGAAGTGCTCCAAAATCTCCTGATAGCTAGCTGCATTGACCCTGCCCTTGATAAAACACAGTGGACCAAGACCAGCAGCTGACACGGCACCCCAGACCATCACTGACTGTGGGTACTTGACACTGGACTTCTGGCATTTTGGCATTTCCTTCTCCCCAGTCTTCCTCCAGACTCTGGCACCTTGATTTCCGAATGACATGCAGAATTTGCTTTCATCCGAAAAAAGTACTTTGGACCACTGAGCAACAGTCCAGTGCTGCTTCTCTGTAGCCCAGGTCAGGCGCTTCTGCCGCTGTTTCTGGTTCAAAAGTGGCTTGACCTGGGGAATGTGGCACCTGTAGCCCATTTCCTGCACACGCCTGTGCACGGTGGCTCTGGATGTTTCTACTCCAGACTCAGTCCACTGCTTCCGCAGGTCCCCCAAGGTCTGGAATCGGCCCTTCTCCACAATCTTCCTCAGGGTCCGGTCACCTCTTCTCGTTGTGCAGCGTTTTCTGCCACACTTTTTCCTTCCCACAGACTTCCCACTGAGGTGCCTTGATACAGCACTCTGGGAACAGCCTATTCGTTCAGAAATTTCTTTCTGTGTCTTACCCTCTTGCTTGAGGGTGTCAATAGTGGCCTTCTGGACAGCAGTCAGGTCGGCAGTCTTACCCATGATTGGGGTTTTGAGTGATGAACCAGGCTGGGAGTTTTAAAGGCCTCAGGAATCTTTTGCAGGTGTTTAGAGTTAACTCGTTGATTCAGATGATTAGGTTCATAGCTCGTTTAGAGACCCTTTTAATGATATGCTAATTTTGTGAGATAGGAATTTTGGGTTTTCATGAGCTGTATGCCAAAATCATCCGTATTAAGACAATAAAATACCTGAAATATTTCAGTTAGTGTGCAATGAATCTAAAATATATGAATGTTAAATTTTCATCATTACATTATGGAAAATAATGAACTATATCACAATATGCTAATTTTTTGAGAAGGACCTGTATTGCTGAGTCAAATGTGCCATTATCTGTCTGACAGTTGGAGATTTGGCCAAACTGGATCATCGACAGGACAATCATTACTTTTCAGCCAAATCTACAAGAGAATGGCTGAAAGATAAAAGTGAAAGGAAGGAAAGCTCTTCATAATTTATTGCTGCTGAAAGTGTTTATTTAAGTGGGTGTACTTATTTGTTCATGCTTATCTTGACACATTTTGGCCAAGATAAATAATCAGTTTTTTGTTTTTGAACCCTTGAGGTACTGTTGAATTAATTTAACTATACCTGATGAAAAGGAAAACCCCAGATTTGAAAAGTATTTTTCCTTGACTGCAGCCTGCATAAGCAGGACTAAAAGAAAAGTATACGTCAAATCATTTTGATGGTTGCGGTATCATATAGTTTCATACAGAGCAGTCTACCTAGCAGACATGCTTTTAACACCTTCCTCTACTTCTATACTTGTGTCAGGTTGAAAACCTTTTCTGGCCTTGGCTGCCTGCCCGAAAATGAGCTGCCAAATGGGCACTTTGACGATTCTTGGCCAGGCTTGAAGATCAATGTGTTCCAGGATTGCTTTGTTGTGCTGTACATAGCAGTCCCACTCCCTTGCTAAAGCTTGGTACAACAATCACTGGCTTGAAAGTGAATAGTTTTGGCAGAACAGAGGCCTTATGTAGCTCTGGCCGTGTAGCAAAACAGGTTGATTTACTGTTTGACATGGATTCATTAAATTACTGCAGGAATGATTAATCTTTCCTTGCAGTGCTGCTGAAAAGTTGTTCTGGCTGCTTTTTTCACTGCAAACAAACTGAACTCTCAAAGGTAAACAAAAATGGTCAGAAAGTGAATTTGTGGTCCTGAATGCAATGTGGTGAAAGACTAACCCATGACACCCATTAAAAAATTGTTTTGTTTGAAATCATACTGACATTACTTGAACAACTTAAAGTGAATTGAATGAAATAACGAATAATTAAAAGTTATTAAGTTGTAACTGATGTCACAGTAGCTGAACTGCAGAGCAGAAGCATGATTCCTAAAAAAAGCTTAATCATAATATCCCAAAGGCTGTCTGCAACTGAGTTTGATGCGAGTTTAAGCTTTTCTGTGAATTTTCTATGAATTTGGGGGAGTGTAAAGCAGACAGTACCATTGCATTGTGCTAAAAAAGTGCACATTTGACATGCATGTGATGGGGAGTGCTTTCTTTGGCCCAGAACTGTAACGTCATTGGTTTACTGATCCCCTAAATGAAATGGGTTGTACCAAACTACTGTGCGGAGATTTAAAGCATATATTATTGCCTTTCATGGGAATTCATTTTCTTTTGTTGCTTGTGGCAACATAAAGCCTCTTTTCTGCATCAGGGTTTGCTCTGAAGGTTTTTATCAAGCAAAATATAATTTTCTCAAACATCTTATAGCAAAGACGTTTTCTACTTCATGACACTGGTATTTTCTGAGTGTTGCATTGCATTTTGACTTTGAGACATGTGTTCAGTACATGCATACACTGAATAACAGAACTTGCCATTACATGGTTTTTATAAATCCTGTGAGCTACTCTTGTTTGAGCCACTGTTTACACAGATGCACCTTAACACATTAGAATATCAGTGAAAAGTTAATCTATTTTATTAACTTGATTCAAAAAGTGATCTTCAAATAATATATAGATTCACTACACAACAATTTAAACCTTTTGTGTGATTATGGCTTAAATCTAATGAAGTCCCCAGAATTCGGTTAGAAATTTTCAATATGTAAAACCAATAAAAAAGGATCTTTAATTGAAAAAGGTTATGGCTTATATAGTCATGAGGAAGACTGCTGACTTGACAGTTTCCTTTTAGACTGTCATTGAAACTCTCTACAAAGAGGGTAAGCTGCAAAAGATTATTGCTAAAGAAGCTTGCTTTTCACTGTGCTTTATCCAAGCATATCAATGGAAAGTTGAGTGGAGGGAAAAGGTATAGCAAAAAGAGTTGCACAGGCAACTGGGAATCCATTCTTTGTGTAGAACCACTTCTGGACCACAGACAATCTGAGATGTCTGTGGACCGTGCAGAACATGAGCATACTTTTCAAGTGACCAACATTTCAGGTTAAAAAGCTTCATTACTGTGTATTTAAAGGACCTAGATATTGTATGTGTTTTCCTTTTTTGAATTTATTCACTGAAGTAAATTAACTTTTCAATGTAACTCTAAATTGAGGTGATGCATCTCTAAGCAGTGTTGGTTTTTGATATGGCCTAAATGGGCCAAGGTGACATTATAAGGGTTTTGAGGTGTGGGGTTGCTTAACACCATGTAAACAAAATACTTTATAAATTTGTCACTTGCACCCTGGACAAGTGTGTTGCATTTATGCTTGTACACTCATTGGGGAGTTGGCACCCTATGCTTTAAGTAACCAGCTCCTGCTTGTTGTTGAAAATAAGGAGATCAGGCTCTGCTTGCTGTCAGTTGCAATGTACCCGCGTGGAGTTTACATTTTCAAAACCTACACTGTGGTAGGGGTTGATGCCGGTAAAAGAGTTAGCACAGGGCACCATTTATGCAGGAACTGGGACTGTCTGTAAATACCAATCAGAGCCAATCCAAGCGGGGTTTAGACTGGTGACAACAGCACATCTCTGTGCAGGAACAAAGAGACAAATCCAGTGATGTGTATAGAGAAACCGTCTACTTTGCTTATCGGTCAACTAAAGACCATGTGAAGTAAGCCTTAGCATGAACTTTCCCATTATATACTTCTGCCATACTGCAGACTACAAAATAAAATTATAACTGCAGTCTTTACTCTACAACCTCAATCTACTTTGAAGGATCCTCAGAGACTCAACCTATTCATTTATCAAACATATCCATTTAACTGGACATGATGTTAATGTAATAGTTGTGAATCACAACCTTTACCCCCTGGGGGCCATTTATGGGGTCAGACACTCAGTCTGTGTCATGTTTGCTTCGACTGGTTCAGAGAAGTGCAGTGTTGGGTGAAGGGATGATCTCTTAAAATGACACAATTTTCATTTACTGGCATCTGTGACAAAAACCATGAGACAAATGAGCAATGAAACCCCAGATGTGCTACTATGGTCTTCATGCTTGTGTAAATGTGTATCTATTGATCAAAGTCCAGAGGGATTAATGGCTTTGTGCCGTTTTGTGTCAGGGTTTTGCACAGTAGAAAGCCTGAGCGATGTGTCATCTGACGTTAATGCCACACCACCTCATGATTACTATTGATCAGCAGCCTTGCGAGCTGTATCTGTCTTCACGTCTGTCTCTCATTGACTAGTCTTAAGGGGGTCATCTCTCTCTCAGTAATTGCAGTACAAGCCCTTCAGAGAGCAACACATGTACTGAAATCCCAGTTTGTGTCTATCTGCAAAGAAACAAACAGACTGTGGTGCACAAATAGGAGCTGTCCGTTTTGTTTTCAAAATTACAAGTCCCTAATAAGTCGACAACACCCAACCTCACCACAGAATTTCTTTTGTAGCCTTCACATACTGAGCCTAAGTAAAATATTTACAGTATTGATCTCCTATTTAACACTGGCCCAGATGCTCACTTCAGCTGTAAATATGACGTCTGAGTTTGCATGAAAGTTTTGACAGGCAGGCGAAAGTGTGTGTAGTTTCCTATAAGACCACTGTTCCCAGGGTTACTGTACAAATACAGTGCGCTCGGGTGCCCCCAGATGCTTTATTTGTGTGTGAGCTTTCTGTAGTTGCGCCTGTGCTGTACAGTGTACATATTGTGTGTGCATGCTCTGCTGTGGGGGCCAAGCTGAGCTTATATAGTACCTCATTAGCTGCTGTGGGCACTAATCTCCTTTGTGGCCGTTTTTCATCCTTAGTGCAAGATTTATGGATGTTCTCGGTTACACTTTTTCGCATATTGCTGCTGCCATGCGTCAAACTCTCATTGGCTGATGTTACTAACTGGTCCTGCCCCTTCTCAAATCTCCTTCCATCGCTTGAAAATAGAATGGTCTCATTTGATAGGCATCAGAGCTACACCACCATTTGGTGATAATAGCAATTATAGTGGTAGGGGCTAACAGTGAAACAAAACAATGCTTGATTATTGTGGACAAAAAGACCAATTTGCAACCATGTACGCAGCTGATAGTGAACAGGTGAATTAAAAGGGTTTCATGTTATTTAAAAGCTATCAGGCACAGTGAATTTCTCATTATGTTGATCTTGGCTTGACTCTAGAGATTCTACCACTACTTTCTGATTAATTCAGCTAATTATTATCTGACCACTCATAGAGAAACAAAATAAAACAAAAATAAAAGAAGACTAGGATGTCCTGCTAAAGTTACACACTCCAACGCTGTGCATTCCACAACGCTGATCCCAAAACACTACTACACTACTATTCAAAACAGAAGTGCATCAAACCTGGCACATATTTCGAATATGTGAAGGTGTGTTCAAAACTTTAACATGCATTTTTCAATACAATGCCAATGGCAGAAGTACCTCCAAACACACTTTTAAAATACATTTTTCTAAGCTAATATTAAGGCTTGTTCATATTTAATCAAAAAAGAATTAATAAAACAAATTCACAAATTGTATACTTTTCCAAGAAATAATATAACCAAATGACTCCTGGATTATTCATTTCTATCTCATGATGAGACACAAGTGCATAGTCATGCTCCTTGACTGATACATTTACGCAGATGGACGTACACAAACGCATGCAGAAGCAGCAGGACGCACACATACACACACATACTCAAGGGTTTGGTGTCCTAGTTTCCATCTGTGGAGAAGCTATTCTCTCTTGCTCACTGTTCACTCCTTCACTCATAAACTCATCTTGTGGGCAGGGGGGGGGGTTGATCCCGCTATGGTCATGTGATGCATTACTCCTGCTGCTGCAGATGTGTGTGTGGAAAAGAGTAGACATTTGTATGTGCATGTATGCATCGTTGCCCACATGCTTATACTTGACAGCAGGCTTGTTTTTTGTTTAAATGAAGAAGCAGTCTCTTTATTTAAATATAAGCCTGTTCCTGAATGTGTGTGTGTTAATGCTCACTGTCAGGCTGCTCTGTTCCACCATTAGACTGTGATCTAATACAAGGATTAGCATGAGATTAAGTGAGTCTCTTAAAAAAGAACAGCTCACTACTCAAAATCTCCTCAAGATAACCCGTTTGTTCAGTCACATCACAATAAAGGTAAAAGATATTAGCTTTTCCTTGTGTTGTATTTCTTCTTGCAACAGGAAAGCTCCAACATATTATCACGCAGTACTTTTTAGGAAATAAAGTACAATGTCTGACAAGACTGGAGCATTGTGGGCATGCAAAAGTTATTTTTTCAATAACTGTTTGGAACATCTGCCTGGCACTTTGTTGCTCACTTCTGTTTTTTTCACACCTTCATCCTTACTGTTTCTTAATTCACATCTCACCTTTTAAATGTTGTGTTTTGCTCACACTTCCCTGATTAATGCAATTTTGGTTATAATGGGATTTTCTTGTCTGAATAAAAATTCTGTGTTTCTGTGTCTCATGCCAATCCTAATTGTTTCCCCTCTGCTTTTAGTCTCAGCTGTTGTTTTCTTTATCCAGCCATCTCTTATTCCTCTCCTGTTTAAGTTAGTGATTGTCAGTTTTAGGGTTGCTTTGTATGGAAAATAATATAATTACGATTGTTTGGATGAATACTGAAATCAAGATTATCAGAACTGATTAATCAGATTTTGGAAAAACAATGCATTTATTGCTCGTGGAGGACAGTGAATTATCCCGAACGTGAAGTTTTCTATGATACTCTGTAGATTCTCTTTGGGATTTTGGTCAGGCCAGGGTTAGGGTTACTGCTGGCCGGCCAAGCACGGTGATACCAGGATGACAGAAGCAGGTATTGGTACTTTTGGCAGTGTGGGCAGGAGCCAAACCCTGCTGGAAGATAGTTAAGACCTTCTTGACATTGTATCTGGTTCAGGAGTGGCTCAGCACAATCAGTTGTAGCCCAGTTCCTAAGTAGGTCTGTGTGGTGGCTCTTAAAGCTTTGACTCCAGCTGCAGTTCACACCTAATGAATCTCCCCCAAACTGTGAAAGGCTTTCCTTTACAATCCTGTCAGGGCCGCAGTTGTTCCTGTTGCTTGTGGACCATTTTCTGCCACACGTTTTCCTTCCACTCAACTTTCTACTACCATGCTTGGACATAGCACTTTGTGTTAAATTACTTAAAATAAAATAACATTTCAATGATATTCTAATATATGAAGATGCACCTGTGTGTCCTCCAGAGTGGAAGAGAGAACGTTAGCTGATGTACTGTTGAGGGTGTGCAATAGGACAGTGGTGTGCAAAGTTTTTGCCGCACAGGGCAGAATCATTATATTAAACTACAATAAAAGTACTGTTTTAAAATGTAAGAATATTTTTGTGTGATTTGTTTTCTTTTTTTGCTATAAAAATGTAAACGCAAGCTTTTCTTTTTTTTTTTTCTTTTTAAATGGGTCTGGTGCTGTCGTGATCGGGTCAAAAGGCGCAGCAGTCAGTCGCTAAAACTGAGGTCAAGTCGAGACACGCTGAGACGTTCGCCTGAGAAGATGTCGGGTGAAAGAAAACGTGGATGATTGTGGATGAAAACTACAGAAGTCCAACATGGGCTGATTGTTACGCTGTCGGTACCGCCGACATGGTGTTTCCAGAAGAAACCGAGCCGCCTGTTCCTGCGGCGGAGTCAGAGACAAAAGAGTAAGGGGGCGGGGGCATGTTATTTTTACACAACTTTTTTAAAAACGGTACGAGGTAATTAATTTTTCAATTAATGGTTTAAAACCAGAAAAATGCGCAGTTGCATCAGCCTTACGTTGGATAAACAATGGTAGCGATAAAGAAACGTAAGTTGTTGTTTTTCTGCGTAAGCACGTATTTGTACGGATTTCTGTACGCAGTAAGATCCCACCGCGCGCATGGCGGGAAAATAAACTGTCAAATAAACTGTTGAGAGGCGAATTAGCGTTTTTTTGCGGCGAAAATAGAAATTTGGCGCCCAGAGCGGTTTTCCTCAACAGTTCCTCGACATGTGAAGCACATTTACTTAGAAACTATTAAACATGACGGTAGGTATTGAGACGTTTCCTTCTTAAAAAAGTAGCTTATTTTATTTTACAAAGCTGACATTTCAATGATGAGGTGAATAACATCGATGTTTCTCTTCATCATGGCGCCTGTAAGTGAGGCTAGTTTGACAAGGACCGAACTAAAATGGTATGATCACTGGGTCAGTGAGTCCGCAGAACTGCAGTTCTTGTTGGGTTTTCCTGGTCTCCACTAGAGGCTGACATTTTTTCGGGAGTCCCACGGGTCACGGGATTCCCACGGGAAACCCGCGGGACGGGAGACAGCATCAGTAAAGATCCCGTGATTGGGACGGTACAGGATTAAAAAATGAACGGGAGCAGACGGGGAGCGGGAGCTAACCAATAGGAGGGAAAATAAACTAGGATCAATTGTCTTTGGAAATGTAAAACTGAGACTTTGTTATAAACTTTAAGAAAAAAAAACTTGGATCGACGCCGCCATTGTGTAGTTTTTTTTTTCAAGAAGCCTATACTATAATGTGAGTCAAACGAACTACACGACCCACAAGCCAACAGTGCTTCTGCTCTGTGTTTTCCACCTGCGTTCAGGATGGAGGGAGCAAACGCAGGTGGAGAAGTGGACGTGGTAAAATTGGATTTGTAACGTAAAGTCAGAAGTAAGGACTTATCTATTAAACTCATAGAGCTGACAGGAAAGTCGCAAATATGACCGAACTTCAGGAGAGTTGAATGCAGCGGTGTTAACACGCAGTCTGCTGCTTGTAAAACGTGTTTAGTTGTAATCAAGTTCACCAGTGATTAAAGGACACTTGTAAAACAGATTCTGGATTAAATCAACCCTGCATCTCTTCATTCATCAAACCAAAAGTACCATCATGTGTCAAACCTCATCTGACCAACAAAATTGCTGCATGTGCTCTAAAGATTTAAGAGGTAAGGTACGGAAGCCCGTGAGGGGACATGGGGAAAAGTATTATTTTTGCGTCTCCACGCAATACTTTTGCGTTCGGCATTTTGGAGCAACAGCACAGATGATAAACTACTCATAAAACAAACACTGATATGTGATTGATATGGTTTATTTGTCATATGCAGGTTAACACGCAGTAAACAATGCGATTAAATGCTTAGGATAAGAAGAACCGTTCAAATCACGATAAAAACAAAAGCACTAATGGCGTACAAAAAAAAAAGTACACATCATGCAGCAGTAATAAGGAAATAAAGTGTCACAGATGTGGTTTGGTGCAGTTTTATGGTCCAGAGTTCAGTAGTTTGTTTGACAGCTTGTGGATAAAAACTGTCTTTTAGTCTGATTGAAGATAATTTTATTAAATGCTGATTTCAAAATAAAACTCAATAAATCTCAAAACGGGTGTAGTGTTTGTTTCAATTTTGCAGTTATCTGGTTTGGAAACTATCCCACAAAGTATTGCGAAATAACGCAAAGACTATTGCGTGAGAACGCAAAAAAGAAAATATTCCCCATGTCCCCTCGCAGACCTCGTAGAAAGGCTTCATCAAGGGAAGATATTAAATAAATATGTTGTGAAATAGAAAAAAATTGAATGTACCATTAAATGTACAATTTATTTAATACATCATTAAATATTAAGTGTACCACTAATTACGTCATGTCGTCTTTAAAATTATACTTAATTATTCAGTGGCGCATTTGATTGCATAATAGTCAATTTCATGATATAATGGTACATTTATTGTTTCTAATGATGTATTAAATAAATAAATGGTACCTTTAATTTAATGGCACATTTAACGTTACATTTCTTTCATGTTACATTTACTTCACTTATGGGACATTCACAACATTTATTTATTTAATGATGATTTTATTGTATTAATTTTGTCCAGTTTGACCCTCCATTCTTGATGCCTGTATAGGAGGTCATGTACATTTTGTTTATTCAACTAAGATAGGCATGGTCTGTTTCCTTGTTTAATAGTTTATTATTTCTTCATTATTATTCTTTTTACTTTAACTGGCCTTTACTACAGCTAAAAACAGGGACCTAACTGGTCCTTCAAAGAAACAAATTGCCAAAAGACTAAATGAAGAAAACAAAAATGGGAGTGGCACAGGAGTGGGAGTCGTTCTGAATGGGAGCGGGACGGGAGTGGGAATCAATTTACCAGGAGTGGGACGGGACAGGATTTTTTTCGTTATGCTGGCCCGGGATTGGGATGGGACAAGACATTTTTCTGTGGGAGCGGGATGGGACAGGAGAGAAAATCCACTCCCGTGTCACCCTCTAGTCTGCAGTGGTCACTATCAAAAGTGGTCTGAGGAAAGAACCTTGTTCTGTGACCTTAGAATATTTTGTCTCTAGAGGGCGCTGTTGGCAAGCTAGACTGAAATACAAATGGACACATTCTGATCGCTGTCAACAGAATCTGTATTATTAGTTCAATCCATGCTGCCATATCAGTGCTGATTTTTTTTGCACACAGTAGAGACACAGGGAATATTGGCTACAACATAGTTTGTTGTTGTGGGGTTCATATCTTTTGCTTTAAGCAACAATAGAGTTGCATTTTCTGATAACAGCCCTCAGAATTTAAGAGCCTCTAACTTTTGTTTTTATGCTTTATCTAAACTGGAGGTTGGTGAAAGTCACACAGAAAAGCTGTGTTGCTGTCGCGTAATCGCAGACGGTAACGTGCAACAATCTGTAGTAAATTCTTTGTCGTCACGCAGAGTTCCGAGTTCCAAGTCTCACACCTGGATGCAAGCTCAAAGATCCAGAGGAGCTAAAGAACCACGCAGTTACAGAGCTCCAGGGGCTGCTGGTTCTGGGTGCATGTGCAGCTGTTGCCAAAGAGGATGCCAACCAAGAGAGTACATGTCAAAGGAATCCTTGAGAGGAAGATATAGAGAAATAAGTTTTGTGGAAAGAAGATACTGGCCAAGAGCCACCTCAGGGGTGAACCTTCCTGTTGTCATCCAGCCCACAAGGTGGTACCAGGTTGTTGGTGGGATGCAGTGCTGCCACTGTAAAACTCAGGGGAGGTACCAGATCATGTCTTGGATGTGCCAGTGTTGCAAAGTGGCCCTGTGTCTCAAACCATATTGAAACTGCTACGCCCAGTGGCACGGGGAAAGATTTTAGCTCAAGGGGCCACTGGTCATTGTTATTGAGAAGTGTTTTTTCCTATGATGGGATGCATTCTGGTTTGTGAAATGTTTGGTTTGAATAGGGATATTATGCTCTCTAACTACAAAAGTTTGATTCCTAAGAGTGAATTTTCTAGTTCAGGATATTATTCAGCAGTTAAAATTTATCACAGTTCTGAACGATCTCTTAAATGTTATTTTCAATTACGCTGACATTATTAAAAGCAAAAATATAGTGTAAGGAAGTTTCTCTAGGTTAGAGATGTCATATTTTAAATTCATTGCAAGTATTTTGAGGAACGATTCTTCTTGTTCTTCTTGTTATAGTTTACATTTTCATCCAATTTTCTTGCTGTTATGATGACATTTTCTTTGACTTGCAGTAAATAAAAAGTATTTTAGTTCATCGTATTGCATGTTTATTCATTTGGGAACTGTTTCTTTATCTTTGAAATCAACAAGTGAGGTGACAATACTTTATTTTCCCATTTAAAACCAGTTATGCAAAAAACCATCTAAAGAAAGATCTGTAATTTTATTTTAAACATTGCTGTAAGTTTTTAGTTGAAATTGAACAATGTAACTGGTGTGACAATTGCTGTAATAAACAGAACAACTGAAACATGTTTGAGTAGGTTTGAAGAACTTCTTTGGATTTTTGCAGAATAAAATGTAAAGATCTTGGATAAATTAAGGCAATAAACTTTACTGCCACTGATTTTCAAATGGTCAATCAAGTGTTAGAAATGTGTTAACCATTACTTTAAAAGAAAAAGGCAGCTTTCTTTTGTTGAACCCAGCACTGATGACTTGACCAACAACACAGCTACAAGGTCCTAGTAGTGCATCTTTTAAAAGTTCCTTTAATCTAAATGTTCCACTTCCAGTTTAATAAAGGGAAAATCTCTTGAAATTAAAATTTCAACATGGAAGGTTTAAAGACCCATTATTCCTGTATTACCAGTATTTAGTCATGCTCCTTTTTAGTGTTTGACCAAAAATTGTTTATTAAAACATTGTTTTTAGCTTGTTTGTGCCAGTGGTAGTAATCTGATCACTGAACCAAACGGTTGGCAAATTCCACTGGTTGTCATATTAAGTATCAGTAACAGAGTAATACTGATACTTGTTAGCACAACATGAGGTATTTTTCAGCATTTAATGCATCCAACTGTTTAGTACCTGCTGTTGGACCGATTTTTAATGATACAATCTTTCTAAATTGCAAATGGACGATATATTCCTGTGGCTATTATGACAGCCATATTGGATTGTGAGATGCCAGCTAATGATATTAATCAACTTTAATTAAAATTAGTTTTATGTTTTTGCCCATATAACTAATAAATGTATCTTCATGGCTCAGTATCCCTGGAACTGCGACACAAACAAAAGCCATCTTGGATTCTAAGTTTGGAGTTGCCGTGCCTGCTATGTTAAGCTACCTGTTAATACTTTCAGCAACTTTTCATCGTCTTTTCTGAGTAGGACATCCTTTGGTCTTCTATAACATTTTCAAGCATACAAATAAAGGGATCTTTGGCCATTTCTACAATATTTTTAGGTCATCCAGAGTTCTGGTTCATCTCTTATGCTCACTTCTCTTTGGACTCCAGTAAAAAACGGTCTTCAGCCTTTAAGTGACCCTTGTTGCTCAGTGGAAGATGGGATGTCACACTATGCACTGTGTTTAGGGAAGTAAATTCAGAAGCTACAAATGTTAGCATGTGGGCATCAATTCAGGAGTAGTCGTACAATCAGTGGACAAAATTATCAATGGTGTCTGCCATGTTTGTTTTGTTTGTTATGTGTTATCTTGCATCTTCTCATATCCTCCGGCACAAACCTGTCCATCTTTCAGACTGAGCTCACTGAAAAGCAGAAACGTATCTGATTGAAGACTGCTGTTATTCAAAAATCAGATGTAGGTCATATACGGACAAAAAGGTAGATTTGGGCCACTTTTACTTGCAGTGTAAGCCTTAGTCTCACTTGACCTTAGCACACAGTTATAGTTGAACTCAGTAGAGTTGAGCAATCTCCACATGATTATGTTTGTGATGGTAGGACAAAAAGGCTTTTCCTGACCTTCCAAACAAAAAGCCTGGCATACGGATGGTGTGTAATGGTTGGTATTGAGACTTGGTAACCCCAAGTGGAGATAAAAAATTGGAGATTTACTTTTTACCTCTACCATCCTCCTCACTGTATGTGGTGGAAAGAATCCTCCATGCTTAGACACACCGCTCTGACAGTCTGGCTGCCTTCCACCTTGTTGGTCCGGCTGCAGATAAATCACAGATTGGTGGATGCTTTCACCAAAGCGATAACGTCCCACATGAGGTGGTGTTTTGCTTTCTTTGTGGAGTGTGTGTATGCACATGTTTTCGCTCTCTCCCCGGTGGTGCTGGGGTGTTTGGCAGGATAAATATAGCTGCGTTGGTGTAAAACTGTTTTCTCCTCAGCTTTTGTAGCTTTAATCAAAAGCAATTTGGAGGAGGGAGAAATGGAAGGGGAAAGCAGGGGTGAGAAAGGAGGGATGGTAAGAGGAAGAGATGGGGGTCACTGATGGCAGAGTATTTTATTTTAGCTCCCTTTTAAAGAGTCATTGGGGAGTGTTCAGGAGTAATGAGAACCCTGGTGGCTGCAGGAGTAGGACTGATTCTACCGTCCACTGGCTCAGCTTCTCCATCCTCTCACTTTCTTTATTTTTAACCCAACCTCACATCCTCAGTCCACCCCAACTTCCTCATTCTGATTCAGAAAGCTGCTTAGAGCACTGAGGCTCATTCGCTATTCTAGAAAACGGCCAGCTTCACGGATCAGAACCATCGGACCGTGACGGTGACGCACACAAGGGAAAACATGGCAAAATTTGAAAATTACCACCAAAAGAAATGTAATTATAGGATCATGCTTTTTTGCATGACTTTATAATGAGTATAAGAGTTTTCAGACTTGGTAAAAAAGAATCTTTTTTGTACCAGTTCAACTCTAACTATAAGTGTATAAAAACAGGATTCCACCCTGTCATTTAGGCATGGCCGGTATGATAACTATTACAAAAAATCCCTTGGCTTCACAGTATTTACGCAAACTTTTAAATAAAAAAATATGATCTATTTCCTTAAAACAATAAAGAAATCGTCCTGCTGCTAAAATAATGCAACACATTCATTAGTAGTTATAATTTCATGGTCTGTTAGCTGTTTGTTAGCTGTCATTTTATCTATGATGCACCTTGTTAAGTAAAAATGCAGAATAAATGGCTCCTCAATTGAAAAAAGGGCTCATTGAGTAAAATATTATCTTTTTTCTTGTCATTCTACTTTTTATAAAGTATCACAAGTATAACAAGCTGGTATTACCTAGATAATTAGTTGGACCATAGCCTTTACTTGGGTTCTCGCCAGACATGCTGCTCGTAACTTGTCTATAGCTTTTTTTTTTTAAAATAGCGTTACTCCCAAAACAATAAAACCTGGTGATTCTGTGTTTTCTACGCTATGAATGTTTAACTTTCAAATTCGTCTTTCTTGTAAATGAGAGGTTGCCTTCTTTCAGCCAGCTGGCAGTCAGTGCACAGCAAAAATTAGGGGAGGGGCAGTTCCGTGCTACTCAATGCTCCATGCAGTCTTGAGAAATTTCTGATCACTTTATTTTCTCTGGCTCGCATTAAAACTGTTGCTATGTAAAAGGTTTATGAAACTTGATACCAGCCTATGCCTGCCTATGCCTGCTGCAATCAATTATTCAACAAAGAGGAAGCAATATGAAGAAGCTACTGTATGTGAAAATAAAGTAAACCCTTGCTGCTTCTATAGGTTATTAAAGGGGAATAAGCAGCTAGGTGCTGTTAATAAAACATGACTAGTTAATTGATCATTGTCTGTGTGACCACAGGTATAAAAGCTGGAGCTTTGCCATCTTGCTGCTTTGGGGCATACAGGTGTGTGTTAACACAATGCCAAGCAGAAAAGACATCAGCAATGCCCTTAAGGAAGCAACTTTTGCTGCCTGTCGATTTGGGCAGGGTTATAAGGCAATTTCCATCCATCTATCCATCCATCCATCATATTCCCCTCATCAAGCTCGGGTCATGGGGGCAACAGGTCCAGGAGGGAAAGACCAGGCGGGATATATAATCCCTTCAGTAAGGGTCGTTCCCGCGGTGTCCTCAGGACATTTTTCAGGCCATGCCTGGAAAATCTTCAAATGTAGGCGCCCATGGGGGCATCCTGATCAGGAGCCCAAACCACTTCAACTTACTCATTTCAATGCAGACCCCTTTCGGCTCTGCTTTAAATTCCGTCCAGATGACAGAGCTCCTCACCCTATCTTTAAGGCTGTTACCAGCCAGCCTCTGGAGGAATCTATTTTCGTTCGCTTGTATTCGGGATCTCGTTCTTTCAGTCATGATTCATATCTCACGCTCATATGTGAAGGTTGGAACATAGGCAGCTCTTTCTTCACCACAACAGACTGGAGCAGTGTCCGCATTAGTGCAGAAGAAGCCCCCATCTGTCTGTCCATCACCTGTTCCATCTTACCATAACTCGTGAACAAGACACCAGACTCCTTTGCCTTTTTCCGGTCGAGAACCATGGCCTCTGACTTCAAAGAGCTGACTCTCATTCCACCTGCTTCACACTTGGCAGCGATCCACTGCAGTGCACACTGAAAGTCATGGCCTGAAGAAGCCAACACAACCACATTGTCAGCAAAAGCAAAGATGAGATTCTGAAGTTCCCAAAACAGACACCCTCCTGTTAATGACTATGCCTTCAGATCCTGTCCATGAACACCACAAACATCGGTGATAAGGGACAGCCCTGGTGGAGTCAACTGGAAACAGGCTTGATATTTTGTGAATGCAGACACAACTCTTGCTTTGGGCATACAAGGATTGGACAGCCATTAAAGACCACCCAGATAACCCACACTCCTGCAGCAGCCCCTACAAAATAAACACAAAAAAATCTACCAGCTTGATTTAGGGTTGCAAAATTACACGCGAATCAACTACAAAACATCTGGAAGAATTTAGAGATGAGACAAAAGTAAGAAGTGTTTGGCCATAATGCACAGCACCATGTTTGCTAAAAACCAAACATAAAACCTTATACCAGCTGTTAGACATGGTAGTGGACATGTGATGATTTGGGCTTTTTTGGAAGTCACAGGACCTGGGCACCTTGCACTCTTTGAGTTGACCACGAACTCCTCTGACTACCAAAGTGTTCTGCAGCCGATTATGAGTCCATCTGTGCGACACCTGAAGTTTGGTCCAAACGGAGTCACCCACAGTGATCGCAAACACAGCAGCAAACCTACAACAGAATGATCGAGAAAGAATAAATCTAGGTGATGCAATGGTCCAGTCAAAGTCCAGACCTCCATCTCATTGAAATGGTGTGGTGGGGGCTTTAGAGAAATGTGCCGAAACAGCTGTCTATAAACTCAATGAACTGAAGCAACATCGGAAAGAGTCATTTGTTAAAACTCCTCCACAATGATGTGAGAGTCTGATAAACTCAAACAGAAAATGACTGCTGAGGCTTAGTGCTGCTAAAGGTAGCTCTGCAAGCTGTTGGACTGGGGGGATGGAGTTTTTTTAACACGCAGCTTTTCCATTTTGGCCTGAGGTCGGTATCTGGTGAATGTAGCCCTAGAACTGAAAAACTGGGTCCTTACTTTTCACCATGACTGGAAATTGTGTTGCTACAGTTCTAGTTTCTGTAATAGCTTGTGGATACACAACAAACATTTTATCTGCAAATTAGTCTATTCCACAAGTGCATCAGGAAATCTGAATTTACGCTCTGCAGCCAGTGTACAGTTGGTGTACATATGTGCGATTACAAAATTAGAAAGAGAAGTGGAGATTTTATTTTGGCAGTAATCCCAGTGTCCTTTAATTTAACAGTTGGCTCTGTTCTTCATTTGGTGGCCAAAGGCAGCCCACAGTGGGAGAGTCAAGCTGCTCCCTGGTACGTTTGCCGTCATTTGAGTCTTAAAAAGCTTCCAAAAATGCCTGTTTTTCCCCTGGATAACTCACATTCACCAGTGCAGCTCTTTAGGAAGTACACTGTTCCGTGTCCTGCTTGACAGCCATTGTGGCTTGGCCTCAGATGAGTGTGTGGCAAACTAAATTGCAGTTTTCACTTGCTGCAGTGAAACATGGTTTCAGCAGCACCTTCTCATGTAAAATTCTCCGCAAGTGCCTGTGACATATTTTATTATCATATATGATCTGATGGTACCGTGGCCGACGGTCATTCTGTGTTTTCTAGGTGATATGGGTGTGCAATAACTGCAGAAAGCAGCAGGAGATCCTCACCAAGCCAGGCGACTGGTTCACTGGTCCTCCTGGGAAGCCCTCCGGTCTTGGTTTAGCTGTCAGTGAGCCGTCTGTGTGCCAAGTGTCCGGGGATAAGCTGAGATCTCGCTCCCAAGCGCCCACAGGCTCCACTGGGACAATCCAAGACCGAGTGAGTGCACTCGGGACCACGTCTGGTACAGATGCTCGGTCACTTAGTGAGTCACCTCGGGACAGGTAAGATGAAGGACTAATCACCTGAAAAACGTGCTGCACGTCTGCGATTATGTTTACCTTTTAAATCTATTGGACAAAATTTTTGACTTTAAGCTGAATCATCATTTACTGGTTTTCTTTATGTTTATGACTAGACCAGTGGATTCTCACTCAAGGCATCAAAATTGTGAATGAACACATATGGAATTGCGTAGGAAATGAATAATTGTAAAATAACTTTAAATATGTTTTATATTTTAGATTTCTTAAAGTAGCCACATTTTGCTGAAATGACTGAAAATATTAACCTTTGGCCGTTTCTCAATGAACCTCTAGGAAGTTCTTTGGAAAAACACTTCAGGTGACCACCTCATGAAGCTCATGGAGAGAATGCCAAGAAAGCAACGCAGTAATCGAAGCAAAGGGTGGCTATTTTAAAGAATCTATGTAAAATTGTTTAGAGCTACAGGGGTTGGACAATGAAACTGAAACACCTGGTTTTAGACCACAATAATTTATTAGTATGGTGTAGGGCCTCCTTTTGAGGCCAATACAGCATCAATTCGTCTTTGGAATGACATATACAAGTCCTGCACAGTGTTCAGAGGGATTTTAAGCCATTCTTCTTGCAGGATAGTGGCCAGGTCACTACGTGATACTGGTGGAGGAAAACGTTTCCTGACTCGCTCCTCCAAAACAGCCCAAAGTGGCTCAATAATATTTAGATCTGGTGACTGTGCAGGCCATGGGAGATGTTCAACTTCACTTTCATGTTCATCAAACCAATCTTTCACCAGTCTTGCTGTGTGTATTGGTGCATTGTCATCCTGATACACGGCACCGCCTTCAGGATACAATGTTTGAACCATTGGATGCACATGGTCCTCAAGAATGGTTCGGTAGTCCTTGGCAGTGACGCGCTCATCTAGCACAAGTATTGGGCCAAGGGAATGCCATGATATGGCAGCCCAAATCATCACTGATCCACCCCCATGCTTCACTCTGGGCATGCAACAGTCTGGGTGGTACGCTTCTTTGGGGCTTCTCCACACCGTAACTCTCCCGGATGTGGGGAAAACAGTAAAGGTGGACTCATCGGAGAACAATACATATTTCACATTGTCCACAGCCCAAGATTTGCACTCCTTGCACCATTGAAACCGACGTTTGGCATTGGCATGAGTGACCAAAGGTTTGGCTATAGTAGCCCGGCCGTGTATATTGACCCTGTGGAGCTCCCGACGGACAGTTCTGGTGGAAACAGGAGAGTTGAGGTGCACATTTAATTCTGCCGTGATTTGGGCAGCCATGGTTTTATGTTTTTTGGATACAATCCGGGTTAGCACCCGAACATCCCTTTCAGACAGCTTCCTCTTGCGTCCACAGTTAATCCTGTTGGATGTGGTTCGTCCTTCTTGGTGGTATGCTGACATTACCCTGGATACCGTGGCTCTTGATACATCACAAAGACTTGCTGTCTTGGTCACAGATGCGCCAGCAAGACGTGCACCAACAATTTGTCCTCTTTTGAACTCTGGTATGTCACCCATAATGTTGTGTGCATTTCAATATTTTGAGCAAAACTGTGCTCTTACCCTGCTAATTGAACCTTCACACTCTGCTCTTACTGGTGCAATGTGCAATCAATGAAGACTGGCTTCCAGGCTGGTCCAATTTAGCCATGAAACCTCCCACACTAAAATGACAGGTGTTTCAGTTTCATTGTCCAACCCCTGTATTTCACACTTTTTGTACATAATCGCATGTTTGTTTGGTCATAGTTTTGTTGCCTTTGGTGAGAATCTACAATGTAAATAATCATGAAAATAAAGAGACACATTAAGTGAGAAAGAGTATCTAAAACCTTTGACCGGTAGTGTATATATCTTTGTTAATGTAAAAATACTAAGAAACAAAACAAGCAATTTAGAATTGTCTTTTAAAGCTTTGGGAGCTCACTACGGTATTCACTGCTCAGCAGCCTGACATAGGTAATGGAAGCTTCTTAATTTGCTAAAATAAAATAATAGCGAACGTAAGCATCCCTATTCTAGACCTGATTTGATGATTTGTTTGTTTCTGGTTAATATTGAATTTAAATTTCAGGAGAAATGGGCGTGGAGGCGGTGGAACGGGTCGGGCGGAGCGGCAGACACACCAGGCAAGGCTGCAAACCCAGGTCTCCATGGATCGAGACCTACGAGGAGAGTCACGCATGGAAGGCCGGCAGTTGTCAAAGGGACGGTCTCTGGAGCATGATCCTGTGACAGGAGGTGTTGGTGTAAGAAGGACAGAGGAGGGGGATTATCATCAGGTGGGCAACAGTGAGGGTCCCCTTCGACAAGCATTTCCAGTTCCTTCAGGAGGCAGGGGTCAGTCTGTGCCTGCTCAGGGTCGTGGCACGAGCAGTGTGATAGGGGAGGTCGGGGACACTACTCGACCTGGACAGAGGACGGTGGGCGGGGTACAGGCCGTTTCACAAAAAGCCCCTCCTCCTGAACTCAGAGTACCTTCAGTTTTGGGACCTGAATCGGGTCTCGGCCAGGGCGTTGGGGTGAAACGGACCAAGCGGGACAAGGCTGAAAGCATGCTGCGCAATGATTCACTAAGCTCTGACCAGTCTGAATCTTTGCGGCCTCCTCCACCACGGCCCTACAAGTCAAAACGGGGGCTAGGGGCCGGGGGGAAGAGACAAACCAGTGTCAGCAGCTCAGAGGAAGAAGGTGGAACTACGCCCGAGTACAGCAGTTGCGAAGATGTTGAGATTGAAAGCATAAGCGAGAGAGGTGAGTTGTTTTACTCTTAAACAAGAGACATTTCTTACATCTGTTTTGTTTTTATAGGTGTGGCACATGTGACTCATCACAATATTTCTCTTTTTACTCCATGATGAATTTGTAATGACATGCATGATATTTTGGTTAAATAAATACAAACTATAGAACCAAAGCCTTGCTTGTCCTTCTAGCTATTGTCTTTGCAGGTGAATTGGGACACTTACTTCCCCTTTTGTTTTTGTGAACTGTGTATACATACGAATTACTGCAACTGGTTCCCTTGATGAGAGTCTTAACCATTATTCTGACAGTTCGCAACTGCACACAAAACGAACCAAACTCAGGCAAGCACTCTCACCTGTTAGAGAAAAGTGTTATTCGTGTCTTTTGTTCCTAGTTTAGCCATGGATGGTTGGTTAAGATGCTTCTTAAGTCACAGACCTGCAGAGTGTCAACTGTTTAAATGTTTGGGTTATTAGACCATGGCACCGCTCAATCCAAGTAGCAAAAAAACTGTAAAATCCCATCCATTAGTGCCACAATAAGTCAGATATTTTAAATGAGAAGATATAACAGTTTGATAAAGTATTTCCTTCTGAATTTCTTGTTCCATGTCTTACTGTTCAAAGTTTAATGGTTCACTAAAAGTTGGGCCCTAACTTAATGAATTAGCATTGTATATACAATCACATGGTTTTAGATTTAGATTTGTTTTTCATGGAATGTTTAGCTTAGACTTAGATGATGAAGCAATCTGTTCAGAAACATTAATTTAGTCTATTTTAAAGTACACTTTTTATAATAAAACAAAAGCATTTTTGTCAGCTTTCACCCAGAGTTTCTCACACTCCTGTAGGATTTATGGTTTTCTTTTAAATCACCCCAGAGTGCAGTGTACACTCAAACTCTTACTCAGTCCCATTATAATTCAGCTCTGAATATTTCTTTGAAAACTGAAAAATGAATGGCCTCTTCAGCTTGTCATATTTCCTACGTTTACATTTTTTAGATGCAGAAAGTATGTCAAGTGTAGCCACTGGAACGCTCTTTTTTTTAAAAGTTACATCATGTTCGGCATTCAGAAGTGGCGCAGTAAGCAGACCCATCCCGGACATCAGAAAAGGTGACAATCACCATGGCAACCAGCGACTCAGCATTTCTGAGTTCTTCTGATGTTGGTACTCAGCAGCTTCTTCATTTATTAATCCATCATGGCCGCCAACATCCTATCAAAACTTATTAAATTCAGAGTATGGTGACAGAATTCTGTGTTTTCTGTCAGAAAGGTGCAGGAAGAGGTTTTAATGGAGATTTATCAAAATAAAGTTCACTTAAAATAACAGGTTTTTCCCTGCTGTTTTGGAACCTTCTTTTTACAAAAGCTGTTCATTTGATGTTACATTTTTTTGACATTAAGATGTTCTTTCACCTTCCTTTTTTATAATGTGCAAATATTGCAATATGTCAAGATTTGTTTTAAAGCAGACTCTGTGTGATGTTATGCTAGAACAGTGTGTGAATCATTTTCTGATTATTTCTTTGTCATGTTAAATTCTTCTCATCTCAGCCCTGAGGAGGCACAGTCTAACATTATGAACATCGGGGGGGGGCTTTCTGGCCTCTCTTAGTCCCAGGGTTGACCCCTAGTCATCCCATATAACCAGCTGTACATCTGGAAGCTTTAGAACTCCTTGCTATCTTCAAGCTGGGTCAGGTCACTTTACTACCAACCATTTAAAGCCACTCAGGCAGCTTGCTATTTTTGTTTCTATTAAAAATACTTTAAATCCTAAACTAAAGGGAACATAAATTGGAGCTAAATTGTTAGTTTACAAGAACTTAACTTTAGAGTGTATTTATTATGGCCAGATGTGGCTCAGGATTTATAATTCTTATCTGGGCATCCCTCCATCCATCCATCCATTTTCTATGCCTGCTTCTTCCATAGAGGGTCGCAGGGGAGCTGGTGCTTACTTCCAGCTGTCTACATGCGAGAGGCTGGTACACCCTGGACAGGTCACCCTGGACAGAGACACACGGGACAAACAACCATGCACACACTCATTCACACCTAGGGGCAATTTAGAGAGACCAATTAACTCTGGGAGGAAGCCAGAGTACCCAGAAAGAACCCACGCATGGACTGGTAGAACATGCAAGCTCCATGCAGAAAGACCCTAGGCTGGAGTTGAACTCAGGACCTTCTTGCTTCAAGGCAACAGTGCTACCAAGTGCACCACCATGCAGCCTGTTATCTGGCCAATGACATAATTTATACTTGTTACCATTTGCCAGTGGGTATACTGTTCCCATATCAAACTACTACAAATCCCAGAATGCATTGGAACAGATAATTCTCACCGTTGCAGGGTTTGCGGGGAAGGCATGACTAAATAGTGCGACTTTGTGTGTCCAGAAAAATAAATAACTGTCAAATGGTGTGAAAGTGTTTATGAAATGTTGGGAAATGTGTGAGCTCATCTGTTAGTTCTAAAGAGAGAGAGATTTTCTGATGCAGCTCATTTGTATTTGTGTGAAGTTAAGAGGAGGAGCTTTAGACCCGAGGGTAAACCCACAGCCCTGCTACCAAGGGTGGCACAAAGAGTTTGATGGATTGAGGGGGGGATTTCTTTTCCACATTGATCCAGGTTGGTTTGGATATCTTTTTTTCCTTTAATAAATTCTCATTTGAAAACTGCCATTTGTATTTAGTCAGGTTATCCGTGTCTAATTTGACCATTTTTGTATCTGAAACATTCAACACAATGTATCCTACTATTATTGGTGTGTTACGCTATATTTACTCACACCAGACGGTGACGTCTATTAACCATGGTCCTCTAAGTAGCAACTGAGGTGAGGTGAATGTTAAGGAGCCCCGTCAGGTGGGGTTTTAAACACACCCATGTGGCTTTGAGTGTCTTTTGGCTTTTTAAGCTCCAGAATAAGATCAGGTCAGCTCCGAGACAGGGTTGCTGGCAGCTGAGAAGCATCCAGGCATGCCAATCATTGTGAGATCACTGCAGAAAAACCCTTATACTCATGCTTCCATATGCAGACGCTCTGTCTTTTTTTTCTTCTTCTCGAGAAGTGCATCTGTGCTCCTTCATCTGTACACACACACAGCCTACTCATCTTCTAAAACAGCAGGAGGGCAGAGGTAGAACACTTTGTACGCATTGCCTTTGACTTAGTCTTTACTTTAACTTATTTTCTTGTATTCACATTGTTAAAAGCTCTCATATCACACCAGAAATGCCAAACGCTTTTGTCTATGAATGTTTGTTTTTTTCTTTTGTGAGTTTGACTGGGATTATAATATGTTAAAAGCAGTTAACCCCTGTGTTATTGTCTTGACCAGTTTAGTTTGATTTTCTCTTTATTTGAAAGATGTTTGAAGTTGTTTCAGCACATTAGCCAATAGTAAAACACTCTTCTATTACAAGTTCAGTTTATAAACTGGTAAAACGTTATCTGTCTATGGAAGCCCAGCCAACTGCATCTAGTCATAAGCCTTGGAGCCATCCTTCCTCCTGAGCTAGAAAATAGTAGCAGTGAAAAGAAGAAACCCTCTTTTAACAGGAGGAAACCTCCATCAGAAACTGACCATCTTCCATGTCCGGAATATTGTTACATTGGTGGAATTGTAATAATCATTATGCTTTTACTTTGGCTACAGTTGGATAACCCTTTGCTTCTCTGTTTTATATGAAAGCAGTTAGATCTTGTTAGAAATTTTTGTTTTACGTTTTTGTGTAACATGGTATTTTTAGTGGAGTTTATCATGCCATAAAAGTTTTTATGTTTACATGTCTTTCCCATTTGTTGAATAGCTATAAGGAATGGACCTCTGTCATGCAATATTTATGCCCCAGAGAAAACGGGAACAAAATAATTTACTTTTATAGAAATTGTTAGGAAGGACAATAATTGTGGCACAAGTGATTTCCTTCTAAAACGGTATCTTTTTTACATGCTCTTTTCTTCTCATGTACTCAAATTAAAGGCTTGATTTTTTTGTTTTTTGTTTGAAATTATGCTATCATCAAACTGTAATAAAAGATTAATTTATTTTCCTATTAATTTTAAATATGAATTTTATCTGTCAAATTTCCATATTTAGTCATAAAATAGTGCCCACTCTGCCATGTGACCCAGGATTATATTTATGCCATAACATTAATGCCTGTATTTTCTATAAGCTGCAGGACATTATCATTTAGGATACACAGCATTAGTACAGGTGGTGGTTACAGCGTGTTAACTTCACTGCTTCCCTGCTGCTGGGAAAACGTGGTTCTGTTTTACTTCGCGTCATGGAAGTGTTCCTGAAGTTTTGCACACATTGCAGAAGCAAACTGCTCCATTGGTATTCCCAGATTTGCTTGTATAAAACATTATCAACATGGTCCGAAACCTGAATTTGGTGAAAGCAACTTGAATACCAGATTTATTTTGCTTGCTTTCTGCAGGTTTACTGCATGTAGCTCTCCTGCTTTCATTTTGTCAGTACCAAATCACCCAATATTGCCAATTTTATATTTGAATAAATGCTTTATACTTTCTCATGTTCAGTGTTTCCTTTTAATTACATTTTTAAACATTAGTAGATTTGTTTGTTTTGATTCATTCTGACCACCTTGAAACCTCAGTTCCTGTTTTTTCTATGCATTCGTCCTTTACATATCGGTTGTCTGTGCAGCTAATCCAAAACATCCAATCTGTAAAGTATCTGGGGAGGGATTTAAGGCGTTTGATTTCGTTGCCACCTCTGTCCTGCTGCTTTGTTGATAAATTTCAAATTCCCCGACTTAAATATTTAGTAAACTCGACCCTCTCTGTCAGCAGGTGCCTTGGGAAGGAACTGTGAGATACTTTGAGCTGTATATGACAGAAGGCTCGTGTTTGTATGAAGGTGGTAGTCTCGACTGCAACTTCTTCAGTGTGTGAAATGGTCTGTTTTCTGTTGCAGGAGAATGGGAGTGCCATCCACATGACCCCACAGGATGGCATGTAAGTCACTGTTATTCGTACCTCAGTGTGATGCTGTTCAGAGTTTATATCTGAGTCACTAGAAGAGTTAGTGGCATGTCAACCTTCATGCACATGTACAGTTCTAACTCATTGTGGGCATTAATGTCATTGTAAGTTTGGGCTATTAATCATTTACTTTAACTTTCCTTTTTCCAAGATTGAATGAAGATGCACCATACAACTTCAATCATTTTTAAACATTAATTGGGTACACACATTTGAATTTATTGTGGATTTTCCCTAATCCATTCAGGATCAAAATTACACATAATTACAGAAATATATACTTGAACCTCCACTAATATTTGTTTAAATGTCACTTAGTTCAACCTTTCCTATAGACTTTTTGTTGCCAATAAAAAGATTGCTTGGCATTATTCTGGCTGGATACTTTACTTCCCTTCTTGGCAAAATCTTTCATATAAATCAGGAGCTTTCTTTACAGCCACGACCCTTAATGACGTAAGGATCGAAGCTGTTGCGGCTTTGAGAAGACCGTCCCAGAAGCTTAAGGTTGCTCTGCTGTATCCATTCGAACCGGTTTTCTTGCACATTTGGGATCATTTACCTGTTGAGTCTAACTTTCAACTATGTAGTTGTTTATTTGAGGTGGGGTTTAAGAATTTGGAGGTAGTTCTCCTTCACTATTCCATTTATTTTCTCCGATACACCAGTACCACTTGTAGCAAAAAAAAACACAGCATAATACTGCCACCACTGTGCTTGACAACCAGTGTTCTTCAGTTTTTCTCCCATTTACTCCTCCAATCATACTTCTTGAAACTTAAGACATTTAGCTTCTCCATGCGCAGAGCTGCAAATTTCAGTTGAGGTTTAAGCTGTTGGTTTTGGATCATACGTCATTCCTGGTCGGCACCCGACTTCATTATGGACATTGACTTTGGTGTTCCAAATAAGGGTTTGTCTTATGTCAAAAATATATCGTACACTGTGTCTCAAACTGACTGACTCCAAATAATTAATTTTAATTCCAAATTAACAACAACTCTCAGGGAAAATGAACTCATGCTACCTAATGCAGACAGTAGCAACATTTTGTATCATGATTATTGTGTGCAAATTCTTCTGTTATCAGTTTACCTTTAGCATCATCGTCACTATTATTATCAGTGGCAGTAGTTAAAATATTTTTCAGCATTTCGCTACACTCTCACCAACACACTCCAAATGACTTCTGTAATAAATAATATCTGTCAGGGATAAATTACAGCCTGCAGCCTGAACACCAATGCACCCAGTGCTCAGTTGACAGTTTTAAAGTCCAACGTTCAGCTACATGTAACACTTGGTGCTCTTTGGTAGTTTAAATATCTCTGCCTTACTTTCACTGTCTTCTGCTTAAATGTCTGCTGTGGTGCATCTGAGACGTGGGATTTGATGAAGAAACCTTTTTAGTGTTTTAAACTATGTTCGCGAAATATTAATTTAATTTTTAAGCAATAATACTAACAACCTACTTCATAGAATCATTTGAACCAGTTACCATTTTATCCTGGCTACATAATGGTGGGTTCCTAGGTTGGTTCCAGAGGATCCTAACCAGTTTCTTTCAGTTGAGGCAGACACTTTAGACCTTCTCCAAGACTTTAGCAAAGTGATGACACATCTGAGTAACTTGTGCTCGAATAGCCATTTGAACGGATTCATCTTGGAATCTCCAGCTGTATAGAAATAGCTCCAGAAATCTGCAACCATGATAAACAGTAAGAGGTCAATAATTCTTGGTCTTGACAGGTTTAGACATTCTAGACCCGTCAGCACTGCCTATTGAATGATTTAAGTGACTGTATGTCCTTATTTAAGCTTGTATGTATAGTTTTCACCTGGTCTGGATCAAAAATTCAACTGTGTGCAACTAGTTGTTTTAAAAACATCAGTCATAAAAACTGAGTGTTTAATTTCATTTCATTTAAACTATTTTTATTTAAACTACTCAAGTTAGAACCCCCTGTTCCTCTGCAGCATCCTGTAACCTGGCAGCCATCCAAGGAGGGAGACCATCTGATTGGACGAATCACCCTCAGCAAGAGAACTGCCACCATGCCTAAAGAGGCTGGAGCTTTGCTCGGGCTAAAGGTCAGAGGCCGTCTGTGCAACATGTGGTTGGGAGTTTCTCTTTGAATTACAGCTCCTTGGTGTGTTTGTTCCTCTCCAGGTGGTGGGAGGGAGAGTAACCGAGTCAGGGAGATTAGGTGCCTTCATCACCAAAGTCAAGAAGGGCAGCCTGGCTGATGTGGTGGGACATCTCCGAGCAGGTAGAGACGAAACCCTCTCAACTGTCCTGAATCTGCAGACTGTTATGGTCGCATAGAAGAAGTTGTTGTATAATCTCCTAATTCCTTCACACACAAACACAGTCAGCGTTCCTACTGTACACATAATTAATTTAAAATATAGTTATGATGAGCAATCACATGGCTTTGACATCTGATTTCAGGGGATGAAGTTTTGCAGTGGAATGGGAAGCTGTTGCCAGGAGCGACCATAAAGGAAGTTTATAACATCATCCTGGAGTCTCAAGCCGAACCTCAGGTGGAGCTGGTGGTGTCCAGGCCTATTGGGTAAGTCAGGAGTGAAACACACTCAAATAAAAGCATGGCATATTTTAGAAAGAAATTAAACACTGTATTCTAGGTTATTATCTGTCTTGCCAGTCAAGGCCAAAGTTTTATTTGGTGACACAAAAAGTTTTTATAAAGTCTGAAATGCTTTTGTTTAATCAAAATCAAAAACTTATTCAAAGAGTTAATATTTACAGTTTTGCTACTTCTTCATGACTTCTGCAACCCCTGATGTGTATGATGTCAACTTCTGGGTTAAGTCCTGTTTGATGAAGGCCCTTTTCTGTCCTGTTAGTGTTTGGAGTAGCTGATCAGGTTTTCTTCTGTTTATCCACCGGATTTTTGTGAATTCTGGAGATTCTTAGACAGTACCAAATTTCAATGTCCTGATCTTTGAGGGATTGGTCACTTTAGACTATAGCCTGGCCTGGTCCACCACCATGCTTGAGAATCTACAGATCATCTCCAGACTGGTCCTTAGTTGTTAAAAAATGTTTATCCTGAAGGAGGTTTTGATCCCATTTTTTATGTAGGGCAGTTTTCTTGGGCAGAATCTGAACATAGGCCGGTCCCTTAGATGAAAAGCAACCCCACATGAGCGTATCAGGCAGATATCCTCAGCAGTCAGAAGAGGGATTCTTCAGAGAAAATACGTCTTCTGCTGTCCATCATTGTACTACTAAAGAAGCCTTCTTGGATGAGAGGTGAAACAGCTTTTAAAGACAGGTCCAGTTGTCTTCTACTTAAGCTCTTACAATGTCTTGTCCAGCATTACTGAGAAGCTGCACCAACATATCCATTTCCTTCCTGAAGAATTTCCCCCAGTTCTTGATATTTTTCCCGGACTAAATTGGTTTCTTTGGTGCTCTTCTTGTATAATGGTTCATGCAGATGGTCTCACACCCCTGACTGTCAGTGTGGTGCAGGCTCTGCACTGGTGGCAACATTATTGTGTAATAACTCCTCATGGGGAGTCGTTCCCTAATGCTGGACTCTCTTGAATATCCTGAAGCTCTCTTCACTGCTGTTAAACCTCTCACCTCGAGGTTCTTGATTATCCAGAAAAATGTTCAGGTGAAATCTTCCTAGCAGCAGTTTCCTGCACGTGAGTGCAATCTCTCTTTGAAGGTAATCGTTGCCAACACCAGAAGAAAATCGAACGCACATCTACACCCTCTTTTATAGCATCAGCATGCTAATCAGATTGAAGGTGATTTCCGCTGGATCTTAATCTGTGCTCATTATACAACTGTACTAAAATTCATTTAGCTTATCAGGTTGTGCATAGATTACATTGAAAATTATCTGCTATACAGCAAGCTTTTTAAGCCAATACAGCTCTTTGCAATGTATAAATCTGCATCAGGTCTCTCTGCCTGATATTTAGTAGACAAGGTTAACTGTCAGCACAAAAACTGAATCTGCAAAGTTTGTAAAACAACATGTCACTGAAAAAAAACATTTGGTCATGGCTCAGTGTTGATTGAAAGCTTATTCATGCCGGCAGCTGTGATTGTAATGCTGAAACATTTAAGGAAACTGAAACACCGGAATGAATTCTAAGTTTAACGTACGGATTTAGTTCAAATCCAGAACACTGCGAAGCTCTACTCGTGCCTGAGGTCTTTATGTTTTCATTTTATGTCTCATGTCCCCTTTAAGGGAGAATCAACTGATTTTATTTGTAAGGCAGCATAAGTTTAACTGTTAATGATTGAATATAAAGTCCTGTGGGCATCACAAAGACAAACCATAGCTGCATGTAAGTTTTTGTCTACCATCTTGTAAATAGGTTAAACAGGTCACAAACTTGTATCTGAGGGGTAGGTCATTTGGCCTACCTTTTTAGGATTGATTCAGTTTTCATTTTGATCGAGATAGCTGATTAATTCTCTTAATTAGGTACTAATTGAGCACCTTTGTTTAATTTGGATAAGAACATGTTCATTAATTGGAGATGCTGTCAACCACCATGATTTTCTTTGTGGAAATTATCTTTAAAATGGCATTGAAGGGCAAAATATTATTTTATTTTTCTTTGTAAATGTTGCAAACGTTCCACTTTTGCTTTTCAGCTGACCTGCTCTGTGTAAAATATCTCTGGATGTCCCTGGATGATTACTGGATGATCCAAGCACAGCTGAACACTGTTAAAAATAAAGTATGGGTTTACAGTGCCTTGCAAAAGCATTCATCCCCCTTGGTAATTTTCATGTTTTGTTGCCTCACAATCTGGAATTAAAATAGATTGTTTGAGTTTTTACCATTTATTTACAGAATATGCCTAGATCTTTGAAGATTTTTTTTATTGTGAAGCAAACAACAAATAGAACAAAATACCAGAAAACCTCAGTACTGTTCACCCTCCCTAAAGTCAGTACGTTGTAGTACTTTTGGGACAATTACAGCTCCAAATCACTGTGGATGAGTCTCTATGAGCTTGTCACATCTTGCCATTGGGATTTTTGCTCCAGGTTCTTCATGTTCGGTGGTTTTCGCTTGTGAACAACAATCTTTAAGTCAAACCACAGATTCTCTGTTAGATTGAGGTCTGGAATTTGACTAGGCCATTCCAACACATTTAAATGTTTCCTCTTAAACCACTCGAGTGTTGCTTTAGCATTATGCTTCAAGTCATTATCCTGCTGCAAGATGAACCTCCATCCCAGTCTCAAATCACAAGCAGACTGACACAGGTTTTGCTCAAGAAAATATCTCTGTATTTAGCACCATCCATCTTTTCATCGACTCGTACCAGTTTCCCAGTCCCTGCTGCTGAAAGACATCCCCACAGCATGATGCTGCCACCTCTGTGTTTTTTCGAGGAGATGTTCTTGGTAGAAATGGGATGTGTTGGGTTTGCACCACACATAGCGTTCTCCTTGGTGAACGAAAAGTTTAATTTTAGTCTCATCTGAGCAGAGCACCTTCCTCCATACTTTGTGTCTTTTGGCAAACTCAAAACATACCTTCTTATTTTTAACACTAAGTAATGTTTGTTATCTGGCCGCTCTTCCATAAGCCCAGCTCTATGGAGTGTACAACTTATTGTGGTCATATGGAGAGATACTCCAGTCTCTGGTGTGGAAATCTGCAACTCCTTGAGGGTTACCTTTGGTCTTTATACTGTCTCTCTGATTAATGTTTCCCTTGCCCTGTCTCTTGGCAGGTTTGCTGTGGTACAATGTGCTTTCCATTTGAAGATGATGGATTGGATGGTGTTCCGGGGGAACATCAAAGATTTGGATGTTTTCTTTATACCCCCACCCTTATTGTACTTCTCAACAACTTTGCCTCTGACTTGTTTGGAGATCTCCTTGGTCTTCATGGTGTGATGCCTCTTGCTTATTGTTGTTGCAGCATCTGGGGCCTTTCAGAAAAGGTGTGTTTTTACTGACAGATCATGTAACCCTTGGATGGAACACAGGTGGACTTCATTTCTCTGATTATGTAACTTAAGAAGGTAATCGGTCGCACCAGAACGTTTTAGGGGCTTCATAGCAAAGGGAGTGGATACATGTGCACAAGCCAATTTTCGTTTTTTTCTTTTTCAATGTTTTTTTTTTTGTCATTTCACTTCACCAACTTAGATTATTTTTGTGCAGATCCATCACATAAAATAAGATTAAAAAACATTTAAATTACAGGGTAAAATTGAACAGAATAGGTAAAAAGTCAAGGGGTTGAATACTTTTGCAAGGCACTGTACATTTAGTCTTTGTCATCTAGTGTTTAAAAACAAATTTAAGTGTTACCTGATGTAGATGCTTGACTGCTCTATTAAGCTTTTAAAATATGAAAAATAAAATTGTGAATTTAATATAATCAGAATCTTTTAGTCAAATTTATTTTGATTAGATATGATTAGACACTTTTGAATTCTTAATGATTAATTTTTATTGTTTTGGGTTGTCAGGATAAATGCAGCAAAACCGAAGAACTCTCCCAAAGAAACATAAATGTGTTTGAGTTACTGTTCATTATAACTTACATGTTGTTTGGATTTTGCTGACATCACATATTACATATTTTTTGCTGAATCAGATATAACCTCATATACTAGCAGAGGGAAAATAATTGAAATTCTGAATCTAATACTTTCTTTCCAAACACTCACGAAGGGTTTATAGAAAATTTCAGTAAGTAATTCAGTTTTTTTAAGGAGCCTTTAATCCTCTCATTGAAACTATTTTGGCTTTACAGATGCCATTTTGTATCTCCTAACGAACTGCCCTGAATATCATTCAGTACTGATGGACACTGATCAAATTGCGAGTTTTTGTCAGAGTTGCAGAATTAAGAAAATTGATGAAAAGTTCTCCAAGTTGACTTCATGAGATCCAAAATGGCGACTGGGAAACATTCATCATTTTAGCCACGCTTTTGCAAGAGTTCAGGTTGCCTGTGCAGAAAACTAAATACCTGTACCTGCAGCATCTCTGTGACTGGTGAGCTCTGCTGGAACATTAGGAATCATGAAGAAAGCTATTTTATTAAATTTATGTTACTTATTTTATATTTTGGTTTTGGAATGAGCACAAAAGCAACTCATAGTTCATGAAACACTTATCAGTTTAATATTGGATATTTATTTAGATAACAAACTGGATTTGGCATTGTGGCCTGCTGTTACATATGTCATTGATTCAAATATGGTAGGGCATTTTATGTCTTATACAGGTGTGCTTTACTGGGTGCTGGGTGTACATACACATATCTACATATTGTTTCTTTACCTTTTAATTTTACTTCCTCAAAAGTTTGTATATTTGTACTTAATGTTTGTACACTGTGAGCTTGTGAATCCAAAGTCAAATTCCATGTTTATGCAGCAATCTTGGCCGATAAATCTAATTCTGATTTCCTTCATTTCCTCAAAATAATTGAAAAACTGATGAAAGCCTAATTATGATTTATTCATGTCTCAAACATTCACAGTTTTTAGGTTTTATGATAAAATTACCTCTTAAAGTTGGTCAGATAACAAAATTAAGTTGAAAGTTCTCCAGATTTGAACGCCGCTCATGGATGCACTTATTGGAACATTTTTGTGCACAGTGGTGACTGTACAGTTAGGGACACTAACCAGGTATTGCAAATCTCTTTTGTCTGCAGAAAACATGGCTGCACAGTTTAGGTTTGCAAAGTTGCTTCTCAGCGATTAACAAATTCCAAATCTTCTGGAGAAATGTCCTCATACAAAAACAGAGTAAATATGTTTGCTTAGTGCTTTGTGAAAACATGAACACCTCCTACCAATTTTAAGCATGGAGGCGGAAGGCTGATGATTAGGGCTTGTTTTGCAGGTACAAAACCTGGAAACTTGGATGTCAGAAGGTCAATCATGACTCCATGTGTTTTAAAATTTTAAAGTCAGATGTGCAGCTAACAGCTTGGTCCATATTGGATAATGCAAAAAGACAATGATCCCAAGGACAGCTGCAAATGTTCAACAATTTGTTACAAAGGGCCATTGAGAGGACAGACTCAATATGATTGAATTGCTGTGAAACTATGATTATGACTTTGCATAAAGGAAAAAACTCAATGGACTGAGGTGACTTAAAGAGATATATGGGCAAATGTCTACATAATCATATGAAATGGTTTCATAGTTCTTCTAAAACCTCAGATAATTGAGATTATTATGCATGTTTCTTTATTCTTATCAAATGCATAATAAAACCAGATAAAATGTTAGGTGTTCCTGTTTATCTGGGGTAGTATTTAGCTCCTTTTAAACCCAGATTATTTCATTTTATGGCTCGAACAACAAACCTCTTGAATAAATGAATCTGTCTGTTCTTTCTTTTGAACATTACTAATCCAACACTGGCCTTATATATTTTAAAACTTTTATCTAAAATTTATAATTCACACTGATAAGTGCTTCACGACTTGTTGATTTCTTTTTGGTGCATTAAACACTGATGTTTCCCATGGGTGATGAAGAAGTCACTGGTTTTTGTCCAGTCCTATTTTAGCTCATGGCCTCCAGAAGTTATAATAATAATTGACTCAGGGAAACACTGTAGTCACAAGAGGAGCATGCCTCACATCTTCCCTTCTTCTTCTCCATGATACTTTCCATCTGAGCATTGCAAAAACTTTAATAACAGTGAAGCCATTTTTTTAACTGCTTGCATGCACTTTTTGTCAGTTTCATTTCTGATGTACTTAAAACTATCTAAGAGGCCAACATGAGTGACATCTGTTCTGCTTTCAACTCTTTTTCAGTGATATCCCAAGAATCCCCGACACGTCCCACCCTCCATTAGAATCTAGTAAGTATCCTCTCTAACATGCTTCTTTCTTTGTGTGTTTGAATGTTTGTCTCGGTCCAGATAATCTAACCAGTCAACTGACAGCTGCTCTTATAAGATCTGCTCTCATGAACTTGGTGTACCTGGTAGTTGAACGCTGCACTGTTTTTTAAATGCACTTACTACTGTTTTTTTATGCTCAGTGAAGTATTGCAAACCACACGAATTATTTCTTTTTTGGTTTTCCAAAATATATCTACCATCAGTCTTCACTGTAGCCTTAGATCACCAGAAATCCCAAAACTTTTTCAAACTGCTAAATAATAAGAAGCAGGTGGGTTTTCAGCCTCCTGTGTGTTATCATTACCACTCATTCTTGCATGGCCTTGGTGTGGAGAGCTTTAGAAATTATCTTCATCTACTTGTTTTCTGTTGAGGGTGGTGATTGATTTTGATGTATTCCTCTTCTGTGCTGTGACAATTCAGGACAAATGCTTGTACTGTTACACCTTTACACTGTACACTGTGGGTTTAAAGGTCAGCAGTCCTTTAAACACAAAGCCGCTATTAGAGTATAAAACGCACCGTCACTGCAACACCAAAGCCTGCTGGACTTAAAGTGAAGCAGATTAATTATACTTTGTCATCATGAAAGACTAAGCTCTATTCTCCCTCCTGCATGGTTCTCATTACTACTACAAGTTTCAAATTTTAAACATATTTTAGGATTTATTTTTTACTCTCCTGAACATTTCTGTTAAGAACAGCTGATCTTCCCCTTCTTGGATTACAACCATTTGTTTTTTCCTAGCAGGTTCCAGTTCTTTTGAGTCCCAGAAGATGGAGAGACCATCTTTAAATGTCCTGTCTCCCTCCAGTCCTGGGATGCTCAGAGATGCTCCTCAACTGATACCAGGGCAGCTATCGGTGAGTGTGTTCGCTGTGACTGTCCTAGGCTGCTTTGAAATCCTGAAGTGAACTTTTCTGGATGTGCATTTCTCATCTAGGTGAAGTTGTGGTACGATAAAGTGGGTCACCAGCTCATAGTCAACATGCTGCAGGCTGCGGAGCTTCCTCTTCGGCCTGACGGACGCCCCAGGAGTCCGTATGTAAAGATGTACTTCCTTCCTGACCGCAGGTAGGTCAGCCAACCATCTCAGACGATCTACATTGTTGGACTTACTTACTTATAGCATACTAATCAGGTTTCTGAAGTCTCATTTTGATGCTTTCAGACTAATAGTGTGTATAACCTGTCTAAAGCTGTATTTTTAACCTAGAGGATATGTAGTAAAAGTCCTCTGAAAGTGAATTGTCATCAGCTGTGTACCTGTACTATCATGCAGTGACAAAAGCAAACGAAGGACAAAGACAATGAAGAAGACCTGCGAGCCCAAGTGGAACCAGACCTTCGTCTACACCCACGTCCATCGCAGGGACTTTCGCAACCACATGCTGGAGCTTACTGTTTGGGACCAACCCAGGTCACCTGAGGAGGACAGCACCTTTATGGGAGAGGTACCTCACATAAAGGACTTTAGTATACAACTTTAATTGGTAATGAAGGTTAAAATCTTTCTTTGATAACTTGGGCTCTGGTCTTCAAGCTACACACATGCTCATTTTATTTAAAGTGGTCTTCAGAAAATATAGTTTTAGTTTAAAGAAAAAACAGTACACCCTTTCTCAATTCAAGAATTTTTTGGTGTCAGAATATAAAATGAATGATAATTTAATCTCAAGTGTACAAAAGCACACAGCCGCCTCCAAGTTGTCGTTATTTAGTAAAAAAATATAGTAGAAAAATTAAGTACACCACATGAGTTAAAAGCATGGAGATCCACTTTTAACGATCACATTCAGCAGTTGTTTTCTGCCTGATTTTATCTGTCTCTAATGTTACTGTGGCCCACTCTTTGGGCTTTCCTTCATTGACTTTTGCCGACATCTGTTTCTGTGCAGCTCTCTAAAAGTCATCACATTATTTAAATCAGCTTGAGGTCTGGACTTTAACTGGGCCATTGAAACAACCCAATTCTTTACTATTAAAGCCATTCTGTTGTAGATTTGCTGCTCTGTTTGGGGTCATCGTCCTGTTGATGACCCTGATTGGGCCGTTTCAACTGTCTGGCAGATGGTCTTTCATTTGACTCTTTTGTAAATAGAAGAGTTCATAGTTGATTCAATAAGTGTAAATTGCCCAGGTCCTGTGGATGCAAGGCAGTCCCAGATCATTACCGGTCCTACCCGTTTTTCTTCCTTGGCATGGCACATGTATTTGCAACTCTTTCCCAAAACACAATATTATTCATATAACTATTGTTCCCTGAAGTACAACACAGTACTTCAGGGAACGAGTAACGAAGTACAACACACGAGTATGGGATATCAGGACCTACATGTCCTGGCTGAAGCCACCTCTAATCACGCCTCCTAGGCAAACTATGTAATAACAGGTGACAGGCCCCACCTGTACTATATACCTGTCAGCTCTTCAAAGAGCCCTGCTGAGCAGCAGGGCAGCCATGCGTTGTACTTCGTTACTCTCCTTCAGGGAATATTAGTTATATGCATAACATTATGTTCCCTTTCGGTCATTCACTCAGTACAACATGAGTATGGGACATATATAAACGCTCCGCAGAACAACCATCAAACCTGGGTCATGCACAGCATACTAGTGCAGCACTTCATACCCAACAAAAAGGACAGAGTGAACCACAGAAGGGCCTGTCGCATCCAAACGATAAAACTGTACAAATGTGCGCGGCGAAGACCAGCTGGCTGCAGCACAAATGTCACTCATGAGCACCCCTCTAAATAGGGCTCAGGAGGTTGGTACGCCCCCGATGGAGTGAGCCCTCACACCACGGGGCATCGGGCGACCCCTGCTGCTGTAAGCTAGAGAAATGCCCTACACAATCCAGTAAGAGAGTCTCTGTCTGGAAAGAGTTTTCTCCCTTGCTGGGTTAGCAATACACACAAGCAGTTGATCACACAACCTCACAATCTGTGTATGGTCAATGTAAATGCGCAGCGCACGCAAAGTGCACAGGAAGTGTAACCTCTTTTGTTCCTCAGATGTAAAAGGAGGTGAACAAAAACTAGAAAGCTCTATTGTCATGGAACTGTAGTCAGAAGGTATAACCTTAGGAAGATAAGCTGCATTAGGTTGCAAGGTAACCTTGGAGGGTCACAAAGAGCTTCTAGTACCAGTTTGAGATCCCATTAAGAAAAACTTAGTTTAATCACAGGTCTGAGTCTACGAACCCCCTTTAAGAAACAGCCAGAGGATGAGCACCCATCCACTCCCAGTGCCACCACGGAGGGTTGAAGCCTCCCCTCTCTCACCCATCACCCAACTCCTACTTGTATAGAGCTGATGGTCAGTTGATCAACTATATTTTTTCAGAGGTACCTGGCTGCTACTTTTCATTCCGACTCATTTGGAGGCCTGTTTTATGTTTTGATAAACTTGTTGGACTTAAATAAATTTAAAACCTGGTAGAGAACAGATTTTAACATGTATGTTAACATGTATTGGTCAAATTAACAAACAGCAACCGTGAACAGCTGATCTCTTTGTTTCCATTATGACCTGAACAGATTCTGATTGAGCTGGAGACGGCCTTACTTGACGACAAGCCTCACTGGTATCCTCTTCAAACCCATGATGTCTCATCGATCCCACTGCCTCGACCCTCCCCCTTCCTGCCCAGACGACATACAGACGCACCTGGCAAGAAGCTGCAACGTAAGTCTGAGTCCGCAAACACTTCATATGTATTCATAACTGTCACATTTCCCATCTGTGTGTGAATGTGCAGGTTATTATTAATGTTGTGAAGCAAAGTGTAAAATGTCTGTGTTTTTATGTCTGTTGTTATCAGCCTTCCCCGATGCTACCAGGAATGCATCTGTATGTCTGTGGTGCATTCACATATCTCTGTGCGCATGTGTGTATTTATGACTGTTTAGGTTCTCAGCGTGTAACAGAGCCTGAGTTTGATGAGCATACAGCAGTAGTCTCTAAAGGTGGGTGGGGATCCTTTCTTGCAGTTTCATTCATTGCCCCTCTGAGCTTTTAGTTTTGATTTTTTATTTGTTCATGTTTAGGGGTAGTCTTGGCTACCTGAAAAGTTTGGCCTGCAAAGTGTGGTTTTATGTTATGCAAAAATATAATATCATCATATAATGTGCCCATGCAAGATGGTAGAACAGTAATGGAAACGATCTGATTAATATATGGCCCTACAAAATTATTTTATTAGTTAAAGTAATAATTTTGAAGCACTCTTTTATTCAGTTCGAGCATTTGGTCTTTTGAGTTAACACTCTCATTGATTATCGGTTAATTCTGATTACCCTCTTATAGACTATTGTCTCAAATTCACCCCAAACCACTTTCTGTTTTAATACATCCAAGGCAGCTACATCCAAGCTACTATCTTGCAACTCATCCTTCTCCAACACACCTTTATCACTGAATGGGTTGTTTCCAGACTTCTGCAGAGCTGAATGACGCGCTGATGAGGAAATTCAGCCATTCTATTCAGGTTTGTTGGAACAGGGATGCATTTAAAAATTGCAGGATAGTAGCTCTCGAGGACTAAACTTGGGCACCCCTGATCCAAGCTATCCCACTAATGGTGGCTAATGCATATTCCACTCAACCAAGTATCGTGTTGAAAGCACTTTGCTGCCATCTTGTGGTCGGAGTTATACCCAGTATTGCTTGACAGCAAAAATAATAGTTCTGCTGTCCTTGTAGGATTTTAACATTTACTCCAACCTTTAGCTAAAGTCTTAGTTTGCAATTAAACTATCTCATTGTACAAAAGTATATGTGATGACTGTCATCAATAACAAAAAAACCTGATGTTTCTCCAAACTTAATGAAAAGGCAAGACTGAAACTGGTCACAGAGGCTGCCAAGAGGCCAAAGGCAAGACTAAAGAAAGAAATTTCTAACAAGCACTGGTTGTCTTCTATATGTGACTGTTCTCTGTTTGTCTGCCAGGACAAAATCCTTTTCTTCCAGAGAAAACATCCAGGGAAGACTTTGTTATGGTCAGATGAAACCAAACTTAAACTTTTGAGCCTGAACTCTGGAAGGCATGTTTGGTATAATTACAACACTTAGCATCACCGAAAGCTAAAACATAGTTGGTGGCAGCATCATGCTTTGGGGTTACCTCTCTACAGAGAGAACTGGGTTTATTTTTCAGTTGTGATGAAATTATGAAAGGTTCCAAATATCATTTAGCTGTGATGTAAAACCTTCATGTGCCTGTTAGAAAGATCGTATGTATATAGAGCTTTACCTCTGATTTGGTATTCCTCTGTGTGGGCACATCAACATTATCCTTATGTGTCCAGCAGCAGATGGGCGTGGCAGGGAGAGGCAGCGGGAGTCCACGTCTACCCTGGTGGTGCCTGAGCAGCAGCGGACGCCTTCCCATCACATACGCTCCCGCTCCGTGTCGCCGCACCGTGAGGAGCAGGGGCGGACCATCCGGTCCCGAGCACCCAATGTCCCCACCCAGAGGTCAGAAACCAAGACAAGACTTTGTATGCTCATATTCTTACCAGTATCTCACATGCTGCCCCATCCATAGTGGTCACTTGTAAGACAAAAGAGCCACAACCAAAAAAGGAAAGATGAGATTTTATTGGAAGCCAGGAAGTGGAGTCCATCTGCTAATGAAATGGCAGCGTGATGCAGAACATGTAGTTCTGCCAGCTCTGCTTTTACAGGCTGAGCCAAATGAGCCTCACGTAGAGGCTGCTGCAGGACAGCCTGACCACCAGTCTGACTGAGGTCCGTCTGTCTTTCAGGAGTCTGGACGACGAGCTTCCTCACTCTCGCCGTTCCCGTTCTCCAAACCGCTACTGCGACAATTCCAGAGGCCGGCGTCAGGGGGAGGAGTACCTGGATGACAGGTTTGTGTAAATGTGTGAACACTCTCACCCCGATATATGGAGTTACACAAAAGTATTCACACCCCTTCAAAGTTCACATTTTGCCACATTATATCCACAAGTATTTCTTAGGATTTTGTTATCCTAAGCAACACAAAGTAATAGATATGTGTAAAAATAATAGCAAACGGATGTATGTTTTCCACAAATGAAAATCTTAAAGTGTCATGTGCATTTATAGCCCCCCTGAGTAGTGACTCTGGTTGTATGCTTAGGGTCATCGCCCTGCTAAAAGGTGAACCTCCACCCAAGTCTCAAGTCTTTTGCAGCTTCTAACTCGTTTTCCTTAAGGATTGCCATGCATTTAGCTTCATCCAGCTTTCCTGTCCCTGCTGAGGAAAAGCATCCCCACAGCATGATGCTGCCACCACAATGTTTTGTCGTAGGGATGTTGTGTTCCAGGGTGCAATGCTATTTTCCTATTTTGGCCTCATCTGAAGAGAGCACCTTTTTCCACATGTTTACTGACCACCCTGCATTGCTCACAGCAAACCTAAACTGGAGTTCTTATGGCTCACTTTTAATAATCACCATTATTTTGCTACTCCATTTAATTAGAGGTATTAGAGTAAAGGAGGCTGCATTCAAATGCACAGCACACTTTATAGATGATTATTTGAATTAGAACACCATGAATCCACAATTACTCAATACTTTGTGTTGATAGAATCCCATTAAAACACTTTGAAATTTGTGGTTATAATTGGACAATAGCTGAAAAAGTTCAGGGGTTTAAATGCTTACAAGGCACTGCAATTAGACTAAAAGATATACCCTGTGCCTAATTTTTTCAAAATCTGCCTTTCTTTGGTTGATGATTATGAGCCTGCTGCAAGTGTGTAGTTGTGACTGTGCTTTTTTTCATTTACATTTTCTTGCCTTTCATTTAAACAAGTCGCCCTGTTTTTCTGTCTGTTGTTTTTACTTCTCGAGTGTTTAGGTGCTGTAATTGCAAAGTGATTGCAATGTTTTACACTTTATCGCTGCATTGAAATACAAAAACAGCCCTTTAACTAATAGAAATCTGCCATTTCTGGATGTGTTTGAACAAAATTAGCAACAGTTTCTCTGTCCTGTTCAAATCCTCTTCTTCCTCTGCTTTTCTGTTTTTTTGACTGTTGTTAATTTCCTCATGTATCATCCATCCCCATGGTAACCACAGTGAGGTCATCTTGATCCACCAATCAATGCGAGGCAAAAGTGCCGAGTGCCTGCACACGAGGTAAACTGGCCAGTCCTGACATGTTGTTGGCATATAGGTTCCAGATGAGCTGCATTCTCATATGCTTCGTGTTTTCTCTCATTTTTTTTGTTACTGCATCCCCTTTAAAAAAGTTTTAAAGCTGTAAAAATGTGTTAATGATTTAAAAACACACTATGCTTGACATGTCAGAAAATAGCCTATTTGCACACATTTTACTAACAATTTCATTTCGACGCACACCGAGACAAATAACGCTTGGTTAGAATAGGTCTGCCAGTTTGGTATATCCGTTGAGAAGTCTAATTAGATGCCAAATTTAAATCAGAACTATATAAAAAAAATACTGAATGGCAGTTTTAGAGGGAATCCCCAGGCTGTTTGGCTGTGCTGCTGCTTCAGGTCCACAAGAGGGCACCAGAGGTTTTTGATTGCGTTGCTGTTCTAAGACCACAATGAGGTTGAAGCATGGAATGATTATTGAACTAGTTCAGATGTCTCATCTTGGACTCAGTTCCCTGTTTAACAAACAATAACTTTATCTATTTATTATAATGGTTGTTGCCTGATACATACTCTGCAGCTGCATCTACAATGGTCTTATCTTAATGTTTGAGCACAGAGACAGAAAGGTAAGTCTAACTCTTGAGGACGCATCTGTGTTCTTCTCTAAAGGCATATCTGAGGGAGCTTTTTATACATACACAGATGTGTTTTATGGAGATGTGTGTCTGACAGGGTCAGACATGTATTCTTATCTTTTGGTGCTTTTATTGATTTGCTTTCACCTGTGAGCTTTGCCAGTGATTTTTCTTCATTTTTAGACATGTTGGATCTTTGTAGAGCATGTACAGAAAAGCCTTATTTCTGAGATATAAATGTTGTTGCTGAGAAAGTAAGTATTAAACACCTTAAAATCTGTCTCACAAAATTTACATGAAATTCACTCCAGTTGTCTGTAGCGACTCAAGTATTTCTCACATAAAAATAAATCAAAGCAAACACTGTTTTGTATAATAAAATGAAACCACACAGGGAATAGGTATTGAGCTAATGAAAAGAAGAGGAAATGTAAAGTGGTCAGGTGAGGCTAGAATTTACCTCTGTGGGTGTCACAGCACCACACCCTGTTTGGGTAATCAATGGCACTGGACATCACACCAAAAATACCATAGCAATGGTGAAGTTTGGAGGAAGAAACTTTATGGTGTGGGGCTGCTTTTCCATATATGGGACTGACATATTTTATGTAACTGAAGGAGGATTAGAGAAAGGTACAAGGGGCACTCATGTAAAAAATCTGAAGAAAACTAGTTTTACAGAAAAAACTGAAATTCAAAGGAACTGAATCCAACTGAAATTCAAAGGAAACAACTAAATATCAGAGAGGATGGATAAGGCCCCCAGGGCCTTCTCTACTCAAAGACAGTTTGTGTGCAAGAATGGGTCAAAATCCCATTTTAGCAAATAGTGCAACTAGTTTTTCTATACAGGGGATGTCTTGAAATTGTTATTACCAAAAGAAAGGCTTTTATACTAAATATTAAATACATTTCAGTAAGCATTTTTGGTACTTCTTACCTGTCACTTAATTTTAACACACATAATGTACTTGATGGGCTAATTAGTTTTTTATATCCACGTGTGGATTACTTGAGTTGTGGCAGACATCTGGTGTGAGTTTCATGTCAATAAGCCCAAGAGAAATATTCAGAAAGAACTTTGACTTGTTGAATACTTATTTTCCTTGCTGTACCTCTGTTTTTTAAGTTATATTTTTAAAACACAAATAGAAAAACTAAAGCAAAAGTTTGAATTCTGCATCAGCTGTGCTGAATTATACTAAATAAATACAGCAAATAATTCCTGCTTTCTTTTGTTTCGATGGATGTTTCCATCAACTGTCTCTCCTCCGAATCCCATTTCTCAATTTCTCATTTTCATCTGTCTCATGCATGCCCACATTAGAAGATCTGTTAGATTTAGTAACCCTGAGGTGACACCTCTGTTTAGTATATATATATATATTATCTATCTGGATGTTCTCTAAGAATGTTTTCAGTACTTATTACTGTAACGCAATATCCATTTAACTAGAGAGTCACCAGTCTAATTTTGGATATTTCATAGTTCTTCTATTATTTCATACATGTAGCCAATAAATGCTTTTATCCAAAGTAACTGATAAGTTAGAAATGACAATAGCAGTACCAAAAGGCGTTCCCAAAAGTGTCTGGTGCTTATAAAGAGGATGAGATCAGAGATGAGAGAGCAGAGTGCTTGTCCTACAGCACCCACGGGAAAAACATTTTCAGCATTTGGTGGCCAGTGAAAATGTTCTTTGTAATTTTGCAGAAACCATAATGGAAACAACAAAAATTTAATCACTGTTACTACAGTCACGGGAAAAGCTACCTACACCCTTGCTGCTCCAATATGTCTTAACGCAAAAAAATGGCAGCCAGGTGCTGCAAATTGAAGTGCTTGATTCATTTATCATCGTCATCCTGATCAATAATATAAAAGCTAGACATTTTGGCAGTTTTCTGCTCTGGAACACAATGACAAGTAGGAAAGACAAGAGTAGGGACCTTAGAGAAGCAGCTGTAGCTCTTAGATATTATATGACCCAAACTGGGTCATATTGAGTATATTCTCTAGACAATATGTGGGCATGTCCCATACTGTGCCTGCTAGGAGGTATAGAATAGTATTGCAAATGTCGGGATCATAGCTTATCATGGATTATGCCAAGATTTGTATGGCCTACTGAATTGAATAGTCTGATTTTTATGGATTTGTAAAGTCTAACTGAAAACCACCAAAAACACTGGGAAAGACAAACTGATTATTAATCATAACACCAAATTTCACTAAGCTGGCTACTCAGCTCTAGCTGTGTAATTTAAACTTAAATGTTGCAGTAGAAGCTCTCTTAAGTCTTTTTTTTTGTACTAGCTGTTCCAGTTAGAATCAGTTTGTATGCTTGGTCAGTCTGACATTGCTATTTTTCTGCTACTTTCACTGAAACCGCTTCATGTCCTTGTAACCCGTGGCTTTCTACGTGTGTTAAATGGGCAACTCCTACCCGGAGTAGGAGGAGACAGAAAGCAGTTTTCAAACCTTGGCGTGAGTATCTTCACAGCAACTTTAGCATAGTAGAATTGTTTGAATGTTTTGTTACCAGTTTCACGCTTCATGCATGACAAAAGCTGAGCTGCCATACAACCGAAGGTGGTCTGAACAACATGGCGCTCTATCTGGTGCTTTGATCAAATTTTGATTAGACACAAACAAACAGAAAAATAATCATTAACATGACAAATTACATTGTTTTCTCAGCTTTACTTCATCAGAACTTAGTCACACTCCCATATTTATCCCGACCACTCATGCTTTAGGTTTAGAATTTGGGAAATGTAACCAGACTTCCTTTGAACAGCCTTCTGTTTGTCCATTGTTTCTCTTTGTGTTTGTTTCTGTCCTGTCTTTTGGACTCCTCTTCCTTCCTCCTTCTCTTCCTCCATTGGATGGCATGTTATGCTGTGGTGCATCTAGTGATCTTCAGCCATCTCTGGACAGGGTTAAGAGTGCTAGCGCCAACTGTCTCACTCCAGACAATCATGCCCCCTCATCACAGACTGCAAGGTACCAGCCTCTGCTCCCACCCCATCCTTGTAGTTCCCTTTAGTTTCTCTTGGTGTTTGTAGTCCCTTCCTCTCTGTATATACATACACAATGTTAATAGTAGATTTTCCCCTTTATCACTTACCCCACTTTATCATCTGGCACCTCTCTATTTCTCCTGCAGTTCTTGGACATTGACTGAGTCCTTGAAGTCGTATTTTAAGTTGCAGAGAGTAAGGCAATGGGAAAATTTTGGACACCCTCGTTTCCTACTTATAGTTTCAGTTAAAGAAGTAGCTGAGTGCTGGTAATCAGATCAACTTACATAAACTACCATCAATGTGACCACGTCTGCAAAAGCAAGTAACTAAAGAAGGTTGGTCTGAAGCATGCAGGTGTGTGTTACCATGATGCCAAGGTGAAAAGACTTGGCATTGTGCTTAAAGATTCAACTGTTGCTGCCTATCAATCTGAAAAGGGTTATAAAGCCATTTCCACACGATATGACGTCCATTTCATTAAATAAGGTTATTCTGGAGGGGAAAACATTTAAGACAATTGCCAATTTTCCCAGGAAACAAAAACCCAGCAAATTCACTACAAAGGTAGATAGTGAAATGCTGAGAATAATGACCAAAAAAGGCCAAGAGCTCTATCTCACACCCTACCGGGTGTTAAATGTTAAGGTTCATGACAGGACAGTTAGTAAAACACAAGTGTGGCTATTTTGAAAGGACTGATTCCAACATTCAAAACGAGTATAGGAGCATAACTTAGGTTTGCAAAGTTGCATCTGACTGATCCACAAAACTTCTGGAAGAATGCCATTGGACTTTGGATGCTTGCCCATACTGCACAGCACCATGTTTGGAGAAAACCACGGCAAATCAGCTCAAACTGCTTATACCGACTCTTAAGTATGGTAGAGGAGGGATGGTAATACGGGCTTGTGTGCAGCTGTAACAAAGGAGCACCTTGCAGTCATTGGTCAACCATAAACTCCTGCATACCAAAGTAAACCAACGTGTTCTAAGGTCAAACGTGAGGCCATCTGTCCAGTAGTGGAAGCTTGGCTCAAACTGGGTCATTAATAGGAGAAGGATTCCAAAACCCAGCAGCTACAACAGAATATCTGAAAAAGAAAAGAATCAAGTTGATGCAATGGCAGAGTCAAAGTTTAGACCCCCATCTGACTGAAATGCTATGGTGGGGCCTTAAGAGAGATGAAGAAACAAATGCCTGCGCACCTCAATGTAAAGAAGCAATGTCATAAAGACTACTTCAGTTATTGTTGCTAAACGTGGTTGCACAAGCCCTCGAATCATGGGGTGTTCTTTTTTTTTCCCATTGCTGTAAATCCCTTACAACTACCATTCAGTAAACTCCACTGCTTCAGTTTAAAAACTGTTAAACTACAAAACTGTTATTCATAACTCTGTAGCTTCTAAATGTCATTTATCAAATTACTAGCACTTATACCTAAGTGACACTTGTGGTATTTACAGTACTGAGCACTTTAAAGACTAGATAAAAACGAGGTTCACAATCAAGGCTTGAGCTTAGTTGCTTGACATGCCATCTGCTGAGCTTCAGCCCTTCATAATTCCAACATAACCTCTCCTAACATCATCGAGGTGCTTCATCGAGAACATACAATTCGATTTATCCAAGTGTGTCACATTGTTTGCATTTCAGTCAACACTAAAAGTAGTGTGACTTGTAGGTCACTGTCATTCATCGTTCATACTCACCATGAAACACTAACATTTAATGTTCATTTGACGTCTTCATTCGTGAAGTGTCTTTAATATTTTTTAATCAAAACAAAGTAATTTTCTACAGAATTAAAATAAAAAGAAAACAACTGGCAAATACTTTTTATTTTACTTTCAGGTAATTAAACCCAAAAAGACTAAATACTAGGCTCTCTTGTTTTGCTGGTTATGCTGGTTGCATTCAGTCTCAAAACTACTGGCAGCCATGTCACAAATGATGGTTTTTAGTGATGACAGAATAGTTATGCACTCTGATGTTGTCATGTGGGTGACATATTTTGTATGTGTACATGTACAAAATCTTTCTCCCAATCCCTGCCTCGAAGACGCCCGGCGAGTCCCAGGATTCTTATCCAACATGCTTCCCCTGAAGATGACAGGTAGCCTGTTGTGGATGTTCCTCTCCTTCCTTTTGGAGCTTGACTTGTGCCTTAAAATCTGATGCCAGTATGACCCAAATGATGAAAAAGTTTGTTTAATTCCATTAAAGGGATAAAAATTATTTTTCTACTTTGCTTTTCCCGGTACTATAACTTTCTTTTTTTTCTTTTAAATGTTTTAAAACCCAATTTGTTTTCGCTAAAAGCTGACCTTTACCTCATTGGTTCAGTTGGCCTTAGTAGGTTTAGGCAGATGTCAAGCTCTACATGCTCGAACCAATTCCCTTGCTGAGAGCGGATATCTCTGTAAATAGATTGTAGCGAACCTTTAGACAACGTTTCTAAACCTGTCTTTTCTGATAAACATGTAGTGAGTGACTTTATCTTGTATCCCACACATTAAGCATAATGTAACAGCAATTATAGCTTATAGCTTATAGTTAGAGTGGCTTAGTTTATCAGGGAGGGAGCCTTCCTCCCTCCCTGTTGGTTGGAGTAAGGGGGAGTCAGGTTTAGCCTAAACCGGCTCAGTTATGGTTGAGGTACAAACACACCCTCCATTTCTGCTACCTGTATGACCCCTTCTCTTTTCCAATGGTTGTAATCAGTCTGACAGAGGGAGGTATCCCAATCCTTGTGGTTTTTAGTATAACAATGACCATCAGTGGGACCCTTTGTGGGGTTCCTTGTGACGACATTGTTGTAAATAAGCGCCGTTTAACTAAATAATCTTAACTGAAACTATCTGTGTAGTTATGCTGCTATAGGCTTAGGCTGCTGGAGGACATAATGACCACTTTCACCCTCTTCACTACATTCTCACACTACTCTCCAATTTAGCATTATTTGCTGTTATTTCAGTTATTAACTTTGTTCTCTCTATTCTCTTCCTAGAAGCTACACCTGGCCTGGCTCTGTGTCTACCTGTGACACCTTTCTGGAGACGGGAATCGTCCAAGCTTCTGCTGGCAACAACTTAATGCTCACCCTCTACCGATGATCCACATAGCCCTGTCTTTTAGTGTTTAACCCTTTCTCTCTCCTAGACATGGTGATTGACTGAGCTTAACTGTAACAAACTATGTGCTTTCTTTCAGACTCTAACCTTAAAAACTGGCTCAGAGTTTGTCTGTTCTTTCTTTCTAGATGAAACGACTAAAGGAGCTACATCCATTAACATTTACTTTTCCTTCCCATAGAAAGTACTCCTGGATCAGTGCTTCTGTGTCCTTTTTGTGTCTCTGCTCTGTTCTCTCAAACCCCCAGTCGGTTGTGGCAGATGGCTGCTCACACTGAGCCTGGTTCTGCTGGAGGTTTCTTCCTGTTAAAAGGGAGTTTTTCCTCTCCACTGTCGCTACATGCATGCTCAGTATGAGGGATTGCTGCAAAGTCAACGCCAGTGACTGTCCACTGTCTCTACATGCTCATCCAGGAGGAGTGAATGCTGCAAGTCACTGACTGGATGCAATCTGCTGGGTTTCCTTAGACAGAAAAACGTTTTATCCACTTTGAATAAATAACTAAATCTGACTGCACTGTTCAATGATTAGGATTAATTGGAATGTATGTACCTGACTTTGTGAAGAGCCTTGAGACAACATGTGTTGTGAATTGGCGCTATATAAATAAACTGAATTGAATTGAATTAACCAGCTGCATAATCTTTGGGGTGTACTCTCTTTCAGAAAGCTAATGTATCCAAGTTAAATAGGTGGAGGTGAAACTGTTGGTTCTCTTCCTGTCCAGATGTTCTGATTAAGAAAGTTCCTACACTTTAACAGAAACAAAACGTTAGGCACCCGGAATAAATGATTTTATTTGGTCATGTGGTACACAAGTAAAGTGGGGACCGGTGTGTAAATGGGGCTGGCAGATCGGACACTGGTGGGAAAAGGTGGTGGCATCATGAGTGGAGCATTGTCTTGTCAGGCAGTTGCTGAAGCATCCAAAGACTGATGAAAACACAGATGACGTCAAAACATCAGTCTACATTAAGTTTGCAGAATACAATCTGAAAATTCATAAGTAAACTCTAGACCTTTTTTGTTTCTTCTTCCTTTTATGTGTTTCAACTATTGTTTACTGGAAGATGTGCAGTGTATCCTGATTTTAGACGGTGCAGACAGTAATTATAGGTCAGCAGACACAGATGATACCTTGTAGATGCATTACAAAATATAAGCAGCACTGAATTAAGTTTGACATGATAACATCTTTGGTTTGCACGAAACTGGCTGGTTGTATCCCGCAGTTGCCCAGCATGTTTAGTCTATGGATATAACAGTGGCCTGATGACGGATTGATGTATTTGCCATAAATTGAAACAGCGTCTGTGAAAATTCAAAAACTGGTGGTATGTTTAAGCCCAATGGGAACATTTCCCCAGTAACGGCCATTTTGCAGTATTTTCAATTCAATTCAGTTCCTTTCTGTAGATCCAATTCACAACATGTGTTGTTTCAAGGCACTTTAAAATGTCAGTTCAGATTCCAAGTCAAGTACATACATTCCAATTGATCATAGTTATGAAACAATGCAGTCAAATTCAGCATATTATTCAAATTGGTAACAAAAAGTTTTCTAAGGACACCCAGCAAATGCATCGAGTCAGTGACTTGCAGCATTCACTCCTCCTGGATGAGCCTGTAATGATCGTGGATAGTTGCTTACGTTGTATTGTTGACTTTGCAGCAATCTCCCTCACCAAGTATATCTATTTACCGACAATGGAAAGGAAAACTCCCCTGCAACAGGAAGAAACCTCCAGCAGAACCAGACTCAGTGTGAGTGACCATCTTCTAAGACCAACTGAGGTTTGAGAGAACAAAGCATACACAGAAAAAGTACTGTGAAAGAAAAGTAAAACGTTAAACACAGTAGTAGCTACTTTAGTGGCTTCATCTAGGAGAGAAACACAGCTAAGCACATAAGCTCTGACCAGTTTTTTAGTCTTGAGTATGAAAGAGAGCACATACAGTTAGTCACATTAAAACCTCAGCCAGTAGCTATGTCTAGGAGAGAGAGACAGGGTTGAACACTGAGAGAAAGGGCCAGGTGTCTCACTTATAGAAAGAGAACATTAAGTTGTTGGCAGCAGTAGCTCTGCCAATGCTCCCCCTCCAGGAAGGTGTCACAGCTAAACACCAAGCCAGCTAAGGTGTATCTTCAAGGATGAGAAAAAGCAGATAGAGAACATAAAGTTAAAAGTTGTAACAACAGCAAATAATGCAAAACTGGAGAGTAGTAGGAGAATGTAGCAGAGTGAGGGAAAGAGGTTACGTCCTCCATCAGCCTAAACGTTTAGCAGCATAGCTACAGAGATAGCTTAGGAGAACTTAAGCTACTCAAACTATAAGCGTTATGAAGAATGAAAGTTTCAACCCTAGTCTTAAAAGTCACTCCTGGACAGGATATTTCTAATTTGCATTTGTACTAACCTGTCCTTTCGTAATCATTCAGACATAAAAAAACTTTGTGGATGTTCAAAGGTTCCAGTGCATAGGTGCAATTCTTGATGGTTTTTTTTCAGCAATAAAACATTGAGCTGGGCCTAGAATACACTTTGCATGCTATACACAGGAAAATGGGCAGTGATTTTAAAAATTAGCCACCAAAAATTACGCAGACAAACACTATGACCTGAAGGCATCCACAGAGGCCATCACACATCTTGTTGGAAGAAGTAAGGTGCAAACGTAACCCCCTGCACCAAGTACTGCTAATGCAGTCTAATACACGAGCCGTCCTCTTTATATGGTGATCATCACTCACTGTTTTGACTGACTGTCCGCTCTGGCAACAGCCCGATAGCCCCATCGGTCCTCTGGTGATATCACCACCTCTGGTGCCCATTCTAGATGCATTTTCATATCCTTTACTGCTCTATGTTACATTCAGATCATGTTCTTTCACCTGGGGCCTTAACTCTTTTTTTTTTTTATCAATGAGTGGGTTTATACCTAACTTAATGAGTATGAGATGAGCAGATGGGTAGATTTGTCTTGCTGGACTAACTTTGTCTACTTTGTTTCTCTAAACAAAGAAAGTGATCAGCGAGCTGCCAGGTCAATAAATTATTCTCAATACATTAAAATGTCATCAAACGGTTAATTAATTTCTGTCATTTATTTCAAAAAGTGAAACATATGTAGTATGCAGATTTATTACATGCAGAGTGACATGCTAAGAGTGACGAAGTGTTTCTTTATTTTTTGATGATTATGGCTTACAACTATTAAAAATCCAAAGTTTGGTTTCTCAGAAAATGTGACTGTTGTATAAGACCAAAGAATTGTTGGCCTTCTGTAAATTATGTCCATGTACTGTACAGTTTATGCATTCAATCCTCGGTTTGGACTACTTTTGCATGAATAATGCATCAATGTGGCATGGCACTGAGATAAGCCCGTGGCTCTGCTGAGGTTTAAATAAGCCCAGTCTGCTTTAATACCGGCGTTTAACTCGTCTGTGTTGTTGGGCCTGGTGTCTTTCATCTTCCTCTCGACAATATGACAGATTCTCTGTGGGGTTTAGGTCAGGCAGGTTTGCTGGTCAATCCAGGGCAGTGATACCATGGTCATTAAAGCAGGTACAAGTAGGCCAAGGCCAAGTAAGATGCTTCTAACGTCTCTGGTTCAGGAGTGGTTAATACAAGAAATGCAACAGTTGTGGCCCCTTGTTCTGGAGATGTCTGCGTGTGGTGGCTCTTAAAGCACTAACTCCAGCTGCAGTCCACATCTTGTGAATCTCCTTAAACTCCTGAATGGACTTTGCTTCCTAATCCTATTGAGGCTGCTGAGCACCCTTTTCTACCACATGTTGTCATTCCACTCAACTTCCCAATAATATGCATGGATACAACACTTTAACAGCCATCTTTTTTTAGAAATGACCTTTTGTGGCTGACCCTGATTGTGGAAGGTGTCGATGACTGTCTGCTGTACAACTGTCAAATCAGGAGTCTTATCCTTGAGTATGTAGCCCATGAAATGGCCATAACATAAATAATTATTTTGGATCGCTTTATCCAGTATTACATTTTTCAGACATACAAAATCTGTCTTTAATTATAACCCATAATCAAAATGAACATAAATAAACACCTGAAATATATCACTCTGCGTATAGTGAATCTATATATCAGTTTCACTTTTTTCATTGAATTACTAGAATAAATTCTCTTTTTATTGCTAGTCTAATTTCTTGAAATGCACTTATTTTTTGCAAAAATATCAAGCTGTTTTGAAGCATTTTAATGAATGATCATTTCCTCAGAAGTCAGGTGCAGTGATGCTGTTGAAAATACAAGATAAAATTGCAAGCTATTCTAGTCACTTTTAACCTCTTTGGACATGTCATGCCTTCCCAGGCGCAGACAAGCTCTAATCTTTCTTTTTGTTAGAAAGTGCTGCTTGCGTTTTGTGAAGGTTTGTTTGTGTAGACTAATGTGCCAGTGGTGTTTAGCAGTTTATACTTTGATGTGTAGAAGCAGCAAAGGCCTTTGGTTATGATTATTGTCATTTTTGTTTTCTCTTAACTTCCTCTCTTTGCTTCATGACTTTCCGTGCGAGGTTTGTGTCGCTTTAATCTTGGAGTTGTTGGAACTGGCTGCGTTGTGTGCTTCCTGCTGCGTTTGCTTCTTATGTCCACTTTTTCAGTTCTGGGAATTTGCAGCTTCTGTGTTCTCGCCTCCTCTCAGTCTTTGGGAAGTGTTACTGTTTCTTTGTTTTTTTCCAAGCCCTTGTGCTCAGAGATGATGTGACATTCATATCATAAGTGTGGTTGTGTTTTTTGTGTGTGGTGGCACGTACATCATCCTTGTCGTCTTCATGTCCATGAATGAAGAATATGGATGCTACTTCCCTCTCAAGAGACTTTAATTCACCTCAGTACAAAGAAGAGGTACTCACACACTGATGTGCACACACACACATACACACGCGCTTAGATAAAACATAAATGTGTGACACTCTTTATTCCTCCCACCAATCCATCACCACATGCCTCTGTTTCCATGTTATAAATATAGAAGACCACTGACAGCCTGGAAGGAATGGAGATCTTTTAAATCTTTCTCTCATCCACACATCCATCCGTTCATGTTTTTATTCTGTTTTGTGTTGTTCCCTTTGCCCGTCGGCCATTCCCCAGGCAGCCTCGGACCCTGGAAACCCCTGAATGTCAGACTCTTGGCAGGAAGCAGTCTGACAGCATCAGGTAAGACATGTACTGTGGACTCAGCACATGTCGGAAATGCTCAGAGAAAGGCCGACCTCACCTCTCCTCTAGTACCAGACGCCAGTTCGGAAAAAGCAACTTCTTAAGGTTGCTGGGAGAGTTATTACTAAGTTTTTGTATTCAAAGTTCAAATGTAGTTTCTGTATTGCTGGTGTGTTTAATTAGTAGTTCAATTCAACCCAGGGTATTTATCTTATATATATATATATATATATATATATATATATATATATTATTTATATATATATATATATATATATATATATATATATATATATATATATTATTCAAGGCACTTTACAAAAAGAAAAGTCAATTAAATCCAATTATACAGACAAAGTCAACTGCATAAATTTCAATTTGATCCTAGTTATCAAACAATGCAGTCAAATTTAGTTTTTTATTTGAGTTAGTTAAAACTTTTCCATCTAAGGAAACTCAGCCGATGGCATTAAGTCACCGACTTGCAGCATTCACTCCTCCAAAGCGACAGTGAACAGTCTTAAACTGAGTCATTGACCATTCAATTCAAAGATACTTTATTGATCCCCGAGGGGAAATTAGAATCCCAGCAATCCCTCATACAGAGCATGCATGTAGCGACAGCAGAAAAGAAAACTCCTTTAGTATATTACTGTTATGGGATAAATTAGGAACACCCATATAGATTCCATAAGATCCCATTAGGATGGAAAGGAACAGGCATGTTGTGCCAAGAAAATGTATTGAAAAACAAATAGCCTGCAATTGTGACCTTCTCTATAAAACGAGAAGATCTGGCAGTTTGCTAACCTGAAACAGATTTGTGTGTGTTAACTTAATGACAAGGTGGAACATATCAGCAATGACTTTAAAGAGGCAACTGTTGTCTGGGATGCGATAAAACGCCATTTCCAAACTATCTGAACACATTGTTCGACAAGGAAAGATCATTCACAAGTGGAAAACATTTAAGAAAGCAGCCAAGTGGACTTCACAGCATATTTGGCCCTGAGTCAGACTATTCATTGCTGGAGGAACTGTAGAAGAAAGCAGAAGCTTCATATCCAGCTCCAGGCCTCGTTACCGTGTTAGAGAAAATGCTTTGGCAAGAATAATTGAAGGAGAACGCCTTTCTCTCTAAAAATAATATTGGGCCCTTGAACAGATGTAAAACCCAAGTAGAGATGTTGGGCTGTAAGGCACAGCACCATTTTTGGAGAAAACCCAACACAGGACATGAGTATAACTGTCAAGCACGGTGTTGGATGGATGGTTGGGCTTGTTTTAAAGCCACCGGATCTTGGCACAATGCAGTCATTGAGTCGACCATGAACTCCTCCTTAAACAAAAGTATTCTGGAGTCAAATATGAGGCCAAGTGAGGAACAGCTAAAGCTTGGCCCAAACCGGATCATCAACAGTACAATAAGCCCAAACACAGTCGCAAATCTGCAACAGAATCTCTGAAAAAGAAAAGAATAAATGTGTTGCTGTGTTTAAGTCAAGACCTAAACCTGATTGAAATGCTATGTTAGGACCTTAAAGGAGCTGGGCAAACATTAATGTCTGCAAAACTCAGTGAACTAAAGGAATGTCTCACACGAGAGTGGGCCAAATTTCCTCCATGACTGTTAGAGACTGACCAAGTCAAACAAAGAAAGCTGCTGAATCACAGGGTGCTGTATCTTAATTTTTCCAGGGATGATACTGACAGTCATGGAAACCTCTTTCCTATTATGCAAAGTATTATAGTGTTGTGGTAAGGGGAGGGGGGGAGTAAAAGAGTTTGTCATAGTGTAATAGGTAAATTTATTTCCTCACAATGGACAGATACCAGACTGAAATTTTGTGAAAAGCTGCTAAAATCTCCAAGTTGTGTAAGAAAGTATAGAGAGCAATATGTTTTTGAGTTTTCATGTAGTGTTTGGAGCATTGATAATAAAGCACTTTCTTAAATCTTTGTGCTTAAAAGTAAAAATAAAAACTGGAACTTTAAAATATGGCATTCAGGGACCTGATTTAAAGTTTGACCTGTTATTCACCACCTATTTTTGTTCATTTCAATAAAACTTGAATCTTTTATTGCTCGTTCTAAGTGTTTCCATTAAATCTTAATTCTGGTGCGGGGGTCATTACATAAAAAAAGTCATTATAGAAGACCAAAGCTTTTTAATGTAAACTCTTGAAAAATATTTGTTTCTTTTTTATTCTCTGTTCCATTTTGGCTTTGCACACTGCTGCTTAACCGTAACAGGGGTTGTATGCTCCAGCTCCGGTTTGTATGATTGTGCACCGCTGAATGACCATGGAGTCTGTACGCCACAGTGAACGCTACGTTGTGGCCCTGCTGGCCCTCTATAAGGGGAGACAGAGCTGTCTGAAAGAGAACCGGTCTGAAATTTCCCAGTGAGAGGGTGGATGCTGCTGGTGCTGTTTTTGGTTCTTGTTTGTGTGTCTGGTTTTGTCAGTGTTACTGGTGTTTTTTCTCCACTGCTCTTTTGGACAACAGAAATGCCCTCAACCCCTGAACAAGCTTCACTTTTTTCATTGTAAAGATGGTGGTGTTGATAAAATAGTGTTTTTCCTGTAGCTATATTCTTGTCTTTTTTATCTATTACCTGAAGTTGCTCTGTTGGGATTTTTTGGTCTTGTTTTCTGCTTAACAGTTCTGCTAATCCTCCAGCCAGTCTCCATAACTTTTCTAAAACTTTCCCTCCTCTTTATTTTCCCCTCTATCATCCTTGCCTGTATTCACTCTTCTACTCTTCCCTTTTCTCTCTGTCTGCTGTGGCTCGTGTTATTTTGTGTTAGGGGCCATCTGCACAGTGGTGCATCTCTTTCCTCAGCGGCGGCGGCCTCGGCAGCACGCAGAGTGAGGCAGCTCCCACAGCTTCCACCCCAGAGCAGCTCCGTAGAACAAGGTATGAAGAAGGATGGGCCGCACACAATTTCTTTCATAGTTATAGTAGAAATTAGACACTTTTGGGTTATTCATTCACCCTCAGCAAAGTTATCCAAGGCCAAAACTGAGAGGTATCATTCTTTATATGAACAGAGTATAAAATAAAAGCAGACAGTGTTTGTTTCAGCTAATTTGGCCCTAATATCGGCCAAAATAAAAGGCGAGATAGAACTGAATAGCTAAATTAGCTAATTGATAGTTTCTTTGTAAGTATGTATAAGATAATTGAGTTTTGTAGTGGCTAGTTAATATCTGCAACATATGAATATGTTCATTTTGTATTGTGTAAGATTTTAATGTTTCAGATTGCTTTAGATTTGTATGTGGATTACAACAATATTCAGAGTACTTACTGTATTTATAAATCATTCAATAAGCAGTTTTGACTAATATGAGAATAGTATAGACTATATGAGACCCTTGACCTTTGTCACATTTTGTCGATTTACAACCTCAAACCTCAGTGGGAATTTATGTGAAAAATCAACCTAAAGCAGTGCATTATAGGAAAATGATATGTGGTTTTCACATAAAAATCTAAAAGGGTATGCATTTTCATTCATCCACCCTTTACTCTGACACCCCCTAAATAAAGTCCGGTGCAACCAGTTGCCTTCAGAAGTCACCTAATTAGTGTACAGAGTCCACCTGTTTGTAGTTTAATTTGTTTTCTTGCAGCATTGCCCTATATGTAGCTCCATCTGGCTTCCCATCAACGTTCACCAGCTTCTATGTCCTTGATGAAGAAAACCATAACAATGCTGCCACCACCCTACCAATGTTTTATCATTGGTATGGTTTGCTCACAGTGATAGGGCAGAAAACTAACACTGCAAATGTATTTTTTTTCATGTCAGCTTATTTTGATCTCATCTGATCCAAGCACCTTCTTCCACATATTTACTGTGTCCACAACATGGCTTGTGGCAAACTTTAAATGGGAGGATTTTCTTGCCTTGCTTCCATAAAGGCCTCTTCAGCTTCCCCAAAATCACTATATTCTATGATTAATCCTCTCCCTGTGCCTGTCAGTGTAGATGGACAGCCATGTTCTGGTAGATTTGCAGTTCTGCAATAGTCTATTTTCAGATGATGGTTTGAACAGTGCTCTGTGAGATTATTACCTAACACTGCTGTAAACATCTCCACAGCTTTATCCCCAACCTATCTGCTGTGTTTCTAGGTCTTCATGTTGTCGTCTAATATTCTCTAACAAACCCCTGAGGCCTTCACAGAACAGATGGATTTATACCGGGCTTAAATTATACATAGGTGCACTTAATTGGAGTTGATTGGTTGTACGGGATTCTGTTAGTGGGCATCAGAGTAGAAGGGGGCCTCTTGGCACACCTGACCTACACAGTACAGAGCTGCTGTACATCATTATGTGCGTGTCACCTGTTTTTACACAAATACATTGCTATCGCAAAACAGAGTTTGTGGTTATCAACTATAATGCCAGAGTACATTTGGAAATGTATGGTGTTTCAATGGAAAAACAAGCAATGAAAAATGCTCTGTGCTGGAAATGTGCAACATAAACATTGAGAGAAACGGTATATATACGGTACTGACAATGAGTCCTCCTAATGTTACCTAGAAGAACTGAACCGCAGCATTATAAGAAACCCTGATACAAATAGGGCTGCTAAACGTGTATAAACCCTTGTTAAGAACAAAAAAGGAGGGCACAGAGTACTGCAGAAACCTGTGAAAATTTCACCCATTTGGAGTTGGATCTTAATTCCTGCATTTAAACTCTGCATTTCTTTTTAAAAAACAAGTTTTATCATAATTTTATTATATTTCTAAAAGGTTAAGAAGTGAAAGAAAATAACTCCCACTGAATTATTGTTCAGCCTCCATGAGAAGGGTCTTGTTAGCTGGGTCTGCCCAGACTGTTTGATGATTGTCTCCACAGAGCTTCCGCTGAGCTGTATAATTAAATGGAAGTTAATCACTTCTTTGTATTTTCTGCACATACAGCCCTGGTAGCAGAGGAGCGTGTTCGTCAGCTCCAGATGAGGGTTCATTCTAACCGGATTTCAACTGCCACCACCTCCAGCCAGCAGGACCTGGACCGAGCAGTCAAGAACAAACGAGAGGTCAGCAACAAATGTTGTGTCTTGCTCCACCACAGGTCTAGTGAAAATAATCTCTTATTCCACACAGCTAGCATCCCGAGGTCCTAAAATTTTGAGAGGCGAGGTGGGAACTATAAATACAAACCCATCAGAATATTAATATTTGTGAATAAAAGCCTTGGATCTGAATATATATATACAGGGGTTGGACAATGAAACTGAAACACCTGTCATTTTAGTGTGGGAGGTTTCATGGCTAAATTGGACCAGCCTGGTAGCCAGTCTTCATTGATTGCACATTGCACCAGTAAGAGCAGAGTGTGAAGGTTCAATTAGCAGGGTAAGAGCACAATTTTGCTCAAAATATTTAAATGCACACAACATTATGGGTGACATACCAGAGTTCAAAACAAATTGTTGGTGCACGTCTTGCTGGTGCATCTGTGACCAAGACAGCAAGTCTTTGTGATGTATCAAAAGCCACAGTATCCAGGGTAATGTCAGCATACCACCAAGAAGGACGAACCACATCCAACAGGACTAACTGTGGACGCAAGAGGAAGCTGTCTGAAAGGGATGTTCAGACAGCTTCCTGTCTGAACATCCCGGATTGTATCCAAAAAACATAAAACCATGGCTGCCCAAATCATGGCAGAATTAAATGTGCACCTCAACTCTCCTGTTTCCACCAGAACTGTCCGTCGGGATCTCCACAGGGTCAATATACACGGCCGGGCTGCTATAGCCAAACCTTTGGTCACTCATGCCAATGTCAAACGTCAGTTTCAATGGTGCAAGGAGAGCAAATCTTGGGCTGTGGACAATGTGAAATATGTATTGTTCTCTAATGAGTCCACCTTTACTGTTTTACCCACATCCGGGAGAGTTACGGTGTGGAGAAGCCCCAAAGAAGCGTACCACCCAGACTGTTGCATGCCCAGAGTGAAGCATGGGGGTGGATCAGTGATGGTTTGGGCTGCCATATCATGGCATTCCCTTGGCCCAATACTTGTGCTAGATGGGCGCGTCACTGCCAAGGACTACCAAACCATTCTTGAGGACCATGTGCATCCAATGGTTCAAACATTGTATCCTGAAGGCGGTGTTGTGTATCAGGATGACAATGCACCAATACACACAGCAAGACTGGTGAAAGATTGGTTTGATGAACATGAAAGTGAAGTTGAACATCTCCCATGGCCTGCACAGTCACCAGATCTAAATATTATTCAGCCACTTTGGGGTATTTTGGAGGAATGAGTCAAAAAATGTTTTCCTCCACCAGTATCACGTAGTGACCTGGCCACTATCCTGCAAGAAGAATGGCTTAAAATCCCTCTGAGCACCGTGCAGGACTTGTATATGTCATTCCCAAGATGAATTGATGCTGCATTGGCCGCAAAAGGAGGCCCTACACCATACTAATAAATTATTGTGGTCTAAAACCAGGTGTTTCAGTTTCATTGTCCAACCCCTGTATATATATTGCATTTTTTCTTGCTACAGCAACGGCCAAGGAGTTGATAGAAGTGTAGAGGCGCTTTGTTCCAGAGCCATCAAAGAGGAATGTGCAATGCAGGAAAAAATGCATAGCTTCTGTGTTCAGCCCAAACAAAGTTTATTCAGTTTTCCTTTCATTTTGAAGCACAGTCGGTGGACCAATTTCTTTTAATGGCAATTCTAGAGACAGAGATGCAAAACTTGTTTTCACATACAGATTTGAAAGATAAAAATAGGCTGATCAAACAACTTCTTGCATTCAGAGGTTCATTCAGAGGACTTTAAACAATGTTAATATATATACAATCAGCCTTATATCTTGCCATAAATTAATATGATCTATAAGTAAAGGTTTAGCTTTTATTGCAGTTTTATTTTGTCTCCCTGGAGCTTAAGGGGCTTATGGCCTAATTTGAGTTTTTACATCAAACTGAAAACTGATAGGAAAAAGAGTTTTTAACTGCCTTCGAGTCCATCAACTTCCCACATCAGAACCACAATAAAACTGCACTTTTTTCTTCGTATCCAACTCGGTTTCCTGAGTGATCTGAAGTGGGGAACCTCCAGACATTTAAACCCCGTACTAGAACTGACATCCAGTCTCAGAGTAACCGGTACAACATAGTTTAATGGTATTTAATAATGCTGCAATGTTATGGTACAGTACAGACCAAAGGTTTGGACACACCTTCTCATTCAAAGAGTTTTCTTTATTTTCATGACTATGAATATTGTAGCTTCATACTGAAGGCATCAAAACTATGAATTAACACATGTGGAATTATATATTAAACAAAAAAGTGTGAAACAACTGAAGATATGTCTTATATTCTAGGTTCTTCAAAGTAGCCACCTTTTGCTTTGATTACTGCTCCGCACACTCTTGGCATTCTGTTGATGAGCTTCAAGAGGTAGTCACCTGAAATGGTTTTCCAACAATCTTGAAGGAGTTCCCAGAGATGCTTAGCACTTGTTGGCTCTTTTGCCTTCACTCTGCGGTCCAGCTCACCCCAAACCATCTCGATTGGGTTCAGGTCCGGTGACTGTGGAGGCCAGGTCATCTGGCGCAGCACCCCATCACTCTCCTTCTTGGTCAAATAGCCCTTACACAGCCTGGAGGTGTGTTTGGGGTCATTGTCCTGTTGAAAAATAAATGATGGTCCAACTAAACGCAAACCGGATGGAATAGCATGCCGCTGCAAGATGCTGTGGTAGCCATGCTGGTTCAGTATGCCTTCAATTTTGAATAAATCCCCAACAGTGTCACCAGCAAAGCGCCGCCACACCATCACACCTCCTCCTCCATGCTTCACGGTGGGAACCAGGCATGTAGAGTCCATCCGTTTACCTCTTCTGCGCCGCACAAAGACACAGTGGTTGGTACCAAAGATCTCAAACTTGGACTCATCAAACCAAAGCACAGATTTCCACTGGTCTAATGTCCATTCCTTGTGTTCTTTAGCCCAAACAAGTCTCTTCTGCTTGTTGCCTGTCCTCAGCAGTGGTTTCCTAGCAGCTATTTTACCATGAAGGCCTGATTCACACAGTCTCCTCTTAACGGTTGTTCTAGAGATGTGTCTGCTGCTAGAATTCTGTGTGGCATTGACCTGTTCTCTAAGCTGAGCTGCTGTTAACCTGCGATTTCTGAGGCTGGTGACTCGGATGAACTTATCGTCCACAGCAGAGGTTACTCTTGGTCTTCCTTTCCTGGGGCGGTCTTCATGTGAGCCAGTTTCTTTGTAGTGCTTGATGGTTTTTGTGACTGCACTTGGGGACACTTTCAAAGTTTTCCCAATTGTTCGGACTGACTGACCTTCATTTTTTAAAGTAATGATGGCCACTTGTTTTTCTTTACTCAGCTGCTTTTTTCTTGCCATAATACAAATTCTAACAGTCTATTCAGTAGGACTATCATCTGTGTACTGTATCCACCTCCTGCACAACACAACTGATAGTCCCAACCCCATTTATATGGCTTGAAATCCCACTTATTAAACCTCACAAGGCACACCTGTGAAGTGAAAACCATTTCAGGTGACTACCTCTTGAAGCTCATCAACAGAATGCCAAGAGTGTGCGGAGCAGTAATCAAAGTAAAAGGTGGCTACTTTGAAGAACCTAGAATATGAGACATATTTTCAGTTGTTTCACACTTTTTTGTTCAGCATATAATTCCACATGTGTTAATTCATAGTTTTGATGCCTTCAGTGTGAAGCTACAATATTCATAGTCATGAAAATAAAGACAACTCTTTGAATGAGGTGTGTCCAAGCTTTTGGTCTGTACTGTACCTACAATTGTGAAACTGTACTAAATGCTGCAGTTTTACATTATTAACCTGAAATATTTTTGTCTTGTAGCTCTATAAGGACCAGAGGAGGAGCAGTGAAAATGTATCCCATAAGTCCTCAGACAGTGATGTCAGTGACGTGTCAGCCATCTCTCGAACCAGCAGTGCCTCTCGCATCAGTAGCACCAGCTACATGTCCATCCAGTCAGAAAGACCCCGAGGACGCTTCAGGTACACATACACACAGTCATACATGGCCTTTCTGCGATAAATAAAGCACTAATGTGTCTGAAATGTTGATCATTAGTCGAGCTGTACGCGTATCGGGCCGCCACATGCGCACCAGCGTGAGCGGGGAGATCTATGGCATGGAACACGCCGATGGCAGCCAGTCAGACACGGCCCTCGGGAGTCTGGGGAGCGGGATCAAGAAGCGGCGGTCAAGTCTCAGCCAACGGGTCGTTGCCATTCTACCGTCGAGACGGAGCCGGAGTACTTCACAGCTCAGCCAGACAGGTCAGAGCGGGGAAAAAAGAAATGGAGATTCTGGAAATGATGGTTTTCCAGTCTGAAATTTACATCCACTTATCATGAACATGAAATCCATATGAATATTTAATGATTTATTTGATCCTCTATTTTCAGGTGTAAATGATTTTGCAACATACATCTATTGTAATTAAAAAACAAGAATTGGCTGCCCAAGTTTAGACTCGTACTCGTACTCGTCGTCTTCCGCTTATCCGGGACCGGGTCGCGGGGGCAGCAGACTCAGCAGAGACGCCCAGACGTCCCTCTCTCCAGACACCTCCTCCAGCTCCTCCAGGGGGAGCCCAAGGCATTCCCTGGCCAGCCGAGAGACATAGTCCCTCCAGCGTGTCCTGGGCCATCCCCTGGGCCTCCTCCAAGTGGGACGTGCCTGGAACACCTCCCGAGGAAGGCGTCCAGGAGGCATCCGGTATAGATGCCCGAGCCACCTCAACTGGCTCCTCTCGATGTGGAGGAGCAGCGGCTCTACTCCGAGCCCCTCCCGGATGGCCGAGCTCCTCACCCTATCTCTAAGGGAGTGCCCGGCCACCCTACGGAGGAAGCTCATTTCAGCCGCTTGTATCCGGGATCTCGTTCTTTCGGTCATGACCCAAAGTTCATGGCCATGACCCAAAGTTCATGGCCATGAGGGTGGGAACGTAGACCGACCGGTAAATTGAGAGCTTTGCTTTTCGGCTCAGCTCTCTCTTCACCACAACGGACCGGCACAGTGCCCCCATTACTGTGGCAGCCGCACCGATCCGTCTGTCGATCTCCCGCTCCATTCTTCCCTCACTCGTGAACAAGACCCCGAGATACTTAAACTCCTCCACTTGAGGCAGGAACTCCCCTACAACCTGAAGAGGACAAGCCACCCTTTTCCGGTCGAGTACCATGGCCTCGGACTTAGAGGAGCTGATCCTCATCCCAGCCGCTTCACTCTCGGCTGCGAACCGCCACAGTGCATGCTGTAGGTCTTGGCTAGAGGGGGCCAGCAGGACCACGTCATCTGCAAAAAGAAGAGACGAAATCCACTGGTCCCCAAACCAGACCCCATCCGGCCCTTGGCTGTGTCTAGAAATCCTGTCCATAAAAGTTATGAACAGGACCGGTGACAAAGAGCAGCCCTGCCGGAGTCCAACATGCACCGGGAACAGGTCCGACTTAGTGCCGGCAATGCTCAGGGCGGATCTCATCCACCCACAAAGCCTTGCCACCGCAGAGCTTTTTAACCACCTCTGTGACTTCAGCCTGGGTGATGAAAGAGTCTAACCCCGAGTCCCCAGCCTCTGTTTCCACCATGGAATGCGTGATGGCAGGATTGAGGAGATCCTCGAAGTACTCCTTCCACCGCCCGATAATGTCCTCAGTCGAGGTCAGCAGTCTCCCACCCCCACTATAAACAGTGTTGGCGAAGCACTGCTTCCCCCTCCTGAGGCGCCGGACGGTTTGCCAGAATCGCTTCGAGGCCAACCGGTAGTCCTTCTCCATGGCCTCACCGAACTCCTCCCAGGCCGGAGTTTTTGCCTCTGCCACAGCCCGGGCCGCAGCACGCTTGGCCTCACGGTACCCGTCAGCTGCCTCAGGAGTCCCACAAGCCATCCACAGCCGATAGGACTCCTTCTTCAGCTTGACAGCATCCCTTACTGCCGGTGTCCACCACCGGGTTCTGGGATTGCCGCCGCGACAGGCACCACAGACCTTACGGCCGCAGCTACGGGCAGCAGCATCGACAATAGATGCGGAGACTATGTCTCCAACATCCACCAGGATCTGGTCAAAGCTCTCCCGGAGGTGGGAGTTGAATACATCCTTGGCCGAGGGCTCCGCCAGACATTCCCAGCAGACCCTCACTACGCTTTTGGGTCTGCCAAGTCTGTCCGGCTTTCTCCTCCTCCAGCGGATCCAACTCACCACCAGGTGGTGATCAGTGGACAGCTCAGCCCCTCTCTTCACCCGAGTGTCCAAAACATGCGGCCGAAGGTCTGATGATACGACAACAAAGTCGATCATCGACCTTCTGCCTAGGGGGTCCTGGTGCACTGATGGACACCCTTATGTTTGAACATGGTGTTCGTTATGGACAATTTATGACTAGCACAGAAGTCCAATTACAAAACACCACTCGGATTCAGATCGGGGAGGCCATTCCTCCCGATCACGCCTCTCCAGGTGTCACTGTCGTTCCCCACGTGGGCGTTGAAGTCCCCCAGCAGAATAATGGAGTCCCCGGGAGGGGCACTATCCAGCACCCCCGACAGGGACGCCAAGAAGGCCGGGTACTCTGCACTACCACTCAGTCCGTAGGCTGAAATGATAGTCAGAGACCTCTCCCCAACCCGAAGGCGCAGGGATACGACCCTCTCATCCACTGGGGTAAACCCCAACACGGCTGAGCTGGGGGGGCAACAAGCAAACCCACACCAGAACCACCGCCTCTCCCCGTGGGCCACTCCAGAGTAGAAGAGAGTCCAACCCCTCTCAAGAAGATGGGTTCCAGAGGCCACGCTGTGCGTGGAGGCGAGCCCGACTATTTCTAGTTGATATCTCTCGACCTCCTGCACAAGCTCAGGCTCCTTCCCCCCCCCAGCGAGGTGACATCCACGTCCCTAGAGCCAGCCTAAGCATCCGGGGATCGGGCCGCTGAGGTCTCCACTTTCGTCCGCCACCCAATCCTCTTTGCACCGGTCCCTCACGGTTCCCCCTGCAGGTGGTGGGCCCACTGGGGGATGGCCTCGCGTCTCTCGTTCGGGCTTGGCCCGGCTGGGTCCCGCGAGGAGCAACCCGGCCACCAGGCGCTCTCCGACGAGTCCCGACCCCAGGCCTGGCTCCAGGGTGGGACCCCGGCTCCGCCGTACCGGGCGACGTCACGTGCCTCGATATTTTGGTCCTCATGAGGGATTCTTGAACCACTCTTTGTCTGACCCATCACCTAGAGCCTGTCTGCCATGGGAGACCCTACCAGGGGCATTTAGGCCCCAGACAACATAGCCTCTAGGATCATTTGAGCACTCAAACCCCTCCACCACGTTAAGGTGGCGGTTCAAGGAGGGGGCCCAAGTTTAGATTTACAGCAAATCTGCTCAAATCTGCACAGGGTCAAAATTACAGAAGCAAGCTCAAAATGTACAGGCACATATACTGTGTTACTGAAGGTTGTAAAAGTCATTCAGGGTTCTCAGACAAACTTGTGCAACCGATTCTTGAAGTTGTTGTACAATCGTTGAACCCTGGTAAAAAGAACATTTCAAATAAATCACTGAAAAACAAATATTTATATGACATTAATACCCATAATGAGCACATGTAAACTTTGGAGTGCAGCTGTAGTTAGCTGCAGGGAAACGACCTATTTTTACATATAATGGATTTTATTGTTCTGCAAGAAACCAATCAGAGACTGTGGTCTTCAGCAATCAACTTCACAAAATGACAGGGGTCCAGTTTAAGGGCAAGTTTTAAAAAATAAAAGTGATAACCGCTCGTTTCTGGTCAATGAGTGTCTGTGAAGCATTGTGTTTGAGTACAATGAAGGGTAATGACAATGCTGACTGAATCATAAGGACACCAAACTGTGAAAGTGTTGTTGTTTATTGCTCTTGTTGTTGTTCTGTTATTTCAGAGGCAGCGGGTAAGGCGGTGGACAGACAGAAAGGTAAAGCAAAAGGAAGGAGGTCCATCACTGCAGATACAGCAGGCAGAAAGTTTAGAAAACAAGTAGTAGTTTAGATGGGATGATGCTTATGGACACTTGGTGTCTATAAGATCATCATAAATACAGCATGGTGCACTGCAGTGGACATTTAGAAAATTATACAGTTTTCCGGAGATATCCTGGTAATAGGGTTTTATTTTTTGACAAAGTATTATAAACCTCACAGAAACAGATAAACAACAACAAATGTAAAAAGTCATAGAAAGGAGCCCCTGCAGAAGCTGATGTGTAGTTAGAAAGGACTCCTCAACCCTTCCTGGTCTCTGTCTCAGGCACGCTCCCCACCCTGCTGTCATATCTCTGTTCCGTTCCCCACTGCCTTTTAAAAATATTCACACTCTGTGAACTTCAGTGTGTTTTATTGAGATGTTATGTGGAAGACACAACTCAAAATAGTCCATAATTGTCAAGTGGAAGGCGTGTATCTGCGTTCACCCCCCTTTCTTTTTATATCCCTAAAAAAACAACCCAACTAAATGCAATGAAGCAGCCAAATGGGCCCATGGTAACACTGGAGGAGCTGCAGAGATACTCAGCTCCGGGGATAGAATCTGTTGACTGGACCACAATTAGTCTTGCACTCCACAAATCTGGCTTATTTTGGAAGAGTGACAAGAAAAATAGCCATGAGAAGTCCTGTTTGCTACAAGCCATGTAGGGGACATATCTGTCCTCTGTCCTCTGGTCAGATGAGTCATAGATTCAAGCTTTTGGCCTCATGCAAAACACTGTGTTGCAGAAAAATAGCACTGCACATCACCCTAAACACACCATACTTATTGTGAAACATGGTGGTAGCAGCATCATGTCGTGGGAATGCCTTTCTTCAGCAGAAACAGGGAAGCAGGTCAGAGTTGAAGGGAAGCTGGACTGAGCTATAAAAAGGAAGTCGCTCCTGGAAGAAAACCTGTTGGAGGCTGTGAAAGACTTTAGACTGGAGCAGAAGTTCACTTTTATTACGACCATAAACATATAGCCAGAGCACGCCACCCCACATTTTCATTTGTAAAGAATTTAGAAACAATGTGTAATTTTTCTTCCACTTCATAATAATGCACTACTTTGTTCTGGTTCAGCGCATAAAAATCAAAAATGTACGTATGTAATTAAGGTCACAGGGTGTCAATACCTTTGCAAGGTTGTGTACAAGAAGTCTGGCTGAGTCAATTCGATCTGACCTTCTTATTTTTACATCCGAATCCCAACTAAACTGAGAGACCTAAAAACAACAGTCTTTTAAAAAAGACTTGAGATTTTTGTTAACAGTTGGATTTTGACCATCTTGATTTCTTCCACTCGTTTATTTTGTTTACAACCTTGCTAAACATTCATATGGAATGACTGAGCCCCTGCTTTGTTTTTTTTCTCTCCGTTCATTTACCTCATCAATTAAATTAATCATCAAATGGTTGTTTGACTGAACAAAAAGCAGTGAGCCGATCTAAAGTTTTCCTTTCTTTTCCATTAATGTGTGTTAAGATGTTGGTGAGGTCACAAGGGGATATCTTTTTGCATGGGCCGGCCGGCCTAAAGATAAACCTCAGCCTCAAGTTATCAGGCTTTTTCAAATACATTTCTGCTATAACTTTTATAAGAAAAAGACTCCGTTTGAGCTTTTAATGTCTAAACCTCGTTGTTCTTTTGCTGACTGAAAACCGGGTTTGGTTTGATGTTGGCCGGACGTGGCCAGAGGCCTGATAACTGATGCGGTTCTTGGTTTAATAACGCCCCTGGATTAACAGCCTTTCTCTGTGTTTGCCACAGAGGCACCGACGGGGAAGAAGGTCAGTAAGGCGGGCAGCAGCACCATCCAAAGGAGTGTGGAGACGGGGATGGCGGTGGAGTTTCCACGAGGAGGATCAGCCATGAACCGCCAAGCCAGCAGAGAGTCCACTGATGGCAGCATGAACAGCTACAGCTCTGAGGGGAAGTATGTACACAAGTAGAAAAAACATTATAGTACAGAGGGATGAAATGAATCATCTGGCTTACAGGTCCTTCTCAAAATATTAGCATATTGTGATAAAGTTCATTATTTTCCATAATGTCATGATGAAAATTTAACATTCATATATTTTAGATTCATTGCACACTAACTGAAATATTTCAGGTCTTTTATTGTCTTAATACGGATGATTTTGGCATACAGCTCAAGAAAACCCAAAATTCCTATCTCACAAAATTAGCATATCATTAAAAGGGTCTCTAAATGAGCTATGAACCTAATCATCTGAATCAACGAGTTAACTCTAAACACCTGCAAAAGATTCCTGAGGCCTTTAAAACTCCCAGCCTGGTTCATCACTCAAAATTCCAATCATGGATCAGAAAGAAATTTCTGAACGAATAGGCTGTTCCCAGAGTGCTGTATCAAGGCACCTCAGTGGGAAGTCTGTGGGAAGGAAAACGTGTGGCAGAAAACGCTGCACATCGAGAAGAGGTGACCGGACCCTGAGGAAGATTGTGGAGAAGGGCCGATTCCAGACCTTGGGGGACCTGCGGAAGCAGTGGACTGAGTCTGGAGTAGAAACATCCAGAGCCACCGTGCACAGGCGTGTGCAGGAAATGGGCTACAGGTGCCACATTCCCCAGGTCAAGCCACTTTTGAACCAGAAACAGCGGCAGAAGCGCCTGACCTGGGCTACAGAGAAGCAGCACTGGACTGTTGCTCAGTGGTCCAAAGTACTTTTTTCGGATGAAAGCAAATTCTGCATGTCATTCAGAAATCAAGGTGCCAGAGTCTGGAGGAAGACTGGGGAGAAGGAAATGCCAAAATGCCAGAAGTCCGGTGTCAAGTACCCACAGTCAGTGATGGTCTGGGGTACCGTGTCAGCTGCTGGTGTTGGTCCACTGTGTTTTATCAAGGGCAGGGTCAATGCAGCTAGCTATCAGGAGATTTTGGAGCACTTCATGCCTCCATCTGCTGAAAAGCTTTATGGAGATTAAGATTTCATTTTTCAGCACGACCTGGCACCTGCTCACAGTGCCAAAACCACTGGTAAATAGTTTACTGACCATGGTATCACTGTGCTCAATTGGCCTGCCAACTCTCCTGACCTGAACCCCATAGAGAATCTGTGGGATATTGTGAAGAGAACGTTGAGAGACTCAAGACCCAACACTCTGGATGAGCTAAAGGCTGCTATCGAAGCATCCTGGGCCTCCATAAGACCTCAGCAGTGCCACAGGTTGATTGCCTCCATGCCACGCCGCATTGAAGCAGTCATTTCTGCAAAAGGATTCCCGACCAAGTATTGAGTGCATAACTGTACATGATTATTTGAAGGTTGACGTTTTTTGTCTTAAAAACACTTTTCTTTTATTGGTCGGATGAAATATGCTAATTTTGTGAGATAGGAATTTTGGGTTTTCATGAGCTGTATGCCAAAATCATCCGTATTAAGACAATAAAATACCTGAAATATTTCAGTTAGTGTGCAATGAATCTAAAAAATATGAATGTTAAATTTTCGTCATTACATTATGGAAAATAATTAACTTTATCACAATATGCTAATATTTTGAGAAGGTCCTGTATGTCACAACAAGAGCTCAGGTCCAAGTTTTAGTCTCCATAACTGGAAGGTGTGAAGTGAGGCAGCTCTACTTTCTTATAGCGTTCTTCACACTCTGGAAAAGTCTGAGATTATTGAAAATACTGAAATCAAGTTCTGTACTTTTCCAGACCTTTTCTACACAATGTGGAAAAGCAAGGAATTTGCTTTCAGTATTGGTATGGAAAATAAATTAAGACTGTGGAAAATTGTTTGTCTTTCCAGACCTTCCCTCCTTGCTTCTTTTAATTGTTTTGGATTGTTCCTTTCTTTTCTTCCTTATGTCAGTTTTCCTTCCTTGCCTTTCATTCCTTTCTTCTTTCCTTGTCATTCCTTCCCTCCTTCCTGGCTCCCTCCTCCCTTCAATTTTCTATCCTGTTGTCTTTATAAACTTCATTCTGTCCTTCTGTTCTTCTGTCTTTCCTATTTTGTTTTCTTCTTTCCCCCATTCTCCCTGCTTCCCTGACCGTCCCTCTGTCCTCCTTTCTTCCACACTTTCTTCCTTTTGTCCTTCCTGTTGTCCTTCCCTGGATCCTTGTTTCCTGTTGTGCTGAAATCTTTGAACACTGTAACTTAGGAACCCTGTTTCTTTATTCATTGATAATTTAGTTCCAGACTCTTAACAGTTTTAAGAGTTTCAACAATAGCTGCATTAGCACTTTGAGATTTTCTTCTGACTTAAATATATTAATCAAATGTGTTGCATAACTGCATTGTGAAAGAAGGAAGAGCTGCAACAGAACTGCGGTTTTCTGAGTTTGGCTGCAGTGAAACTAAGAGCTTCCTTTTTCTATGTATTTTTAAATCCGGGCACAAACACAAAATATGCATGAAAAAATCTGTTAAACTTTAAACCACTACCAACATGTTAGTATCAATTATTTGAATGACACTTTGACTTGGCTTTAAGAGGAATCAAGCAGCTGTGTTGTGTTTCATCTACTGCTTTGTGACATCCTGTTTAGCAAACTGGAGACATTAAAGTTTTAGACATTAGAAATTAGTGATCCGTTAATATTTGATTCACGCAAGCTACACCTCGACCGCACTCTTTCTGAAGCCACCTGGCATAATTCTGGCTGGATGATTGACCACTCTTCCTGGCAGAATTGGTAGTGTCTATTTAAGTTGTCTGGTTTACTGACAGGGACTGGGAACATCAGCGCTATGGGAAGATCATTTTATGTTAGCCTGCTTTACCTATTCCAAAACTCTAAATATTTTACAGTAATTACAACTGCTCACCCCCCAGAGGAGAGATCTATGTACATATAAAACTAAAAACAAAAAAAGGGTAGCATTAAAATATATAAACAACAACTCCATGTATACACAGAACCAGACATTTGATAGAATATTGCATTTACATCTAAGAAAGTTATGACTTCTTCCAGCTGGTGCCAGTCTCAGTGGAGCTACATATATCACCATGACCCAGAGCTGGAGAACATTAGATAAACCCAAAACCTTCTTTAATGTGTGTTTGGGGTCATTGTCCTTTTATAACACCTTGTAACACCATAACATGTCTTGTTTGACAGTTGGGGTTGGTGGATAAATTCTGTTTGCATGTTTCAGTTTGATCTTCTCAGGGATGCGCTTGGGAGCCGACAGCCAGTTCAGTGACTTCCTGGATGGATTAGGTCCCGGTCAGCTGGTTGGCCGGCAAACACTGGCAACGCCTGCAATGGGTGAGTCACTGGTTCTGCAGGCTGGCTGTAGCGTAAAACTTCTGCACTTTGATCTTCAAGCTGCTTGTCGACACAGCTTTGGGTAGATTGTAACATGTTTTAGCATTTCCTAAAGCAGTTATTGAACATGTCTGTCCATGCCTGCAACACCTCAACAGGTGACGTTCAGATCGGGTTGATGGATAAGAAAGGCCAGCTGGAGGTAGAGGTGATCAGGGCCCGAGGCCTTACCCCCAAACCAGGCTCCAAATCCCTCCCAGGTAACACGGTCTCATTCAGATTCAGATATGATCTTATGCAGAACATTCCTGCTCTTTTCTTCTTCTTCCTCACTTCTTTAACTTTTTTTGCACCATGCTGCCCAGCTCCATATGTCAAGGTTTACCTGCTGGACAACGGAACATGTAAAGCCAAAAAGAAAACCAAGATTGCTCGCAAGACCCTGGAGCCGCTCTACCAGCAGCACTTGCTCTTTGAAGAAAGTCCTCAGGGCAAGGTGCTTCAGGTAACACTCAACAATTTTCCGTGTTGACATGAAAGTTTTCATAGATTTCAAAAACCTCACAACCTGACCTCTTTTTTTCTCCAAACTCTCTGATTCTCAACAATATTAAGTTTAAATGAAGATTTTTTACATTACTTTTTATGTAGCTAATGCCAGTAATACATTTAGCACTTTTACAGCAGAAGACAGCGCTTTGTAAAACTATTCATACCTCGAACTTTTTCACATTTTCTTGCTTTACAACTACAAACATCAGTGTATTTTATTAGAATTTTATGAGATATACCAGCACAAAGTAGTTCATAATTATTGAACTGAAAGGAAAATAATGCATGCTTTTTTTTTTACAAATTAAAAACATGACAAGTGTGGCATACATTTGTTTTTAGCCGTCTTTATTCTGATACCCCTAGGTAAAATTATGGATTATGGGTGAGTGAAGCAGCTTTTTGGTTAGCTTCGCCTACCACTAGTAAACAGAGTCCACCAGTGTGTAATTCTATCTCTATCTATAAACCCATATGGTCTGTGAAAGCCTCAGAGGTTCCTTACAGAACACTGAGCACAGAGGTTGACCTTCCATCAGGTCAACGATCCTAAACACAAAGCCAGTCTTACAATGGAATGGTTTAGATCAAAGCATTTTTATGTGTTAGAATGGTCCAGTCAAAGTCCCGACCTAAATCCAATTGAGCATCTGTTGCAAGACTAATAAATGGTTTACAGAGATGCTCCCCATCCAGCCTGGCAATTTTGCAAAAAGAATGGGCAAAACTTTGGACAAAATATCCTTTTCCTTCCAGTTTACAGTTATGCACTACTTTGCTCTATTGCAACAAGAGTTTGTGGTTGTAAATGAGAGAAAATACAACTGTTGAGTGTTAGACACTGTTTCATATGTTAAGTGACCTTTATTAGCTTCACACTAACAACAGTCTAGTTGATTGATTCAATCTGTCTGTTAAATTATCTTTGTCTAGGTGATAGTGTGGGGCGACTACGGACGATTGGACCACAAATGTTTCATGGGTGTAGCACAGATCCTGCTGGAGGAGCTGGACCTCTCAAGCACGGTGATTGGCTGGTACAAACTGTTTCCACCGTCCTCACTGGTGGACCCTACGTTAGCTCCCCTCACGCGGCTGGCGTCTCAGACGTCGCTGAACTCAGGACCACCACCCGGCGTTCGGTCCTAGTGACCAAATGGCAAACGCTCACCCCAAAACAGCCCTGACATGATCAGATAATGGACCACAGCTACTGGACCACACCTGAGCAGAGGGTGCAGACACAGCCTGAGGACGCCAACGAGGAGATGCCCTCGGGGAATCAATGAGAAACCAGATGGAGAGCCAGGGAAAAAGAGAGAGAGAGAAAGGAGAGAGGGAGAGACAGAACTAGCCAATCAAAGCTTAGCTGGAGTCTGACAATCACGTCTCACATCTTCCCTTTTCCTCCTCCTCCTAACATCTTTTATTTTTAACGTCTTTGCCTTCTTTGCATTGTCTTTGAGCTGCAGCTGTGGAGCCTTCTGACCAACTTTCTTCACTTGTCTGTATCTTTTCTTTCACTTCTCCCTAATTTTAAGCACCTATAGAAGTGCTGCCCTGCAGCCAATCAGAGCAGGGCTTTCTCCTCAGTTTCAATCGAAGTAACTCCAAACTGTTGGAGCTTCATGCAACTATTAGCAAAGGTTGGCCATTGTCTCTGCAGATGTTAATTTGGAAATTGTATCATTCATGAGGACTAGGGCCAGTAGTTTGACATAGAGTGGAATCTTTAGGGAAAGGCAGGACATTGCCATTTGTATCCATATTGTTAAAAATGAAAGGAAGCACAAGAAGAAAAGCTTGACTCAGACAGAATAATAGAAAGGTTTCTGTCTAGAAGAGAAGACCGTGGCCAAATAAATCATCAACTTTCATTTCCGATCATCATCCTTGTTTTGGTTTAACCTGTAGTTCAGATTGGTACCACAAGGTGCAGACTCCCTCTGTATATTTGTACGTTTGGTTTTCGAGCGGTGCCGAACAAAAAGGTCACATTTGCTCGAACTGGCCTTCGCCCATCTAACCCAACCCTCCTCCCTCCTTACCCCCCGCCCCCTGCTGGAGGGAGCAGCATGACTCGGGGACGCCCCGCCCGGCCCCAAGCTGCATGCGCATTTCTTTCGTTTCCGTACGTTACGTTTTTTCCGTTTTCGTTCTTTACCTTTTTTGTAAAGTTGAAAGACGAGACTAAAACTAAACGAAGCAATTCTCAAAAAACAAAAGCAGAAAAAAAACTAGACTATGTGTGTTAGTTCCACATACTTTTAGGCCAGCTTGTATGTTGCATGTTCTTGTACAGTTTGCTCGTACTGAATATGAATACAGAGAAAAGCCAAGCCATCCCCGCCCCTGACAGGAGTGGACCAGTAAACGCAGCGAGGTAGGGGGGGATCAGCTGAACTCAGGCCATGCCTATCGCGCTGGGTCAAAATATCTACACGAGACAGTCTCCAGGAAAATTGTCTTTGTTGAGATTGTTTCCTCAAACTTGATGAACAACAGTGCTGTTCTGTAGTACTGAGCATTCTTGAGCCCTTCTAGGCGTCTTAACTGTAGTTTCAGACAGTCGGGGCTAAAGGCAGAGATATAGAATGTGTGTATAACACTAAATGTATATGAAGTATCATTATGAGTTTGACAGAAATTATAAAGATATAGCTATATGAATATAAAAGAGTGTATTTGACTGTACACTTCCTCAGCCCACATACAAACACTCACACACACACACACACACATAGCTTGTACATACTAATCAGAACAAGCGGCTTGGACTGAGGATCAGAACAAATCAAACATCGCAGACACACACAAACATTCCCTGGTCTTGCTTCTGGTGCTTATGCCGCTGAGCGGCGCCGAGCCACAAAGGGGCGGTAGATAGGCCTTTAGTTTGGACCCAGTTGCAGGAAATAAAAGGAATAAGAAAAAAGCAGACCCAATTATAACTTCCCTCTTCTTAAATCATCTCCTTCTCTGTTTTCTGACTATGGTTTGGACTGAACTTCTGAAACCAATGAGAAATCTAGTTTTGCAGACATATTTTGCAGATGTTTTCATTCATCCTTGGCGGTTTGGCCGACTGCCCTTTCCTTTGTCAGTATTACTTCCGGAATACTGATTGTTTACAGCTCATGGTTCCCAAAACACGATTCTTGACGAAAGACAAAGTATTCACTGCAACAGTTCTTGTTTGTATAACAGATGTGGCTCTACTGATGTGTATGTTTTATATTCAAGAGTTCATTTTTATTATTTACAAATAAAAGACTGTGTGGAAGAAGAGAGTGGCCTTTTCTAATGACTGGGGTCTCAAGTTATTGGGAAGCAGCTGCCAGCAGAGACACATTTACATGTTATCAGGTTGATTTTGTTACATTCTCACATGTTTTTATTTTCATAGTTTCTTTAGTTATAAATCTCTGGTAACGCCTTAAAAAAAAATTTTTTTTCATTGCAACATTTTACAGGATTGGAGCATGCGGACAGAGGGATCTTTGACCATCTCTAGATTGTAATGGGTCTTCTCTTATACCCTCTTAGGTTCGGATCACCCAGCAGATTTTCTTATGGATTTTGGTCTGTGGAGTTAGATGGTCATGAAAATAGTTTGATTTTATATATAATGAACCATTTCTGGGTTGATTTAATCATATATTATCCTGTTGAAAAACTCATTTAGGTACAATTTTTGTTTCTCTGGAAGCGACCACCAGACTTTTATTTAAAATGTGTTGGTATTTCAAAGTTCATGATATCACGGTTTCCAGGTCCCTTGGAAGCTAAACAGGCCCACAGCATCACAGATCCTCCACCGTCCTCAACTGTGGGCAGGAGCTGCTTTTCCACGTATTCATTCCTTTGTTTTAAGACAAACCCTCCAGATGTGTTCAATCTTATTTCCATCTGACCAAAAACACAGTTTTCCCAGTAGAGTTTAGGGACCTTCACATGTTTACATGTATGATGTTAGGATATAAATGGCTTTTTTCCTGACAGGTCTCACAAATAGCCATTTTGTACCATTTTAAGCAATTTTCTGCAAAGATAATCGTGGGTCCTCGTTCAGCCTTGTTAATATCTATTCAATTGTTCAGTTGTTTTAATTATCTGACTGGACAAGTTTAGGTGAGTATCTATTTTTATGCTGCTTTTTTCTAACTTATGAAGATGGAAACACATCTGTCTTCCTAAATAACATATTTTCTTGTTTTTCCTATTTTGAAGAATAGCTAAAAGAAACTGGCCTTTGTGTTATACCATATTTATGTTACCTAGGGAAACATTTATTAGTAATTAGAAGTTAATAAAGGCACTCAAATAAAATTTTGGATTTTCACAAAATGTAGAAAATTATGCTTCTGTAAGAAAAGATTAATTTAATTTGCACACCTTCACCAGGCCACCAACAAATTTGTCCAAGTCTGTAGAAAGGAAATCAGCCCTCTTGCCTTTTCCCTCTAATTTACAGTTGTTGAAATCTTAATGTCGTATACAGTGCCTTGTGAAAGTACTCGGCCCCCTTGAACTGGTCAACCTCTTGCCACATTTCAGGCTTCAAACATGAAGATATAAAATTCTAATTTTTTGTGAAGAATCAACAACAAGTGGGACACAATCATGAAGTGGAATGAAATTTATTGGATGTGTCAAACTTGTTTAACAAATAAAAACTGAAAAGTGTAGTGTACAATATTATTCGGCCCCCTTGCGTTAATACTTTGTAGCTCCACCCTTTGCTGCAATTACAGCTGCAAGTCGCTTGGGGTTTGTCTCTATCAGTTTTGCACATCGAGAGACTGAAATTCTTGCCCTTTCTTCCTTGCAAAACAGCTGGAGCTCAGTGAGGTTGGATCGAGAGCGTTCGTGAACAGCAGTCTTCAGGTCTTTCCACAGATTCTCGATTGGATTCAGGTCTGGACTTTGACTAGGCCATTCCAACACCTGGATATGTTTATTTGTGAACCATTCCATTGTAGATTTGGCTTTATGTTTTGAATCATTGTCTTGTTGGAAGATAAATCTCCGTCCCAGTCTCAGGTCTCTTGCAGACTCCAACAGGTTTTCTTCCAGAATGGTCCTGTATTTGGCTCCATCCATCTTCCCATCAATTTTGACCATCTTCCCTGTCCCTGCTGATGAAAAGCAGGCCCAAACCATGATGCTGCCACCACCATGTTTGACAGTGGGGATGGTGTGTTCAGGGTGATGAGCTGTGTAGCTTTTACGTCAAACATATCGTTTTGCATTGTGGCCAAACAGTTTGATTTTGGTTTCATCTGACCAGAGCACCTTCTTCCACATGTCTGGTGTGTCTCCCAGGTGGCTTGTGGCAAACTTTAAATGAGACTTTTTATGGATATCTTTGAGAAATTGATTTCTTCTTGCCACTCTTCCATAAAGGCCAGATTTGTGCAGTGTATGACTGATTGTTGTCCTATGGACAGACTGTCCCACCTCAGCTGTAGATATCTGCAGTTCATCCAGAGTGATCATGGGCCTCTTGGCTGCATCTCTGATCAGTCTTCTCCTTGTTCGAGATGAAAGTTTAGAGGGACGGCCGGGTCTTGGTAGATTTGCAGTGGTCTGATACTCCTTCCATTTCAATATGATTGTTTGCACAGTGCTCCTTGGGATGTTTAAAGCTTGGGAAATCTTTTTGTATCCAAATCCGGCTTTAAACTTCTCCACAACAGTATCTCGGACCTGCCTGGTGTGTTCCTTGGTCTTCATGATGCTCTCTGCGCTTTGAACAGAACCCTGAGACTATCACAGAGCAGGAGCATTTATACAGAGACTTGATTACATACAGGTGGATTCTATTTATCATCATCAGTCATTTGGGACAATATTGGATCATTCAGAGATCCTCACTGAACTTCTGGAGTGAGTTTGCTGCACTGAAAGTAAAGGGGCCGAATAATATTGCACGCCCCACTTTTCAGTTTTTTATTTGTTAAAAACGTTTGACATATCCAATAAATTTCATTCCACTTCACGATTGTGTCCCACTTGTTGTTGATTCTTCACAAAAAATTTGAATTTTATATCTTTGTGTTTGAAGCCTGAAATGTGGCAAAAAGTTTAAAAGTTCAAGGGGGCCGAGTACTTTCACAAGGCACTGTAACTGGTAATACCCAGCTAACTCCTCTCCTGGTATTTTTTATAGGCCAAGTGGTTAAAGTAATGATGCCAAAGCATCTTTGAACACTGAACAGAGATGTAGAGCAGTGGAATTAAAAGTTCGCTATCAATCTTTAACGTCTGCATATAAATGTCAGGTATTTTGTTGATTTGCTCGCTGATTTTTGAGTGAACTTGGTCCAACTGCTGTCTTCCTAAATCACAGCTTCTACTGCCAGCTTCTGTTGGGAATAAAGATTAGTCTTCAAGCTCAGACTACATTGATATAAATGCTAAAATGAATGACAAAGGAGGCTGAAAGTAAAAAGTCATTGATTTGTCTTTTCACAGAGATCCTGCCTAGTCTGTAAAAGTATAAAATGTATTTAAGTATTTTCCAGATCTGGTTAATTATGCAAAAGGGAAAGAGATAATGCAAAAGTGTTTGTATTTTCAGACTTTCCCTGTCAAATTGTCCGAAGATTATGTGCATCCATCCATTTGTAGTCATCCATTCATTGGTTAAACTGTCCACCCTTAGTCCTTCCGTCCTGTGGGGGATATTTGCAAGACCCATATTTAAAACTTACTCCGAGTGGCATCAGGAATAAACACAACTGCTTACCTTTCCAAACTTTTCTCTAATGCAGGGTCCCGCTATCCTGCGGAGTAAGTTCTTTTTAACCACTTGTATCCAGGAGCTTTTTTTGAATTTATGATACCATACCTGTAGGCGAAGAACTAGAAAAGGACCAGAGTTCATATTTTGAGCCTAAATTAATGTATGTTTGTGGATTTATGCAGTAAGTGGAAATGTGGATAAAGGTTGCAGAAGATCATGTTAAAGAAGCTAAAGAATGTGATGCAGACATAAGACCGGCAGACAGTGTATCACAGCCATCAGCTGCTGGACATTACAGGAGCAGACAGGGTAGTTCAGCTGTCAGGATTGCATCATATGTGCTGCTTAAAGCTGAAAGAGCAGCATTACTTGCAAAGGCTGCTCTTACTGATAGTCAAACAGTTTTCTGTGCATTAGTTGGCGCTCATTCTGAGGCTCATAAGCTGACCGAGGCTGGGGAAGATGGCTGTACTTTTGCAATTGTCCCCATCCAAGTCAAGTCCAAGATGGGGAATAAGGTAGTACAAACTTACGCTTTTCTGGACCCAGGTAGCTCAACGACAATCTGTGCTGTGGCATTGATGAATGATTTAATGCTTATTGGAAGAAAGACTTACATGTTGCTGAGAACCATGAATGAAGAGAAACCTGTCAGTACTTATGTGGTATCTGGTTTGGAGGTCAGTGATTTGTCAGGTGAGTTTATTGATCTGTCAGACGCTTTCACGCACAAGACAATAGCAAAGGACAACACACCACAACAACACTGCAATGTTATTGTTTGCACAGTCATAGTATTTCATTTGTTTCATGTTGAAGGGCTAAGTAAAAACAATTGCTTGTAGCTTTAAGGTTTGTTGTTGCTAAGTGATGGGGAGCTGGAAAGGGGGAGGAGCGCACGGTTTTTCTGACCGCTCTGAATTGACAGCGGAATAGGTTAGTATTTTTGTGACAGTGTTGGGTAGTAAACGTAAGCAGCGTCATGTTTTTGTGTGTGTGTTTTTTTTTTTTTGTTCAATAAAACTAAGAAGACTAGCTTTGCGTGGACACATTTACTGAAAGACCCGCCAGCTTCAGTGGATGGTTTTATTGGAAGACTAAACAATATCATCATATGTGAGGATTTAAATGTTAGTGGGTCAGAAAATCAAGCTTCAAATTTGAATTCACTCTTCTTTACCATGACAGACTGGAGCAATGCCCTTATTATTGCTGACAAAGATCTGAGGTCTCCTAGACATTTTAACTCTGCCTATGGTAGAGATGCACCCTTCCCTTGGATACTAACAGAACCACATCATCTGCAGAAAGCAAAGATGAGACCATGAGGTTCCCAAGCCAGACACTCTCCTCTCCACCCTTCTTTGAACTTTTAAGAGCTTTTCCAAACGTAATTATCTAACAGGTAAAACATGTAAAAATGATTCGTGTGATATAGGTTGTCTCTTTGAATGTAAAGATGTTGGAGCCTATTATAAAAGTACAATTTGTATGTGCAGTGAGAGTTGGGATGAAGTATAAGAGAGCCTGGATAGTGGAGGTAAGAAATGAACCAAAGTAACGTCAGCTGATATTTACTATGCATATTAATACTATCAATTTCCTTCATTTCTTTATATTCATACACAAGGCTGCTTCGAGGCAAATGAAATCAATGCAATAACATGATATTCATTACATATGCAGTTGTTACTCCAGGTTCCCATACAAGATCAGTTGAAATGAGCTGAAAAAGTTTTCTAGTTTTAACAGCTTTGGCGCTTTAGTGCCATCTTGTGATGAGTTGGAGGAGTGGAGTTACTTTGCAAAGCCAATGAAATCTCACCTACATTAGTCTTTTTCTTGAAAAAAAAAAAACAAAAACATATTCTAGAAGTGAAACAATTTATCGTTTGTTCACCAAAATAAAATCATCGACCTGGGTGCATAAATTGAAGAGGCCAGTTAAATTGCTCCAATACAGTATAAATAAAACTGGTAATGAGACACAAGTAAATGGTTTTCTTTTTATATAGGAGGCTTAAAGTAACATCTTCTTCATCAGATTATTTATTTTGTCTGAATTAAATAATTTCATTTTAAACCTGCTTTCAGAAATGGCTGATATTTAATCTAAATGTGACACATTTGCATTCCATAGAAAATTATCGCATTTAATGCTTTTATCATATTGATTTTGTCTTCAAAATAAAACTTTTGATCGGCAGTAATAACATAATGAAAGATAATGTTTGCTTAAATAAACAGTTGTAGATGGCGTAGAGAACATTGTCAATACTTCTTTTGTAGTTTTCCTCCACTTTTTGGACTTTTAATTTTTTTAAACATGCAGACATTGTTCCAGCAGACGCCGGTTTCCTTTTAGGCTTTTCTAAAGAGATCTGTTTTTTTACTCGCTGTAAAATAGTCCCACACGACTGCTTGAGAACATGCAACAGTCCATAAATCTGGAGTGCTGAAACTCCCCTCGGGGTCTCCTTCACTGAAAACTCAGCAGTAATAAATCCACACCTTCCCTCTGAAACATTCAGTTTTTTCTCATTCCTGTTTTTTTTTTTTTTTTGTCTTTCCATTGTCCTTTTTTTATATTTACATTATATTTGCCTTATTCTGCAAAGACCTGACCGTCTGTTCAAATGATTAACTAATTCTAAGCAAAGCCTCAGACTTACCTCAGAGTTTGTCAGCTGAAGCCTAATAATGTAAGGAGCCTAATACTGATCCCAGTAGTTCTGAAGTAGAAATGAGGCCTATAATTGAGCACTTACGTTAATAACATGTTGTCAGAAACTCGGTGAAGGCTCGAGTTTTAGCAGTTAGAGATCCGGAGCGCTCCGGGCTTGCTGGTTAACAGGCAGGCTGAAACAGGAGGGGTGTCATGTCAGATTAGATGTGTTATGGGCCCCTCCCTCCTCTTCACTCTGTGTTAATGGTCTGAAAGGGTTTGGCTGCGTTCATGGCAACGCCTCAGAGCCTATTAGAAAGTCGCCTCCCCTCACGTCGCTTAATCTAATTACATAGCCGGCCTTCATCGTCCCCTTACACCCCCCTCTTATTTTTTTTTTCTTCTGTTCATTAAAAGACCTGATTTATCTCTTCTAAGATCTTCTCAGAACGGCCTCTGAGAGATCCTAACGCCGTTTTATTGGGTCTAACTTTATTTACACACTGATAACTTTGCGGATTAATAATCCGTAGAAGCAACCAGACGGACAATGTCTAATATTAGTTGGGCTGCATAGACAAGAGCGTTCTAGATTGGCCAGTTTTGACAAAATAGGTCACATAAAAATAAGGAAAATAAATTATAGATTATTATAAGATTTATAATAATAATAATGCATCGTTAGTTTGTATATAAATATTATTTATTAGAATTATAATGGTATGATTATATTGAAAATAACAAACGTTTAAGATATTACTTCATTTGCTGATATATGACAATCTATAGATATTTTTAAATAAACCTTGTCATGATTTCGAAATTTTTTAGCTAAACAAGCCAAAAGGTCTCAGTTCAGAAAATTTCACAAATTGTTTTTATCTTTTATGCCAACTTACAAAAATATTCTAAATGATTAGGTCGTTATTTTTATTTCCCAGTTTTAACATTTTTCGCCACGCATCAGGCCCTTTTGCTCAAATAAATTTCATGTCAGAACATTTTGTTACCTCTGTGAGGCTTTATCTGACCATGTGGGCCCTTTGCATAGGCTGCAGTGGACTCAGGGCCTACAGATCCAATTTTTCATTACCTTTGTTTACGTCGGCAGCATTAGGACACAAGAGGGCGCTAGAGTCCGCGTTTGAAGACTTCGGGTTGCATGCGGCGCACCGCGGTTTGACAACTGAAGTTTGGTGGTGGTCTGTATTTATTCTGTGCAATGTGATTGGTCCTAGTCGGATTCGCTACTATTAAGTTATTCTCCTTCCTGTTCGAGGGAGTTTGGTAAAACATTTAACTTCATTTAAGTTTAAGGTGTGTCTTACATTTGTATTTATCCTCCTTGAGTCATTGCAGCTACAGCTGAGTGTTTTGGGGTATGTCGCTGCCAGATTTCCACATATACAGACTAAGATTCTTGCGCATTCTTCTTGGTAAAATGGCTCAAGCTCAGTTAGACTGAATGGAGAGCATCTGTGAACATCAGATTTTAGGTCTTGTCATATATTCTCACATAAATTCTAGAATCTAAAAATGCTTTGATCTAAACCACTCCATTGTAGCCCTGGCTGCATGTTTAGGGCGGCAGTCCTATTGCCCCAGTCTCAAATATTTTGCAGCTTCTAACAGGTTTTATCCTCTAGGATCCAGTATTTAGCTCAATCTATCTTTCCGACAACTCCAACCAGCTTCCTCTGGCCCAATGTTTCATCATGGGAATAGTAGGTTTAGGATAGTGTGCAGTATTAGTTTTCCACCACATATAGTGTGTTGCATGTAAGTCAAAAAGGCACCTCATTCCAGATGTTTGCTGTGTGCCCCATGACTTGTGGTAAAAGGCAAACAAGGCCAGATTTGTTGATTTGAACTGACAGATTCCTCCATCTAACCTGTGAATCTCTGCAGCTCCTCCATAGTTACCTTGAGCCTCTTGGTGGCTCTTTTGTGATTAATGCACTCTTTGTCTAACCTATCAGTTTGTGTGGATGGCCATGTCTTGTCAGGTTTGCCACTGTACCATACTGGTTCCATTTTCAAATGAAAAACAGTGCTCTGTGAGATGGTCAAGGCTTGAGATATTGTTCAATAAATTAACCCTGCTTTAACCGTCTCCTCACCTTTCTCTATGACGTGTCTGCTGTGTTCCTTGATCTTCATAATGCTGCTTGTTCACTAATTTTCATTAACAAACATCTGAGGCCTTCATGGAACAGCTGGATCTAAACAGAGAATAAATTATACACAGGTGGACTCTAGTTTTCTAGTTAGGTGACCTCTAAAAGCTGTAGGTAACGTTGGATTTTATTTAGGGGCGTCAGCGTAAAGGGCACTTAATACAAATGCATGGGCCAATTTTCAGATATTTTATTGATGAAAAATAATGGGAACCATGTGTGCCTTACCTTTCACTTCCCATTACTGTATGTTGGTGTATTACATGGAATCCTAATAAAACACATTGATTTTGCAGGTTGTAACGTAAAAAGGAGTATGAATACTTTTGCAAGAAACTGCATCCATTTATCGAGTATTGTAGGCACACACCAATTTCGTTGAGCGTCTCCAACTTTATTTGACGAGTCAGTCGTCACATCAGATCCACACATCAAACCGCAGCAAAGACTGAAGGCAGTCTGGGAGGTGGAGGCATGTAGGTCTGGTGGTGGTGGTGAGTGTTGGAGGGCTCAGATAATTTGCTCTATAACCATGTAATCCCACCCGATTTCATCTAATACCACCACTCCGTGTGCGCACATCCCCAGATGTGATAATGGCGCTTCGTGAAAAGAAAAAAAATCCACACACTGTGCTCTCGTTACAGTTGAGCTTTTTGGATAGAAGGCTGGTGGCGGCCTTGGGGAATATGTGTGCAAAATGTATTTATGTGGAAGTTAGAAATTCCTCCACACACACACACACACACACACACACACACACACACACACACACACACACACACACACACACACACAAGAAGAGAAAAAGGGACTGGATCTATGAGGGATTTAGAGTTAATTCTGTGTGGAAATACAAACTGAAACCAGAAAATACTGTATTAGTATTATTTGCATCTTTTTTAGGTTTTGCCACAAAAAACAAAAACCTAAATAGCTGAAAACAAATCATACCTGATCATTAATTACACACACACACACACACACACATATATATAAATATATATATATATATGGTTTGCTTTGATTTAGGCGTTAAAGAAGTCAGTATGATAATTTTAATTGATGCTTTTTGTGTCTCCAAATTTCCCCCCTTTTAGCAGTCAGACGTCCAAACATTGCTTTATTTATCTATTTAATCACTTGGTTTTGGAGCCTATTTAATTTTATTTAATTTCACTATTTCTCTTTTTTTCTTAATGTTTTAATGCCGCGAATTTTTACGCACCAGGTTAATTATGACGAAGGCAACAAAAGCAGCGGCTGTTGGAGAAAACCAAGGCATGACGGGGGCTGTAGAAAACAACGTGTGTTGCTGAAAAAGGAGGGGGGTGGGTACTGTGTGCAGAACTGATTTATCTTTGTATCTCCAACACCCCCCACCCTCCTTCCTCTACCTCTCCAAGTAATTTACATATATTGAAATGCGCACCCAGTCCCCCAATTTCCCCAGGGCTGCCGTGCGTTGCAGGGGAAGGAGAGCATGTGACCACCCCTTTTTTGCGGATTATGAATCATAATCAAAGTCCTCCACTGTCCATTCCATCACTCTGTGTGTACACCGCATGTTCTGGCTTGAGTGCAAATTAGAGCCACCTGAACAAGCGCGTAAAAGTGCTGAACAGAAGAAATAAAGTAGCCTACATAAGGCATAGGGAAGGTACTGCAGAATCACCTCCATCTGAGCGCGGCTTGCATGCGGCTCCCAACTCTGCCTGCGCGCTTCTAAGATCAAGCATTAGATATGCACAGGCGACGTTTGTTTCAGGCATGCAGAGCTGTTGTACCTACTCCGCGCTCGGCACTTTCTCCATGGCTGATTTATGACGGAACCGGGCAGACTCGCGCTGTGCGCCGCCGCTACCCGAGTCCGAGATCAAGGTCCCGCCTCGGTTGGGAGAGAGAAAGAGAGCGAGTGGTTATGGTTTAGAAAGGGAAGAGGGGTCGGTGGGAGCGGAGGGGGGAGATGAGGAAAGGAGAAACAAAAAGCGTCCTTTGTCACCGACAGATGGAGAGAGGTCAAGGTTAGCGCTCTCGGATGTGCGCAGAGAGGCTGCTTAAAACATACAGGGCCCCTTCAAACCACGGGCACAATGCTAGGATGACACAGGCCAGTTTAAAGGCTGCAGTTTTTAAGCAAGTTTCAGCAAATTCACACTCTCACCTTCCTGTAAGGATACTAAAGGTGAACCACTTTGCATGTAAACGCTGTGGAACAATTTGGATCAGACTGTCATTTTATATCCGAAATAGAGGGAACAGGTTCTAATAATTAGGTGTAGCTTCAATGTGTTTATCCCATGGTGCATTTTATTTAAAGTGTGATTGTGGTCAAGGTCATCCTTTAATAGTTACTTTAGCAGATGTGGTCGTTTCGTACCCGACTGATTCATTTATAAAAGGGAACTATCTTCTCTCGGCCGTTTTACTGAATCACCAATTCTTCCCACAGGGGACGTTTTATACCAGCTTTGATAAGTGATCATTTAAAGTAGTTTTCAGTATTTTATTCATGATCTTCTATAAGGAAATGTCTACTGGCTTGATCAGGGGTCATCCCTCCCATCCCCTTCTCCTTCCATTTCGTACCAGTTAACAAACTATTCCTCCCTTCGTGCCTCCCGTTTCTCCCTAAATATTTACCATGTTTTTACACCATATGCACTCTTCATTTTATTACCTTTTGGTTATTTGCTTTGGCCATCATGGTTAAGGTGATAAAAATTCTAGAAAATGAACGAAAAAAAATGAAGAATTCACGCTAAACATTTGGACAGTAGCTCTGACTTTAGAAGAACACATTTCACATTATTATGGAAGAATCTGGAGAAAAATTAAACATTTTCAGTGTTTAAATTTTAAAATGATGTGTGAAGATCAGGCAGAAAGGAGTTACATGATCTATTATTGAATGCGGCGCGAAGCCTACACTTGGCAGGTACGAAAAGTCTATGATGTGAGTACAAAACCTCCCACGTTTTTCTAATTGATTATCTCCATAATTCATGAAAACGCTTTGGGCTGCAAAGAGAATTAAACTGATGCAATAGTGAAAAACACGGATACGAAATGATTAGTTTACGGGCGTAAAATAGATCTAGAAGGGTACGAAATGACAAAGCGTGGATACGAACTTGAAAAGGAGCGCCGAAACAAGGTTTGGGAAAATGACATAAACTTTAAAACGCACCGTCGCCCGTAGACGGGTTCACTGCCTGCACTTTCAAGTAATAATAATAATGATGATGATGATAATAATATTCCATTTGTAATTCACATTAACAGGATACATTGAGTTTTCCCCGTTCAGCTGTCTTGCATGAACTGCTTTGAATCTGCTTGAACCTCCACACCCGCGGAACACTTTCTGCGTCCACGCACCGTACAAGCGCGCCTCGGTCCCTCTCATATAAGCCACGCAGCGAGTTGCAACCTGCAGAAATATTTCCCTCTCTGTGTCATGCATTCTTCCCCCCTGACGCTGAACCTCCTCCTCCCTCTCTCTCCGTCTCATCCTCTCTGTCTCTCTCCCATCACCCCACACCACCCCCTCCTCCTTTCTGTCCTGTCTCGCTCGTCCACTATCAGCTCTCACCTCCCCCGCCCTCCGTCGGTATTAATTGTGCGTCCTCTTCCATCGGGCACCAGGACACCGAGCCACAGACCCCCAGCTGCAGCCGCCAGAGCTGCTGCTTCTTCTCGGGGCTGAGGCTGCTCAGGCTGTCGGTGGGGGAATCTCTCCGCTCCTGTAAGCCTCTTGTATTTAACCACTTTCATTCCTTCTTCCGTTCCTCCACAATCCGTTCGTCTCCCTCTCTCTGTCTGCCCATCTCGACACCAAAAAGAAAAGAAAGAAAAAACAAGATCGGAGCGCGCCGAGCTGCTCTGCGCTGAGCCTTTGCAGTTTTAAGCCCCGCGTCTGATATTACCAAACCCTCTTTATTACAAGCGTGTTTACAGTCTCTTCCCCCTCCTCCTCCTCTTCTCCTTCTTCTCCTCCTCTCTACCCCCACCACCAGCAGCACACAGTTTTCTGTACGGTATGCTACTCCAACCTTAGACAAATCTGAAAGTTATTAGGCGGCCGGCTCTCACCAGGGTCCGCAAAGGGACACAAGTGTTGGATTTATAGAGGTGGAAGAATGAATGGATGAACGGATGACAAGGGGATGGATAGATGGATGGATGGATGACAAATAAAAAAATGATCATGGATGGATGTTAAAGGAATGGATGGATAGATAAATTACTAAGGGAGGAATAGATGGCTGGATGGATGGATGAAAACGGGATGGATGGTAAACGGGTGGACAAAGGGATGGTTGGGTGGATGGATAGATGGATTGGAATAGAGTGGGACAGAATTTCATACTTTTTCTGATTATCAGCTGTAAATGAAATGAAAATTCTTTTAAAGTCAAAATTTAGATTTGTCTTTGATTTAAAATAACTGATAGATGCAATAGTTGTAATCTTAAAGTTTAATGGTTATTATCTAATGCAGGTAATGTATTCATTTCTTCTGCTTATGTCAGTGCTGGAGTCTCATTTCGTGCATCCTGTGACTGCAAATAAATCTGCATAAATACATGACAATTTTCTCAGATTTCTTGGAAACACAACTAATCGAACTCTGACCGTCCAGCAGCTGACTCTGTTGAAGAAGTAGTATTCCGGACATCACTGCAAGACCAAATGAGTAAGTCAGAGAAATAAACGTGAACTAAACCAAAATGTTTGTACTGTCTTTAAAATCATTAAAAATGTGAAGCAACTAATTCTAAGCAAAACATATTCTGTGAAAAGATTCTTTTAAGTATTGGTTTACTAGTAAATTGTAAGTCTAACAGTGTTTAAACCACAACACACAAAAGTTAAAAGAGATGTTATGGCTAGGGCTGATGTTGGGTGAATGTGTCCTTAAAGAGATAATTCTGATTATTTGGTAAGTCATTATCAAGTTTTCGGTTGACTCAGTCTCCACTGTGTTGCTAAGCAGGAAGTGAGTCTGTATGCATTCTGCTGGGTCTGTTCAATAAGGTTCTCAGATCATCAGTTACTGGACTCCAGAGGGTATGATTCTTCACATCATTTGCATTTAATTTTTAATAATGCTTCACATTTCTGGGTTATTATTTGCTACACTCTCTGAACATATAAGAGAAACTCCCCATAGGAAGAAAGAACATGTAGGAGTCGGTCAAGTCTGAATGGAAAACCTTTCTGTCTCCTCATCCTTCTTTTTTTTTAGCAGACTGTCATGCAAATTTTCTTAACAAATGTACTATATATTTCTCAGGATTGCCTCTCCCTCCTCCTTTGACTGACTTGTTTCTGCAGACAGACAGGAAGTCTGCTGTTCTGCTCAAGTACCGTAAAGCCTAACAAAGCTGTGCAACATAAAACAGATTACAGTTAAACCCAAGAAAACAAAATCTGGAACCAAGTGTCTGCCATTTGAGGACGTCTTGTCTAAACTTTCTCAAAAGAATATTGTTGTCCACCAACGTAACCTCGCGTAGTAATACAAACGCTATTTGATGGACAACAAAAGCAACAAACTCAACTGCAATATCCAGTTAGTGTAGATGGTTAACAGACACTAATATCGTGATATATCCAACAGTTAGAGACATTTTTAGTTTAAGTTGTTCTAAATAGCTAACATTAGCTTAAAAAGGGAGTTTGACTGACTAGATGTTAGCCTTCCACTGCTCTGAGGATTTATGTACCAACACATTGCCTGCAAGCAAGATCTATGGTGCAGTAATGTTCAAAGCTCTGGCGACCTGTCCATGTGTACCCCACATCTCGCCTGTAGTCTGCTGGAGATGTCCACCAGCTCCACCGTGTCCCAGTATGGAAGAAGCAGGTATAGAAAATGGATGGATGGGTGTTCAAAGCTGACATTTATTAAAATGTATAGTATATTATTTTCTGAAAACTCTGTACATGCTAATTCTTCTTGTTTTGGTTTCGATCTCACTTTCGGCCAAATGAAATTTTTTCCGCTGATCAATATTCATGACCGCCTGGTAAATAATATTTATTGGAACCATTTTACTATATTTCCTTTCACTAAACTATCAAATGAAGCTCATCTATTGTAAAAGCGGATACGAAACATCCCCTATGTGGCTACATATTGTCGGATGGTTGGCATAAAACGTCCTGTGGAAGACAGATGTAGTCTAGCATGACATGACAAACTCGTCAAAAGTACCAAGAGAAATAAGTGCTTGGCAAAGAGGCCATTTAGCAAACTGATGCCAGATTCTCTCATGCAATTCCAATGAATTCCTTTTGCCATTTTGTACCAGTAGTTTTTTATATTCCATACTGGATTTTTTTTCAGGTGTTAATAAGAGCAGTCTTCATTGGGATTCATGATAGCTTCATACCGACCATGTAAAAATTCGGACCTGCCAGAGTTATCTTTGATCAGGGGTTATTTGTCATAGATTACAAGAGCCAACCAATCCAAACGGGGAAAGAGACAGATTACATTAATAAGGTTTGGGCATTTTTATGAATGTTTAATCAGATACCTAACTATAAATTTAAACAGATAAACTAAAGAACAGCAGAAAACATGCAGTGATCCCCAAAATCAAAATCCAATTTGGACCTTGGTCCCATAAAATCTTGGGCAGCTCTTGGTGATTATTTCCTGGCATTTGGAACCTGCGGCCTGGATGGGATGAACATGCTGCTGTTTGGTTGTTCAAACTGCCGTTCCTGTTCAAACAGCCACGAATACTTATTCCTTTCCGTTGCTTTTGCTCTTCCTAATGTTGTGCACGCGAACTGGGGACACGCGTGGGTCCAGGTGAGCTCACTCACACACAGACTCGGATGCATGCAGCAGTGTGCCCGGTTCTGCATGCACCTTCCTCTTTCTCTCTGCGTATTGCTTTCATTATGCATCTCTCTGCCTCACACAGACACACACACACCCTCACACACACTCCTCCCTCCCTCGCAGTGCCTCTTGTCCGGCCCCCCTGATCTCTGTGTCCATTGGCTTGCGCTGGGTCTATTTCTCAGGTCCAGCCCCCTCCTCTTCCTAACTCTCCCTCTCTCTCTCTCTAATGATCGTCCAATGGTGTTGTCTGTCCCTCCTCCCACTCCCCACTCCCACTCGGGTGCCTCGGCCCGGCCCATGTTTTTGTATGTCGGGTGTCCGTCCGCCGCCTGACGTTCAAGTTCGCCGGGAACGTCACGTCCGTGCACTTGAACTTGCACAGCTAAGAGGGGAGGGGTGGTGTGTGTGTGTGTGTGTGTGTGTGTGTAGGGGTGGGGGGTGTGGGGTGGGGGGTGGAGGGGGGCTTTTGCCATTTTTTTTTCAATCTCTCTCCCCTTCTCTCTCTCCATCCACCTCACTCTCTCTCTCTTTTTTCTCTGCTCTCCTTTCTCAAAAAAGCCATGACGGCGATCCCGCGATCCATCCTCGCCTCCGCGCTATCTTTCTATTATTTCTAATTTATTTTATTATTATTTTGTTTTTTTTTTTTTTACTCCGTCTCCTCCACCTCCTCTGGTAGATGTCCAAGGCGTTGGATGAAGATCTTTTCTCTCTTTTTTCCCCTCCTCCTCTCCTCTGTCACCCCGGCATCTCCCCGATGTGATCCGCGCTGAACGCAGCCGCTGAACAGCCACCATGTCTCGCCGCAAGCAAGGCAAACCGCAGCACCTGAGCAAACGGGATTTCTCGCGTAAGTAAAAGCCTCTAAAGAGAGAGTTAGAAACACTTTTGTTTCAGTTCACCCATCTGGGAGCAAAGGGGGACAAAAAAAGGAGGGGGGCTGAGGGGGTGGGGGTGTGGGGGGGGGTTGTGGACACCGGACACTCTAACTGGACTTTCCAGCGCCACGAGAAAGTCCGACACCATCCGTGCGTAAAAAGCTGCCCTAATGAACCACGAAAAGGAAGAGTGAGAGAAAGAAAGAAAAGTTTTGATGGACCGGTTTTAAGTTCTGCTGCTCTGACAGGCTGCTAAACGCGCCCGCCTTGGATCTCGACGCCTTCACGGTCGCTCCGGTCAGAGCGTATCCACGCCGCGGAGCACCGTGGACAGATCACCCTCTAGAATATCGCTTCCTGCAGTACGATCTCGTCTACTCTGCCTCGTTTTGGAATAAAAAAGGGGAAACAGGAAAGTGGACTTTTTTTTTTGGATAGAGCGGAAAACTGCTTATCTGAGCCTGTCAAAACGATCGATTTATCGATGTATATTTATATGTTTTAACAGCTGCAGCTGTTTAGATGTGCGTAAGGCTGAAGCCAGGTTCTGTCTTTATAAAATACAAATGATTTCTTCAAAACAATTTTAAAACCATCAACTTCAAGAAATCAACTTTACACTTGAAAGCTTCAGGTAAATTTACAAGAACGTGGTTATCAGGCGTGTGAGAGATGAAAAACTATAAAATCCAACAGAATCTGACTTTTACACACGGCGTTTATTTCTCATAAAAGTCTTATTTATGTATGCCGAGTTAATTAATTTGTGCGCAAACGCGCTTTATATCCTATAACAGAGCCAGTGTGGGTGTTATGGAAAACTGCGAGGCAGTTGGTAAAGTGTGCGCCGATCTTTGCGGACCATGCGCAAGAAAACTGGCGGTTATTTGGCACATCTTTACGTATTGGTGCTTAATTACCTTTAGAGTTGCTTGACGGGCAGTCGGGTGACTTTGGTTTGGAGATAGAGACATAAAAAGTGTGTGTGCGCGCGTTTGTGTGTGTGTTTCCTTCAGAGGAGGGACAGCGCAGTGACAATGACCCTGTGCCGTCGCTAGGAGGCAGAGCGCGATTAGAAAATCCAGCTCCAAACTTGAACCTGAAGAGTTTCACCTCCAAATCCCCCTCTCCCCTTCCCTGTCTGTACGGGTTGATGTTTTGCGAGCTCTTTAGAATAAAGGGAGAGCATACAAGAAGGAAGGACGGGTGGGTAAGGGGAGACAAACAGACAGGGAGGGAGCTCCCCAAAAACACCCACCCTCCCGAATTCGTCTTCATCACTCCAAACCCACGTTGTATCCACTACGCTTTTTTGTCTGTGCATCACTTTTTTATAAATATGTAGCCTGCGCACCCCTCTGACCGCGCACACGCATGCAGATAATTTGTTTAGCAGACAGAGTCCCGTTTATTGCTAAGAGAGCTCAGATTTCAGCTCTATGCAGCGAAATAGTATAATAAAAACCTGAGTATTTTGTTCTTTCACCTCTTCGTTTTTATTTCCAACTGCCTTCTTACAATTATATACAGTTACATTATGTACAGTTATATTTTTTGTATTTAATATATATATATATATATATTGCATTTCCATAAAGGGCAGCTTTAAAATATGTCTTCCATTCATCCTTCAGAAATAAATTAGATGTACTCTGCATTTATATATATTTTATCTGCAGCTCTTTTGAAAGCACCAATCTACCTGAAAAAGCATGTCTCTGGAAAGTGATGGTTGTAAATCATGTTGTGGCATGTGAATTTAGTGGGCAGCAGACATATCCCCTCTGCTCCTCATCTTGTTTGCTCAGTTCTTAAATTAGACACAGATGAGTGACTTCTGCATGTTTTCTTTATTTACAGAGATTTTTTGTTTTAGGCATTTACCTGCTTTCTTTAGCCTAGATTCTCTCTTTCAATTCTACCTTTTTGCAGATAAGTAAAAATTTTTTAAATAAGTGGATTTAATTCCTTCCCTGTTCATGAGCTTTTGTATAACTTGTGTAGACCAGAAGTTTAATCAAAGACAGGGACTCTTTTCGAAGCAGTGCTCAGGGAGCTACTGGGCCTGTATCGGCGTCCCAGTTTGATGTCGTTCAGGACAGTGGCATCCAGCTATTTTTTTAGGGGGATGTAGTCCGGATTCCCACTCTCCCTTCCTTGTAGGTACATACTTTCCCGCAGACACTCGGCCACACGTGTGTGCACACGGAGCTCCGTCCCACCTCCCTGCCCCCTTTCCTGTTATCAGACCAAAATCTGTATCCAATCACCCAGATGGTGAAAATTAAATTCTATTTTTTGATTCTCAGTGGTCTTAAGTTCATTAAAATGTGAAATTGGCAGATGAGTAAAGAAGGTCAGTGCACATTAGGCTACTAGCTCAGAGCTAGACTCTTCACCTTGGACTGGAAGATTTTCTTTAAAAAGAGGAATGCAGAGTTTTAGTACTCCCAGTTTGCTGCTTTACTTGCTCTGCTGCTGTTTGGGCTCAATAAAACGATTCCTTAAAAAGGCTGACATGTCCACTTTTACCTTACCATCAGATGGAGAAATTGGGCTCCGATTGGGCCCAAACTCCAAGTGAGGCACATGAAATTGAAGCAGAGGGATGAATCCCTCCATTTGTGTCTCCTGTCCTGCCTTCTCCTTTCGCAGCACGTGTTGGAGGTGTTTGTGACAATCCTCCGTGCTGATTAAAGGCTCAGCCCGTGTACAAACATGGACCGGCAAGTCAAAGTCATCCACATATTTAGGTTTTTCAACGCATCATTTTCTAAGCTTCCCCTGTCATTGGCTATGAAATTGTTATCTTTAAAGCTGTGTGATTGGAGCTTTGCATCCATTCAGGATATTATTTCCCACCGTTTATTGCTGTGACCTGTGATCCACATCCAGCTTGCATTGTAATCATTTTTCCTGCATTTCATGCATTTCTATTATTACAAGGCCCATGTTCTCAGCCCCTTATTGTGCGAACCACATGTGAAGCTTTGTCTCTGACTCTGATCCTCTGTGTGACTGCAGGAGGAACCTGTGGTCCCTCTCATCACTTCTCACTAGGAGTTGTATCAATAGGTTTGAAAATGGGAAATTTAAACATGAGTATCTAATTTCTCTCCCCTCTGCCTCCGCAGCAGCCGACCCCCTCTCCACGGCCGTCGTCTTGTCGGAGGAGCTATCAGAGCGATGCTCAGAGCACTCGGAGGACAGTGGCAGCCCAAACGGGCATCATCCGGCCCCCACTGTGGGCCGGCTGGCCCGGCTGGGTCCAGACTCTCACCCCTCTACGGAGCAGGATCTCCTGACCTGTGGTCAGTGTCAGGCCACCTTTCCTCTGGCAGATATCTTACACTTCATTGAGCACAAGAGGAAGCGATGCCATGGGCCGCCTTGTCTCGCCATTGGCAGGGGGCTGGACAAGCCCCCTTCGCCCTCTCCCGGTTTGGCCCTCACCCCCTCATCTGCTATGAACTCCCTGCGTGGCCGGAGGCCGGTTGAAGTCGGGGTTCAGGCAACGTTAGCAGATGAAGATGACGAGAGGTTCTCATCGCCTCGGGGGATTTGCCCAAAACAGGAGCCCCTCCCAGGTAAATAGAGCAACATGCATCACCTCTAACTCTACATGAACACAGATGCTCCGAGCTACAGAAAAACAGGGACTGTACATTCAGAGCCTGGGCTTGTGTGTGAACATGGCTGTATATACAGAATTACTTCACCTCTTCCCTTTATCACTCTCAGAAACAGCCCTAGTTGAAGTTTGAGGGAGCTCTGAGAGCTCAAATGCAGCTTTGTTATCATTTTGAAAGGAAAGTTGGGCTTTTCTGCAATTTTCAGTCAGTTTATGGTTTTAACTTACTGATGCAGTATGTCTTCATTGTGGTACAACAAGCTACCGTGTTCTGTAGCTGCACTCCATCAAACTTCCAAATGGATACATTCGTCCCAGTAAATGCACCCCAGTTCTGCTAAAAAAGGGGATGTCACAAGTTGGACAGAGACCAATGCAGTGTGTGCTGCACCAACTATTGGTCAGGATACCGTGTGTATTTGTGTTTGCATGAGGAAGGGCTGTATTATTCGGCTGAATCTGGTGCAGAGTGTGTGCCTTTTTTCCTAGTTTGCACAGATTATCCACTGTGGCCTATTCCCACTGGACACTGGAAAGGATACACGAGTGCCCTTGAATTTGTGCCTGTGTGTGTATGTGTTGATGCAGGATCATTTTCTGATCAGTGCGTGAGCTTTAGTCTCCGGAGCAACTGCAGCCTGTCACTAGGATTCTGTGTGTGTCTCCTGGTCTTGGTGTGCCTATACCTCCTTCCTAGGAAGCTGTATTTTACCCAGATAAATTTGGCCCAGGCCCTTCTCCCTCAATAAGTTTATGTTTACACCGGAGCATCCATCTACCTTCCGTTTTTGAATCAAAGAAGAGCTTTACTTACAGAAATGCTAATTATTTGTTCCAGTGCTGTTTTTTCCCTCTTCCTTGTGCATTTTAATTAGCAACAGTTTTAGCGGTGTACTAAATTAGCTGTTGCACAGAGAGGGAGACATGAAAAACACCCATCATCAGCCTTTTCCCCGAACATAGCTTAGAAATTTGAAAAATGAGCCCAAAATTCAACATTTGTAGCTGAACTCAGTTCTCATGATTAAAATGTGCAGCTACACGAGCGCTCGGTTTCAAAAAATGTGCTCCATCCCTAAACACGAGCTTGTCTTTTAGCTTATATGTTTCTCTGATGTCGGAACGTATGTCAAACACACACACACACTTCCTCACACACTCTCACTCTTGCAGACACTCACCAGCTAAACTGGGTTATTAGAGCGATTTACATCATAATAAGGGCGTCTGGTTGCTTGAATAGTGCTGCGTGTGGGAACGTCTTGGTGGGAACAGCTGTACGCTCAGACAGGACAGGAAAACAGGACAGCAGCAGCATATATCTTCTGCAAGCTTGACAACACACTGAGCAGCAGACAGGCCAAGCATTATTAAAAGTTTTTCGCTTTCTTTTTTCTCGCATGAAAAGGAAAAACAAATCTCTAAATGGTCTGTTTAAATTGACATCTTTCCCCTTTAATTTTCCTTTCTCTCTGTGGAGCTTCTCTCCGCAGCGGCACAAACACCAAATCTCTGCAACACATCCATTCCGTTAGCCGATAATTAAAGCCAGTATACCCCCCCCCCCTCTCCTCCTCCCCTTCCCTCCCCTACTCGACCCCAGCTTTCATCCTAATTGACCCCAAACTGGCAGGAGACGAAAAAATATATAATAATCTGCTGAAGCTGTGATTGTGGCGATCCAAAAGTATTCACAGTGACAATAAAAAAGAAAGATGGTGCGTGTGTTTTTTATTTGTGAGTATTTTGCTTTCTAAACGTTATAAAGCCTTTGCACAAGAGGAACAAAAAGGAATCAAGATGCAACTTTTTTTTTTTTTTACTGTAAGGACTGATTATATTCTGGAGTAATAATGCTGACTGGACATAATTAAGACTTTTGCAACCCCATCTTTACTTATACATCCTGCCTGTGTACTGTGCAAGCTGAGTGTATGTGCATGAGGGACACAAAGCACTGCACTTTTGCTTTTTTTCTGCAACAAACAAACGGCTCTGGCCTAGATGCTTTCTGTGTGTGTGTGTGTGTGTGTGTGTGTGTGTGTGTGTGTGTGTGTGCGTGTGTGTATGATAATTGAAAAGGAAAATCAGTTGTGCAAAAAAAGGCTACATACCTGATCGTTCAAGCCACACACACACATGAATAGTGCTCTCTTGCTTGCCCATTTATTCAATTAATCCCTAACTGAGATGAAAATTCTGATTATAATCCCTGAGGCGGTCCCTCGCTCAGAAACAGCATTGCTAATGTCTCGAAAGAGAGAGGGGTCTGTGTGTATGTGAACAGCTCCCATTTTTCCTCACCAACTGTGGATATTAATGAAAAAAAAAATCTTGGGTTTGAAGATTGAAATTTAGAAGAAATGCTTTGTGGATTATTTCAGATGTAAATACAATTCCTCCTATTTGGTTTTCCAAATTGATTTCCTGATATTTAGGTGCAAGAATTTGGCACACGTGGATTGGATGTAGAGACGAGATGAGTCCGGCGATCTGTAGTTCAGTGAAACATTGGCTGATTAGTTATCTCTATTAGCTCATTAATGTGGAGATTATGGGTACAAGAGCAGGATGATGAACCCCAAAAAATGTATCACATTTCTGAACCCAAAATATCCGGTCCTCCATTCCACTGTGGTCCCGCTGAAGTGCTGTTCTGGCTCGGAGCCGCACACAACGAGCTTTGTTAGTCTATGATCTACTGATTAGCAATTAGCTTATCATCACTGGCTAATGCTGCCCATCTCAGTGCACATTAGTGCATTTTTAACACCCAATCACAGGCTGGCTCTCTTTCAGATCGCTCTCCCTCCATCTCATATCTCTCCTCTTCTTTTTCTTTTTCACATTTGGCTTGTTTCTCTCTCTCTCTCCCTTCTCTCTCTCTGAGTCTCACCCTGATGCATTAGCAGTCAATGCAAATCCAGGACAGCCAATTGATACTGAATCAATTACAGTAGGTTTGGTAGGCGTGTGTGTGCATGTTTCATGTTGTGGAACATCCCAGCGAGCCCAACAAAGAGATTTCACATGCTTGCTGCCATCACTAATCTATTGTCGCTCTTCCTTTTTACCCGTCTTTCTTTATTTCTTCACATAAGATTTTATTTAGTGGACTTGAGTGCTGCACTGCGTTTCAACAGCGTCGGCATGGTGAATGGGCTCTCCGAATGTAAACACGCTGCTGTGTGTGTGGAAATCATCAGCGGCAGGATAACACATGCAGTACAGGCTACTGGGACGACTGGAAATGCTAATAATCTCCTGCCAAGGCCAGTGGCCTGTTTTGTGTTACATATCTATGTACTGATTTCGACATCGCTGTGAGAAAGCATTTGCTCTCTTACAGATTTTTCGGTTTTTGTTGTTTGTAACATTTTTAAAAATCAGAGATAACCTGAATGGATACAAAAGCAGTTTTCAAGTAATGATTTTATTTATTAAAGGAAAAAAGCTATTCAAACCTACCTTGCCCTATATGAAAAAAAGCCCTCTAAACCTAACAACTGTTTTGCCCCCTCTTCAGGCAACAACTGGCATTAAGCCTTTGCAACAACTGGCAATGAGTCTTTAGCATCACTGTGATGGAATTTTGGCCCACTCTTCTTTGCAGAATGGTTTTAATCATCTACCATTGAGAGTTTTTGAGCAGGAATGACATGTTTAAGGTAATCTGAAGCATATTTATTTCCAGATGTTGGGGGACTCCTAAGCCTTCATTTAGTTTAGTTTTTTTAATGTATTTTCGAGCCATGGACAGTTGACTTGCTGTTGTGCTTTTGACCGTTGTACTGCTACATAACCCAAGTTGCTTAAGTTTAAATGCCACAAATTTTGGGTCAGAGATTCTCCGCCATGATCCTCTCATAGAAGAGAACCCATTTTTTAAGTATACCAAGTTTTCCAGGTCTTGAAGCACCAAAGTACCTTAACCCTAACACTTAACACTTGACATTAACACCGCCATGTTTGAGTGTTAGTCTTATGTTGGTGTTCGGAAATTGTAATCTTTTAGTTTTACGCCAGATGGCTTGCATATGTTTTTTTTTTTTTTTATTAATACACAATTTGAATAGTTTTTTGTATTTTAGGTAATTTTTGTCTCATTTTAAAATTAGTTTCATCAACTGAAACATTTAAGTGTGACAATCAATTTTTCTCAACATTATATATTACATAAATATACATTGATGTCACTGCTGCTTGGTAGGACAGATAGATGCTGAGTGAACGATTCAATGTAATTGAGAGGGTTTAATTAGATTGACCACTTTCTACCAAATGACATTTTAAACTGAATTTGACTGCATTCTATTGTAGTTCAATCTGAAATGGGATGTAAGTAACTGAATTAAGACTGGATTGAATTTGTTTGATTTAACTTTATATTTCTGATATGAAATGGATCTGTTTCTCTTGTAAAGTGAGTTGAGATGGTGTTTGTTGTAAATTGGCATTATATAAGTAAATTGAATTGAATTATTTAGAGCTCAGCAATAAGAAGAACAAATAGTCAGTATAGGCAGTGTGAAGATGGGCAGATGGGGCTATAAAACAGAAATTTTCTGCTTATGGTATTAAGAGCAGTAATAAAACAAAGACGAGTGTGTTGACTTGAGCTTTATCCTGTTTGGTAATTCCACAGCACACACACCCACACTGTTATATAAGACAGCATTAAAGTGTTAACTACTATAAACCTTCTCCTGCTTCCTCGTCTGGCAGGTTTTCTGTTTGAATATTTATAAAGCTGAGGTATCTAAGCTTTCAGCAACTCCAGAGAAGATTTCGTTAAGCTCTTGGTATTGAACCCCGTCCGCTTAGTGAGCATCTCCGTCCTCCTCTGTCTGCAGCTCTCCTTTCTCTCCCAGACTTGTGAAGCTTGAGGCCCAGGCTGAGGTAACCCTGATGACATCTCGACAACATCACCAGTGTTACTTGTGACTCCTCCGGAGGCGCAGAGGGGGATCATGCAAGCGATTTCTTAGGCTCTGGAGTTTGAAAAAAGAAAAAGAGGCCAAAACAACAGATTCAGATTAAAGCTAAAGCTGAATGTGATCCTGAATGTGACCTTTGACTTTTCTGTGGAGTAGCTGAGGGATTCCCTTCGGTGATCATTACATTCCTGCACATATGTACCGCAGGTTGCTTTGATCATTGTTTTGTGTGGTATTTTTCTCGTGCTTATAGTGTTGATTGGCATTTTATGTTTTTATCCATCCAATCCTGTACTCAGAAAGTGATACAAGGGAAAAAAAAAATTATCATCAACAATTCAATTCAATTCAATTCAAAATGTATTGATATAGAACATTTAAAACAATCTCAGCTGACCAAAGTGCTGCACAATAGTTACTGCATTCCCGATAAAAATAGGTAAAAATGAAACAAGTAATAAAAATGAAATTAATAATAATTATAAAAATGAGCAATAAAATAACAATAAAAGTAATGGTCAAAGTAACAAACCAAGATATACTCCTTTTCAATTCAATTGCAATAATTTCCCAATTCTGGAATCAATAAAGTACATTATTCTCATCTTATTTCAGCTTGTGTTGAAGGACATGGAAATTAGATACGTTTTCAGTCTGGACTTAAAATGACCTATGGACTCACAGGACTTGACAGACAAAGGGAGATTGTTCCATAGCCTAGGTGCTGCCACAGAGAGGGCTCTGTCACCTTTGGACTTTAGCCTGCCATTAGGAACAACAAACAGAATCGGGTCAGTTCACCTCAGGGCTCTGGATGGAATGGAAGACTGCAACAGCTCACTTAAATAAGACGGGCCCACAGAGTTTAAACACTTAAAAACAATCAATCAAACCTTGAATTGTACCCGGAAGCCAGTGAAGGGTGGCGAAATAGGCATGATAGATTCATGCCTCTTTGTTCTGGTCAGCAGTCAGGCTGCAGCATTTTGGACTCTTTGTAAATGCTGCAGGGAACCCTGATCCAAACCTACATGCAAAGAATTACAGTAATCCAAACGTTGCTTGTGAAGCAACTAAACCAGGCCCGATTACTGGAATCAGGGTATACTAAGGGTTTGAAAAATGTGGTTTAAAAATTACAGATATTTTCAATTGTAACATTTCTATGGTTTAAAGTATTTTTAATGAGATCCCAGAGAAAGAGCCAAAGAGACCAGGATTTTCTCTTGTCTGCGTGGTGCATTGAGTAATGCAAGCTCTACCCCTCCACCACCCATTTCTGTGCATTGCCAGTTAGCTGGCTGTAAGTGTGATGCTTCTTTCTGTTTTTGCTTTGAAAACCTTACAACATTGTGTAAAAAGTATAGAAGCATAATGTAAGGCAAAATCACTAAAATATGTGTTCATACTGTTAAAAACCTGCAAATGAGATGCCAGAGAAATAGCTTGAATGACTGGCAGTCAGGTGGCTCCTATACCTTCACATTTTTTCTTACAAAAACACACAAATATATGGGAAATATTTCTGGTCCCCAAAAAAGACAGAGTCATAGTGGGAAAGCTAAATGATCACCACCCATAGGCCTTATTAAGGTGTTACAGTTTTAATCCTTATTTTGGCAAGCTACAAGCACCGTTTCTGTTCAGCAGCCAAGTGCAGGCTAGCTTCTTCAGCAAATAGCCCTAGTAATTAACCAGCTAATATCAGTTTATTAGACCTATGTTACTCTATAAAGACCAGAATGACAAAAGGGAATATATTCTAAGAAATAAGCACATGCAGTAAATTGTATTAGCTATTAATAATTTAATAAAGTAGCTTGGAACAAATACAAGCAAAACAGGGAAAAGACAGCACAACTGTGATGATGAAGGACAACTTCAAAAACAAAAAAAATCCCAGGGAAAGACGTCAGCCTGCCCACATATTTTGACTGACGGCTGATCTCTGGAAAGAGTGGTGCTGACGCACCAAAACAGCGACAATGGTGAAAGATGATGACATATAGGTTAAAAATGAAAACAAAACAACAACAAAAAAAGATCTCCAAGCCCAAGCTTTTGTTGGCTGGCTGGCAAACTTTTCCAAAACAATGACAGGGCAGGATGAGACGTAAAAGAAGGAGAATTATTTCCCCATTGTGGTGGCAGTGTGTTGGTGACGTCAGGTTGACCCGCTCTCTGTGATGGAGGATTGTTTATTGATCCGGCTCTTTGTGTTTATGCAAGTGCCTCGACATCCACGCTACATTTACTTCTTGGTGGTGAGAGGGAAAGCTGCTGTTTTTGGCCGCTTACTCTGTGTGTTTGAGTGTTTGTTCCAGTGCATGCACACACACAAGGGTTGCACATGTAGCTCAGCTCTCTTATTATGTTGAAGGCCTGTACATAAAACTGTTTATACACTACAAAGCTTATTTATATAGGCCACTGGATTACAGACTGGGTTTATATACCACACACACACACACACATTCACGCGCACATTCACACACACAAAGACTACTTATGTCTCCATTTGTCAGTGCTACCTGTCATTACTTACATCAGTTGTGTGTTTCAGTGTTAGTGGATGCAGGATAGTCCCTGTTAAAGGCTGCCAGAGCTGAGCTGGCAGTGTATATGTGTGTGTGGTCCTGTTTTTGCATCTGAGTGAGGACCCTTTTTCATATTTCACCGGCAAAGTGAGGACCATTTGGTTTAGGACTAAGGTGTGAATTGAGTTAAGGTGAGGCTTAGGGTTGGGTATGTACTAGTAATGGTTAGGTTTAGGATTAGGCCATAGAAAAGGTTGAAAATGAATGGAAATCAATGAAAGTCAATGCAAGGTCCTCACAACATATAGACAACAGTGTGTGTGTGTGTGTGTGTGTGTGTGTTTTTGCTCTTCCCTCTGATTTCACGTTCCCAGTTTGGCTGAACTGCTACTTCGACATATGACCGCCCTATGGGCTGTGCACACACTACTTTGTGCAACTCAGTCTAATTGTTGAGTTTTGAGTCCGTAGACTCAGTTGGCTTCCTCCTGTCACCGCGGCCCTCTTCTTTTGTGCTTCACATCCTTCTTCTTGGCATAATGTAAACAGATGAAGTTCCTCAGTTTCTAGCTTTAATGTGTCTCTGGATTTGCATCTGAAGCTCTTTACCTGAAAATACACAGAAAAACACTCCTGGTTTCATTCATTGACAAGATATGAGGAGCTCTTTTTTTACAATCTTAGACACATTACAAACTAATTCTGCAACGCTGGCTCCATTTTCCAATTTTCTTATTTCAAAACCAGACAACAAATCAGGAACATTATATTGACATTAATATGAAATGACAAGTTAAATTATACACTGGGCTCCTCTAAAATGTGTTGCTGTAAAACCTTCCCCCTACCCACAATCCACTCTTTTTCAAACATTTTAACCTGTTTTCTGGATTTTCCTTGTTTTACTTGGGTGTAATTTGATATACAGGGGTTGGACATTGAAACTGAAACACCTGGTTTTAGACCACAATAATTTATTAGTATGGTGTAGGGCCTCCTTTTGTGGCCAATGCAGCATCAATTCGTCTCAGGAATGACATATACAAGTCCTGCACAGTGGTCAGAGGGATTTTAAGCCATTCTTCTTGCAGGATAGTGGCCAGGTCACTACGTGATACTGGTGGAGGAAAACATTTTTTGACTCGTTCCTCCAAAATACCCCAAAGTGGCTGAATAATATTTAGATCTGGTGACTGTGCAGGCCATGGGAGATGTTCAACTTCACTTTCATGTTCATCAAACCAATCTTCCACCAGTCTTGCTGTGTGTATTGGTGCATTGTCATACTGATACATGGCACCGACTTCAGGATACAATGTTTGAACCATTGGATGCACATGGTCCTCAAGAATGGTTCGGTAGTCCTTGTGCCCATCTAGCACAAGTATTGGGCCACCCCCATGCTTCACTCTGGGCATGCAACAGTCTGGGTGATACGCTTCTTTGGGGCTTCTCCACACCGTAACTCTCCCGGATGTGGGGAAAACAGTAAAGGTGGACTCATCAGAGAACAATACATATTTCACATTGTCCACAGCCCAAGATTTGCGCTCCTTGCACCATTGAAACCGACGTTTGGCATTGGCATGAGTGACCAAAGGTTTGGCTATAGCAGCCCGGCCGTGTATATTGACCCTGTGGAGCTCCCGACAGACAGTTCTGGTGGAAACAGGAGAGTTGAGGTGCGCATTTAATTCTGCGGTGATTTGGGCAGCCGTGGTTTTATGTTTTTTGGATACAATCCGGGTTAGCATTTGAACATCCCTTTCAGACAGCTTCCTCTTGCGTCCACAGTTAGTCCTATTGGATGTGGTTGACTGTGGCTTTTGATACATCACAAAGACTTGCTGTCTTGGTCACAGATGCGCCAGCAAGACGTGCACCAACAATTTGTCCTCTTTTGAACTCTGGTATGTCACCCATAATGTTGTGTTCATTTCAATATTTTGAGCAAAACTGTGGTCTTACCCTGCTAATTGAACCTTCACACTCTGCTCTTACTGGTGCAATGTGCAATCAATGAAGACTGGCTACAAGTCTGGTCCAATTTAGCCATGAAACCTCCCACACTAAAATGACAGGTGTTTCAGTTTCATTGTCCAACCCCTGTACTTCAAATATATATCCAGTTCCATTAAGGTTAACATACACTCATGTTGATTTAGATGAAGCATTCTTTTTCCAGGAGTACAACATAAAACCACAATGATTTGTAAAACAGGAATAAGATGGCTATATTTTCCGTTTAGTTGGATTTTCTCTAATCCGCACTGGGTGAACGATTTTACACACAAGCACAAATATATGCGTCTATTCTTCTCTAGTGTCTAGTTTAATGCACTAAAGTCACTGGTACCTCACCCACACCCTTTTTGGAGCCATCTACAACTTTCTGGCTCTGTTCTGGCTGGATATTTGACCTCTCTTCTTGGTAGAATAGGTAGATCTTTTTTTTATGGTCAAACCCAACTGTTAAGTGCAGTCCATAAATTTTCAACAGGGGTAATGTCTAAGCCCTTTCAGACATTTAATGTTAGCCTGTTTGACAGTTAGTCAAGTGATGTTAGGTTTTATAACTTCATGTTGACTGCCCCAATCATGCTTCTTGCAATTGTGACCAAACTGCTTAACATGTTCTCATCTGACCATAAAACCTTCCTTTAGAATTCATTTGGCTTGTCCGTGTGGACAACTAGATGGAGTAGGTGTTTCTTTCTTTGGCAGCTCTACACTTTATGGCTACCAACAAGATTTATTATCAGGACTAACTCCAAATTATCGGCACCAGCAGAAGACCTCACTTTTTTCCGATAATTTCTGGTGGCTCATTTGAATTTTAGGTGCTACTTTAATTTTTAAAGCTCCGATAGCTTTCTGAATATGCATGCAATGGGCAGACTTTAGTTCATTACCTTGTAAATTCTAATGACCATTAGGTCCTCACAGTAATTGCCAATTGTTTTGCATTTTTGATTGGGCTATTACCATGCGCATTGGAGGCGCACATCAGCCACGCTTGTCAGAGCTGGCATGGAGGTGTTTGTGTGTTTTAATGTTTCTTTGTGCATGTGTGTGTGTTTTTAATTTATTCACACCTTAGGTTAGAGATATGTATGTGTGTGTTTTTTGACTAATATAAATGAAAGTAACAATTTTTAATTGAAACAATGACTGAGAAGCGAGCCAGAAATGGGACGAATTTAATTTGCATGATGTTTTCTCATTACACTTCTTGTTTTTCCCAAACATGCTGACAAAGATCACCCAGCGTGAACCATCTGGCTCTCCTCTGTACATTTAGGTCTTGACATGTTGAAGAAGATTTGTTGATTCCCACGTCTTTCAGGTTTTCTGCTTTTCCTTGAACAAACTGCTGTCAGATACATCTGTTTTTTCCTTCCCTTTGTCCTTACTCATCTCTATCTTTAGCTGCCATTTTAGAGCCAGTGATTCGTCTTGCTAATTGAGTTTCTCTTCAAATGTTGGAGAATACTCTTTAAAAGGGAAGAAAACAAAGAAATTGCACCCATTGTTCTGTCGTTAGCAGGAAAAATGCTTCTGTTTTTACAGGCGGCATGTGCAGAAACAGTTTATTTAGCCTTTTGTACTCAGATACCTGTGTTTCTTTTTTGTGAGAGAAGGACAAAAAGAAAAGAGTCAATAAAGTAAATCAATTTTCCTTCACTAATAAACCCTGATAATTAAGAAAGTAGGAACAACAAACAAGAAGCAGAACACAGGCACTAATCTCTTTGTTTTCCTCTTTATTGTTTTTTCCCTCTCATCTTAAAACCTCCCTTCTTAACCTCCAACTCTCATACAGACACTCCTGTTTTTCCTCTTATTCTCCTGGTTTGTGCACAAGCGCTGTGAGCGAGATATAGGAACCTACATACCGATGAAAAGGAATTCTTAATTGCTCAGGAATGAGCGCTGTTGCAAATGGTGTAATTGATAAGTGAAAGTGTGTGTGTTTCGAGGTGCTGTCTCCGGTGGGACTCACAAGGCCTGTTTCCTGAGGTCTCTTTTAGCCGCCTTACAAATACTTCCCCACACACACACACATACACACACACACACACACACAACTCTAGCTGGTGTTACTCACTTCAAAGTTGTTAATATTCAGTTGGGAAACTGTATCCAGAACACAACTAAATTATTAAGCGTATGAACTTTTTTGGCAGTAAGATGAACTGATGCACCACATCTATGAGATCCTCCTTGTCTTCACACATGTGTGTGTGTATGTGAGTGTGCACATGCCCTCTCTTTCTGCCTGGTGCCTGGTCTTTGGCCAAGGGCATGCATAATTGATCCCGTGCCCACGATCATTTTCTTGATGTAATTGCCCGCGTAAGATATGATGAAATCTAATGGATAATTCATGTACGACACCCCAACCCCCACCATAACCCACTCCCCCACCCCCAAAATGGATAAAGACCTGCTAAAATGTTTTAGGCATTGTATAAGTCCGTGGGTGTGTTTGACGGCACATAAATACTGAAGCATCCATAAACACAACTAAATACAGCAGTTTTTGGAAGAACTGTGATGCTACACAGATACTGAATTAGCTGTTGGTCAATCAAACTACATCTCCAATGAAAATGCCTTCTCGACATCTCCATAAGTTTGTGAAAGGTCCAAAGCAGCGAGGGAGGTTAAAGTCAACCCACCCTGACTCGCTAAGCAAGAAAGTAATGGTCCCATAATAAATGACCTGTGCAAGGCCAAACGAGACCATCTGTGTGTCCAGTTCGCCAGACCACTAAAGATAAAAATACAGAGACCGCCTCTTTGCAGTGGTTATTTAATGCAAATAATTTCTCTCCATTGACAAAATTTGAAAGACTTGTAATGAAGATCAAAACCAAAAAGGTATCACATGCCACAGATGTGTTGACATTGTAGAACTTTACAGCCGTTTGACCCTGCTGAGTGTAAGTCCATCTCTTCTTTGGTCCCACATGCTGGCTTGATTTCTAGAGGTGATCAGAAGCACCTAAGAGATGGGCCTGTCTTTACAGATTAATAAAGGACATGTTTGGCGAAAGAGACTCTTTTTAGTCTATCCATCTGTCTCCTTCCACTTATCTGAGATCAGGTCATGAGGCAACAGCTCTAGGAGGGAAATCCAGAAATCTATTACAATTAAACCCATATATAAACTCTTAAGCAAATTCTGTGTCTCCTCCCAATTAGATCTGCTGAGAGGTAATCCAGGAGATTCCCTAATCAGATGCCAATCAGATGCCTAAACCAGTCCAGCTGACTCCTTTCACCCCAGAGGAGCAGCAGCAGCAGCACTTTGAGCTTCCCCCTGGATGACGGATCTCGCTTTCTTATTTCCAAGGCTGAGTCCAGCCACCCTAAAGAGAAAGTTTGTATTTGGGGTATCGTTCTGATGTTAACCCATATCTCATAACTATAGAGGGGGGTTTGAATCTACAGTAGATCACCCGGTAAATCGAGAGTTCACTGCGTCATATCAGAACAGTGCTGTCGTTATTGTGGACGAGGCCCCAATCTATTTGTCTCAATCAATTTAGGCAGATATTAACTCTGGTCTGGCCTCAGACTTAGACACACTGACTCTCATTCCAGCTACTTCACACTCGACTGCGAGCCACTCCAGTGAACGCAGAAAGTCATGCACTTAAGATGCCAACAGAAGCTTAGAATCTACAAAATCAAATGTGAGACCCTGAGGTTTGCTCTCTTCTCTATAACTGCACCTTAAAATCCTCAATCAGGATCAGTTACATATATTTATGCAAAACATTGAACAAATAAAATGAGAGTACAAGATCTTAGGATTAGGTCTAAAGAAAATCAGCCATATTGTTTATTTTTTATTACAAAATTCCAGTCACAAATCAATCAACTGCTGCTACTGTATGATGAAAAAAATGAACCGGCCATCACATGAAGAGCAACTCATCCTGTCCGCACCAAACAACAACCAGAATTAAATGCCGGGTCATCAAGATGTTAACTTCTGTGTTAAATTGAGAATAAAACATAAAGTCTTAAGTTTTGTGCTCTTGTTCCACAACAAGTAATCCACCGGAAAGCCCGCTTGAAATCCCACATGCCTCTCTTTTTCCTTCTCCCCTTCTTTCTACAGTTTTCCATTGAACTCCAGATGTGTTTCAACACGCTCTGAACTGTAGTCACTGCTGCTCTTTCTCTCCCAAACACATACTCTCATAGAAGCACACCTTGTCATCCTAACATGCTTTTTGGCTTTGGTTTGGTTCATATCTTTTGTTGTCTCAAGCTGGCTGCGAAGCGTTTGTAGGTGCTCTCCAAAAGTCGATGTGCATGTGCAGCACACCCCTAGTACCATCTTGCCAAAGGAGCAAGGGGACAAAAGGACGCACACATTATGTTTATCTTTGCAGCACGAGTGAAATGCAGGGCCCAATCTGCACCACCCCAAGAAGTGTTGAGAGAAATATGGGAGGAGTTGAGGTGCGGGTAACAAAAAAAGCTAGATAGAGAGAGATGGGGAGATGAGGATATAGTCCATGCGGGTAGAGTGTCCTGGGGGATGGGGGGAGAGTGGGGGAGATAGAGAGACAGAGGGGGTAGAGGGAGGAAGGAAAGGCTGGGTCCCGGCGCTCTCTGTCCATTAACAGATGAACTTGGCCAACGTCCAACTGTTTGATGAGACGGGTGTCGCAGGGCTGCGTGTGTAATGGGTGGGTGTTGGGGTTACACACACAGTCACACAAGCACAATTACATACACTCGCTCCAGCTCTGCATTTTAAGTTGCTGCTGCTGTCCATAAACAAGCATGAATGGTGGATGAAAATTCCCATTTTCATCCACCTGCACACACACACACACACCTTGTTCCTCTTTCTACGTAACACACAGGCATACGGTAGAGTTGAATAGAACAAGCTCTGACTAGTTTGTTGGCATAAAAATCAGGATTTTGTTTTTAAGAAAGGGACAGTAAGGTGGAAGGGTAAATGTAAGGTTCAAAAAGACAGAGAAAGAGACAAAAACACTGCAGATTTCCACAGAAGCTCCTGCCCTGCTTAGTACTTCTCCTCAACTGGCAGGCTGTGGAAAACTGAGAAAAGTGCACAGAAAGGGAGAGACAGATAGGGAAGGTGAAAGCAAGGCAGAAATAATACAAGTGGAAGTAAAATAAACATATTTTCTGCCTTTCTTTTCAGCTTTTGCTCTTCTAATCAACTGTAAGTTGATGGTGTAGGAACACGCTGATAATAACAGCAACATGTTGGGTCAGAATGTGTACTGTGAGGGACATGGACACACAGCCAAGCTGCTGCTCATCAGGTTCTGTGGGTTTGATTCCTTGCCAAAGGACACATCTGTGACAGTTGGTTCTTTGGCTTAAAGTTGATGGAAACGGGGTTAGCACGGGTTTTGTTTCTAACTGATACAGCGTTGTTTTACTTCTCATAGATGTGCTATGCAAGGTTGAAGAAAGCATTTAGTTAAAGCAAGTAGTTAGAGTGTCTTAAGTTTTTCTGCTCAGTCCCACTCACTGACTTTAATTTAATTGCCTTGCTCAAGGATAGGTGAGCAGCATTCAGTGATATTTTATTTTCCTTGGTATTTGCAAAATGTTGCTCACATTGATTGAGATGACAACGTTTGTTCTTTTCATTTCTCTCATGGATATAAATCATTTTCTCTGATTTCCCCTGTTTGAAAGGAAAATTTGTCTTTTGGATTGTTTTTATATTGTACTGTAACAGTGCTTTGCAAAATTATTCATTCCCCACTTTTCATCTTGCAATCACAAAAGAAAACCAGTTAGGACTGCAAAAGTCTTCAGACGGGAGTACATGCTCAACTTCCAGTAGGACGACAGATTTGAAATGGTTTAAATAAAAGAATATTTATTTTTTAGTGAAAAATCAGTGCAGACCAAGACTTGAAATCTCCGCCCTATCTAGCTGAGCTTGACCTGCAAAAAATGGGCAGAAATTGTGGCACATAATTTCCTTCACTTCACAATTAGATGCAACTTTGTGTTGGTCTTTCACATACAACCCCAATTAATTACATAAAAATGTATGATTTTAATGTGGCAAAATGTGGAAATGTTTGAGCACTATGAATGCTTATGCCAGGTACTGTACAGGTGTGCTGTGGTCATCACATTCAAACAAAACTTGAAGGAGAGTAAGATAGATATATTTAGGAGTTTCCTTGACTTTTCTCTGAGTGGTGAAATGTAATTTCTTTATCACCTTTTTATTATTAGCAATTTCAAAATCTACAGAGAAGAAAACTGTTAGAAAACTATTGTCTTGTTTTGTTCTTGAAAACCTTCAAATGTAAAGTGTTGACATTGAGGGTATCACTAATAAAAAGTGGCCACATATAAATAGCATCTCCAGCTGCTGTTCTTTTCAGCATGTTGGTGTTTGAACCGGATTGAGCTCAGTAATAATTACACCACATTACTCAGTGCACTCATTGATGGATCACATGCATCTTCACACTCTGTCTTTATTTTGAGACCAGTGTAAGGTTTCATTTAAATTCAAGCTAAAGTGTTTAAAATAAACCTTTACTGAAGGATGTATTAAGACATGGAGAGATTCTACATCTTATATTGATGGCATTGTAGGGACCCATGAACAAAACATGTTTTGTGGGAACCACCCTTTCTGAACACACACACACACACACACGCACACACACACACACACACACACGAAAAAACATACTGTTTTACAAAGCTATGTATATACTGACACAGTTAAGCCTAACTAAGATGTTTCAATACGAAAGGCCAGTACAACCTCGGCCTGACAATGTGTCTTTATGATTTTTTAAATTTCTTCATATGCATAAAGTCTTACATAATATGCAGAAGGAGGTTGTTTTAATTTCAGAGCAGAGTTGTAACCTCTTTCACTGTTAAAAAGTCATACTCTAAAATATCCACATTTTAAATTGGATTGATACCTATAGCTGTTGGAATTTTACTTACACTGATGCGTTGCCATAAAAAAGATTGCAGCACAGTTGTGTTATATAGACAGTTTGAAAAGAAGCCATGGCCTAATATAATTAGAAAAAATGAATTAAGCTAACTTTGAAAAAAATATTTGAATACATTGGAATTTATATTTTGTGAAATTTTTGCAGAGGCACAGTGTTCTTGGACAGATGTCCCAAGGTCATTCACTCTGAGTCATTGGCGTGATTGTGTTTGCAGCCTATGATAGGTCAGGTAGGCATGCCAACCTTATGTTTGGTCTGTCAGGCTTCACGGTACATGTAGCCTGCACTGTGACCTGGATGCCATGAATTGAACAGACTGAACGAGTGCAGTAAATGCAATGCAGCCTGTCTGTGCAAGAAGCAGTCCTGCGGTCACACCAAAAAAACAATTACTTAGTAATTTTATAACAGTCGGCTGAGTGAGGTATCATGATCTCATTTGGAACCCAAACTGTCTCTTTCAGAGCCTGCTTTTGAAGGATTGCTGTATTATTTTAGCTACTTAGGAACATATGTGACATGTACTTACGTACAAGTTTGCATGAGCCAGGAAAGTACTATATCCACACCTTTTAGTTCTCTTTTGGGTTCTAAAATACCTATCAGGGACTTATTACATGTAGGTTAAATGTTTTTTGTCTTTTGCTTAGAATATCTTACTTAAGCCAACACTCATAACTTTCATGTGCTTATTGCATAGGACATATAACTTATAGATTCAGAGGATTACTAAGCATCCATGTTGTGAGAATGAGTTTGTTAGATGAACTTTCCTTTCTTAATTTCATCAGAAAATGTAGTTACATTGATAAAAGAGTGTTACAGGACATAAAACCATGCTGGGGCACAATGTCTGAATATAAATAAAGTTCATACTGAAATGTCCCATCAGCTCTGACCAGCTGTCTCGCATGATGCTGCCACTGTCATGTTTCACTCTGGAGATGGTATGTTCAGGGTGATATACAGTGTTAGTTTTATATGTTTTCATAACAATCTTTTAAATACAAAGATTTACTATGGTAGTCTGGCTTTATTGTTAATGTGCTTCAAAAACATAAATAACAGACTTTACATGGAAACAGAATGAAGGGAACAACACTTAGAAAAGAAATACATTACCTGCTTTCCTAAATGATTTGTGGAATAAATTATTGTATTTGAGTATTGCATATAAAATGAACGTTTTTGAAGATCATATTCCTATTTAGAGTTGTCTTAGATTTTAGCTACCTTATGACCTGTGCATTTGTACATGTGGTGGTGAAGCCTGAGATGGAGACACCTACCAGACACTAGTTTGGACAGCTGCTAATGTTTCCAATTTGGAAGGCCATGGCCTTTGAACCATTTTTTTGTTGACATCGGCCGTTCAAAGCATTTTAAAAAACAATATTTGAAATTTTCAGCTTAGTTCATTTGCAAATTTAGTATGTCACAATAAAACTTAATGCTTTTAATCCTGCCTAACAACTTTGCCTGGAAGCCTTAAATCCAGTTCATACAACAGATTTTATATTCCAGAGATTTCTCATGTGGGGATTTGCATCATGGTGCTGGCATTGAGGCTAGGATCATTGACCACTGCTGCAAATCCTGTATAGGCAGACCATAATTTAAACATACACACGGAGGTGATCCCTAAAGGCTTGTAAGTGGTGCTACTTAGTGGTCCAACCTTTGGCTGAGTCTGCTCATTCCCCTCCTATCCTGCAGGTTGTTTGTGGCAGCGTTTGCTGCATTAAAAATGAGAGCTGCCTGGCTTGGAGCTACCATATCGGCTACTTTCTTTTCTCCTCGCGCTGTAATCTTATGTAAACACAGAAATCAGCTCTCAGCTCACTCTGGCAGATGCTGGCCAGCAGTGATGTACGACTGTGATATTTGTTTCTAAAACCTGGATTAAAAGTTTTGCAGCGGGAGGCATTTAAGGGGAAGAGTTTATGCAGGAGTTTAGACAGCTGCTGACATCTCTTCAATGTGTTGATAAGAAAAAATTAAAACCAAACGTTAGCCATGATGGTATTTTATGTGAATTTGACAAGAAGTCTAGACAGAAGGTTAAAATTGTTTAGAAGAAGCAAATGCTTGCACTCTACATGAAAAGGCTAAGTAATTTTTCTCTGTAGGGAAACAGTGACAGTGTTATTCTTTTAAGTGTCTAGCCTTTCAAAAAAATCAACAAGAGCAAAAGAAAAGCGAGGCAGAAGAGGAACGTCTTTACAGAAAGACAAAGATTAAGTGGAATGAACAGGAAAAGATATAAGAAACATGTTGTGACGTGACCCATGTCCAGCTCCGTGTACACATAAAAGCGGCGCTCTTCAAAGATGCATTTTATGTGTGCGTGTTTATGTGTGGCTGCGGCTGTCAGTGTGTATCTGTGTCTGTGAATGATCTATGGTTTGTGTTTACCGTGCCATATTTCGGCCTGGCCTGCCGTCACCGGCGTATGAATGATAAATTACGGATGTCCGTTGGATTCACCCAGGCACCTGTGGTCCCTCACTCACCAGGCCATGTGGTAGTTGCGCAGAAATAATAAACAAAATAAACAGAGAGAGAGAGAGAGAGAGAGAGAAAAACAGGAACATAGTGGCTATTTGGGATGCATGACAGTTTTTTTTTTTTTTCAAGGTTTATTTGTTTAGGACTTGCTGTGTTCTGTTTTTCAAAGCAAATGTACTAATAATAATACTAATAATAATTCAATTTAGATATCCAAAGGTAATAAATTAGCTCAGGTCTATGCTTGGATTTGTAGATTATCAACTTAAACATGTATGTTCATGTTGATATGATATATGAAGTGTCTTTTTCCAGGATTTTATCATCTAGTATAACGATGGAAGGATCACTTGACTTGAGACGAGAGCATGTGAATGTCATAAAATTTGTCTACTTTGAGTTCAAACTAGCTTTAGCTTTTGCTGCGGTTGCTGTAGTGACTTATAGGCTTCCTGAAAAAGCTTCACACCCTGTATAAATAACTGTGGCATAAGCATGTAGATCTATTTTGATTGGATTTAATCCCAACCCAGGTATAAAAACAGAGAATAAAATAGGTGCCAGATCAGATCCTTGGGGAACACCCTTAGATATTAAGTGGAGATGATGTATTGTTTTCTACAGTAACAAACCAACTTCTGTCACAAAATGTTTAAACCATAGAATCAAGTGTTACAATATAAATGTATGATGTACAGAATAATATGCTTTATTTAAATAAATAAATAATACTGCACAATGCTCTTTATAATCTAAACAATTGAGGATTTAATTTTTAACCATAACTGCTGTTACTGTACTATAGCCTCATCTAGATGCAGACTGAAATTTATAATGTTGTTATCTTACGAAATGTTTGTCAAGTCATTTGTCAATAGCATATATTTGTCATTAACAATACTTAGTGTGGGTAGTAGTAATTCAGCCTAAGGTTTCAACATTTTAGTCCTTTATTTTAGAATATTTGAAAATATAAAATAGCATTTTTATTTGAAGTCAAAACCAGCATGTTCAAGACCATGGCATTTTTGTTGCATTATCATGCTAATAAGAGTACAAAGTTTGAGAATTGTTGCAGAAAAATTAATGTAACAAGTATTACATTAGAGGTAAGTATTATATAAAAAATGGTTCATTTGCATGTTTTCCACATGTCCATTAGTCTCTATTCTGCTTTAACCATTTAAACCATTAAATTACCAGCCATCAGTTATCATCTAATTGCTTTTATCACAGTCAGAGTCAGATTTAATCTGATGAAAGAGCTAATATTTAAGAAATTTAAAAAGCATATAAACTAGAGTTTGTAAATAGGGCCCAAACTGGTGTACAAAAATAAAAACATGTTCAACTTCAAAAAGTGTATTAACTGCTTATGAATTTCAACCATAGACAGTTTTCCTCTGTACCATCATGTTTTTTTTAATATCCACATTTTATAAACATAGTGCCATCACAGGTATTAAAGCTTCTCTTCGGGTGATATTGAATGCAAAATAGTTTATGTTTTAGCTGTCTGTTGTTTAGCTCCCTTCTAAAGACACAGAGAAAATGCTTTTTCCTTTAATGTACAGTGTACAGCTTCTCTATGTGCATCTGTATGGACGCACTCTTGCTTTCCACGGCTTTCGAAGTGCCTTTTTCATCCTTCACCTCTCAGTTTCCCGGTCAATCTTTTTGCTTTCTTTTCTCTCCCTCGTCTGGGCCCCGGTCCCAGCCTCCCTCGGCTGTTTCCTGGGCCTGCTTGTCTCAGTAACAGTAAATACCCTTGCTACCTGACACAGATCCACCTTTCTACTTGACCGAGCACACAGAGAAGGGCAGCTGTATGTGTGCGTGCGAGGGAGAAAGGTGTATTCTCTGGTGATCCCCCCACCATGCCCTCTGGTTTAAAGGGACTGAGTGAGCACACACACGTGCTCGCACACACTCCCTGAAGCATTCCCCCTTACAGAGATAAAACACAGGTTTAATCTTTGACACTATGTCCAAACTGCCCTCTTTGCAGGTGAGGAGAGCCTCCTGGGGAGAGCATGTGTGTAAGTGTGTGTGTGGAGCTGTTAGTTTCATCGTGACCTAAATGTGGAGGACAATAGCCTGGAGGTTGTATGTGTGTGCGTGTGTTTTTGTGTGGAGATTGTACAGTATGTTATCTTTCCTGATTCCCTGTGTTGTTGTGCGTAACAGTTTTTTAAGCTTACTTCTCTGTTTGCAACACAATTTTTGCCCCTTGCTTCAGTCTGTATATGATATCACCATTTTGTTCGATTTTAAGACAGTGCAGAAAGTGGCAGTGAGTGATTCACTTGTTTTGATCAGTCTGAGATTATGATTCAGATCAGTATGAGAAAGCTGACCTGCTGGAATCGATTCAGAAAAAAAAATGTTTTTACACATCCTAATCTACAGGTTTTGCTTAAGCTTTAAAACATAGAATTAAAAATATTAATAATAATAATAATAATAATAATAATAAAACAGACCATACCTTTAGAAGTTTCTAAACTAGTTAAATCTGGATAATGTCTGGAAAATTTAACAATTAAAATAGAACCTAGGTGTTTTTGCATTACCTTGTCAGATCACAGCCCATCTGCGGCCCAGCAGCCCTTTTTGAAGGACATCATTTATTTGTTTTACAGCTTCTTTAGAATCAGGTAGAACATATATGAGGTCTTAGGTACAAATCTGTTACGAGTGAAGCTTCGATGATCCAAACTCAGGAATATGTTGAATGAAACTTCAGACCGTTTTTGAGTATTTTAAGTACTTGTCATTTCTGAAAATCGAAACTGCATATACTGATATAATAAAAATAAAGTATCCGTGGATTACTTTAAATATGTTGCAACATAACTTTCACTTCTCCTCAAACTGTCTCACAATTGTCCACACCATATGCTGAAAATGAAACATTTTACTCATTTCCAGCCAGCCATAATAGCTTTTAAATGAATTATCTCATATTTATAAATTAATGTTCTCAGTAATTGAAAGACAAAAAGTTCAAGTAATTTCAGATTAATTTTCATCATTTTTGGGTAATTATTAGAGAAGAGGTTCCTCCCCTGGATGCCTGCATACTGTTTCACGCAGTTGATATATTTTAACTGGACTTGGATTATTCATATTTGGATAATCAGCTCTGGTTAGGAGATTTTTGTGTTTGGGGGCATTAAAACGAAACATCACACACTCACACGGTGTGAGATCATCTGTTAGACTGCCAGAGGCTGATGTTGAATTACCCTGAAGTGGAAAATCAGTTCTGCTGGCTAAATCTCCCCTACAACAAATGCAGACAACTGGTATTTAGTTCATCCAACGTCTGTAAAACCCCAGAATTCCTGATTCTACTGCAGCTCTCTGTGATGATGATGTTTCAAATGGAGATATTGACCTTTTAGGAATATTTACCATGTAATGCAATTATGTTACTAATGGATTTGGCCCGCTGATCTTTTTATGCTCTGTGTCAGTGGGCTAGTAAAACACACTGCTGGCTCTATTACAACACTGAAACACACACACCATGCAGACCAGTCAGGCCCGCTGCTCATTTGCTTGTGTATGTTCAACATCTATAATCCTCCCTCCCTGGTGCAATCACACACAGGCTCAAATGCACATTCATGCACACACACACACACACACACACACACACACACACACACACACACACACACACACACACACACACACACACACACACACACACACACAGAGACAAACAAACACACACACACACATGCATACCATACCCCCTTAACTGTGTGTGTCTGCCAAGTCAGACGGCAGACTGCCAGCGAAAAAGGGGGCTGTGATTGGGGTGAAAGCTCATCTGCGAGGGTTAGCCAGCTATAGCCACACATACACACACTTAAAAAACGCACTTGCATACTGACCCTGTGCCTGTTTAGATTAACAGGGTTTATTAACTTTTCACAGCCCCCATCTCCTGGTCGTTGGGTTCAAGCCAGAGTTTCAGGGAGGCTGGTTATTAGCATGTGCAATGCTAATATTTTTAGCTGCTGCTCTGTGCTGCACTCTGCTACTGCTAATGAGATAAGTGTTCAGCATCAGGCTGTAAATATTCACCTCTGTAAAGACAGCATAGTTTTTGTTGGATGGCAAGCACCAAATGCGGGCTGATGAGTAACAAGAAACTAGATCAAACAAATTCAAACTTATGCTAAATGGGGACAGAATCGCAAAGACGTGTAATGCAACAATAGGTCATTAACAGACATCAAGCTAAACACATGAAGGGCTTTTCAGCATATGGGCAGCAGGCAGGATTGAAAGACAATACTCCTTCCAAAACTAAAAGCATCAGAACTCAAGTCTTGCAGAGGCTGTGCTCACAATTGACTGAAAAAACACCTTATTTAAATATGCATGAATGCTTTCAGCTGAGCAGGCGAACTGGGGTCCCTTGATTGGTTGATTCCTGTCTACATTTTTGACATGACATGAAAAATATGCAGTTGTACAGTTGTAAAAGGCAAAGTAAACAGTGACTAAACCTCTACTTTGGTCTCGGTCAAATATGCCCGCTACAAGTGTGAACATGCTCTTACTTGCGTTGCTAGAGTGTCATCTCATGGCACTGTGAAGATCCCAAAACAAAGTTCTAAATATGAAGGAGTATTGCAGAGCTAGACTATTAAATCAGGATTGAGATTTAAAAAGGTTTTCTCTTAAGTTACTGTTTTAGGGAAAAGTTTAATGGGTTCCCCACATTTTTGTGTAGAGGGTAGAACTGTGTTCATCAGAAGATAGAGTACTTTTTGTTTTATTGCTTCCTGTATCATATGTGGGTCAGCTTATTTCAGAGCTGCACTCACCATCGCTGTTTTACATAAATGCGCATTGCACTGTTCATAAATGCCATCAGGTCTTTTAATTTGTGTTTATAAAACTTGTTACTCTTATTTACCAATTAATGATTAGAAATACCGTGATATGAAGACATTGTTTGCAGCGGTAGTGAGAGTATTGTAGATTAACTGCTTCCATGCACTGGGTCCTCTGCACCAGAGGTCTTCAAATGCTGGACTGTGATATAGATCCAGGCACTCATGAGGTCTTACCTGGACCCAGACGAATTAAATATTTTTAAACTGTGCATTTTTTAATGCAAAAGCCTTAATAAATTGTATTCACACAGATATTTGGTACTCACAATGGTACCGCAATGGTTGTAATCTTCCTGTCTCTCTGCAGAATGAAACCAACCACAGAGGAAGTAGAGATAGGGAATCTTAAAAAAAATACCGTACACCAGAGAAGAAAATGCATGGCTTACTTTAAAAAGAGGATAATAGAAAGGGGATGGGAAGAATTTTATTTAGACAAGACATGCTCTATGTTCTTTCTTTTGAGAGTTTAAATTTTGAGTAATACATTTTTGGATCTGGGCTGCACGGTGGCGCAGTTGGTAGCACTGTTGCCTTGTAGCAAGAAGGTCCTGGGTTCAATTCCCAGCCTGGGGTCTTTCTGCAAGGAGTTTGCATGTTCTCCCCGTGCATGCGTGGCTTCTCACCGGGTACTCTGGCTTCCTCCCACAGTCCAAAGACATGCCTGTTAGGTTAATTGATCTCTCTAAATTGTCCTTAGGTGTATGAATGAATGTGTGTGGTTGTTTGTGTGTTGCCCTGCGATGGACTGGCGACCTGTCCAGGGTGTACCCCGCCTCTCGCCCATAGACTGCTGGAGATAGGCACCAGCTCCCCTGTGACCCACTATGGAATAAGCGGTAGAAAATGACTGACTGACTGACATTCTTGGATCTTTACTTGAGGAATAAGTACATTTAGCAGACCTTGCTGAAATTTAAATGTGGATCCTTGTTCGACAGGAGCTTAGAATACAACAGATGGATGGTCAAACATTCACTGGAAGAAAAATTTTAGGTGAAGTAATGACGTGGCACCACGCTGGCTGTCCTGCTGGGGAAAATCAAGCTGATTCCTTGTTGCTTTTTAATTGAAACAGTTGATAACTGGCTCTAGCACCTGGAATTCTTTGGTGGAAAAAACGTAACTAAAAGAGTTATTATGTCCCCAGGGGGAATACCTTTTAAGATTCATCATTCTTTGGTTTATATAAAGTTGTTTCAATAACTTTTTTTAAATTCCACAAATAGTTGTCAACGAGATCTCTGTGTATAACAGGAGTGTTTCATGTAATTACATTTTCACCTAGATCTTTGAGTCAGGCTCATTTTGTCTATTATTATGCTAAATATCAAAACCTTGCCACCCTGTGTGGGAGTCACTGATTTAGAGCATGTAGGACATTTTAGGAATCAGTCGTTTTGTCAGAACAGCACAGATGTACTTCATGTATGTTTGACAGTCTTATTTCTTATTTGTACATGAACACTTCATTTAAAAATGATGCTCAGATCAGTGATAGGCCTGACTGCCCACACCTGCCTTGCTAAGCCCTATGATGCACACTGGTCACTTCCTGTTTCTCACTTCTCTTGCATCCTTGCTCAAACATCTGGCTCCGGGACTGCCAGAAACAGGTAGTGAGAAACGTGAATGGCCGTTGAGGCGAAACATGCCTGTCTGCAGTGGGATTGATTTGTGCACGATTTGTATGTGAAGGAGTCTATTTGTGTCTCTACATGTGTGTGTGTCTGTAATTTCCTCTGCATTTGTGAGTCATATCGGTTTTGTGCTTAATGTTCTGGTTGTCTGGTTTAAATATAGAAGCAGACCATGAGAAATATTCTCCATGTTTCTTATTTTTATTAATGGCCACAAGCCCTCTGACACATAGTGCCTCTTTCTCAATGCCTTTCACTCCTGATATTACACCATGTCTGTGCAGCGAAGATTCAAACAGGGGCCATTTTAGGGCCAGAAACTGCATTTACAGAACCGTGATGGCCGTCAGTTTTTTTTTTCCCCCTTCCAAAATATTCCTGCTATCTTGTTGAGACCTTTAGGCACTCCTAATGGAGCGAAGTGGAAGACAGGAGGTGGAGGGAGAGTTAGAGCCAAGATGGTATCAGCCAGGCAGAGAACAACAGTTCAGCAAGGAACGACAGAGGCGAAGGAAACGACATATATATACACACACTGAGACAAAGAGGGAGGGCAGATGGTAAGAAGAGACGATGCAACGTGTGAAAAGCAACAGTTAGCCCATGTCTTCGCAGTGTGTCAGTCTGGCCTAAATATGGCATGGTTTTAACACTTTTCCCCCTCCCACATGCTCTCCCTTTCTCACAACACTTTCTGCACAAAACAGAAAAAAATGGATCTACGTCTTCAGCTGCATTCACGCTGCTTTTCATCTACTACATTGAGCAAATGTCGGGTGTATAAGAAAACTGTTCATTTGTTTCACATGGAGCAGAATCACCCACAGCCCTCCTCCTCACTTCTCCAACACTACTGTGACAGTGTGACATCTGAAAGATGACCAGTGATAGTGTTAGGAGCTGCCTGTCAGTGATAAAAGCCACACTAATTACTAATAGAGACCCATGTTTAGTTTCAGAATGCCTACTGAAACATTTTACATGACCTTGGTCAGGCTGTTGGCCACAATCTTCTGATAATATATATAGGTAGTGTGTTATAACAGTATTATTGTGATTGTATTGAAATTAATTGTAGAATAAACATCTAGGGCCCTGGGTGAAATATGATTTGGGCTGCTCTTCCAGGTAAAACCATGATATCAGACTGGGCATCATCACTAACATCTCTTTTAATATGTCTCTCCTTATCATTTATTTAATGCAACTTGTTTCATATTCAGAGTTCATTTGTGAGCCAACAATGAATTTTTTCAGTTGACTGTGTGATAATTTGCTTAGCGTTTCCCTTTATACTAGTAGACTTCAAATCACTTTCTACCCCCATTTCATACCTACGCATTGCAATTTTGTCTTTTCCTACTTGCCTTTCAAACCTGTAATCAAAACCAGTATTTAAACCATTGTGTAGAAGTTTATGTTTCATTGTTATTCATCTTGTGGAACAGTATTATAGCTGTATCCATCTGTTTTGCTTCATGAATGTGTCAAAGCAAATTGCAAAGTAGCCTTAATTTTGATAAACATTCCTATAAATATGGGGCTTTGAAATCTGTTGCTGTGTTTGATTTGTCTGGGATGTGAATGAAGTCCCAACAGGGATGAATATATCCCAGTTGCAATCGGAAAACTATGAGATTTGCCATTTGTTTTGTTTTAGCAATGCAAAACAATGTCTCCATTTTATGTGTTCATACGCTGAAGGAATATGGTCACGTATAAGTATTTTACTGTCCTGTGTGTGTCACTGGTAAAATAAGATACAAACCATCCAACGTGACAACAAACACGTATACTCTGCTAGGAGCTGCTTGGCAAGATCCAAATTTATCAGTCAGAATTCTAAGGTCAGGGGGCATTCTTCTTGTGTTTCCATCTGGGAACTTGAAAGACCGACTGTAAAGATCGATTGTAAAGAGTAAGCAGCATATATTCTATCTGAAAAGTCATGTGCTCTCAGGGGTCCACCTGCTGGCATGGATGCCTTAAAGCACCAGTGTAATTTGATTACCCTTTGCCTTGCAGCAAGTTATATACATGTCCTGTGTAATTTGGTTTATTCCAACATGCAAACAACAACAACGCGAGGCTTATCAGGCTTTAGTGACAGTACACAGAAAACCTGTGAAATTTGCTCGGTAAGAGGACGGTGAGAGTGCATCCAAGATTTGCAGCATTTTACACTTTCAATTGGTACCATAAAACAAGAGTGTGTCACGGCTGGTTTTAACGGCACTACATTCAGTTTGTTTCTGCATCTATGTTAAAGTTATTTTATTTGTTTTTAAATGCCTGTATGGTCCCGCGCCACAGTATCTCCCCAATGTGCTCCAACCGAATGTTCCCTCACTCCCCTCTGTTTGACAGATCAGTCGTGGCTGGTGGTCCCGAAGACAAAGAGGAGGTTAAATTGTGGAACGATCTGCCTTTGCAACTCACTTCCTGTTTTTAAATCATCTCTTAAACCCCATTTTGTCTCTCTAGCTTTTAATTGAGTTTGCACATTGGCTTTAATTGTGCTATGGTCTTAAGTGTTTTGCTGCTCTGTACATGTTTATTTGATTTTATTATTTGGAATTTTGTATGTTTTATCTCTTGATTTTTGTTTTAGGTGTACAGCACTTTAAAAACAACAATGTTGACCAAAGCGGCTTATCCTCAGCTTTCTTTCTTTCTTTCTTTCTTTCTTTCTTTCTTTCTTTCTTTCTTTCTTTCTCATTCTCCTAAAAACCCTACAGAAAACCCTGTGCGCTCACTGTCTCCCTGCACCACTTGAGATAAGTGTCCAGGATGTGTTCCTTCAACCCGTATGACCCTTACAGATAGCACCAAACTTAATCCCACCCACACTCGCACACGCCTGCAACGCCTCCGTCCCCTCTGGCTCTTCCGCCTTCTATAGGCAGACGTATAGGGGGGTGAAAAGGGGGCGGTTGGGACACATTTTTTGGCAGCAGTAAGCAGGCAGCGTACAGTATGCGCACACACACGTTTAAATGTAGAGCTGTGTTTCAACTTGATTTACAACTCTCAGCTGCATGGAATGAGAGAGAGAGAGAGAGAGAATGTGGGGGCTGTGGACAGAAAGGGAGAGAGGGATGGGGAAGTATAATTTACAGGTAGCAGGTCTGGGGAGAGGAAAAAATACAGCGATTGTGCAAGGCTTTTAAACAGAAGTTGTGCAGGATTTTACGGGGTCAGGGAGCAGCTGCCCTGTTGTAAAAATGTAGTTTGTGGTTAGAAAATTTTCATCTGAAATTCCTGACAGACTGCTGTATGGTCTCTGGGATGTGGCTCCCATTAAAAACAAAACGGGCACAGACTTGATTTATAACAGTCCACTGAGAGTGTCTGTTTCTTTGTTTGTGAGAATAATCTAAATTCATCGCGTTTTCTGAGAAATATCTGGTATGTTTTACATTTGAAGGTGGAACAGAAACTCTTTGAATCCATTATGGGGAAATAAAACAAACTTTCAGAAGAAACTCTGATGGATCACAGAAGAACAAGCAGGTGTGAGCAAGCAATGATTTAGTCTTTAGACTATAATGAATTGATATCTATAGTGGTGCTGATATTAGAGAAATATGCTGACAGCATCTAAGAAAACCACTATCTCCTGATAAATCCAAATCTAAAAGATTGTAGTTGTTGGGGGTTAAATCAGTAAATTTAAGTTAGAAGAGAATTTTACTGATCCTCTGTAAATAGGTCTGTAGGAACGTGTTATTACTGTTAGAAGATAAACTCCTAAATTTAGGGTGTTTGTCAAACTTTAAATAAGTCTATATTAGGAAAAGCTTTACATTTACATCTTGCATGTTTATTCCATGTGTTTTGTCCAGAATATATCTCTAAGTATTAAATGATGAATGTTGTACATTCAGGAATGTTAGAACAAGTGCTAGTGTACACTACTGAGATTAATTAATACCAAAAGAAAGAAAGGTGCAACAGTGAAGTGAAAATTAAATGATCATCAGTTTGTTTGTTTTTCCAAGTAAAAGTAAAAAAGAAAAAAGTTTGACTACCTTTTGCTGCAATTATAGATGCAAGCCCTTTTGGAGTATGTTTCTAACGGCTTTACATATCTTGAAACGGACATTTATATGATTATTATTTGCAAAGTAACTCAAGATCAGCCAGATTGGATGTGTTGGAAGGTGAACCTCTGCAGTGTCAAATCTTTTGCAGTTCCTAACAGATTTCCTTCCCTGATTGACCTGCTTTTTGTTTTATGTCTCTTCTGATCAACTCACCTTTCCTGTCCCTGCTAAAGAAAAAGATCCCCTGAGCATGATGCTGCCGCCATCATCTTTAGTGGTGGAGATTCAGCTTGACATGCAGTCTAGTGTTTAATCATAAATAAAATAGTGCATGTATTCTCAAAAGTTTAATTTGTATCTCTTCGGACCAGAACACCTTATTCCACTTGCCTGCTGTTCCCCTAATGTTTCTCTGAATAACACTCTGCTTGCCCATCCTGTCACTTTAAGTAGATGGTCATCTCTATGCAGATTCAACTACACTCAGATGGACTCTGATACTAATTTGGGCATTTCTGATGACAGCTTGTTGTGCTGGATTTTATTTTGGGGTGATCAGACTGCACATCCCACTTTTCAGATTTTATTTGCAAAACATTTAAAGGTGTATCATTTCCTTTTTACTTAACAGTTATGTGCTACTTTCTGTTTGTCTATCTTATAAAATCAAAATAAAAGATGTTAAGGTTTGTGTTTATAAAATGGCAAAATGTGTAAAAGTTCAAGGAGCAGGATGACTTTTGCAAGGCGTTGTAAATTGCACTTTAATGCTGTAGCAACCCAATCACAAACTGCCACTGGTGGCTCCTTTTTTGCTGTATGTGTGGCCTCTTCCAGGTTTTAGAAGCAGAAGACACTGGCCGGTTTTTCTAATGGCTGAATGACCTTCTCACCAGAAAGTGTTTTTTTTAAAGATTGCCTAACAGCTGTTATGAAAATGATGGCCTTGTGGGTTATTAAAAGCTAATGAGGAGAGGAAAGATACCCTGCAGTAAATGTGAGGTGTGTGTATGTGTGTGTGTTGTTTGTCAAGCCCCAAGGGTACCTGGATTTCTCCTACTTTTTTTGCTCGTGTTCTTGCTCATTGTTTCATCACAAGGCTCTGGAAATCCAGCTGAAGTGCTGAATGACGGGCTGGTAAAACTGAATAAGACTGAGGCAGGCCTCTGCGTCTGTGTGCATGTAGGTGTTTTTCCTCGGTGATGACTGATGTTTATGTTTTGTCTCTCTCCCCCTCCTTTGTTATAGAGGTGGACGGAGGGGGATGGCAGTGATTAAAAAAAAAGGAAGTGGAATAAAGAAAAAGATGAAGCGCAGTAAGACGAGGGGGTTAAGTGTAATGAACAGGTACGCCGGTTATTTCCTTCTAGGAAAAAGTTGCGTCACTTAGCATTAAGGACTAAATCGTGTTCTAACCTGAACCTATGAGTTTCCTAGAGCTTGACACTTGTGAAGAATTTGTCCTGTTTATCCTGGAACCTGAAAAGTTTTTCTGAAGAAGCTTCTGTATCAGATAGTTGGATCAGAATAAAGTAAAATACATTAAATATACTTTATACATTTCTAGAAGCATAAAATGTCAAAGTCCAAACCTAAATCCAACTGAGAATCTGTAGCACAACTTAAAAATTGATGTTCACAGATGCTCTCCATCAAATCTGAGCTCGAGCTTCTTTCCAAAAAAGTATGTACAGATATTTTAATCTTTATATGTGCAAAGCAGGTAGAGACATAGCCCAGAAGGCTTACAGCTGTAATTCCAGAGAAAGCCATTGCTGCAAAGTACCGACTCAAAGTAAAAAGTATTGAAAACCTTGCATTATTTTCCACTTTTGAATTTTAATCTTCTTTGTGTCATTTTTTATCTTAAATTCCGATAAAAATACACAAAGTTGAGCTTTTTTAGCATGAAAAAAACTTTTGCAATTCACTGTAATACTCAGCAGGATGTTTGTAAAATAATCTCTTAAAAAGTTACAAAAAGTTAAAATATTATGCAAAGTCAAAGGAAAGCAAAGAACCCACCGGATGGCCTGAAGCGAAAGCAAAGTGTGGACACTCCTTCAAGTTTACCTCAGGGAAAAGTATGGTTTGTCAATTATCCCTGTTTGGCTATCCCCCTTCCGACCTGTGGCTGTATTTACGCGAATGCCCATTTTATCCATGGCTTTTAATGGCATATAAAAAAAAAAATCACTTCCCCATCAAAATGCCCTCTCTTAATAGCTTTTCAGAGTTGTTTGGGAGCTGCTTGGGTTTGGTCATTAGTGGACCATGAGTGTGTGTGTGTTTGTGTGTGTGATAGATTGTGAGGCACTTTTAGGTCGTCCTAGGTGGGATAAGAGTTGGTTGAGAGAGGAAAAGGACTGGGTGGGGGTGTGGGTTGCATCCAGGCTGTGCTCATAAGGGCGAGGTTTGGTTTAGGTTTGGGAGTCTGTGAGGTGCAGCACTTAGGCCATACTGAGCCTGATGGGAATGCCAGGCCCCCCACACCACTTACCAAATCACTAATGGAGCATCTTTGGGCTCTCTATCCCTCTTTCACACACATGAGAACTATCTCTCTCTCTCTCACTCACATACACACACACACACACACACACACACACACACACATGCAAGAAACATGAATGAACAGTTGCTGCTCAGATACAAGAAAAACAGGATTCGCCATTATTCCTGTGACAGACAAGATCAGCAGAAACACACTCTTTCAGATCTTTGTGAATATTTGACAAAAAAACACCTCTAAAAGAACAGGGCGTGTTATAGCCCCACCCATCAGCCCTTTCCCCCCTAACCCCCTCCTCTTTCATTGCTTTTCACACTTCTCAATTATTTACTGGCTTTTTTGTCTTCTGCTGTTGGCCAGGCCCCAAGCTTGTGTCACAGTGTGTTTGTGTACGCAGAAATGAATACTACTTCACACACAAATGCGAGGCCTTTTATCATTCACAAACGTTGTCTGGACCATATGCTCAGGCAGTCGCTGACCGCTCATAGGCTCACTGACGCTGTATTTTACACAGTTTCATGTGGAAACAGTGGACTAGCCATATGAAGATTTGTGTTCTTACTTATTTGCTTTGCTAAACCCCCTCTTTACAATATTAGTTAGGATAAAATAACTCACTTTGCTGTATTTTGTCTCTGCTACCAAAAATAGCAAAGACAAAAAGTTAAAATTTGCATGACACTCTTCAAACTAATTCAAATGCAGATTTAATTTTTTATGTTAAATAACATTGTCACTTGTGCCAGGTTATCCTGTTCATGATTTTTGATAGAACAGTAGCTCTCAAAGTGGCGGTCGGGTGTTACGAGAAACCAAGTGGGGGAGTCACCAGATGAGTTTTAGTGGGTCCCCAATCTCTGGCATTGTTATTTTGAGGGTCACAGTCTAAACAGGTTGGGAACCCCTGTGATAGAGCAGGAGATGGATTTGGGCCTCGTTGATGCAGTCTGGTGAAGAAAGAGCTGAGCCAAAAAGCAAAGCTCTTGGTTTAGTGATGGGCCTTTGATCTAACCCTCATTTATGGTCATGCAATATGGATCATGACTAAAAGAACGAGCTCCTGGATTTAAAGAGTGGAAATGAGCTTCTTCGTGGGGGCAGGATTCTTCTGGTTAACCTGTTTGATATCCCCAGGTTTTATAGGGATGCCAAACAGGGAGTAGACCCCGAGGCAGACCCAGAACTCGCCCGAGGGACTTTGGGTATATTTCCTCTCTGGCCAGGGAATCTTGAGATTTTTGTTTGGTGGGGTGTCTGGTATCAGGTTGGGTTTGCTAACCCACGTGATAACTGTATAGGCGTAAAACAGAGTAATGGATGGATGGATAGATGGACTGATGGATGTTTCCTGAATAACAATGCTAATACCCCCCGTCTTCCCAACGATTGCTTTTGACAACCAAGCCTATATGTTAATTTGTACCAACCCTTTAGGATCCGCCTGGTCCTCCTACTAATGACTCCAACCAGCAATAAGACTGTAAAATATTGAGTGTTTATAGAGTTGGTTGGTTTATTTGTACAAATGAATTTTACAATTTTAGATAATTATATTTTTTGGATGGAGGAGTGTTCTACTTTATTTCTGGTTCTAGGAAAGTGCTGTTCCTGGTTATTTATGTTTTGAAAAATAAAAAAACTTTTTTTTACACTACAAATAAAAAAGAGAGGAAAAAGAAGAGAAAATAACAAAAGGAATAAGAATTGTGTAGTTTTTAAAATTTCTATTTTCATTTTTCTTTGCCTAAAATTTATTTGGTACAATATTTCTTTTTCTTTTCTTCTCCTTAATGTAGGTCTTAGACTATGAAGTTTGAAAAGCACTGGTTCAAGTAAATTTAGACTGGAAATATAAAAAACACAATAAATACAGTCAGTAGATGAAAATAATGCAAAAGTGAAAGGATCAAATACTTGGAAGTTCAATAGAAATCCATTGCTTTTAGTGCTTTAGTTACTCCTCTTCTCATTGGTGTTACTTTTCAGTTGTGCCTTGTTTGTTAGCGTGAAAATTTTCCTCTGGAAATAAGATTGTAGATCTGAACAAGGGTTAACCTGTATAAAAAAGATAATTTAAAAAATCAACTTCTTGTTAATGTTAAAAAAAAACATATTCTTATAATAAACATATAATAAGATCTTCAACACATCAATTTGAAAAACAAAATAAAAGGAGTAGTTCTTTCCACTGACTGTACAAAGTTTCCATCCTGTTCATAGGACCTTGAAGAAGACTGGGTCATTGGTTTGACCAGTTAAACCTATGGGAAGAATCCACAACAAATAGCCTATACTACTGGGATATTTCTGTTGACAGAGCGTCAGAGGGCTGTGGGTTTCCTCCTCTGACAAATGGAGGGTCTTTTCTTCACTTTGCACACTCGAATGAATTTAAAGAGGCAGGTAAACAGCTGCTCGCTTTGCATTAACTGAGCCATATATTCAGCCTGCCTCTATGACTTATTTTTTTCCCCACCTTTCCTCTGTTCTTCCAAGTGTCTCATTCCTCAGCTCGGGTTTTTTTCTTTCCCCTCCAGCCTGCAGAAAGCATCGGGGGGTGATCGATAAAACTCTCAGGGTGTAGTGACTGCAGCTCTAATGAATCAAGCCCACACTTTTTGTTAAGCAGACAAGGCTGTGAAAGGTTGCGGAAGGGGGCTTTAGCTTGTAGCCTTTTGATTCTATAAGACAGAGATCAGTGGAAAAAATGTGACTGAAGTAAAATAAACCTTAACCTTTTTTACAGTGATGGCCAAATTTATTAAAGTTGCGTAAAAACCTTAATGTCAATTTTTCTTTTATTTCAGTAACAGAATCCTAAAAATGTAAAAAAAAAAACCTACTTTCAAATTTAAAAAAGCACATGTTAAATTGTTTTATCACAATTGGCATTATTGATGGTACCCCTAACAATCTCATGCAACTGAAGCATTTTTAAATTTATACTTTTGTTTTGTAACTTGTTTTTACAAACGACTGGCCCACAGCATCAAAGATCACCCACCATATTTAACAATGGGCTTATGTTTTCCTGTGTACAGTATTAATAAAACAAAGTATGATACCAAACCCAACTGGAGTGTTTGTTCCTGATAAGTTTAATCTAGGTGTTTTCTGACCAAAGCAAACGTTATAGTCCGAGTAGCAGTTAGCAAATTCCTCGTGTCAACCTTTATGATGAAAAAGCCTCATTTTCCGGCATTACTCCCAAGTGACCAGTTAGGATGTAGATAATGTTTATTTGTTGTTATGGAGACTCCAAGTGCTACCCTTTGCTGCAGGTCTGTAATAGTGAACTTTGAAGATAATTTCTCCTTCGCTTACCATCAGTCCCACTGTGTGGCTGCAAAATAAATATTGGTCCTGGTCAAACTGAGTCAAGAGAAACAGTCATCAAATTTACACCCCAGATAAACAGAAGGTCATGGATTGCTAAGTTACGTTCCTAAAACAATATGCCTCAGCAATCTTTTTTTTAAAGGGGTTGCTTAAAGGGTGCCACTGCTGATTTAGTGAAAAAAGGTTATTTTTTTAATGTGGTATTTTTCCTCACTAAACATAAATTAAGCGTTGGATTTCTCTAAAATGTGAAGCGTGAGATTATGCTGCTACAAAAAAGATTTACTTATTTTTTGACTTTTTACACATTGCCAATACGTTTGTTTCACATATGAATTTTCTACTTATTAAACAGATACTGAACACGTTTGGTTTTTTTGAAATAGTAATGATTCAACAGAGAGCAAGTGATGTATAAAGTGTGTCAAGTTGCTGTTCTATTGGTACAACAAGCATCTATTTCTTCCTTTTCCCTCGTTCTGCAGGCATCTATCACACTCAAATCTGAAAATAACTACGGCGTATAATTATTTATTATGTCTGCCAAAAGTTGCTTCAGTGCCATAGTCCATCCTGCAATCCTCATGTGAACTGTGTGCTAGAATCGAACGCTTTAAAGAGCCGCCGAAATCCACCCGAGACCCCCTTGAAGTTAAAGCCTTCTCTTACCAGAGAGAGAGAAAGGAATCTTGAATTCCTCTGTTCTCATTGCAGTTTATAGCGTTTCTCTCCAAGGTCTGACTGGGAGATTGTGGGAGGCTGTTCGTGTTAAAAGCAGGATGGCTTATATTTCCTCTCCTGCTTTCTTTTTTTTCTTTCACCACAGGCAAAAGCTATCGCTGTTGCTGATTGCTTATAGTCATAAACCTGTATTAAATATGTCCTATATTGATTGGCCTTGTTGGATGAGTACAATTAAAGAGATAATGCTGAGTGCTGCCCTCCTGGGAACACAGAATGGAAGGACCAGAGCACCGGTAAGATGAAGGGAGAACAGGCATGCTAAAGGATTATTTGGCAACAGTGCAGCTTCTTAGGTCAAGTCACAGCTTGTTCGCATGTTGCCGTAAAGAAGCGCGTATGTGTAGGCAGCTGGGTTTGGGGCTTTACTGATTCGGGCCTCCCAGGATGTTATCCGCACTGTCTCCATCTCCTCTCTGTCTCTTTTTTCTGGTTAGTTGAAAAGAAGTCAGGAAGTGAAAGAGATAAAGGTTAACAATAAAGATGGAGAAAAGGAGGGATGTGGTGATCGGGAAGAAATAGGTAGTCAGAGTGAGGAAAAGCCACCTGTACTCAGTGTGGACAAACAGAGGTATGGAACCAACTGGGCTGGGCAGGGATTAGCTGAAGAGAGGAAGCAGAGCCCTGTGTTTGTGTTGTAAGTGTGTGTGTGTGTGGGCCTCCGGCCAGCTGAGGTGTTTGCTCTCCCACTGTGGATACTCACCACTGTGGACACTCACACACGAACACTGATGACTGAATTGTCCTGTTTGGCAGCTGTTGCAGTTCCCTGCAAATCACTCAATATCACATTGCTTGGTGTGGATACGTGTTGCTATGTGTGTGTGTGTGTGGGTGTGTGGGGGGTGACCAACAACCTCTAAACCTCTGTGGAGGTAAAGAAAATCTCTGCATGTGTTCTTGTCCTATTAGGCATTTAAGATATGTGCATTCACGTTTGTGTTTGTAAATGTGTTCAGAAAAAAAACAACAAAATTGAAGGAAAGTTTAGTTTTTTTTGCTAATTATTAAAATATTTAACTAAGGCAAATTTACTGCATCACTTTAATCCACCAGCAATCCATCAGCAAATCAGACAACTCGTACTTTGATGCACTTTTTTGAGTTGGGGACATATGCTTTGATGCTATAATGGGAATACTCAAGGAAATCCTTTGTTTTCTGCTAGGTTTAACATCATCACCTCTATCAGAGGACGTGCAGCCTATTTTCGCTTTTATGTCATTATGGTCCATAAAAAAACAAAATAGCAGGTTAGACTTCAATGAAAACCAGAAATTAGTTTTGGGAAGTAAAAGCCTGATGTTTTGGTAGGTATGGTCAGGGGAGGCATAAAAGAAAAAGAAAATTTTTAAATAAAATATATTTAATCCTTCCGGACCTAAGTAATATAGTATCATTAGTGTGATTCCAGTGATTATTACAATGAAAATCATTGATATTACATATTTCCTGTTGAAACAGAAATAACTTGCAGGAGATCTCCACAAATTGTTATTAAAAATATTATAACAGTTAAATGTTTCACTGGTAGGTCATCTCTAAATTAGTGTATTATATCTTAATCGTACTCTATTTGGCTTATTAATGTAACACCTGACCCAACCAACACGTCCCCACAAAAGAAACCTCACCAAACATCACCTGTGGAAAGTAAAAACTGCCTTAATTTTATTCTATGGAAGAATCATTTGTTTCAAGCAATTTTTTTTGTCTTAAAAAAACAAAATTTAAATATGTCAAAATATTGCACACCAGAGAGTGTGGTTTTCATATAATTTTAGTGGCTTTAATGTAAAGCTCCTACATTTAGTGTTTTGCAGGTTTTACACATTTGTGCACACATAAATGCAAGAGAAAGATACTACAATATAGTCAAGATAAAAAGAAAGTGCGCCCTCTGTAAGTTCTTGGGTTTTAATGTATAATCTGGTTTTTACCAGTTTTTTTAAAAGATGAAATTGAAAATTGTGCCAGAAACTAAGTATATACTAAATACATGTGCTGGTCACTTTGTACATTTGTTGTTTTGTGTCTTTGTAGTTTTGGTGTTTCAAACCTGATTTTGGCAGGTACTAAATGGAGCTCTTTGCCCTGTTGGTTTCAATATCTGAGATGCTTACATTACTCCTCGGCATATTGTAAAACATGTTCGTTAGTAAGACTCGGGTCCTTTAGAAACCATGTTCTTTATTAAAAACACACTGAAACATCTGTGTTTGAGGTGTCTGACTGAATTGACATTGATGGTATGCTCTTGTGGAACAATGAGCTGGAAGGCTTTCTATCATCACAAGTCAGACTTCTGAACTTGCAATGAGTCAGTGCTCTAAACAGATGGTTCTCAAATCTGATGCATCACTAACCAGATTTAGCAAGTCTGTCTGAATGCAGGATGGTACGGTGGTACAGTGGCATTTTATTTGGAGTTTACAGTTTTCCCATGCATTTTGGGCATTTTTCCAGGCACTCCAATCTCTTCCCATAGTCCAAAAACAATTCCAAACAAAGACTGTAAATTGCCATTAGGTATGGGTGTGTGTCTCTGTGCTGCGCCTTGTGCCCCGTCTTTTCCTAATTTACCACTGGAGATAGAAACTAACCCCTAAGGAGAGCAAATAAATTAATCTATATATACTAGGGGTGTAGCAATACATGCAACTCACAAGACAAGACAATACTCAATACTGGGTTCAGTACAACAAGGCAAAATTTTTGCAATAAATGTTTTCCATGTGTTTTCTCAAATACAAGTTTTACAAATCAAATACTGAATTTTAAAGAATCTTCATTCAGCGTTGAATGTTACAGTCCAGATCTGACTTGTTTATGTATTTAATTTTTTATGCTTTTCTAATTCTCAGGCAGCCATGATAAAAAATACACAATAAAAATTCTTCATTTTAGTGTTTTCACAAATGGAACAAACATTTATTGGATTTCAAACTATATTTTTAATGGTGTATTCACACCTGACACGCTTTAAACGGACCAAAGTTTGAATAGTTTGAAGGTCCGGACCAAGGGAGTCCAGACCCCCTTTGTGTGAATACACTTAAGCGAAACCCGATTTGAACCAAACACCCGGACCAAGAACCGCTTTTTGAGGTTGTGTCGGTCCACTTCCAAATGGACTTTGGTGCGGTTCGCTTCTGGTGTAAATTTGAACCGGCCTCGATCCCACCCAACTACAGTAAAGATACACCTTTTGAACTTAACAAGCCTCTGTATTGAATGTTTTGAATAGTAAATACATTAAAATCATACCTGATCCACCGTCTTATGCTTAGCATCGCTGCTCCCAGAATATTGAGGGTCAGGGCATACAGAGCACATTGTCTCCTTTGGCTTGGAGCACGCATTTGCCAACGCCGTTCTAAATTAGAAATAGAACACAGTGAAACCTGCCTTGAATGAGCTGTTCTTGACACCCATAATGATTTTACAGCTGTAATAACTGCACAAATATGCAGAACAGAAATGCAGCATTACTTCTATGATAGTTTTCCTCCATTTCCAGGTCTGTGCTTTGTCCTGCCCATTCATTTCTGTTCAATGGGAGCAACGATGGTCAAATGCGTGGCTTTGTTTACAAGTTATGATTCACTTGCAAAAAGTACAGTAGGGTGTGAATACACCCTAAGAATTTCTGATCAGTAAATAGCCATTTAGTTTAGTGCTGATCGGAAGCTCCAAAGCAGATGATAACATTAGTGTTGTTTTTAGCAGGTAACTGTTGGTTGCAGTATTCTCACAGTACAAACATCATTCTTATCTTGCTTATGCTTGGTGTAAGAAAGTAGTTTTAAAGTGGTGTGATGGATTTGACTGCTCTGTATCAGACTGGCTAACAATCGTTGGTTGCATAAATTTAGAAGAAGCTTCCATCACCTTAAAATCATTTATGTGACAGAATTTGTGTGCTCAGCAGAAGAAAGGAATTGTAACATTGGGACAGACAGGATATGAATGGTTTATGAACACCCAGAAAAAACTGGCCAGCCATTAGCCACTAATGATACTAAGATTAGCGTCAGGTTTGACACTTTCGGTCTGCGTTACACTAAAGGACATTTCACAGTTTTAAGGAATTTGGACTGAATTTGTTTATTTCTACTTTAAAATCTAAAATACTTTAAGTGATCAAACCTGAACTGAAAAAATCTACACTGAGCAGAGGTTATTGAAAATACAGTTTTAGATTTCTGAAATGTAATTTCTATTTGTAAAATACAAAAAGAGCATTTCCAATGCTTTTCTTTTTGGCATCATGACCACCTTAGAATAAGACAAGCATGTAAAACTGATCAAACCAGGACCAAATCATTTTACACTGATTAAAAAGTCTTTAAAAACAAAGTTGGTAATCCAGGAAACTTTAATTTTTATTTGTGAAAATGCCATAATTTTGATTATTAGGTTTCAAATCTCATTCAGGCTTGTATTTTTAAAACCAAATATTGTTTATCATCTCGACTCATGATCTGAATTTATCATTAGGCCCTGTCGGGTACCCAAAATGCTGCCAGGCACATGATATAGATGAGCGGTTATGTCCAGCTTTGTTAGTCAACTCTGTCAATATAGGGCGAGTCAAGAACTACTTTGTTTCTTACTTCCAAATAAAGGCTTAAACATGGATTCCACAGTCCTGAAAGAACATGCTTTCATATTTGGGGCCATAATAAGAACTTTCTCATTATTGTGAGATCTCGTTTCATCAATAATAAGCACACTTCTGTTTTGATGATTAGGATGAACAGCATTCACTGCAACTTAATGGGTTTTAATATACAGATCTAGTCAACAGTTGAATCCGACCAACTGATGATACGGGCAACTAATCTAATGTCTATGTGAGTGTTGCAGTGGTAGTTACAACAAAACAACCCAAGTGCTTAAACAGTGATTAAAAACAGCACTCTACAAAACAAATGAGCTGATACAAAGTTCGTCCATTTGTGGTTAAATGCCAATCCTCATGATGAGTCACCAGGCTAACATGCACGTTATGTGTGTGTCAGTATGTGTGTGTGCATGTCAGAACCAAGTCTACTCTCCCTCTCTCTGTGTTCACATATGTGCTGTAATTTGGATGCTCTGTAATTTCACCATGGCGGTTTGGGGTTAAGTGAATGCTTTCTCTGCCATCATGACTACTGGTCCCCCAAATGAGCGCACACACGCACACGCACGCACACACACACATAGAGGCTACAGTGCATCGACACAGCAGCTTGGATCTTGGATCCTTCTTTAAAGGCCGAGCTGTTTGATTACATTTATAAACATAGTTTAAGGGGCCGAGCTGTGTCATTAGGACAAACTTTAAAAAAGACCCAACTGTCTGTGTGAGAGAGGTTGTTTGTTTGTGAGGACCACAAAGGGAGGGAAAAAGTAGAGATTGTCACATGGCAGCTGTAATAGTTGGTTGGCCAACACACACACACCCACCCACACACACACAAGTAGATTGGCGAGAGAGTTGCAAATAGCCCAGTCTGTAACGCAGCAGGGGTTCAAAACAGACACAGAAGGTATTGATATGCCACACACACACAAACACACACACACACACACACACACACACACACACACACACACACACACACACATAGACACACTGTATTGATATTCTTGCTCATCAGCCTGGACTGCATGGACGTATAGCAGCAACATGCAAACACACACGTCCACGCGCACCTCTGTGCACGTACACAGCATGTAATCAGACCGGATCAATAATTCTTTGTTGTCTTTGGTAATCCAATTGTGCTCAAAGTTCTTTTCTTCCTGGACACTCATTTTTCAAAAGTTTTTTGAAGCCGATTTAAGTTCAGCTTAGGGGGTTTTCTGTGGTGACAGTGTTGTTGATGTTCCCGTTGATTAAAAGTCTATAAATCTGACAAATCCACCGCTGACTGAACCACGTTCTTTTGAAGATAAAAATATGTTTTTCTTTCTTTGCATTCTATTGCAGAAACAAAATAGCAGTCCTGTTTTTTTTAACTACATCAAAGTGGTCTTGACATGTTCTATGATTCTTTATGATCGCACAGATGTAGCCTGGTTTAAATCACGTTTTCATTTTTTATACCTCTAGTTTAAGGGTTATATACATCCCTTGCTGTAGTTTTGGAGTCCATCCTGCAAGTATTCAAAGAAAAAGAGATAAATATAACACCCTGGCATTTAAACACATAATCTGTTTAAAGGCATCATTCTCTGACTGACAATAGCGGCACAGCCACAAGCTAAACTGGAAGTTTAAGCTGATGTTTGATAAGGGTTTATATATACCCTGGTTCATAACAAACGTAATCTTAAGACACTTTACAAAACAAAACAGCCACAATCATATTCAGTAATGTAGTCCAGTTACATAATGTCCAATTCAGGCCTAATTAAAGTATTAAATTCAGTTGATCATCTAATGCCTTTGGTGAAAAGTAGGTATGGGCTGATTTAAGATTTTCTTATTATGATAATCTTGAGTAAAACTACCACACCTTTGTTGTATTTTCTCAAAGATATAAAACAAAAATGTGGAAAAATTTAATTACTTTTATTTAAAAAGCAAAGCAACATTTATTCCTGCTCCTGCAAGTATATAATATTTTACTGATAAGCTTATTATATTGTCATTATATTGTCATCTAGACCATATACATGCTCTTATTTAAAGAAATACTTAAGCAGAATTTTATTTACTTAGTAAACTGTGCATAATATTATACAGTTTTATTATTTTAATCATTATAGAGCAACCCAGGGATACAAACTGGTATCTCCCTATTCCTGAACAAACATGTGGTGAATGTGGACCACTCCCTTCTAGAAACCCACTCACCACACTGAGAGACCCCCAGCAACCTCCGCTAGAAGCAGGCCAGAGAGGACAGGAAACAAATAAAAGAAATTACAGAAGCACTGGGTCAGGAGCACGTTTATGGTGCAAGCAGCCATAGCTCGATCGTTTCAGTGAAAAACATTTTATTTGTAGATTATTCCATAAAATCATCACCACTGAGAGCTAAAGGAATACATGGCTCAGCAGAACTATGACCCTTTATTAGCCGGAGCAATAACGCATTGATGAAAGAGACCAAAACCCATCTAATATCTTACAGTCTGAAGGCTATGGAAAAACTAAAGTCTCCAAATTTCAATTGTCTTCTATATTTCTCAGCATTCTTGACCTCTCCCAAATTAATTGGTACGATTCCTTTTAAAAAGAACAACTGATAAGCAAGTCCCTGAAAAACGTTTATGAATATCTTATTCATGGGGTGTAAATGATGGTTTACCCAGCCTCAAAGTGATGCGCACAGTATATATGTGGGGCTGCTTCCACCTGCAAGTGAAAACCAAAATCAGGCAAAGTCAGAGACACGGTGGTACAGCTCAGGCGAATGCAGCTGAACAGAAGTCACTTCAGTGATCAAAGAAGCAATTCTTTTGACTGTAAAATGAGGAATTCAGTCTTTTCCCCTCAGTCATACTCAGTGTTTCTTGATAGTTATTGTCTACCACTTTCTAGTATTCCTTGCACCAATGCTGTCATATTTTTTCTTAAAATGGCTGTGTTTGAGGAAGTTGCTTTGATCCAGCCAGTAAATAGAGACTGATTTTCCTCCAAGCGGAGCATTGGTGGCTTTTATTTTTTTTTATAGCAATGTTTCTCGTGTACTTATTTGATGGCGTTGCTCTTCTCAGTGAGTGGACAGGACACCAGCTGCCACTGTTTGCATTCCAATTGTTTGCTGTCCAGTTAGGGAGAATGCTTGAACATAGAGGGAAAATAATTGAAGGAGAGGAGGACTGTGCAAACCCCTTTTCGCTGGTCTGCAAATAAAGTCTAAGGAGTCAAAATAGTGATTAGAGGTATTTATGATGAGAGCTAAATGAAACTCTAACTATACTGCAGGTCAAACATTTGGAAGCAAGATTAAATTTGTACAAAAAAGATCATGGTTTCACTGGTATAATTTCCATTAAAATAAACATGATTATCATACAAAGTTTTTGCTATAATTAGCAAGTATTTGGGTTTTCCTTGCTTAGAATTTCCTTTTTCAGAGTAACCTCGCTGGCTTAAAAAATATCATGACATATATACAATATGCAAACTTTGAATTGTTTTTGTTTTTGTACTAAAGCTGTCACGGTGTACGAATCTCAGACCTAAAACTAAGCCCTTCTTTTCTTTTGGTAACATGTTTATTCTGCAGTGGTCTGTTAACATGAATGTATGCCTATAGGCAAACTGAGGACAATGATGCATGCTAATGAAAGAAAAGTCTGAACATGTTGTAGCTCTAACAAAACCCATAAAACTATGTGAACAGAAACAGGAATGTCTGGCCTTTACTGGTCCTGCTTCCAGAAGTCTGGCCTGCAGTGTATCTGTAAGAACTTCACTTCTACTGCTTTAATACAGATCTCAGTTACTAACTAATGAGAAATCTGAGAAAAAACGAACACAATTTTATGTTCATTTGTTTGTTTTGGTTAAAATAGGTAAATAATTTTTCAACAGAAATGTAAAATAATCAGATTGCTTTTATTAAAACCAGAAAAGAAACAAGTTTCTAAAATAAAATGTTAATTATTACACGTTACGGTTATCTTTAACATTTGTTTATAGTGATTTTGATACATAGACTTAATTTAAAGAAAAACAAAAACCTCCACTAAATATTTTATTAGTTTATACTTTATTGCCATTATGCTCTGCGTAAAGCACCACATGTATAAAAACCTCTTATCAGCAGGTTAATTAGCTGGGCTATTTGCTCATGTAGCCAGCCTGGAGTCTGCTGCTGTATAGATGCAGCTTGCAGCCTGCCAACTGTAGTCTTAGAGCAGTGTTGGCTTAATAATAGTCAGTTTTTCGACTATGCTTGTCAGCATTTTTTGTGACCAAACGTATTTACAAGGGAGGAGGGAATGCTGCAAGTCACTGACTGGATGCAATCTGCTGGGTTTCCTTAGATAGAAAAACTTTTTATCCAATTTGAATAAAAAGCTAACTCCAACTGCACTGTTCAATTGTTACGATTAATTGGAATGTATGTACCTGACTGTTGTGAAGTGCCTTGACACAACATGTGTTGTGAATTGGCGCTATATAAATAAAACTGAATTGAATTGAATTGAATTAAACATTAAATGTTGAATTTATCATTCTTGTAAGCAAGGGAAAACTGTACCCTTTTTTCAGTCAGCTGACTAGCAGTGTGCAGTAAAAGGTGGGGGAGGGGCAGTGCTGCGTTACTATGTATATGGCTGGACACTGGTTACTGGTAAATTTGTTTTGGCGTTTTTGGCCTTTAAACCAATGGCACAGGGAAAAAGGTAGTGGTCTTGATTTATTTATTTATTTACTTTCTTTAAATCTAGCTTTAATTTGATACTATAAACCGGCTCATACCTGTTTTCAGTAACCCACAGAGTGACCAGAGGTTATTGTGGATGCCTGGATATAAGTACAAGCTGAGCTTCCTGAAAGCCAGGAGCTCTACTAGAAATTTGAGATTTTTTTAGGGAACATTTTCCCCAATCTAAGCGTTCCCAACTAATCCTGTTGAGGAAATGTTGCATTGCTCTACTGTCCGCTGCAATAGTAGAGAAGAAATGGGAATATGAAAACACAGGAGAGGGGAGAACATTTTTACAGGGAAAGAAACCAAACTGAGACAGTGGAAAGGCCAAAATGATAGTTGCAGGACTGTCCTATCTGGTAGCCAAGACCTGGCATTGGTTTCTGTCTCCCAGCTGGTTGGAGAGGAATAATGGTGGCAATCCAGCTAATTTATAGGACAGAATGACTGGATGAGGAACAGACAATTATTCAGGCTGACGTTCCAAGGTAAATTTATTGAAAAAGAAGAAAAAAAAAAACTATGTAAATGTATCATTATCTGAAACATTTAAGGTTTCCCTCACAGAGGGATGCTTTTGGCGTTTCATGGACATGCGGAGTCACAAATTGAACAAGTAAAACAAAATATAGATTTGACTTTAATAGCCTACTTTAATTTTACTGACTATTTATAGTGTAATTCTATTAGCTCTGTTAAATTTATTGTTGCTACTGATAAGGTGACACATTTGAAAGGTAATTTGAAACCATAATTGAATGAATCTATAATTTTGCTATAATTTGCCAGTGAAGATGCATCTAGTGAATACTGGTCGTAATAAATCTATTTTGCGAGGTGTGTAGTCTGTGTCCTGAGGTACACAAGCTTTATTTCTGCCATTCAGACAGCCAGAGTGCTACATTTCCTTCAGAGAGGGATTGAAGGAGCCAGGGGATCCTGCTGCACACACACACTCCCACATTACAAACAGACACACGCACATCTGATACCTGAGCCAGGCTGCCTTACTAGCTTCCTCCTCCATCTAGCACCACATAAGTGTCCAGGCAATGCCCTTGGCTTAATAGGGCTTAATGCCTGTGCTTGTCACTGCAGCATGGCAGGTATTGAGTGTTAGGAAATTTTTGAAACAGTGCTTGCGTGTGTTCTCTAGAGTCTTACTAGTGCCTCGAAGGCTCTGACATTTACCCCAGGTAAAGAACCGGATGCTATTATCTACCCCATCTGCCCTCCCTCATTTCTACCCTCCTTTTTGCCTTCCCCATGTCTCTATAGGCCAGGCTCAAACTTTAGAGTTGTTAGAGGTATTTGTCACCTTTATTGAAACTTAATACAGAGGAATTACCACCATCTCATTTCTGTCTTTGCCTTTCTTTGACTCCATCTGTCTTCATCTTCTGCTTTCTCACTTCATTTTTTTTCTTTGGAGTGGTGAAGAGTTTGCCTAATGAAGTGGCTGATGGGAGTATATTACAGGGAGACAGAGTGGAGCGGTCGCCTACTCCAATATCCATTAACCTTACCGTTTCAGTCGGCAATGATACAGGTCTGAGCTTCACGGCAAGATCAAGAGTTGCACAGTTGTGGCCGAACCTTTGTTTCAGAAACAGAGTGAAGTTGTGTTTTTTATATCATCAATGGTGTCAGTTTTAATACAGGCAACTCTCAATAAACCAGAATGTTATTGAAAAGTACATTTATTTCAGGCAACTCATTTTATATAAGTTCATTGAACACCGAGCGACATATTGCAAGGGTTCATTTCTGTTATTTTGATGATAATGGCTTACAGCTAATAAAAACCCAAAATTCTGTTTCTTAGAAAATTACACTTTATTGCCTAAACAATCATAGGGAAAAGTGCTGTCTTGACACCATGTACAAGAAGGGTAAGCCACAGCAAAACAGATAATTGCTAAAGAATCTAGCTGATCGAAGATTGCTGTATCCAAGAATATGAATGGAAAGTCAAGTGGAAGGAAAAAGATTGATGCACAATAAAAAGGGATAACTGTAGTCTTGAGAGGATTGTGAATGAAAGCCTATTCAAAGGTTTGAGGGAGAATAACGAGGCATGGACAGCAGCTGTACTAGTAATACTCTAATATTCAGAGAAACTGAATTTTGGGTTTTAATTAGCTGTAAGTCATAGTCATCGAAAATTAATAAACAAACCCTTGAAATATGTTCCTCTTTGTAATGAATCTATAAATAATTTTGCAAACAAAATAATATCTCAGCAATTTATCTCAATTAATTCCACTTCTTCAATCATTAGACACACAAACACATTTACATTTTCGATAAATGCATTACAGTATGTGTGTCTCGCTATAAACTGCACAAAATTTACAACTCAATATTATAGACACTATGTGACAATTATTCATTTTCTATACTCACAAATACACGTGAAAGCTCTAAGATAAATAATTTTAATTTTCTTGGTTATTCTTTTTCAAAAGGAACCAACGGATATAGCAGTTATTCCATAGTGATCTTCCTTCTTAGAAACAAGCTGAACAAATATTTTAATAAGATCTTTTCTCTGACTTTGGTAAAATTGTCTCTTTTTGCTTTTGATGTGCTTTTTCCATTTCGTGCTTAGCAGACATTGCCTCTGAACAGCAGCGGCAGGGCGTTCGTTTGTCGTCTAATCTCATAAACGAGCCGATGGCCGTCTATTCCGTCCACTAATGAGATTAGACACGCGTTGCGGGTCGCACCACAGGTCATCGTTCCCGATGCCCTTACAAAAGCAATTATTGTTTTAAATGTTCCTCTCATCGCCTTCTCAAAGCAACTGTGCATGGCTCAATGAGGGAAAAAAAAGCTCTGATGCAGACTGAAAGCATCAGATTTCCTCTTCAGTCAGAGCCTAGAAGGTTGCACACTCCTATAGTTTTTTCTTCTTCAGGCAGCCGAGGTTACATATATGCATGAGTCATTGAATATATGTGTGTACTGTATTTTTTTGGATTAAAGGTATATCTCATGATTATGGATCTCAGAGCATACAGTGTATTGACATCTTCCATTATTTTGCATTATTAATTCTGAGTAAAAAAAACTGCTTTATCGGGTATATTAAGGTTTTATATTACCTATGGTTGTTTGGTAAACACTAAAAACTTAGAAACTTAAAGGTTTTCAGAGTTCTGTGTTTTTCTGTTGTCTCTCCAGGGGCTTCGTGTGAGTGTGATCGTGTGTTTTTGTGTGAGTGATACCAGCGAGTCTGTTTTGGTAGATCAGTAAGAAGTAGTGGTCCACAGGGATAGCCTGCATCTTTGTTCTCCTGCTGACAATGGAGGACTCTCAGTCAGTCTAAAGGGAGAAATTATGTCCCAAAGCAGTCTGGGAGAAAAAGAGATACACAGAGTACTTCTCACATGCTACTCATGTGGGGCATGACCTCAATAAGAGCTGCTGTTGTGTTTGCAAAGCCCTCAACACCATGTCCAACCACTTTTAAATGGGGCTAGGCCTAAGGTCCGGCATTTTTCCACATTCAAGTGTTGAAAGAAATTAAGATGATTTTTCTTATAAGGCTGTTTCACAAAGCAGTGTTAAAAAAATAGTCATCATGTTTCTAAGTTCTTTTTTGTCTGTCCCCACAGGTAAGGAGGAGCCAACCACATATACCTGCACAACGTGTAAGCAGTCATATGGCAGCGCCTGGTTTTTGCTGCAGCATGCTCAGAACTCCCATGGCTTTCGAATTTACCTGGAAAGTGAACATGGCAGTCCTCTCACCCCACGCATGGGCGGGCCTTCTTCCCTTGGTGGTGGCGCCGACTGTCCCTCTCAGCCTCCCCTTCATGGCCTCCATTTGCCACCTGATGCAAGTCCTTTCAACCTCCTCCGCATTCCTGGCTCGGGTTCAGGGGGAAGGGACAGCATTGGAGCAGGAGGTGCCATTGGCTCTGGCATTCCTGGGGGCCATCATCAGCGTTTCCCCCCAACACCACCTCTCTTCAGCCCCCCTCCACGAAACCATCTGGATCCCCACCATCTGAGCCCAGAGGAGCTGGCGCTGGCAGCCCACCACCCGAGTGCCTTTGACAGGGTGCTACGCCTTAATCCTCCTCTGCCTCTAGACCCACCTCCGACAATGGATTTCTCAAGGCGTCTACGGGAACTGGCGGGCAACACCTCAGGGTCTACTCCCCCACTATCACCCAGCCGGCCAAGCCCCATGCAGCGCTTACTGCAGCCATTCCAGACAGGAGGAAATGGAGGCACAGGGGGTGCAGGGGGTGGCAAACCTCCATATCTTGCTACTCCACCACCACTACAAGGCTCAATGCAGTCGCCTGTGGGCTCACAAACCACTCCTCCGACTCCTCTCCCTACAGCAGGACCACCCACTTCCTCCAACACCCAGTTGAAATCAAAGTGTTGTGAGTTTTGTGGCAAAGCCTTTAAGTTCCAGAGTAATTTAATAGTGCATCGGCGAAGCCACACAGGAGAGAAGCCGTACAAATGTCACCTGTGTGATCATGCTTGCACACAGGCCAGCAAACTGAAACGACATATGAAGACTCACATGCACAAATCTTCCTCACCAAACACAGGCAAGTCAGAAGATGGTCTATCAATAGCCTCATCCCCAGAGCCTGGCACTAGTGAGCACATAGGCAGTGCAAGCAATGCACTTAAATCAGTGGTGGCCAAGCTGAAAAGTGAAAATAATCGCATTTTACGAGAAAATGGGGAGGAGGAAGAAGAGGAAGAGGAGGAGGAGGAAGAAGAAGAAGAGGAGGAGGAAGAGGAAGAGGAGGAGGAAGAGGAGGGGGAGGAGGAGGAAGTGCAGAATGGTGAGAGGCCACCCAAACGAAACAACAGTTATCACTTTGGACTGAACCTGGAAGCAGCACGGCAGCATGAAAACAGCAGCAGCATTGGAAGTCGACTGGGCAGGGTGGCTGACGAGGCATCTATCCCTCGTTCACTGCCAGAGGTCATGCAGGGAATAGGTCTGGCTGCCAGCATGCAGCATTTTAGCGAAGCCCTCAATGCACACAAACGAAACGCCATGGCCCAGGAGAACCACCTGCACCATCATCTCAGCAGAGACCATCACCACAGTCGGGATATGTGCGATGGAGACTCTGTCCTGGAAACAGAACGTTTAGAGGAAGGCACTGTTTCAGCAGTCAATGGGCGAGGAGCATCTCCTAATGAATCTGCTTCAATTGGCTTCTCAAAGAAACTACTTCTGGGTAGCCCAAGTCCACTTAGTCCTTTCTCAAAGCGCATTAAACTGGAGAAAGAATTTGACCTGCCTACCCCCACAATCCCTAATACAGAAAATGTCTACTCCCAATGGCTGGCTGGCTATGCTGCCTCTCGACAACTCAAGGACCCCTTTCTCAACTTTGGGGATTCCAGACAATCGCCTTTTGCATCATCATCTGAGCACTCGTCAGAGAATGGCAGCCTGCGTTTCTCGACCCCTCCAGGAGAACTGGATGGAGGAATGTCCGGTCGCAGTGGGACAGGCAGTGGGGGCAGCACGCCCCACCTTGGGGGTCCTGGGAGACCCAATTCCAAGGATGGACGCAGGAGTGACACTTGTGAGTACTGTGGCAAGGTTTTCAAGAACTGCAGTAACCTGACAGTACACCGGCGCAGCCACACAGGAGAGAGACCATACAAGTGTGAGCTGTGTAATTATGCGTGTGCCCAGAGCTCTAAACTTACTCGCCACATGAAGACCCATGGTCAGGTGGGAAAAGATGTGTACAAGTGTGAAATTTGTAAAATGCCCTTCAGTGTTTACAGCACCTTGGAGAAACACATGAAAAAATGGCACAGTGACCGTCCCTTGAGTACCGAAATAAAGTCAGAGTAGAAGGCAGAACAATGAGACCTTTTGTCCTTGTAACTGGGTCGCCAACAGTCAAGTGTTTATTCCTAGCCCCTTTGTAGATTTGCCCCAATCCCAACACTCCCCTTTCACCAACCTGGTGGAAGCCTAAGACCATGTGCTCTGCACCAGCACACCTTGTTTCCATTACCCATCGAATGCATGATCTGTATCGGGGCAATACTCTTGCATTGACGCAAAACTTCAAGCCTTTCTCTTGTGCAATAATTTACATGTTGTGTACTATTTCCTTTTATTGAGTTTTATTTTTTTTATTTTTAAGAATTAGTCAGCATGCATAGTATGTTTTTTGCTAATCAAAAAGAAAAGAAAAAAAGAAAAGAATTTGTCCCTGGTTGGTTAGTTGTTGAGTAAATGTGTTGCTGTTTTTCTCTCATTCACTTACTTTCTTTTTATTCTTCAAAAAGAAAAAAAGAAAATAAAGATACATCCATGCTGCATACATTCTGTAACACATATCATGTACAGCTTTGTTTTGTAACATGGAAAGTGAACAGTCTTTTAACTTGACCCTCTTTTTACGACCCTGGAAATGCACTTATCCTGATCTTTCTAAAAGATGCCATGTTCAAACAGGGTTTAAAAGAAAAAGAAAATCATGTATTTGGCTTGACTACTAAAAAAGTGACGACAGGCCTCAAATTTCTTTCACAAAGACAAAAAGTGTGCTAAGAACTAAATTTGTACTATCATTTGGAGGAATAAGGAAGAGTGCCTTTGATATCTCAAAACTGCATTGGCCATAATCTTATCTGGTTTACGTTTGGGGTCACTCTAGATGAAGCTAAAAGAGTTCGATCATCCAGGAAAAGGTCCTTGCATCAAGCACCTGGCAGCTTAAACGGACAGCTCATGATGAAAGATCCAAATCATCATTTAGCTACCTAATACACGTTTAATAGGCTATATATTATTATTGGGGATTTCATGGCAAGCATGGTACAAGCAGTATTGTGTATATCTCAATTATTTGGTGTTTTAGTTTTTGTATGGAGGAGCTTTTGAGAGAAAGGTAATCTGTGATAAAATGTACAATCCTGAACTTGAGGGACCAGGCGAAGAGTGTCACATGTCTGCGTTAGCACAAGCCTAAAACGCTGCTCAGCATGTCAGGGTGTGGAACAATGCATAAAGTAATATTTGAGCTCAAATTGAAGCTAACTTTACTTAAGAGCAGTGAAGAAAATACAAGCTAGACAGACAGAAAGCTAAACAGAACTGAAAGCTATGTACGCGCTACAGGGATCTGCGGCAACGATTTTCACTTTACAATTGTTGCATTAGAAAAGGGTTATCAGCAGTGACTGGCAGAGAAAGAGAGCTTTGCAAAAACATGTACCTGTACTTTAGGGCTCTTAAAAATGTTTTATTGTTATTTAATATGCATACAGTGGCTCTGAAAAATTTTCATAGCCCTACTAAAATATCAGGTGTTTGTGTTTAAAACATGAGAATACAATAAATCAATGTAATACTTTTCCACCTATAATTTGACAACAGTCCACTACTATTCAACTGAAAAACAAACAAATCTGATAGCACTAAGAAAAGGTGCAGTAATCTGGACATGCACGTCCCTAAACTAATACTTTAATGACACATCATTTGAATTTCATCATTCGGTTTTTGGTCGGAGTCTTTCAGAGCCCTACATCTTGACTTGCAAAAAACTTCAAATCTCTGAGATTATGAGGACATCTCTTGTCTGAGCCCTCTTCAGGGAACCCCCACAGATTTGTGGAGTTTGATTCTAGACCATTCTTTTGTTGATTTGCATGTATGCTTGGACTTACTGTAATGCTAAAAATAAATTATCTCTTAATCTTCAGCTTTCTAGCAGAAACCTGAAGGGTTTGGGTCTATATTAATAGGCATTTGGAACCGGTATTGAAATTTACATCCACCTTTATGAAAAACTCCTATTATATATAAAAAAAAAAAAACTATCCCATGTCATGATGCTGCCCTCACCATGATTTACTGTGGGTTTGATGTTTTTAGTAATGTTCAGTTTTCAATGTTCATACCAAAAAGGCTTTAGAAGATTTTAGCCAGGCCTCGATGTTTTATGTGGTAGAAATGTTCTTTTTTTACAACCCAACTCCATAGTCCAGACATTTGGAAAAAACTGGAGATTTTTGTCAGATGTAGAACACAACTAATACTTGGCAGAAATAGTACTGCTGTAGGCTCCTTGGCAGCCTCCCTGACTAATTCTTATCTTTTCTTTCCATCCATTTTGGTGAAGCTCCAGTTTTTGTAATGTCCCTGTTGTCCCATAATTTCTCAAATTAATGGGGACTGTCTTTACTGTGTTACGGTGTTTATATATATCGCTCTGGATTTTTAGGCCCCTTCTGCTGAATGATCCATGTGTACAATAAGATCCTTTGGAGTCTTTGTCACATCTCTATAAATTACAGCTTTAGCAAAAAAAAAAAAAAAAAACATAAGAAATCAACTGGTCCAGTTTCATTTCTAGCTAATCAGATGCACTTAAATGGTTTTAGGGTTGTACCTAATAAGACAAGAAGCTGAAATAACATTAAAACTTGCTTTAACAATGTTTAAGTTTAAGGGTGTGCAAACTTATGTAACCAAGTTGTACCTTGTTTATTTTGTACATTTCCTCTCCTAACAGATTAATTTATTTTTCAGTTGAACTGAATGAGACATTTGCCACATTTAAGGTGGAAAAATATTTAAAAAACATTTTTTCACAATGCCATTTTAAAGAGGATGTGTACTCTTGGGAGCCACTGTAGGTCAATGTAGAGCGCGTTACTTTTTATTGTGTTTGTTTCCAGTTGATCTTTAACCCAAAAGAGATTTTCGTTCATGTTGTTCAATGCAAAGCACTAAATGTGCATTGTCGCACATCCATGCAGAGATGGTACGTGGATTGAGTCTAAAAGCTGGATTTGTTTGACATGAAGTGCACTGTTTCAGTTTTCCCAGTTTACGCCAAAGGGGAAAATCTTCTTTGTAATGCTGTCAGATGATGAGGATCCTCTTGTTACAAGCAGTAAAAAAAAGACGCACAAAATCTGTTGCCAGCGGTTTCATTATCCCTGACCTCTGTATCCTCGCCATTTTACCCTTGACCGTTTGTTAACCATGGAAACCCAAGAACGTACTCTCCTCCCAGCTAACCACTTCTCCTACATAGTAGCAATCTAAATGCACTTCTCCTGGCTTTATTAATAACCACCATTTTAAAACAAGTTGTGATTTATCATTACCTGAGCAAGTTGCTGCCTGGACAACACTCCGATTTTGTTGCTTACACCACCAGACTCTGTTTTGGTAGAACTTCTCTTTCAAACATGGGCATATAAAATAAATTTTTTCAAACAAAACTATACTATATTTTAGGGGGAAATGTTTTAAGTTTTGTTACTGCATCTCAATGGCGTTCAGTACTACCATCACAGTATATATGAGGTGAAACATTTCAGAAAAGTTGAAAAAAAAAAGGATTTTGTAATGTTTATTTGTTTTCATTTTTTGCCTTTGTTCTTCACGGCTCTTCAGGTTGAAATACAATTTGCATTTGGGAAAGGATTAAGATTATATATGAATATATAATAAAGAACTTAAAATATAGGAAAATGCACAGTCATGTCAGTTCCTATACTTAAACACATTTATGGTCTACTTTTTCTGTATTTCTAGAATTGTATTTGAATTCAATGTTCACTTAGAGTAGGCACTATAGTATTTATATTGAGGCTCGTATTTTTAACTGTTGCTTGTTCTCTCTAAAGGTATTTGCCATACCTGTTTTGGTAGTGGAAAAAAATCCCAAGCTGCCGCGGTATATTTTTTTAATTTGGCAGGATAATATAGTGCGAATTATTTGTATGTCTAAAGAAATAAAATAAAATGATAAAAAAGAAACTTCCCATAGAAAGCAGGTAAAGTGTGTAACATTGGGAGGCGTCGCAGGCCATCAGATGGCTGCTGCCTTGGTTCCTGCTGTCCACAGAGGCGTTTGTACATATCTTCTTTGGGTTTTTTTTTTGTTCGCACTTCTTTCTCCTCACTCTGCTGCCATACCTGTATGCAGTACTGAAAGCTGACGCTGGCCTGTTCTGTTGTGTGCTTCTGTCTCTCTCACCTCTCCCACCTGACAACATTCCAACATCAAGAAGAGAGGAGGAAAAAAATCTAAAGATAAAAAAAACTTAATATGCAGTACATGGATTACTTTAAAAAAAGTTGAAATAAATATGTTTAAAAATAAATAATATGTTTTTGCATTTTCTTTTCCATTGCCAAATACTAAATGGTGCTTTATATTTAGATTGGGTGAATATACTTTCATATGCAAAGCATATTTAAAAATGACCAGGGGGATGTGGAGAAGCCTGCTTGAGTTGAGACTTTTTTTTGTAAATGGCAATGCGGAATATTTTGTTATCAGCCTTTTCTATTCCTGTTCTGAGAGCTGTTTGTTGTAACTTGAACATGAACTTTATCTTTTACAATGGGAGCTACTATTTATTATTACCTATATGCTCTGTTCTGAACAGAGACATGGAATGGAGTCATATATTTTTGGTTTGTTTTTATTTTATTCTTTTGTTTTGGTTATACTATAATTTTATTATAATATTTTCTTTTCTAATGGTGGCCAGTGGTCGTTGGACAAAACAAACTATGATTTCTGTTGTACTTGTTTGGGGTCTCTGTTCAGTTGTATTGGGAATACCACTGTCTGTGTTTTCTGGCAGATGTCTGCATAATCCTGTTCACATGCCCATTTTGTCCCTTTATTGAAAAATGATTAATAAAAAAAATGAAAGTGTAATTGCATTCTTTGTTTTCATTTACAGCTTTAAGTAAAGCTGTTGTTGCTGTTTCTTATCTTGCAATATGCATTTTTGCTTCTAAGATCAATTCTGTTTTCAATTCAGTTTATTTATATAGTGCCAATTCACAACACATGTTGTCTCAAGGCACTTCACAAAAGTCAGGTACATACATTCCAATTAATACTAACCATTGAACAGTGCAGTCAGATTCAGTTATTTATTCAAATAGGATAAAACGTTTTTGTATCTAAGGAAACCCAGCAGATTGCATCGAGTCAGAGATTTGTAGCATTCACTCCTCCTGGATGAGCATGTAGAGACAGTGGACAGTCACTGGCGTTGACTTTGCAGCAATCCCTCACACTGAGCATGCATGTAGTGACAGTGGAGAGGAAAAACTCCCTTTTAACAGGAAGAAACCTCCAGCAGAACCAGGCTCAGTGTGAGCGGCCATCTGCCACGACCGACTGGGGGTTTGAGAGAACAGAGCAGAGACACAAAGAGAACAAAGAAGCACTGATCCAGAGGTACTTTCTATGGGAAGGAAAAGTAAATGTTAATGGATGTGGCTCCTTTAGTCGTTTCACCTAGAAAGAAAGAACAGATTCACTTTGAGCCAGTTTTCAAGGATAGAGTCTGAAAAAGAGCACATATAATTAGTTACAGTAAAAGCTCAGTCAATTGCTATATCTAGGAGAGAGAAAGGGTTAAACACTGAAAGACAGGGCCAAGTGGATCATCTGTAGAAGGTGAGCATTAAGTTGTTGCCAACAGAAGCTTTGACAATGCCCCTCTCCAGAAAGGTGTCACAGGTGGACACAGTCAGGCCAGGTGTAGCTTTTAGGAAGAGAAAAGAGAGAGAACATAAAGTTAAAAACTGAAATAACAGCAAATAATGCAAAAACAGACACCTCCTCCAGCTCCTCCAGGGGGAACCCAGGGGTTCCCAGACCAGCCGAGAGACATAGTCCCTCCAGCGTGTCCGGGGCCGTCCCCTGGGCCTCCTCCCAGTGGGACGTGTCTGGAACATCTCCTGAGGAAGGCGACCAGGAGGCATCCGGTATAGATGCCTGAGCCACCTCAACTGGCTCCTCTCGATGCGGAGGAGCAGCGGCTCTACTCCGAGCCCCTCCCAGATGGCCGAGCTCTCACCCTATCTCTAAGGGAGTGCCCAGCCACCCTACGGAGGAAGCTCATTTCAGCTGCTTGTATCCGGGATCTCGTTCTTTCGGTCATGACCCAAAGTTCATGGCCATTGGTAAGGGTAGGAACATAGACCGACCGGTAAATCGAGAGCTTCGCTTTTCGGCTCAGCTCTCTCTTCACCACAACGGACCGGCACAGCACCCCCATTACTGCGGCAGCTGCACCGATCTGTCTGTCGATCTCCCGCTCCATTCTTCCCTCACTTGTAAACAAGACCCCGAGATACTTGAACTCCTCCACTTGAGGCAGGAACTCTCCTCCAACCTGAAGAGGACAAGCCACCCTTTTCCGGTTGAGTACCATGGCCTCTGACTTGGAGGAGCTGATTTTCATCCCAGCCGCTTCACACTCAGCTGCGAACAGCCTCAGCACATGCTGTAGGTCTTGGCTAGAGGGGGCCAGCAGGACCATGTCATCTGTAAAAAGACAGAAATCCATTGGTCCCCAAACCAGATGAAATCCATTGGTCCCCAAATCCATTGGTCCCCAAACCAGACCCCCTCCGGCCCTTGGCTGCGTCTAGAAAACCTGTCCATAAAAGTTAAGAACAGGAACGGTGACAAAGGGCAGCCTTGCCGGAGTCCAACATGCACCGGGAACAGGTCCGAGTTAGTGCCGGCAATGCGGACCAAACTCCTGCTCCGCTTGTACAGGGACCGGATGGCCCCTAATAAATGGCCCCCCATGTGCAGTATAATACAATCAAATGAGAACCTTTTTAACAAACAATCATTGAGAGAACATTTTGTCCTTAAATTTGAGTAGGAAAAATAGGCAAAAGTATCTGAGTGATTCTGACAACAGCTTTGTTGTAATGCTGAGACCACTTACTCAGAATATTTCCAAAACTGCAGCTCTTATACTATGTTTGTATTCTACAGTCATAAGTTTCTGTCAAAGGTGGTCCACGGAAGGAACAGTGGTTAACTGACAACAGGGTTGTGGGAAGCCAAGACTTTATGTGGAAAGCAAAGGCTGGCCTCGGTAGTTGAAATTGCTAAAGGCTTTGTTGGTTCTGATTGAAAGGTATCAGAATACACTGTGAACAGCTGTGTGTTGCAATTGGGGTAGCATTGCCACAGACCAGTGAGGGTGCCCACGTTAATACCTATGAACCACTTAAAGTTCCAATAATTTGTAATTAAGTAACAGAACTGGTTCACAAAGCAATCAGTAAATCAATCAGTCAAATGTTATTTATAGAGCACTTTTTACAGTCAGGTGTAACACAATGTACTCAAGAACAGAAGGACAATGAACCACCAATGGAATAAAGTAGCCTGGTGTGATGAATCATGTTTTCCTTTACATCACATTGATGGCCGGTTGCATGTGGGTCACTTGCCTGGGGAACATATAGCACCACAATGGCACTATGAGAACAAGACAGGGCGGACGAGGCATCATCATGTTTTGGGCAATGTTTTGCTAGGAAATCTTGGTTCCTGTCATCCATGGGGATGTTACTTTGACACATACCACCTATGTTGCAGATCATGTACACCCTTTCATGGAAAAGGTATTCCTTGAATCCTGAGGCCCAATTGAGCAGGAAAATGAGCCCTGTCAAAAAGCAAAAATAGTTCAGGAATGGTTTAAGGTTTGGCCTCATATTGCCGAGTTCTCAATTTAAGCGATTTGTATGCCGAGACAACAGCCTGTGTGAGATGTGCTTAACAAATATGATCCATTAAGGTTCCACCTCGTGACTTAGAGGACTTAAATGATCAATTACGGACATTCAGATAACAGCAAAGCTTGAGGGTTCTTGTGAAGTCCATGGTTCCATGGGTCAGGTTTGTTTTGGCAGTAAACAAACAATTAGGCAGGAGTTCATAATGTTATGTCTGATCAGGGCATATGATATCTCTAAACTGTGACACTCATGCAAAACAGTTCACTTTAATATTTCGGTAAAATTATTGAGATGCTACAGTATCAGATGCATAGAAAGGTGATGCTGAAACATTATTTACTTCAAGCAACATAGCTTCATATCCCACTAAAACACATGACAGATTCACAAAGTGCGACAGGGATAATGGGGACACCTCATTACCTCTTTAAAAAACTTGCTTCTGTGTGTCATGGGTATCAGTGGTGATCTGTCCACATAAACACAGTGTCTTTGATGAGGACTCATAATGTTCTTTGGACCCTGGAAGCTCCGCCTCCACCCTTTGGCCTTGTACTCTATGAACTTTATGGCTTCCTGTGTGTGCGATGTCACAACCCTGCCCAGAGGGGTTTGAGAACTCCTGACACCCATGTGTCTGCATGCAACATCCTATCTACTGGTGAACACAGACCAGCTGTTTTCAGTACAAGTATATGTGTGTGTGTGTGTGTGTGTATATGCACACTACCTCAGAACACATGCATACAGTGTGTGTGTCACTCCTTAAATTATAGTGTATTATCTGTAACTGATAGTAGGTGTCCCTTATGTGAGACGCATGTAGGGTACATGCAGTGTGTGAACTCACACAGGTGTATAATTTCACAGAATGTACCTGTGTAAATACCATTATGTCCCTTTCTTTGCTCTGTAGTCACAATGCCTCATAAAGGTACCAGGATCAATCAGTTTTGTGAATGAAGGACATACAGATTTAATTGGTCTGTGTAGGGCTCATTTGAATGGTCATGTAAAGAATTAAGACACTATTAAACAGTCAGTTCTTTCAAAAGAAATGTTCACATATCAATGTCTGTTCTTTTTTATTATACAGGGGTTGGACAATGAAACTGAAACACCTGTCATTTTAATGTGGGAGGTTTCATGGCTAAATTGGACCAGCCTGGTAGCCAGTCTTTATTGATTGAACATTGCACCAGTAAGAGCAGAGTGTGAAGGTTCAATTAGCAGGGTAAGACCACAGTTTTGCTCAAAATATTGAAATGCACACAACATTATGGGTGACATACCAGAGTTCAAAAGAGGACAAATTGTTGGTGCACGTCTTGCTGGCGCATCTGTGACCAAGACAGCAAGTCTTTGTGATGTATCAAGAGCCACGGTATCCAGGGTAATGTCAGCAATACCACCAAGAAGGACCAACCACATCCAACAGGATTAACGGTGGACACAAGAGGAAGCTGTCTGAAAGGGATGTTCAGGTGCTAACCCGGATTGTATCCAAAAAGCATAAAACCACGGCTGCCCAATTCCCGTCAGAATTAAATGTGCACCTAAACTCTCCTGTTTCCACCAGAACTGTCCGTCGGGAGCTCCACAAGGTCAATATACATGGCCGGGCTGCTATAGCCAAACCTTTGGTCACTCATGCCAATGCCAAACGTCAGTTTCAATGGTGCAAGGAGTGCATATCTTGGGCTGTGGACAATATGAAACATGTATTGTTCTCTGATAAGTCCACCTTTACTGTTTTCCCCAAATCCGGGAGAGTTACGGTGTGGAGAAGCCCCAAAGAAGCGTACCACCCAGACTGTTGCATGCTCAGAGTGAAGCATGGGGGTGGATCAGTGATGTTTGGGCTGCCATATCATGGCATTCCCATGGCCCAATACTTGTGCTAGATGGGCGCGTCACTGCCAAGGACTACCGAACCATTCTTGAGGACCAAGTGCATCCAATTGTTCAAACATTGTATCCTGAAGGCGGTGCCGTGTATCAGGATGACAATACACCAATACACACAGCAAGACTGGTGAAAGATTGGTTTGATGAACATGAAAGTGAAGTTGAACATCTCCCATGGCCTGCACAGTCACCAGATCTAAATATTATTGAGCCACTTTGGGGTGTTTTGGAGGAGTGAGTCAGGTAACGTTTTCCTCCACCAGTATCATGTAGTGTCCTGGCCACTATCCTGCAAGAAGAATGACTTAAAATCCCTCTAACCAACGTGCAGGACTTGTATATGTCATTCCCAAGACGAATTGATGCTGTATTGGCCGCAAAAGGAGGCCCTGCACCATACTAATAAATTATTGTGGTCTAAAACCAGGTGTTTCAGTTTCATTGTCCAACCTCTGTATATCTGGAAAAGAAATTGAATTATTTTCAGATAAGCAACAAAAAAGGTTATACTTGTTAAACTACAGCTATTAACAAAATTGTCTTTTCTAATGGTGGAAAAGGTTTGAAAACATTATCCCTTAAACAATGGTCACACCCGTTGGTTGAAATAACTTCAGTGAAATGCCTCTTTCAGGCACTACACTGAAGTTATATCGATATTCCTCGATTTGAGGAAAGTTTGCCCCCTCCTTATTTTCAGCAGTGAGATGGTTCCTTGCATGTACAGAGTGTTTCAAGTCCTACTAAATCATCTCAATTAGATCAGATATGGGCCTGATTTGGCCTAGAACTTTCCATTTCTTCAGTCTTGTATCAGTAAATTCTGGCTGATGATTTCCTTTATATTTTCTGAACAGTTTACTCACAGTTCCATGACAAATCAAATTGGTTCTTTGCATGTTTACCAAGTTTATTATTAGTACAATACTGAAATGGCCAATTCACATGAGCATTTCTTAAATCCTTTTAGATAGCTACAGTTGTTTCAGTAAAACATTAAACACATGGTGCATCTCAACATATTAATTAGTCAAAAAGTGAAACCTATTTGCCGTACAAATTCTGTACACACAGTGTATATTAGTGTATTATTGACTGTGTATTAGTGGCACATAAAAAAGGATTTAAATACTTGGGTACCTGGGTATTTTCGATGTTTCTCTGGAATCAAATGAATGTTCAATTAGCAGATTCCTGCAGAACCTGATATCATACTGAGGAGGTATTAGAATCTATTGCACTGAAGCAGGAAGACATCTAAAACATACAGGACACATCTCCTGAGGAGTGGGGTTGACTACCCCAGACCCAAACTAACATGGGGATATCTGTTAACCTGGCAATTATCAAGCAGACAGTCGCTGACGATACCCACAAGGATTATAAGACACAAAAGGGCACTGTGAAGGAATGTGCCTGCTCACAAAGTCCAAGTATATTAATGGAAAATTGAGTGCAAGGAAAAACCGTAATGAATAAAATTGCTCAAGCAACATTGAGAAACACAGCCTTGAGAGAAGCATGAAACAAAGATTACAGTTTGGGTTACATTAACAGACTAATTAAAATAATTGTTAAAATATTAAAACAAAATATTCTTTAAGCTTTATTGAGAAGCACCTGAATATAGTATAAGTATATGTTCTTCTTTAATAGAAAAAAGGGAAGCTGTTCAGAATTGATGAAAAGAGGGATGGATCAAAGCATATTCATTCTAAGGCAATACATATTAGATCGAAGCATATTTGTTTATTCTTTTAAGGCAATAAATCAAAGTCCGACTGAGAATCTGTTGGAAGACTTGAAATCAAGGTTCACCTACTCTCTTCATCCGATCTATCTGAGAGGGTGTTATTTTGCAAAGAAGAATGGGCAAAACGTCAGTCTCTGAATATGTAAAACTGGTACAAACATACCTCATGTCATACTTTTCAGATTAAAAAAAACAAACAAACATTTGTTAACCATAAATTGTCTTGGTATAAATAAATACAAAGAATGCCCCCATGTTCTTCAGGATTTGGCTAATGACCAGTGCATTTGGTTCAGGTTTGTTCAAACCAGGAAACATCTAAAATATGCAGGACACCTGCCATCAATGAACCGAATTTCCCAGCCCTGTGATAAAAGGATAAGGTGGAATCACAAAATTGAATTTAAAACTTTTGCAGTGGACAAATTCTGAAGTTCACTGTTTAGACGTCAACAGAAAAAAAAAACTGTCACTATAAACCTTTCTTAGAGATAAACAACTAACTGGCAACACCTTGGAAAATGAAAACAATCCCCACTATATATTTTCTCTGTCTTTCCTGTTGTTCTGTGATAAATTAATTGAGTTGTAAACCCACATAGCATCCATGCCTGCTCTGTTTTACAGGGGCTCCTCTGAGCTAGTTTATGTTAAAAACATTAAGCATTTGTGGCTGTTATAAAATCTATATGACCATGGCCTGCAGTGCTCCATAAACTACCATGGATTTGTCTTCAGCCTGGGTTAGTTGAACAATAAGATATTCTCTAAAGACCTTCCAAAGCATGTTTTCACACTGCTTTTGTCACAGTATGTCCTTGACGAAGCACAGTTCCAGTGAAATCCAGATAAAGGACAGGAATATATGTGTGTTTTGTCTGCCCTCAGATGAAGCAGACTTTGTTTTCCCTGTACATACTGTGGTCCACCACAGAGGTACGTTTTGTCAAGGCCAGGCTGTGCCTCCCATACAAACCTGAATCAGCCTCTATACATACATGGTCTAATCCACGCTGACCACAGAGGTCTGTAGGAAGGCGCAGCAGAATAAGTGCCTTTTACTTTAATAGATGATTGAACACAGCATCACGTACAAAGACCAGAAGGTCAGTTGACTTTGTAAAAATAACTGCAATCAAAAGAAGTAAAGGAATAATGACTGCCTTTGCCTGTAGCACTCTTAAGTCCCCTGCGTAGGACTTCTTGTTAAGATACTTGTCTAAAAATTATAGAAGCTTTTTATATGCAGGGAGAGCCTGTAATTTGTTCATGCTGGTAAACTTACTAGAATAGATGGAATAAATGATGGTTGTTGAGCATGATACAAAAAAAAGAAAGTTCAGAACTGAAAAGACAACAGGAAGGTATGAAGACAACTTCTCGTCTCATTTATCTGTTTTTTTCACTATAAATTGTTAGAGGGTATAACGTCAAGGAGGATTATATTCAATGCTTTAGGCTTAACTGCCAACATAATTTTCTTTCATGTGAAAACCAATTTCTTTTAACAGTAATCAGAAACTGTAATGGGAATTTAATAAATGTCGTTGTAGATCTTCTGCTTCATATATTTTCCTTGCTTTCAAAACCAAAACTAAATGGTACCTCTTGGTAATACATTGACACACTGCAGCTCTATGAGTTTGAAGGTACTGGCATACACTGTCTATAGTCATGGTAAAAAGAGGATTAACTGGTGATCATCGGTGCAACCAACACTACAAAAGCAACTTTGATGGTTTTCTACCCTGAAGCGTATAGCATTGTTTGTTAACACAGTGTCATGGTGGAAAGACATCAACAATGACCTTAGTGAAATAGCTGTTCAGCATTGTACAGATAAGAAGATTAGTTACAAGTGGAAAATATTTTAGAAAACTGCTGAACTTCCCAGGAGAGGACAACTCAGCAACTTCACCACAAAGTCAGTCCAGAGAAATAACAAACTCAAGAGCTCCATCTCAGGCACTACATGCTTCAAGTTGGCAATTTAAATTTCTTGAAAGATAATGTAGTTAAAATTTTAACCAGAATAGCTTTTTGGCCGTTTGGAAGCATTGGCAAGGGAATGCGGTTTTTTGTAAAAGAATATGGCAGCATGACGTTTAAAATTTAAAAATTGCATTCAAATGAGCCACAGACTTCTGGAGCAATGTGCTTTGGACAGATGAGAATAAAAAGATGATTGACCATGCCGCACAGCACCATGTTTGTTAAAACAAAACACCTGATACCAACTGGCAAGCACAAAGGTGGATAAGTGATAATTTGGGATTGTTTTACAGCTACAGGATCTAGGCAACTTGCAGTCAATGAGTCGACTGTGAACTTTTCTGTTTGCCAAAGTTGTTTGATGTCAAATGTGAGGCCATCTGTCGGACATCAGAAGCTTGGCCCAAATGTACAATGATCTTAAACACAGCAGCAACTTTATGACAGAATGTCTGGAAACAATTAAGGTTTTGCAGAGGACAAGTCAAAGTCCAGACCTCGACCGGAAGCATGTGCCAAAATTCATTCACAATGAAGTGAGAGCATGATAAAATAAAAAATAAAAACAACTAGTGAGTTATTGCTGCTAAAATTGTTTTCATTAGCTTTCATCTATTTAACGAATAATGAAAGTTTGCAATCTTTTGTCTGTTTTTTCTTATGTGTTAGATTAAAATACTGCCAGATCTTGGTAAAGACCTAACCATACTAATTATGTCCTGATATGCAACACCCAGAATAAGAAAGGGGATGTATTTTTTCACCCCATAATTGTATGATACACTAATGCTGTCAGGGTGTGACATTTTTGGACTTTGTTTGTGGCTTTGTGTTTATTTACCTTTTGCTTAGATGTTTCTATTTTGGTTTTTGTATCATGTTTATTAGTTCTTGTTCTCCCTCTACCACCTCCTAGTGTTTTCCTTCTTAAGTTCCTTTATGGTTGTTATTACTTTGTATGGTTAATATTATTATTATCATTATTATTATTATTGTAATTATTATAGTTCTTGGTCTTCCCTGGATTCTCTAGTTTTATTTCTCTTTAGTATCTTTGTGTTTGATTGTGTTTTATTACTTGTTCCTTTGCATCCTTCTTGTTTACTAGTTTATTTTCTGTTTCCTTTCCAGTTATTTCAGTCAGTGTGGTTAGGTTTGTTTACTTTTGTATTCAGGTTTTTTTTTATGGGTTCTTTGTTTGTTCTTAGGTTGTTATTGTTGTTCCTATGTTCCCTCTAGTTTCTCTTTTTACTTTAGTCATGATTATTCTAGTTTTCTTATTCCCCATTTGATTATTTATCTTTGTCTATAGGTTTGCTTGGTCTGTGTTTCTGTTTATTGTTTATTAGTTACTTTGCCCATCCTCAGCCTTTGTATTTGCTTCACCTGTTCCTTCTGCCTTCTTGCCTCCTTGTCACACCTGTTCCCTGTTTCTTTGATTACCTGCCCTTTGTTACCACTCAGTATATTAGTTGGTTTTGTGTCATTGTGTGTTGCTGGTTCCTTTTGTCACAACCCCGCTCCCTACCATGACTATGCTTTGTTTATGCTTCGTTTTGGAAAACCATGCTATGTTTTTGCCATGAGAACCTGAAGTGCTTATGGAAGTTTTTGATCTTGTCTCTGGTTCATTCCTTCAGTGTTTTTGTTACGTTGTTGACTTTTTGAAAATACAGGTCCTTCTCAAAATATTAGCATATTGTGATAAAGTTCATTATTTTCCATAATGTTATGATGAAAATTTAACATTCATATATTTTAGATTCATTGCACACTAACTGAAATATTTCAGATCTTTTATTGTCTTAATACGGATGATTTTGGCATACAGCTCATGAAAACCCAAAATTCCTCTCACAAAATTAGCATATTTAATCCGACCAATAAAAGAAAAGTGTTTTTAATACAAAAAACGTCAACCTTCAAATAATCATGTACAGTTATGCACTCAATACTTGGTCGGGAATCCTTTTGCAGAAATGACTGCTTCAATGCGGCGTGGCATGGAGGCAATCAGCCTGTGGCACTGCTGAGGTCTTATGGAGGCCCAGGATGCTTCGATAGCGGCCTTTAGCTCATCCAGAGTGTTGGGTCTTGAGTCTCTCAATGTTCTCTTCACAATATCCCACAGATTCTCTATGGGGTTCAGGTCAGGAGAGTTGGCAGGCCAATTGAGCACAGTGATACCATGGTCAGTAAACCATTTACCAGTGGTTTTGGCACTGTGAGCAGGTGCCAGGTCATGCTGAAAAATGAAATCTTCATCTCCATAAAGCTTTTCAGCAGATGGAAGCATGAAGTGCTCCAAAATCTCCTGATAGCTAGCTGCATTGACCCTGCCCTTGATAAAACACAGTGGACCAACACCAGCAGCTGACACGGCACCCCAGACCATCACTGACTGTGGGTACTTGACACTGGACTTCTGGCATTTTGGCATTTCCTTCTCCCCAGTCTTCCTCCAGACTCTGGCACCTTGATTTCCGAATGACATGCAGAATTTGCTTTCATCCGAAAAAAGTACTTTGGACCACTGAGCAACAGTCCAGTGCTGCTTCTCTGTAGCCCAGGTCAGGCGCTTCTGCCGCTGTTTCTGGTTCAAAAGTGGCTTGACCTGGGGAATGCGGCACCTGTAGCCCATTTCCTGCACACGCCTGTGCACGGTGGCTCTGGATGTTTCTACTCCAGACTCAGTCCACTGCTTCCGCAGGTCCCCCAAGGTCTGGAATCGGCCCTTCTCCACAATCTTCCTCAGGGTCCGGTCACCTCTTCTCGTTGTGCAGCGTTTTCTGCCACACTTTTTCCTTCCCACAGACTTCCCACTGAGGTGCCTTGATACAGCACTCTGGGTACAGCCTATTCGTTCAGAAATGTCTTTCTGTGTCTTACCCTCTTGCTTGAGGGTGTCAATAGTGGTCTTCTGGACAGCAGTCAGGTCGGCAGTCTTACCCATGATTGGGGTTTTGAGTGATGAACCAGGCTGGGAGTTTTAAAGGCCTCAGGAATCTTTTGCAGGTGTTTAGAGTTAACTCGTTGATTCAGATGATTAGGTTCATAGCTCGTTTAGAGACCCTTTTAATGATATGCTAATTTTGTGAGATAGGAATTTGGCGTTTTCATGAGCTGTATGCCAAAATCATCCGTATTAAGATAATAAAAGACCTGAAATATTTCAGTTAGTGTGCAATGAATCTAAAATATATTAATGTTAAATTTTCATCATGACATTATGGAAAATAATGAACTTTATCACAATATGCTAATATTTTGAGAAGGACCTGTACACTAAAGAATTACTAAGATGCTGCTGCCAAGCTCTTGTCTGCACTTTGGTCCACTCCAAAACCCCAACATGACAATGCAAACTTTTTCGTTTCTAAAATGTTGTTTTGTTGTCAGTCATTAAATATTTTGCTACTTTAATCTTTGAAATGCAGTGTAGCTGCTTGTCTTTGCTTGAAGAAGTTGTACAAAATTGATTTCTAACTGCTGCTGTGTCAACAAAGATATCCCATTCCGATTAATCAGTTCACACTATGCTGACATAGCAAAGGTGGTAGAGACATTTAGATCCTTATCTTTTAAAAAGCAATAGTACTTATAACACTGTGTAAAAGGGTTTTCAATGAAGAGTTTAAAATTCAAACCAACAAGTGTTCTTTCCTCCACTGACATAAAAAGGAAACGGCAGGCTTGTCAAGGAGAGCATCCATCAGAGGAGCAGTGAAGAGGGCCATGGTAACTCTGAAGGAACTACAGAGATCTAAAGCTTGAAGGAAATATCTATCCACTGAAAAATTATTAGTCATGCACTCCATAAATCATAAGCAGGCCACTGTAGAAAGAGAACCATAAGCCCATATTGTCATAACCCATGTTGGGCGCACACAAAAATTGTGGATGAAGGATAAAATGGTCAGATCAGAACAAAATACATATTTTTGGCAGATCCTAGATTGAAAGCAAGAGATCATGCTTTTAAGATATCCTCTCCAGGTCTTCTTAGGGGTGTCAAGTTCTACCCTTGTCAGAAAGTTTGATTCTGGGTCTTGATGTACCCTAAAAAACGTCAAAAGGAGGATTCCAGAAGTCACGATAATCACATGACCCTTCTCCTGACTCCTTTCAATCTTGAGAAGCAGTAGCTCTACTCCACTCCAATCTCTCCCAAGCTCACTAAACTACTCATCTTTTCTCTAAAGCAGAGCCATGCTAACCTGAGGAGGAAGCCTATTCCAGTCATTTACGTTCAGAGTCTCACTCTTCTGGTTTTGATCCAATATGATCACAGGTGAAGGTTAAAACATGGATAAAATAAAACAAAGCAAAAATCATACACTTCACCTTTCAGATGAACTCAATTTTAATTATGAGAGCGCAATCCTGGCAGCCTCTGTTCTATCTATCTGTCTCTCATCCCATCCAACCATAACTCTTATAGCCATTTTACCCATTAAACCTTTTATCCTGAAAGGTACTCTGATTTGAAAGGGTTGACAGGTTTTCTAATTTCCAATCAAAATAATTTCAGACTTTCTAGTGAAACTTTAGTCTAATGCAAACTTGACAAAACTGCTGTGATAACCACCAACTTTAATGGATTTTTGTGGAATTAAGAGAATTTGTTTATCGTCAACTGAAACGAAAAGGATACATAGTTTATAGGATATTTTATAAATAAAAATCTATAAGTGTAGCATGCATATACTGTACATTCAGCTCCCCAGAGTCAATACTTTTCAGAACCACATCTTGCTGCAATTATAGCCCCAAATATTTTTAAGGTCATTGCATATCTAAATATCTTGCAGCCCCTAACAGGTTTTCTTCCAGGATTGCCTTGTACACTGCTCAAAGAAATAAAGGGAACACTTAAAACAATATAACTCGAAGTAAATTAAACATCTGTGAAATCAAACTGTCCACTTAGGAAGCAACACTGATTGACAATCAATTTCACATCCTGTTGTGCAAATGGAATAGACAACAGGGGAAATCTTTGGCGATTAGCAAGATACACTCAATAAAGGAGTGGTTCTGCAGGTGGGGACCACAGACCACTTCTCAGTACCTATGCTTTCTGGCTGATGCTTTGGTCACTTTTGAATGTTGGTGGTGCTTTCACACTTGTGATAGCATGGGACGGACTCTACAACCCACACAAATGGCTCAGGTAGTGCAGCTCATCCAGGATGGCACATCAATGCGAGCTCTGGCAAGAAGGTTTGCTATGTCTGTCAGCCTAGTGTCCAGAGCCTGGAGGCGCTACCAGGAGACAGGCCAGTACACCAGGAGACGTGGAGGAGGCCGTAAGAGGGCAACAACTCAGCAGCAGGACCGCTACCTCTGCCGTTGTGCAAGGAGGAACAGGAGGAGCACTGCCACAGCCCTGCAAAATGACCTCCAGCAGGCCACAAATGGGCATGTGTCTGCACAAACGGTTACAAACCTATTCCATGAGGATGGTATGATGGCCCGATGTCCACAAATGGGGGTTCTGCTCACACCCCAACACTGTGCAGGATGCCTGGCATTTGCCAGAGAACACCAGGATTGGCAAATTCGCCACTGGCGCCCTGTGCTCTTCACAGATGAAAGCAGGTTCACACTGAGCACATGTGACAGACGTGACAGAGTCTGGAGACAACGTGGAGAGCGACCTGCTGCCTGTAACATCCTTCAGCATGACCGGTTTGGCAGTGGGTCAGTAATGGTGTGGGGTGGCATTTCTTTGGAGGGTCGCATGGCCCTCTATGTGCTCGCCAGAGGTAGCCTGACTGCCATTATGTACCGAGATGAGATCCTCAGACCCCTTGTGAGACCATATGCTGGTGCGGTTGGCCCTGGGTTCCTCCTAATGCAGGACAATGCTAGACCTCATGTGGCTGGAGTGTGTCAGCAGTTCCTGCAAGATGAAGACATTGAAGCTATGGACTGGCCCACCTGTTCCCCAGACCTGAATCTGATTGAGCACATCTGGGACATCATGTCTCGCTGCATCCACCAACGTCACGTTACACCACAGACTGTCCAGGAGTTGGTGGATGCTTTAGTCCAGGTCTGGGAGGAGATCCCTCAGGAGACCATCCGCCGTCTCATCAGGAGCATGTCCAGGCATTGTAGGGAGGTCATACAGGCACGTGGAGGCCACACACAATACTGAGCCTCATTTTGACTTGTTATAAGGACATTACATCAAAGTTAGATCAGCCTGTAGTGTGTTTTTCCACTTTAATTTTGTGTGTGACTCCAAATCCAGACCTCCATTGGTCAATAAATTTGATTTCCATTGATGATTTTTGTGTGATGTTGTTGTCAGCACATTCAACTTTGTACAGAACAAAGTATTCAATGAGAATATTTCATTCATTCAGACCTAGGATGTGTTATTTAAGTATTCCCTTTATTTTTTTGAGCAGTGTATTTAGCTGCACTCATCTTCTTATCAACTTTGAGCAGCTTCTCTGTCCCTCTTGATAAAGAGCGTCCCCACCACCATGAGGCAGCCACCATGTTTCATAACGGGGATGGTGTTTCTAAGATGATGTGCGGTATTTGATTTCTGCAAAATATGGAGGCATGTAGGTAAAAAACTACTTCTTTTGTTGGTCTCATCTGTCCAGAGCACCTTCTTCCACATGTTTACTGCTTTCCCTACATTACATGTGGTAAATTGCAAGCATAACTTTGTATTGACTATGTTTCAACAGTTGCTTTCAAAGCACAGGATTTATACTGAGATAAAATATCTTTAAGGTGGACTCCATTTACTAATATGATGACTTCCAAAGGCAATTGGTCGCACTGAGATTTCCTTAGGATTGCCAAGAGAAAAGGGACTGAATATAAATGCACTCTTCACTTTTTTACTTATTTATTTGTGAGAGAAACTTATGAAAATCATGTATCATTTTTCTTCACAATATTGTGCTACTTAGTGTTAGTTTATCGCATAAAATCCCAGGCCTGTGGTTGTGATGTGACAAAATGTGGAAACACTGAATAGGTATGAATAAGATATTAGTGTACTTAAAAGTGGTCAAATTTAAAAATATTTTCTTGATGGGTTGTTTTTCAGTCAAAGATGTTAGAGTTCTACAGCATGAAAACTCATAACAGAAAATTCCCAAATTCCCATGCAGTCTGTCAAAAAGTGACAAAGAAAACCAGCCTTTTAGATGCACAAGAGCATCTTAAGGTTTTCTTGCATCTCTACGACCAAATAATGGCTTGCTAAACCGTACTGCGGAGTTAGTTCTGAAGAGAGCATTGATTTAACAAGTGGATCTTTGCATTTTATAGGCTTGTAAATATGCTCATCCCTAAAATAAACAGAGAATAAAATTTGAGGAGGTGAGAGGTCAGAGCTGACAACTTTAATGCTCTGTTTAAGTTATGGGGTAGCCACATGACGTGTTTAGACAATCTAAAAGACAAATGTAAAATAAATTAACATTAGCTTAGTTTGTAACCTTTTTTTCTGTCAGTGCTATCACCATCCCTCTTGTATGTTACTAAGATTCAAAAATCTCTTAAATTGTCACTCTTACAAAGAATGTTTGTGACTGCAGTTGCTCAGTTCCCATTGTTATTGAAATTGTTATAAAAAAATGCTACTAGAATTAGTCATGAGAGAGGCAGTTATCCAACCTACACCCAGCACAAGTCCACACATGATCAGACTCACAAGCTAAGCCAAGAGGCAAGAGATTAAAGTCTATTGATAAGCAATCAGTGCTGGAATGCTACGTATATAGAAAGACAAATCATACGAAGCAGGCCAGCCAGGTAGACGTTGCCTCTACCATCTTACTAGGTGTACTATAAAGATCGCCTATGCTGTGGGGTTGAAGAAGCTGGAGGAGGGGAGTGGTGAGGTTAAAAGAGAGGGGTGCTGTCTGTTCCTATAAAGGTCAGAGGGTCAGAGAGTAGGATCAAAAAGGACAGAACACCCCCTCCCTCCCTTTCTTATCTTTTCAGTCTTTCATTCATTCCGTCCACCACTGAACCCAGTCTTAAGTTCACATACATTGTCAAAGAGAAATGAATGAATGAAAGGAGAACTGAAGGAGAGGTGGGGGAGGGTTAGAGAGGGAATGAAGCAACTTGTGTCAACATGAACAATCTTTAGGTTGTAATCAGAGGGTAATGCTGGTGAGTGTAAATAATTTATATATGATTAATGTTATTCTTTCTGAGTTACCATAGTGTACGTATGTCACAGCATTGTTGCTTACAATAAATATGAATTCCAGGTAATGTTTCTCAACAGCGTGTGCCTTTAAAACAAGCTAAAAACTTAAAAGTTGGTGTGTTTGTATTTAATACTTTGAAAATAGCAGCTCTACAAGAGATACAAAATCCCTCTTATTTAAAAGGTGTGATTTATTAGTCAGGGACATTTGAGGACCTTGGCTTAATAGTGGTCCATAACAACCTGTTCATGTTTGCTGTTGCTTCATAATAATGACCACACAGATGTCTCTCAGACTGAACTCTGTATCTGGTGTCATTTCAAAACAAAATACACTTATCTTACCTCTGACATCTTATTCTCTTGTTGTTTAGCTGGCGCCAGTATGAAGGTAGTTCCTGTTATATTTTTCAGAAATTTATACATTCTTGTCATTCTTTGACAACATTGAATGTCGGATTTTGTTTTGTATTTTATAATTTACTTTTAAACATGTTTACAAAGGAATTAACAAATGTTAACTACCTCATCACAAAGGCACTAACTATTCTTCAAAATAAATGCACCTCCTGGTTGATTTTCTTCAGATTAACTGGTTTTAACGATGGTCTTTCAACATATTAATTTTGGCAAATATTATAACCTTTCTTTTTTACAATATATCACAGTTAATAACAGTTCTTTTATATGTTTGATTGAATGTTCTGAAAAAAGATAATGATTTTAACTGTCCATGTGCTAAATTAAGCTTAAGTGTAACAATTTGGATTCATAACCTACTGCATTTCCATATTTTAGGCAGACTGGGTGGGATGTATTCCTTGTGAGAATGCTAATTTAACTGGTGGAGACTTCAGACATAATGTGAACATGGTGCAGATTTGGAAGTTGACTTTAACTGACCTTTCAAAGACTTGTGCCTTGATTTGTACTTGAACCACTCTGAATCATAATTCAAAAAATTAAATTTGGACATCGCAGTCAAATAATTTATTAAGGCCTGTTGTCTTAAGAATTGTTTGATTTTGTCTTATGTTATTGTTGTATAGTTAAATAGAAAGGCAAAAAAGCACTAAACAAAGCTGGCCTTTCATACAGCGGCTGAATGGAATGAAACTCTCACTGGCTGCACAAGCTGCTGTTTTTCGCTCACATTGGCCTCTCTGACTCTTACCGCCCCTGATCTCATAGAGTGCACTGATGGCTGGAAGCTCAATGCCAGACTGGCATTCTCCAGGGTCAGGAATGGGCCTCCCTCTGATCCTAGCCCCACTGGCTGGCCGAGCTCATGGAAAATCCCCCTAGCCTGAGCTGAATAAAAGGATGTCCAGGGTTCCAGGAGAGACATGGATTATCAGGGCACAGGTGCTAAAGTATGTGTATGTGTGAAGATATGCCCCTGAGTCTTCTGGCTTTCTTAAACAACTGAGTTTACAACACAAAGTCTCCATCACATGCATGCATCCAAAGGTTGTGGAGGTTAATTGCAGCTACACAGATGAGGGAGTTGGGTCACCTTTATTTAAAAATGTGTGTGACTAAAAGACTAAGAAAAAAAGATGGCACTACATGAACTCAATATGCATGGGAAAAAAATATCCTCACACATGTGGATGAGAAGATGTGGTTTTGGTTATGTCCGGACCTAGTCTGTCTATTATCTGTTACCCTTCTGCATGCCTAAGTTCTTGCTCCACACACACACACACACACACACACACACACACACACACACACACACACACACACACACACACATGCTCTCATCTTGTCTTTTTATCTTTTCCACCCCCTTTTCCTCCCAGTCCTTTCATATGTGATTGTGTGTGAAAGGTCAAAGTTCAACCTGTGGGTTTAAGCTTTGGGTTTCACATGACCAAACACCTTTTGTTGCAGACTCCAGAAGGAAGACCAAATGTTTTTGTGTGTGCAGCTTGGCTGAGGGGTGTATCTTACATGTTGTGTCTAGTTTAGTCACAGACAACTCTACTTCCTACTGACCAGCCCCCTCACATAGGGCTTCACATCTTCTGAATGCCATGTGACTGCACAGAAATGTGTGAACATTTTATAAATACACAGACACACACATCTACACACACAGAAACACAGTTGAGCAGACAGAATGGACTAATATTGGTTTCATGCTTTTCACTGTTGAACAACAGCTGCAGGGGGAATCCGTTGGTAAGTCATGCAGCGAAACCAGCCTCACCCTGCCTGCAGGAAATCACCTGAAAGATTTATCTGACTTTCAAGTTTTTAATGCTCCATGATTTTGTTTAATAAAACAGTTAAAGCATAGTATAAGCTGGGTATAATCAGGGTGTTTTAGTTAATTGTTTAGCTGCTGTCACAATTATTAAAGCTATTACTTGTCCAAAAATATTCAACAATATTCAATGAGGTGTGTGGCCGTGAGCTACGGCCTTTAAGGCTTAAGGTATTCACACAAGACATCAGAATATTGCCTGTGAAATAAACTCTGCTGATTCAGCAGAAAATAATTTTGAATGGCTTTTGAAGGTCCTGGTGGTTCAGCAATGCATTTTTGCAATCTTTTGGGGATGACTAAGAAAGTTTCATTTTGTTTGCTTTGAAGAATCTGTAATCAAGGCTGAACATTCCAGTCCAGGTTTAGTAGGGAGCAGCAACCTGTACTATCCAAAGTGTCATTTATTCCTTCTCTCCTACTAAATTAGAGTTGTTAGAGCAGTAAACATAACAAATTTATCAAGTAGATTTTAGAATAAAAATGTTTAAAGCATAACTGGGAATACATTTTCTTAAATGGGACCTTCATATCCAAAATGAAAGGAATGTAGATTGCCACCTATTGTCATTTCTTTTTTGTGCATCATTCAGATGTGCAAATTTGTTGCAGATAACACAAAGACAAACTACTAATACCAACCCTACTATAAAAAAACTTTAATTATGATTACTATGCAGTAATGAAAAGCCACTGTTACTGAGAGTCACAGTTTCAGTTTAGCTTATTTATATATCGTAAATTCACAACATGTCATCTTAAGGTACTTTGAAATAATTAAAAAAGTCAATTCAGTTGAATCATACAGACAAACATCAAGTTTCATTCCAAATTGATCCTAGTTATCAAACAATGCTGTCAATTATACTTTATTATTCAAACTGGTTCAAAATTATTTCTATCTAAGGAAACCCAGCAGATTGCATCAAGTCAGTGACTTGCAGCATTTACTCCTTCTAGATGGGCATGTAGCTACAGTGGATAGTTGCTTGCTTAGTGTTGGTGACTTTGCAGGAATCCCTCATACTGAGCATGCATGTAGCTACAGTGGAAAGGAAAACTCTCCTTTAACAGGAAGAAACCTCCAGCAGAACCAGGCTCAGTGTGAGGAGCCATCTGGGGGTGAGAGAGCATACCCCCCAAAAAAGAAAACCACAGAAGCGCTGATTCAGGGGTAATTTCTATGTTAAAGAAAAATTAAAAGTTAATAGAAGTAGTAGGTCCCTTAGTGGCTTCATCTAGGAGAGAAACACAGCTAAGCAGATAAACTCTGAGCCGGCTTGCAAGTGTATAGGATGAACGAGAGCACATACAGTTAGATGCACTAAAAGTCTGAATTTAAAAGCAGAAAATTTAAAGACAGCCAGGTTTTTATGTCTTTAAGACATGCCTGTAGTCTACTTAACTTCGTTTTCGAAAGGACTACATTGTCTAATGCCACATGCATAACATTGTCGATTTGTCATCAATTTGTAAAAGGGTAGACATTAAATTGCTGCCATGTGCTGTGTTTTTCAGTGATGAACACAAGTTCATATGTTCTATGTTTTTTCATTTAATATGTCAAAGTGTTGTTCAAGTTACTTTAGAATGGCCAAACAGAGCAGTCTAGCCATCTACTGGTAGCTGAGAGTTTTAAGGAGAGATTGTGCTACTGCAGTAAAATATTAATGTTCCACATCTTTAGCAGGTGTGGCATAAAATGTAGCTGTCACCGTTGCTGCTGACCATTGAACCACAAGCAACTGTTGGACTGTAAAACACTTCTAGTAAAGCTCTGCCTTTCATCTCATTGATGTCTTCCTTGCTACAGATTGGTAACTCTTTTTGGAGGGTAACACACAACAAATATTCATATTTGTTTAATGCACACAGATTTTCATACAACTAAACTAAAATCCAGTTTCTGGCATGTGTGACAGCTACCAGAAACCTCACAGGTAGCAAGTCACAAATAGCTGGTAACACTGTCAAATTGTCATCAGAAGAATTTTGTGGCCTTGCTACACCACGCCCTGGATGAAATGAGGTCAAACTGGCTTCTGAATCTCTTAATATTCACTGACTCCTTGGCTTACTAAAGTTAGTTTCAGTATATTCTTATTTTCCTACCTTCGCCTTGTAGTAGCATGATTATTTGTCCTTTCAACATGCTCTATTTTTGACTTACAGGTGGAGGGTGAACCTGATGAGGTGGCTTTTCTTTATCTGGGTCACCTGCTAGAAAAAAAGAAAGAAGAATGGAGAGATGAAGAGGATCCACTGTGTAAAGAAGGTAAATCTCATTAAAACATTTAGAGGTTCTAAGTTGTGTTATTTTCTGAGTGTTTTAACTTAAAAAGGCTTGGCATCAAAAGCAAACACAGTAAATGCTAGTGTTTTGATCAGCACTTTGCAGAGACAAGCTGTCAAGCTGTTGTTGGACAACTACATCTGTGTAATCTGCAGTTTATAACATTCAAAGTAAATGACAGCCGTCATCTATAAATTGGTTTGGCAACATGTTAGAATATAAAATAACATTTTTGCTCTTATCTCCAACAACACAGACAAGAAATGAGGGTACCATGCTACAGTGTAAAAATCAAGTGTAATAATAACCAATAACCAAATTATAACCATTAAAGCTGATTTAGGACTTAAAAGTCATCAAGAACCTGATGGAAAGAAAGGCTATTTTGCACTATAACTCAAGGTTTTGACCTCAATTTATTTTAAGAGGAAGTCACAAAGGAGTAGAAAAAAAAGAAAAGGATGCACATAATTTAGGAGCCAAGAGAAATCCATCAGCTTTTAGTACCATGCCACGAACTAGACAATAGAGAAAGATGCCTCACTTTGGTATGTCACATGGTGTTGTTTAACTGTCTTTTCAAAACTGAGTTCCAGACTTTTTCTGTCTCTCAAAACAAACAGCTTATTGGCCAGACGGGAGGTCACCTATTGCAGCGTTTCTTAACCCTGGTCCTCAGGGCCCACCGTCCTGCATATTTTAGTTGTTTCTCTGCTCCCACACACCTGCCTGAAATAAATGGCTGATTAACAGGCTTCTGCATTTGAAACCAGTGTGGTGGAGCAGAGACATCTCATGAACAACAATGGGCCCTGAGGACCAGGGTTAAGAAACACTGACCTATAAGATGAACCAGAGGTGCTGCCGTTTCTTCAGCATTTGACTTTGGATGCGCTGGAGGTTTTGCACTTTGAGTCACATCAGAAACTGTTAATGAAGAGAGAACATGCTTGGAAAAGGTTTCTGAAAGCACACACCTGAGACAAAAAGGGCCTTACAGACCTTTCTTTACTCTGGTAGCAGCAGTAATCACTTATCTACAATGTGTGGCCTGTGTGTGATTTTTTTCAAAGAAGCTGCTATGTGCACATTGTCACTGATCTGGCTTTTGCTGAGTGGATCTCACCAGGTAGCCGAAATGAACAATCCTCATCAATAAATACTGTGCCATGATCAGTACCTTGTGCATTGGTATGCACTGGGCTTTTAGTTATAATAGGGCATTTGGCTAGGGAGAAATCCTCACATCTCCAAATGGCATTTATTGCTTAGAGTTGCAGTTCAAATGCAAAATCGACTTGTAATGTTGTCAAAAAGAATTAGTGGCATTATATATATGGATGAAATGGGAGGAGGAGGAAATATTCTACTGCACATTTGACGCCCTTAGCAGTAGTATTGTCCTAAAAAGAATAGAAGCCATAAGGGAATAATTCTGCAACCATGTCTGCCATAATGCACGGTTTGCTCCAGTCTGTTGTGAACGAAAATCTGTCCCAAAAAGCAAAGCTTTCGATTGACAGGGCTAAGACCCAACCTGACCCAACACATGCACACACACACACACACACACACACACACACACACACACACCTAGCTGTGTGCCACTTTTTTGTTTTTGTCAGATGCTGTCACAAGGGCACTCAAACACAAACAGTGCCCCTAAGCATTGGTCATATGTCCAACCTGTTCTACTTGTCCCTCTGCACCTTTGTACATTCATAAGATCACACAGACAGACAGCTGTTATCAACCACACCCAGGGATGAGAGACATGTTGAGTGAAACTGGACGGCTGCTTGATCAGTATTGAATAGGGCAAACATTCAAGCACATGTGCAAACCTCACACAAAGTTAGCATGGGACTCAGAAAAAGGAAAAGTCGCTTCTAAATGTCTCACAGTTTGTCTCATCCACAACCTGTCAGTCAAGAGCTTATGTACATTATTGCCATTGCAGGACTGTTTTGCTGTGTGTAAACATTATCTTAGCACCTATCATCAGTTTTTAGATGATGATTTTAGCCATAGTTCTTTTTGGTACAAGACACCATATGTTGGAACCTGTTAGGATTACCAAAGCAGACTCAGACATGTGCACAGTGACATATTCACAGAAAACATGTGAAAATTTCCCTAATTTTATCTCTTTGTTCCAGTCAGTCATCCACTCGGGTGGTTAAAACACACTTAACAAACCAATGGCAGAGTGATGACAATCTGAGCGGATTGTGTATATTTCAATCTGCAAGTGTGAAACTTCAGATGAGCTGAAGTCTACTTTGAAACTATAAATTCAAAAGCAGCAACAGCAGTAACTGCTTCAGTTTAGATCATGGATATTTATTAACACTAAAAGTGCACGAGTGCCTCATTGTTGGCAAATTTGATGAAAACACCTGCAGAAAGGAATTTTCCAAACACGCAACCTCTGCCTACAATTTATACTGTATAATTATTCCCATGTGATCTTTGCTGTCTTGACTAAATGTCTTGACTTTTAAGGATATATTTGCTTCGATAACTTCAGTGTTCCTATTCTGTCAGACAGAGAGAGGTAATAAAAATCCCCGCTCCATGGCCTGACATGCAACCCTATATCATCAGGTGCTGGGGTGCTGGTTTCCTTCACACAGTAATCTTCATCTGTACTCGTACTTGTGGTCTTCCGCTTATCCGGGACCGGGTCGCAGGGGCAGCAGGCTCAGCAGAGACACCCAGGCGTTCCTAAATATAAGCACAAAAATTATGTGCTTACTTAAGGTGGATTTTATGCTTGTTGGATATTGGAGTATATACTACCTTGGTCGCATAAAGTGTTGTGACTAATCTTGCAATAACTTGTGAGACTATAATAATACACTTCAAGAGGGTGACTTTACAGTGGATGTAGACTGTGCTTTAACAAAAAATATATTAACCATGGATGGTCTTTGCGTGGCCTAGGTGGGGTCATCGATGTGGATACTCCGAGTCCCTCCCGGATGACCGAGCTCCACACCCTATCTCTAAGGGAGTGCCCGGCCACCCCACGGAGGAAGCTAATTTCAGCCGCTTGTATCCAGGATCTCATTCTTTCGGTCATGACCAAAAGTTCATGGCCATAGGTGAGGGTAGGAAAGTAGACCGACCGGTAAATCGAGAGCTTCGCTTTTCGGGTCAGCTCTCTCTTCACCACAACGGAGCGGCACAGCGCCCGCATTATTGCGACAGCCGGACCGATCCATCTGTCGATCTTCCGCTCCATTCTTGCCTCACTTGTGAACAAGACCCCGAGATACTTGAACTCCTCCACTTGAGGCAGGAACTCCCCTCCAACCTGAAGAGGACAAGCCACCCTTTTCCGGTCGAGAACCATGTCCTCGGACTTGGAGGACCTGATCTTCATCCCAGCCGCTTCACACTCGGCTGCGAACCACCCCAGCGCGTGCTGTGGGTCTTGGCTAGAGGGGGCCAGCAGGACCACGTCATCTGCAAAAAGAAGAGACAAAATCCTCTGGTCCCCAAACCAGACCCCCTCCGACCCTTGGCTGCGCCTAGAAATCCTGTCCATAAAAGTTATGAACAGGACCGGTGACAAAGGGCAGCCCTATCGGAGTCCAGCATGCACAGGGAACAGGTCCGACTTAGTGCCGGCAATGCGAACCAGACTCCTGCTCCGCTTGTACAGAGATCGGACGGCCCCTAATAAAGGGCCCCTGACTCCATACTCTGGAGCACCCCCCACAGGGTCACAGTCAAATGCTTTCTCCAGGTCCACAAAACACATGTAGACCGGCTGGGCAAACTCCCATGAACCCTTGAGTACCCTGTAGAGGGTATAGAGCTGGACCAGTGTTCCAAAGCCGAGACGAAAACCACACTGCTCCTCCCCTGAAGCCGAGGTTCGACTATCGGCCGGACTCTCCTTTCCAATACCCTGGCGTAGGCCTTACCAGGGAGGCTGAGGAGTGTGATCCCCCTGTAGTTGGAATACACCCTCCAGTCACCCTTCTTATGAAGGGGGACCACCACCCCAGTCTGCCAGGCCAGAGGTACTGTCCCCGACCGCCACGCAATGTTGAAGAGGCGTGTCAACCATGACAGCCCCACAACATCCAGAGACTTGAGGTACTCAGGGCGGATCTCATCCACCCCCAAAGCACTTTCACCACGGAGCTTTTTAACCACCTCAGTGACTTCCGCCTGGGTGATGAAAGAGTCCAACCCCGAGTCCCCAGCCTCTGTTTCCACCAGGGAATGCGTGATGGCAGGATTGAGGAGATCCTCGAAGTACTCCTTCCACTGCCCGATAATGTCCCCAGTTGAGGTAGGCACCGCAGACCTTACAGCCGCAGCTACGGGCAGCAGCATCGACAATAGATGCGGAGAACATGGTCCACTCGGACTCTATGTCTCCAACATCCCCCGGAATCTGGACAAAGCTCTCCCGGAGGTGGGAGTTGAATACATCCCTGGTCGAGGGCTCCGCCAGACGTTCCCAGCAGACCCTCGCTATGCGTTGGGCCTGCCAAGTCTGTCCAGCTTTCTCCTCCTCCAGCGGAACCAACTTACCACCAGGTGGTGATCAGTGGACAGCTCAGCCCCTCTCTTCACCCGGACTGTCCAAAACATGCGGCCGAAGGTCTGATGATACGACAACAGTCGTTCATTGACCTCCTGCCTAGGGTGTCCTTGTGTGCCAAGTGCACTGATGGACACCCTTATGTTTGAACATGGTGTTCATTATGGACAATCCGTGACCAGCACAGAAGTCCAGTAACAAAACACCACTCGGATTCAGATCGGGGAGGCCATTCCTCCCGATCACGCCTCTCCAAGTGTCACTGTCGTTTTCCACGTGGGCGCTGAAGTTCCCGAGCAGAATAATGGAGTCCCTGGGATGGGCACTATCCAGCACCTCTGACAGGGACGCCAAGAAGGCCGGGTACTCCGCACTACCGCTCGGCCCGTAGGCCGAAACGACAGTCAGTAACCTGTCCCCAACCCGAAGGCGCAGGCATACGACCCTCTCATCCACCGAGGTAAACCCCAACACGAGCTGGCTGAGCTGGTGGGCAACAAGCATCCCACCCCAGCCTGCCACCTCTCCCCTTGGGCCACTCCAGAGTAGAAAAGAGTCCAGCCCCTCTCAAGGAGATGGGTTCCAGAGCCCATGTTGTGTGCGGAGGCGAGCCCGACTATTTCTAGTTGATATCTCTCGACCTCCCGCACAATCTCAGGCTCCTTCCCCCCCAGCGAAGTGACATTCCACGTCCCGAGAGCCAGCCTATGCATCCGGGGATCGGGCCGCTGAGGTCTCCACCTTCGTCCGCCACCCAATCCTTTTTGCACCAGTCCCTCACGGTTCCCCCTGCAGGTGGTGGGCCCTCTCTCGTTCAGGCTTGGCCCGGCCGGGTCCCGCGAGGAGCAACCCAGCCACCAGGCGCTCTCCGACAAGTCCCGACCCCAGGCCTGTTTCTAGGGTGAGACTCCGGCTCCGCCATACCGGGCGACTTCACATGCCTCGATTTAATCGTTGTCATGAGGGGTTCTTGAATCACTCTTTGTCTGACCTGTCACCTAGAGCCTGTTTGCCATGGGAGACCCTACCAGGGGCATTTAAGCCCCAGACAACATAGCCTCTAGGATCATTCCAGCACTCAAACTCCTCCACCACGTTAAGGTGGCGGTTCAAGGAGGGGGAACCCAAGCATTCCTTGTCTAACTCTTTATCACCGGCGGGTGATAAAGAGTTAGACTGGGGGATGGCCTGGGGGATGGCCTCGTGTCTCTCGTTAAGGTGGTGGTGCAAGGAGGGGTAATCTTCATCTATTTAATCAAAATAGATAGTCACAAGTCTTTTTTTTTCCCAAATCAAATCTGAGGTCCGTCAGCGTCAAGTCTTAAGAGAAAAGTCCAAGACAAGTTCCTAGTTTTTAAGGGGAGGGTCCAAGTCTTGTCTCAAGTCTTTGAGGGGCAAATCCAGTCAATTCACAATTTGTTGGGTGTCAAGTCCAACTCAAGTTGCAAGTTCTTTGGCCCGAGTATAAGTCAAGCTCAAAGCCTTTTGCTCCAAGTCTCTCACTAAATTTACACCCTCACTTTGAATGTATAACATTTAGTCTGCCTAAAACATAGTAGGTTATGAAATCAAATTGTTCATAACATTTGAGAGCACCTATGCATACTGTGAGCAGTGCTATTATGTGGCCATATCTGGCAATTGTGCCATTCACTTTGGGATGGCAATATTTCAAACGTCCAGCCTTACAAACCATCATAAGCCTGCACTCTGAAAATAAGTTAGACTTTGCCCCAAAGATTCAGTCACAGCACTTGCTTAGGTTATGCCAGGACCAGATAGTTCTTTAAAGAATCTGAGCTATCGTACTACACTTCCCAAAATGCCTCAGGGAAAATGGTCGTAACTCTGAGCAGACAACCAAACTCTCTTGACACCATCAGCAACTCCATAAGGGTTCCACCAGCAGGATGAAAGCTACACTTCTTCTCCTGAATCCAAGGTTCAAAGGCTGGAGCCTTCCTTAAATCCTCTTAGAGTAAACTTCCCCATCCATTAACAATTGTCTACAAATGAATCAACAATGTCGGTCTTAAATTTACTCTTTTTACTCGATCATTCCTGTTCGTTGATGATCACCAAATCTTTGCTCAGTCTGTCTGATGCAAAATGCTTTTTTCTTCCAAATGACTGCAAATTTTTCCGTTAGTTTTCTCTGTAATGATAACAAGAATATGAATTTGAACAAATAGTTGTGAAGTTGCAATTGAAGACTAGAGGATGGATTTTATCCTTGGCTCTTTCAGTTAATGAAAAGCCAGACCAGTGGTAATACAAATAGGCCAGTAAAGACTCCCCAGTGCAGACTGCTTAAGCTAGAAAAATAGCTTGCTCTTTTGTAAACCAAAACATAGCGTAAAATTAATTACACGTACAATAGACTACTTGTAATTTAGGAATTTATTCTCTGGAACCTAAATATACCTTCTACTGTCAGGATTTGGAGTTCTGCGGCCTGCTGCTTACACCTTTTCGGCTGTGATGGGGCAACCGACGGACCAATCCTTCAGTAGTAAGACCCCACGCTTCATGTTACCGGCTACTTTGTTTGTGAACCATCACTCTGAGGCTTTATCTGCCCTAGTTGACTCAGATTGTGATCTGAACTTGATTGATTTTGATTTTGTTTCAAAGAAAGGGATTTCCACAGAAAGATTGACTCAGCCACCGGTTATTCACCTTTTGAGGTTTCATTGGGATACCAACCTCCGTTGTTCCCATCGGAGGAAAAGGACATCACGGTTCCTACTGTACAACACCACATACGGAGATGTAAACGGGTTTGGAACGCCGCCACCCGGGCGCTTCACCAGACAGCTGCCCGAAACAAGCGCTATGCAGACCGTCGAATACTGCCTGCTCCTAGTTACCTTCCTGGTCAGAAGGTTTGGCTCGCCGCATGGGACATTCCACTCAAGTCCCTGTCCAGAAAGCTCTCTCCCAGGTTCATCGGACCCTATGTAATTGATTATCTTGTGGGTCCTGCATCTGTTCGCCTTCGTCTGCCTCCTAGTCTCCGTGTTCACCCTGTTTTTCACGTTTCTCAGTTGAAACCTGTTCAGACCAGCACACTCTGCCCTCCGGCCTTGCCCCCTCAGCCCGCCCGGGACTTTCAGGGCCACCCTGTCTACATCAGTACCTCGTTGACTGGGAGGGGTATGGTCCGGACGATCGTTCCTGGGTTCCGGGTTCCTTCATTGTTGATCCCTCTTTGATCCGGGATTTCCGGGCCCACCAAGCAGCGTCTTCTGGGCCGCCAGGAGGCGGCCGTTGAGGGGGAGGTGGTGTCAGGATTTGGAGTTCTGCTGCCTGCTGCTTACACCTTTTCGACACTAGGTGCTGCCAGTAGGAGTGTACTTGAGGCGACAGGTGTTGTGCATCTTCTCATCAGCTGGGAAGCATATAGAGGAAGGTTGCCAACACCTCGGCGCCTGAGTGTTTTTGCCTCCGTGGTAATTTCTGGCCAGCTCTGAAATCTTTGCATGTTTTTTACCATGGATATCTTATGAAGGATCTGTTGTTGCGAACTCTAACTTGCTTTGTTACCTGTTCCAGGTGTGAATCCTACCTGATCTGTTCCAGTCCTCCGTAGTGGCTAAGGCTACTTCCTGATCTAGTCTGTGCATGGCAAGCTGAACTCCTTTCCTGACATTTATTCTCTCCCTGGCGGGTTATTCCGGAATCTCCAGTAAGATACGTTTATGTTGGTTCATGTTTCTGAGGTTCAGCTATTTATCTTTTCTCTTTGTGTTTTCACAGTAAGGAAGATTAGACTTGTCGCTCCTGTTGTTCCTGATCAATCTTTCAATAAAAACGTATTCCTTTTACAAAGTTCTCTGAGAATCTCTGCATGTGGGTTAAGTTGGCTGTAAAAATCATGACATCTATAAGCTTTAAGGTCCATTAGAAGTTTGAACGGGATGTCATTGATGTTTATTAAAAAAGTATTTAGGATTTTGATTGTTATGACTGATTGTACATGTGATAAAGGAAAAAAACTTAAAATGATCTAAACAATTAAGTCTTCTTTGCATGGGGGTCTCCTTGCAATATGTATGGATAAATTTTCCAGACTCAAAATGCCTAGATTTGTTGGTTCACATGAAGATCAATCCAGCCGCTAAAAACTGGATGGGGAAAAAGCTGTAAAATGTTGAAACCACAAATGTGTGTGTATTTGTTGCAGAGGTGGGGGGATTTCAGGTTTGGTCTTAATGTCCTGAGGGCTGGGGAGGTTTGAATGTCAGTTTCTCTAATAACGGGAATCGGTGAAAAGGTCACCGGGAGTCGCCTGACCACACCAACGGGACAATCTGTGTGTGAGTGTGTGTGCGTGAGCGTTGTGTATTTGACTTTGTGTGTGTTTGTGTGATTTATATTCTTATTTGCCTTCCGAAAACGTGTGTGTTTGGTTATAAGTATGTGTGTGTGTGATATTAAAAGGAGGCATGGACCATGCCCAGGGCAGAAATTGATTCTCTAGCAAAGGGGAGGAAATGAGGAGAAAAAAGAAAAATGGCAGAAGGTCATGTAGTGTTAGTAGAGCAGGAAAAGGGAAAGAAAGTAAGAGAAAGAGGACAAGAGAGAGGACTACTATGAGGTGAAGGGGAAACAAGTTTGGGAAAACAGTGTGAGGTACTTAAAGAAGAGAGAAGGGGTTGGACAAAATATGGAAAAAAGAAACACCACCGAATGACAGAGATAGAGATGGTGGAATAATGGGAATAAGTAAGAGAAAAAAATTAACAATGAAGATGAACAACAATATATTTGTCCTGAAGGGTCAGGCTACGGATGTAATAGTCTGAAGTCCCAAAGTCACACAAACAATTCATTGTTCACAGGTGATTGTCAGTTTTATCAAGAAAGTGGTATGCTTGTGACTCTTTATATTTTGACGTAAATGCCACAACAAAGCAATGCAAAAATGATACAACTTATTAAGACATTAAGGGTTTTGAAAACCTTCCTGTTATTCTGTTTATTATCTGCATAAAAAGGTTTTCTGGTTCCCAATAAACTATAGCATGAGTAAGGAACCAAAATGGTCACAATATGAAAACCCAAAATCTAAATGTTTGATATTTAAAAAGTTTTAATTTGGAATTTTTTATATTTTACTTTGCTAAGATACCCAAGAAATAATAACATAATTTATTAAAAAATCTCCCTTCTCTATATTTCAGTACAAAGGTTATTGGTTTAGTTTAGATGCAAATGGAAGTATTTTACAGATCTGCTCTGGAATTAGCACTTTCTAAATAGGCTTTTTGCTCTTGTTACACCAGGTAAGCCTGGTCCATAATGTGCAGGAGACTCATAGAAGGGAAATTGCATTAATATTTGAAATTCTGCAGCCATGTGGTTATTAGGCTGGTCTCTTCTGCTTCCACAGTGATACATTAGGCCAAGACAATTGCCATGTATTTTACATGGTCCTGTCAACAAGAGAAGATGAATGCTGCCGCATAATGATGTCCTTTTCAAAGGCCTGGTAGAACTTTAAAAACGAAAAAGAGGAAGTACATCAGAAAGCCCTTGGGCTGTAAATGCGTGCGTGTGTGTGTGTGTCAGACACCAGCCTGCTGCCTGTCCTCTGGTCAAACAGCTGACCTGATTTGCCTTCTTAAAGCCTCAGAGTTATCTGCCCCTGGGGATGAATGCTTGAAACACAAGTTTGTCCTGCACTATTTTGAAGGGACTTAGAAACACACTTGCACATCACACACACAACGTTGTGACCCTGACTCACCCTTTACCTCTAAAGCGATTTTGGCCTAAATCCTCAAGTGGCATCTTTTGAGACTTTGAACCGTCAGATGGTTGACCAGTCTCACGGTGCACAGATTTTGTAGGCGGTTTGTGTGTGAGTGTGTCTCTGCGTGATTGGAAGTGCCGCGCCATGATGTCCAAGCGATTATCGGTTAATAGGACTCAGAGTATGATGCTTAGCGGTTACTGTGACCCCAAGAGGTTTTCTAGAAAGACCAAATACCTTTATCGCATTACGCATTTTGTGTAAGGGCACATGCAATGATATCTTGTACACACTAAAAGTTCTTCTAATGCAATTGAAGTTTTGCACAAATAATTAGCTGTACACTGCATTTTGAAATATAATACTGAAAATCACATGTACACACCTCAAATTTAGGATCAAAATAGTAATTTATTTAAATTTCTACCTACATTTCTTCCCTGCCCCATTAACTTGGTCTGTTCCCATAAGCAAGGGTTTACTAATGTGATTTTTGTGTGCAGCCCATAGTGGTGAATGAGTGGCAGTGTGCCAAAGCCAATAAGAAGCAGCAGTTTTTGAGTTAGGGGGAGGGGAAACCCTCATGTTTTATTCATATTTATTCAAAATAATCCCTAGACAGTTAGGTTTAATAGTCCATGTGAGCTTCCCATGTATGTGCATGATTGTTGTAAAATAACTTCAAAAGTTATTAGAATTATTTAAAATGATCTTGTATGTGTTGTTAATTTTTATAGCAGATAGAATACCTCATATTATTTCACAGTTTTAGTTAAAAGGTTAATTACACCTGCCTGTGTGATGCTCTGTCAGGAGAAAACAATGTATCTTCTTTGCTTGGGACAATCTGATACAAAAACTTATAGATCTAAATTATTCATACCCCTGGTAGATTCAGATTAATGTTATTTTCATGCAACCAGTAAGTTTGTTTCTGATAGGAAAAGAGACAGGCTTCTCTTAAAAGATATAAAACACCTTAAAAGGAGAATAAAAAAATAAAAAAATATTATTTTATTTACATTTTATAAAAAATGACTAGAACAGAATTATTTTACCCTTTATAATCAATGAAAAATTTTTGACTGATATTACAGCTGTCAAAATCTTCTTAAAATTGCTTACCAGCTTTTTGCATGTTTCCACTAGTATTTTGACGATTACCTTTGATGATGAGCTCCAAGTCTTTGAGGATTGAAACCCTCCTTGCCTCCCTCCACAAATCCTTGGGATTCTGGTTGGGTCACTCCAAAACATCAATAACATTTCCAGTAAGAAGAAACATGTTAGCGTAGTAAAAAAATAATTTAAAAAAATTATATCTTTACCTGTGCTCTTGTTAATTTTTGGCTGCAAATAAATACAACGTATAGATGAAAGAAATATAGTAAAAAAAAGAAAGACTGCTCGAGACCTTGACTCTCTTGTTATGCAAAACTGGGGTCAAGTTTTGGATAACTGCAGAGCCTTCTCGGACTTCGGATGTGGTCTCTTGTTAACACAGACTCCTATTATCATAATCAACAGCTCTTGCCTCTGGTCTGCAATCAACTAAATCAAAGAGTCTTTAAGCAGGGAGACTAGAGTGTGTGCATATTAAACTGGAAACTACACCAATGCTTACATTTGCAGCTAATTTAAATTCCCACATGTAATGCATTTAATCAAATAAGGCAGTACAACTATTAGTGCATTTATTGGTTGATTTAAAGTTTATTTTGTAGGATTCCTGCTATTATTAAACCTTGGTTACTACTTTTTGACTTAAGCAACTCTTGCTTTTAACATTATGGGAAATTCACAGAATTTGACATTACCATCATTCATAATTCATCCTTATTAAAGAGTTTGTTTTCAAATTGACACAAAACAGCAATTTTTGAAACATTTCACAGGCACGTCCTGAATCTGAAGTTTATCTTGTCAGCACATTTAAATGAGTGCACACTGGGGTAGGTAGTGTCTATGTGTCTCTCAGTGTCTGCTCTCAATACAAATGACCTTTCATGACTTAAGGGGGATCCCAATACGGCTTTCCCAGACACACTGACCTTTCAGCCCAGACAGGGCATACGGGATGTGTGAATTGAGTGAATGTCTGTGAGTGTGCACGACTAAAACGGAGAAAAAAAGAGTTAAAGTCCGTATCGTTAAACAAATACATGGCATTAGAAAGCAACAAATTAAAAACAATACATCTTCAAACGTCTGTTGGTTTATGCAAACTTCTATGATTTTACAACACTCTGTATATTGTCTCACTGCATTTCAATTAATGAAAGTAACTTTTAGGGTGAAATGTTTCTAGATTCTTTTCATGATGCAAACATTTTTACAACTATCTGATGACCTGGGTACTCTCTAAATTTTCAATGTTTAGCAGTATACATTAAAAAGATCCTGTTCACACTCAATCAAAACTGCCCCAGGAGCTTAAAATTTAAGAATACATCTGGCATCGTGGCTGGCACCATGGCAAATATTCCATATTCTCCAGGCAAAAAAAAGAAAACATGCTATTCTTGGTAAGTTTCTCTCTCAGCTATATTTCTCTCACAGCTGGAGAGAAGCGTACACACCTCCAGATTGCACATATAAGCTGTTTACTGAGGCTGGGATGTTTGAAATTGTTTTGTGGCTGACGTGTATTTGCAAAATGTACTTGTGACAATATCAAAAAGAAATGTACAAAATATACCTATTGCTAAGGAGCTGGTGGAAAGATATGGGCTTTCTATACAAATTAGCAATAGTTGCTGCCAGACTTACAAATAACATCAGGCTTCGATGAGATCATCTTAGAGTGATCAGCAAAAAAAAAATAAAAAGAATACATTTTGGCCAGACAATATTTGTGACAAGTTAAATAATGTGCATAAATAATAAATAATAAATAATGTAAATTTAATTTACTAAAAAAGAAAAATACTGTGAACAGAGAACAGATAAATTTGTTCTCTTTCCTGGTGACTCAATAATGAAATGACAACCTTCTGTTCTTGCAAACTGTTTTTGATACATATTCTGGGCAGAACAGTGTTCTTTTGTGGTGTCAGAGAAATATGAATATGGTGTACTGCAGCGGAAGAGAACTGTGAAGACTTTCTTTGGGTTCTACACTTGAGTTCTTGTGAAGTATTAAATATACTTGCCAGAAAGAGCCTTGAGCTTTACCTTGCAGCCTCTGGTAAAATAACAAATTTCTCTGGTCTTGCAGAGTATGTATTGCCAAATACACTTGAAGTATCACACTTCTACATTGATGTTCTTCAAATAGAAGCTGTGCAGCTTTCATAGTAATCTGGTGTTTTTGGCAACATAGATGGCATTGTAAAGAGAAAGACAAATGCTTTGTAGCAGCTATAAATAAAGCTTCGGAGCAAGTTTCTGGCAACCAAACAATTTGTAATATATGCAGAGTGGATGGAGTAAGTTTTTCAGCCTAACAACGATGTCACTGTGTCATGTCACATCAAAAGTGTCATCAATCTAGAGGTAAAATAAAAGGCCAATGCATCACTGCCTTGTAGCCATGCATTCACTGTGCAAGTCTGCATGCTTCTGGAGGGGTCCTATTGCCTTAAAATAAGCTGGGGGAGGGCCAGCTTTTGTGATGAACCTCCCCATCACCATCCCTCTCCTGTCTTTCCTTCTTTCTTCATCTGTGTGAAATACCCAACGCATCCACGGTGCTGAACTGACTCTAATCGATTTGTCTGTGAAGGCGAAGCGTCACCCTCAGAGTACCACAATGCAATTCTCTCTATCTCTCTAAATGACACACACGCCCTGAGTACTAAATGAAGTCTGATCTAGATGCTCCGACATTCTTCCTTGAGATAAATAATGTGAAGATACTAACGTAATCTAATGTGGTAATGTAATGTAACTTGAAATTACATTTCATTTTATATACTCTTGCCTTACTTAGCAACACTCAATTATGAAATTAAAGCCTTTTAAGATGTCTCCTAGTGTCACCTAGCAACACTAGGCTAAACTCAGAGAGTTTACGCCTTGTTTTGAAGAAATGTGACCAGTTAAAGTCAAGTTAAGGGAAAACACGTATGTATGTTGTTAGAACTATATTCTGGTTGATCTGAACCAGATTTGTTAGGTATTACTGTGACTTCAGCTGTTTTCCACATCTACCTAACTTATCAGTCTCAATCAACATTTTGAAATTTAGGGAAATCATGAGTTTCACTAAAAGATAAAACTGGGCTTTATCAAAAGCATAGAACTAACAAAATTGTATCAAACTAAAATTGTGTTTTCTAGTATTAGGTACAATTCCCACTTACTGGAAGAGGCAAAACAGATAGTAGCAAGTAGTCACTGTCTTGAGGAATTAAAGGATTAAAGGAAATTAACAGAGTGACATCAGGTCATCAGGCTTCAGTAATCTAAATTTTCTATTAGAACAGATTTTGCAGGAATGTCTGAGGTGGTGCAAATTATACTCTTAAACAGATCCTTCTAGAATTTGAAAAGCTTCATGGAGCATGCACTAATGATTCTATGACTCCAGCTTTTCTTTGCATCTCCACAACCTTTTTTCATGTATGAAAACACATGGTTTTGTGGAGAGATTATGACCAGGTAGTATTTTAGTTCTGGTATATAACTCTCCTAATGTCCTTTTATTTGGATAAACAAAATAAAATTTGTACTACACTAATAAGCTAAAGGCTATAAATGGCAATTTGAAAGTGTTAATGACAAAACACTATGTAGGGATTGCAACCATATTTATTTTTATGCAGAATTACTTTCCATCACATCACTTGGTTACCCTGGTGTGTGTGTTGTTCTCTGCTTTATAGCACACAAGCAATGTTAATATATGGATCAACTTCAGAGTAAATAAACAATGAAAGCATTGGGATGAAGGTCTTGATACCCTAATTGTTTCAAGGTCTGCATTGGTCCCGGATGCTCTGACCAGCTGTTAACTTGTCTGTTCAGAGCATATTTCTTTACAGTTAATCAAAATAAGAATAAGAGAGTTATTTACTGCAGCAAGATACTAATTGCTAATAGTCGTTCCACTGAATCCCACAACAAAAATACTCATAACTGTCCCTTTGATATGATAATTTATTATTAATAATGAAATATACCCTAGATGTAGCTACAAACTGACATTCACTATTAAGTAAATCCATTTTTGTTCCCATTTAACTGGTCTTTGGCTTCTGTGTATTTGAGTGTGTGTTAAGGTCAAAGACTAATTACAACACCCATGTGCCAGCTTGGTAACAAAGTGTTACCTTAACACACGGGTGCTAATCCATGATTGTACCATGCTGAGTTACACAAAGCCAACATTGACCTGCTGTGTACAGCCTGACCTGGCATCTGTATCATCGTGTTTGTGGCCACCTGCTGTGTGTGCATGTGTGCGCATGTGGGTGAGGGCATATGGGTGATTTGTGTGGAAATGTCTGTGTCTGAAACACCACTCGATGGACAGTGTCTTCTGTTATGCACTAGGGCACAGATGGAACAGTCTCATTCACAAGTGTTCTCACACAAACTCAGGATGAACTGGGTACATTATAATGTCAGTGCAGAGTTTGGCTCAAAACATATTCCTGAATATGGAAAAAACATTTAATCTGCCATAAATATTTACAAAATGTCTAATATTCCTTTTATTGAAAACCCCATATACACTGCTACTCACAGACACACAACCTGCTTATACATTTTCCACCAGGATGGTGGTCATTGAAGGCCCATCCGTTTAGGCTGTGTCCTTTACAAAAAGAATAGACATGGAAGAGGCCAAAAACGTTTTAGTCGTTTTACTTTGTGACAGTAAAACATAATCCACAGAGTCACAGTTCTATATCAGTGTGGCCCAACAAGAAAAACAGATCAGGATCATTTGGCTGGTTTTGACAGGATCATTCGGCCAGCTGGCCAATCAAGACTTTCTGTGAGTAACTTTATTTAAAAATTAAAAACACTGAAACATTTTCACCCACTTTATACTAAACAGTGCCTACTACAGGTCATATGTGAAACAAAGGTTTGACTAAGTCCTAAACTTTAAGATACTGCTTGAGCTTCAAACCACTTTAAAATAAATAAGCAAAGGAAAGTTCTCTCAAATTTTTTTATGGAACTTAAAAACAAGTCTCAGATTGTCTTGCAATCACACAGTGGTTTCTCTCAGTTGTCCTGACTAATTGCTAAGGGTCATTAATGAAATTTTTCTCTTTCTTCAACAGCCAGGCAGATTTGCAGCTATTCCCTAAGTTTTAAAATTCTTTATAATGCTCCCAGTGGTTTCTCTAGGAAATAAATTTTTTTGGGGAAATCTATCTCAGGTTTGGTGGAAGGTGTCTTAAAATTATGTTTAACTTAATAAATACATATATCCAGAATCAAATAAATTCTAAAACAGATGAGAAACAAAATCATTGACATTATCAGCTCGAATGAGTTACAAAGCTGTTTCTATGGGTTTAGGTTCTTTAGCAAATCAATTATTTGCCACAAATGGAGAAAACATCTTAAAACTTCACAGCAGTGGCTGACCAACCAAAATTACTCAAAGACTGCATCAGCAACTTATCCAGGAAGTAAAAAAAAAAAAGAAGAAAATTACAATACTACACAATGCTGAAGAAGAGTTTCCAGGCACCAGTTTCTTACCTTCAGCAATAGCACGCTTGGGTTATGCAGCTGGACAATGATCCAAAGAACAAAAGAAAATCCACCTCTGAGTGTGGAGTGGCCTATTCAAAGTGCAGACTTTGTCTCAAATGATGTGGCATGACCTTAAACAGGCTATTCATACTAAAACCCCCCCTCTGATATAGCTGAATTAAAAAGGTCTGCTTCACAATGATGTAAATCGCTCATTGGCAGTTTTATATATGAAATGATCATTTTAAAGATGATTTTTGTATTTATTTTGGTTATCTTTGTCTGATATTAAAAGTTATTAGCTCATGTGAAACAGTTAAAAGCAACAAGAGCAACATGTAAAGTTTTTGTAGTTTACGGAAATGCACTTTCGTCCTTGTTTAAGAGGAAATTGTGTATTACTGAAAGACAAGAATGATCATAAAAACTATTAAGAAAGAAAGAAAGAAAGAAAGAAAGAAAGAAAGAAAGAAAGAAAGAAAGAAAGGAGAAATGTGAGCAGGGTAGATGGAGGGCCTTTAATTGCTTGGAGAAAGCATGACAATTGAGAGGGGAGTAGATGGAGGAAAACCTCTAGGAGTATTGATCAGTGCGGCTCTTCCATTTCTGTCGCTTCCAACCCCCTTCTGCAACTACCCCTTCACCCAATTTGCACCTGTAATTTAGATTGGAATGTATTTGTGTGTACGTTGAGGTCATTTGGCTCAGCGTTTGTCCTTCACTGTGTGCCTACATCTCTTTTGTATTCATTTACCTGTTAATGTGACTGTCTGTCACATGTCAATGCTGAGGGACCAGAATCAGTGAAGCCAACAAAGCTCACGCGTTTATCTCTGTGTGAGGAAAGACGGCGTGTACATCAGGATCAAAATATAATGAGTTGTGTTCAAACTGTGCTGTTTATGAGCCCTGCACTGTGTGAAGGTGTGTATCGTTTCATTTTTGTGTGGCAGATGATGGGCTTAATTCTCGTGATGGTGGGGGGTATCTTTTTTGATCGATCTCCACCCTCTCTTTGGAATGACCCTGTGCTGCATCCTGCACTTTCTCCTGGACATAATGAGACACTGCTTATGGAACAAACAGACATACACCCATGCAAACAAACCAACATAAAAAATTACAAAAATGTGGAGTTATGCATATCCTGAACAGGGTTGTGTATGTGGTGAAAGAAGGATTTGAAAGTAACTCAAAGATCTTACATGATAATCATGCGATTGCTAACTATGACAGGTTTACTCACAGGCTCACTGCCTCAGCTGGGGGGGGGGGGGGTCATTGTCAAGGCTACAACCTTCCACCCCTGTCTCAGTCCCAGACTAGATCAATTCCTAACCAGACATAGTCCCACCCCACCCCTCAACCACCACTCTCTCCTCAAACACAATGACCAGAGCCCTGCTGGTACTGGAAACAATACAAGAGATCTCCAAAACCTAAAAAGACATCTATCTATCTATCTATCTATCTATCTATCTATCTATCTATCTATCTATCTATCTATCTATCTATCTATCTATCTATCTATCTATCTATCTATCTATCTATCTATCTATCTATCTATCTATCTATCTATCTATCTATCTATCTATCTATCTATCTATCTATCTATCTATCTATCTATCTATCTATCTATCTATCTATCTATCTATCTATCTATCTATCTATCTATCTATCTATCTATCTATCTATCTATCTATCTATCTATCTATCTATCTATCTATCTATCTATCTATCTATCTATCTATCTATCTATCTATCTATCTATCTATCTATCTATCTATCTATCAAAAAATTAAAAAAGAGCTGGAAATTCCTGCCAAAACCTATTTAAACCTTTTAGGGTCACGGGGGAAAAAATCCCAATAAATGCAATTTTACCAAAAGAAAGACTGTGCATGGACCTAGATGGGTAACTAAACAAAGGGAAAACTGATTAGACAGAACATATCTCTAGCAATTGATCATATTTGACATTTAGTTCTGGATAATCAATTTATACTTAGCAGAAAGGTCAAAAGATTTTGGTTTAGTCAGTTTTTTCCACGCTTGCTTGCTTTATGGTGAGTCATCAAATACTATTGGAAAGCCTGTTTATTCCATCTTAATGGTGCAATTGTGCATTTTTAGGTTTAAGAGCAGAGTTGAGTACCTAGGTTGCACCCATAAAAAAAAAAAAACCAAATCCTCTCAATCTTTCTCAATACCTAACAGCTTGTGGTGGAGGCGGTTTGATGGTGTGGGATGGCATCTCACTTACTGAAGAAACAAGTCTTGTCAACATAGGGGGTAATCCCAACGCAGACAGATATTGAGATGAGATTTGCAACAAGTGGCAGTTATATATCTCCACGCTGATCTATGCTCTGAAAAATAATTTCTTCAGACTTTCTCTTTTTCACCTTATAAATCACTATGTAAATCTTCACTTTATGAACTCAATTTTGAATTTAAGCTTTTATTACGACTACTTTTGCCCTGGGTGGCCATTCATACATGAGTTTGGTGTTTCAACCATAATGCCATCACTCTTTAGCAACCTTCATATACAGGTCCTTCTCAAAAAATTAGCATATTGTGATAAAGTTAATTATTTTCTATAATGTAATGATGAAAATTTAACATTCATATATTTTAGATTCATTGCACACTAACTGAAATATTTCAGGTCTTTTATTGTCTTAATATGGATGATTTTGGCATACAGCTCATGAAAACCCAAAATTCCTATCTCACAAAATTAGCATATTTCATCCGACCAATAAAAGAAAAGTGTTTTTAATACAAAAAACGTCAACCTTCAAATAATCATGTACAGTTATGCACTCAATACTTGGTCGGGAATCCTTTTGCAGAAATGACTGCTTCAATGCGGCGTGGCATGGAGGCAATCAGCCTGTGGCACTGCTGAGGTCTTATGGAGGCCCAGGATGCTTCGATAGCGGCCTTTAGCTCATCCAGAGTGTTGGGTCTTGAGTCTCTTAACGTTCTCTTCACAATATCCCACAGATTCTCTACGGGGTTCAGGTCAGGGGAGTTGGCAGGCCAATTGAGCACAGTGATACCATGGTCAGTAAACCATTTACCAGTGGTTTTGGCACTGTGAGCAAGTGCCAGGTCGTGCTGAAAAATGAAATCTTCATCTCCATAAAGCTTTTCAGCAGATGGAAGCATGAAGTGCTCCAAAATCTCCTGATAGCTAGCTGCATTGACCTTGCCCTTGATAAAACACAGTGGACCAACACCAGCAGCTGACACGGCACCCCAGACCATCACTGACTGTGGGTACTTGACACTGGACTTCTGGCATTTTGGCATTTCCTTCTCCCCTGTCTTCCTCCAGACTCTGGCACCTTGATTTCCGAATGACATGCAGAATTTGCTTTCATCCGAAAAAAGTACTTTGGAACACTGAGCAACAGTCCAGTGCTGCTTCTCTGTAGCCTAGGACTGGGGAATGCGGCACCTGTAGCCCATTTCCTGCACACGCCTGTGCACGGTGGCTCTGGATGTTTCTACTCCAGACTCAGTCCACTGCTTCCGCAGGTCCCCCAAGGTCTGGAATCGGCCCTTCTCCACAATCTTCCTCAGGGTCCGGTCACCTCTTCTCATTGTGCAGCGTTTTCTGCCACACTTTTTCCTTCCCACAGACTTCCCACTGAGGTGCCTTGATACAGCACTCTGGGAACAGCCTATTCGTTCAGAAATTTCTTTCTGTGTCTTACCCTCTTGCTTGAGGGTGTCAATAGTGGCCTTCTGGACAGCAGTCAGGTCGGCAGTCTTACCCATGATTGGGGTTTTGAGTGATGAACCAGGCTGGGAGTTTTAAAGGCCTCAGGAATCTTTTGCAGGTGTTTAGAGTTAACTCGTTGATTCAGATGATTAGGTTCATAGCTCGTTTAGAGACCCTTTTAATGATATGCTAATTTTGTGAGATAGGAATTTTGGGTTTTCATGAGCTGTATGCCAAAATCATCCGTATTAAGACCATAAAATACCTGAAATATTTCAGTTAGTGTGCAATGAATCTAAAATATATGAATGTTAAATTTTCATCATGACATTATAAAAAATAATGAACTTTATCACAATATGCTAATTTTTTGAGAAGGACCTGTATATTCTCAGCAGCTTTTTGCTACCTTTCGTCTTTCACTTTTCTTTATATATTTCTTCATTTCAGACATGTGAATATTGTCGGCTGCAAGCCTGAAAACAAATTAAAAGCAAAAGTTTTAAAAATTGTGATATACAGTATACCTTTAAATTCTTAACTGTAGAGCAGCTCATTATTTTAAAGTTTGAAGGTCTTTGTCAATCCTGGGCTTTAAACCTGCATAGCGGTTACATAATTTTACAAATACAAGCTGAAAGATTGTCTTTGTTGCAAAAAAAAAAAACAAAACAAAAAACAAATAACAACTAAGTATTAAACTTTGTTTAACCAGATTTATTTAATTATATGATGGATAAATATGATAAGATTGTTTTCTTACTTGATTCTAATGATATCACATTAAACTAATGATTTGACAGTAAAGCAACAACCTGTCTCGGGTTTTTCAATTTACACTTAACAGATTAGTTTTCTAGAAGTGTGTCAGTGGGGCAAACGGTCCACACTAAGGACCTTTCAGCAGCCTCTTTACAACACTTTGGCTCTGCTAAGCGTGCAGTTTCTGACCACCCTACTTAAACTGTTTATTTGACTTGCTGCTTGGAACTCTGCTGTGCTTGTAAGGAGGCTCTCTCTGTGTGTTTGTGTGTGTGTGTCAGAGCTATAAGTTTATAGATGTGCAAGCTTGTGAAGTCAGTGTACTGTGTTGGTATGTGTGCTCACAGTGGCGTTAGGCCTTGCTTCCTTCCTTCCTGTTCGTGGGTCCCTTTACCCACCAACGCTTGGCTCCTCTGGGATGGCAGTTTCAGTGTGTGTGCCTGTTTGTGTGCACTTGACACTTGGCTGAACAGCCTAGTCCTAGAGGACTGGTCTATCATTCTAGTTCCTGATTCTCAGAATTGCAAACCCCACCTGCAGTAAACCTCCCAAATTGAACCTAAAGTGTGCTACACACACTGGTTGACCCTCTCTGTGCTTCATGCTTCGATTCTTTCTTTCTTTTCTTTGTCCTTTTGTTGCTTTTTGCAGAATGGGTTGTCTTTCACCCCTTCTAAATTACTAAATGAGGTTAGCCTCTTTTTACGTGTATACAGACGCAAAACAATGAACACACCTACTCTCTCTCTGCTTGTCCGTCTTTTGCAGTCAAACATGCAGAGCTGTGAATTCGGTTTGAGAAGAGCAGAGGGAAAGCTTCAATATTGCATCATTGGGAGGTTGTGGGTCTGTTTTTGGGGTCAGCGTGCTATCATGTTGCCAATCTGCAAGGCAGCTCAGAGCCCTCATCAGCTTTTGATTGCATTTAGAATGGCTAATTAAATAAAATATGACATTATGTAAATGTCTGTGTCTGTGCCATATGGCCCGAGGCGCGGCTCCCCTTCAACCCACCACCCTGCCCCCTCTTGCTCATCTCAAACACACCAGGAGCGACCAAGTGTGCATTATGATTGAGTGTTTGCATGACTGTGTGTGTGAATACAAAACTGAGGAAGAGTAATTGAGGTAGTAGAGGGATAATAGTCAAGGCTACCTTTGTTCCTACGCTCCTTCCTGGTTTGTGTTTCATTTTTGAGAATTAGATTTTAGGATTCTGGGTAGGCACAAACAAAAGTTTGGTAGCTTCAGGAAAGCATTATAGTTTAGATGATGTGTTGGCATTACCTGAAAACAACATAACGAATTGGTGATTGCTAAATTATACTTAAGAAAAAAACAAAACACATTTTGTCCTTTTCCATTTAAAATCATATTTAAGTTAATTATATTTCCATTCTGTTCAATTAAATTTAGTCTGTTAGCAGCAGAAACAAGAAGCTTACATATGCTGTTTAAAAAGCTAGAATGTTTTTCCTTACAGTCTGACATCAGAATTCTGACTAAACATTTCCTATTTTACATCAGTTATGATTACCAGAATTATTTCTGTGTTCTAAAGGCCAGAATAATTATATATATATACATTTCAGAATTATTTATTACTTGCTTCAAAGTCAAACATTATATTAGTATTTGTCAGTATTGCAGAGAAAAGTATATAGGTAGCATTACCACCATTAATTATGATCATTACTGTTATTATTATTTATACTTCATGAACCAGGTATATCCTTTAATCTCTTGTAGGAGAATAAAGCTACAGTCGGGGTCTAGTTATACTTTTTTTTCTTGAGGACATCAGAATCTTGAATAGACAGCTGTTATAGACTGGGGAGAGCAGGTGAGCAGCTGAGAGCTAGATGTGCTAAGTTCTCGTGAGAGTGGTGTGTAAGTATACAACATGGCGTCGCATTAACAAACAACTATGCAGACCAGGTATAAACAAGCTAATAAAACCAAGCCACATATCCAATGCAATTAAAAAAATAACCATTGAGTTTTCTCTTCATCAATGACAACCTGGACGATGAAACTATTGACAGTCTGCAGAGCTACATTGACGAGTTCTTTTAGAGAGTCATAATAGGAAAACCACAGAAACCGGCGTTCACTCCAGTCTTAAAGAGGACACGGTCTGAATGCTATGCCTGAACCACCACCTCAGATGATTTAGACTATCAACCAGAAGCTTACCAGCCTCGATGTCAGACTGGCCCTAGTAGAAGTTTAGCACAAGGAATTCCAGGCTCTGAGGGAATCACGACAGTACAGCCAGGAAGGTGGCGAAGCTAGCAACTGAGAACAAGACGCTATAGGAAAGTGTACAAAAACTCACCAAAGGGATGACGCAGCCCTCCAGCAGCAACAGGAAAATAAAGAAGACCATACTTGACATCCAATCGAGGAGCATGTGGGACAACCATGTTTTCTCCAGCACTCTTGACCGCACATAAAAACAGTCAGAGGTCAATGTGTGAGATTTCCTTCAGTGGCAGCTGAAAATCGTGAGCAGGCCCATACAGACCATCAAATTTCATTGTTAGCATCATCTGGGAGTCAAGCAGCCCAACAACCACAGGCTGAGACACATTGTAGCAAAATTTGAACACTTAAAGTTCCAAAGAAGAGTCAAAAACTCCGGTACGGAACTGCGTGATAGGAACTTCAGCGTGAACAATCAGTTTCCAAAGGGATCCTTAACAGCATATGCACTGTTTTTCATGTAAGGGAGAAGCTCATCATGGCGGGAAGATACGCTGTGATCATGGTTGACAGGTTTAAAGTAATTGGACAGATGTTCCAGATATGGGGGATTACTCTGTGGCCTTACTGAATACAACACTGATAAGATGACAGGTGAAGCTTATTAGCATTAATAACTTTAAAATTAATGATCAATACAATACAAACTTAGTTTAGATCTCATGTTTAGTTAGTGATATGAATACAATATGATTTGTCACATGAAATGCACACAGAAAATTTAAAGCAGACATTGACATTGCTTACACAGCATATTTGATCAAGAATATATAATTATTAATTATTAACATAAACATATACAACAACACAAAGACTGGTGTATAACTAACATATACTGTCCAAAGTAGTTGACTCCAACTTTATAGTCTCTTTTTTGCCCTTTCAACTCAAACTGACAGCACTTGTCATGAAATGAGATTTTAACCTCAGTGTGACCACAGAGTTACACAGGCTCAGCAGGTCATCTGCACTTTGTAAGTTGCAGTCAGTTAATACACTAAAGCAGGATATGAAGGATTGTGGTCTGTGTGAGTTTACCTTTTTCTCAACTGTCCATCACTCTTACTCCTGTAAGAGTGATGTTCATAGCTGTTAAGATGAGAATTCAAAGGTGTGAATCTTATAATAACTTATCTTATTATCTCCTTGCAGCATTTTAATAATGTGCCCACCTTTTTTTCTGCCTGCAGTACAGCCTGTAACATCAGTCTAGTCAACATAAAGGAAAAAATTGACATTGCTTTGCAACCAGAATGAGAGAAGGTATTTAGGCGAGGGATTTCCTAGATCTTGTATACTACATTGGATTTATATATACATTGCTCAAAAAAATAAAGGGAACACTTAAACAACACATTCTAACTCTAACCAAATCTAACTTCTGTGACTTCAAACTGTCCACTTAGGAAGCAACACTGATTGACAATTATGGGAAGAAACTTGTGCCATCAGAAACTGAATTTGAATTTCTCAGACTGAATCTGTATTTGTGTAATTTGAAATTAAATGCATTGGTTTGAAAATAAATTTCACTTAATTGAAACAGAATTTAATGGTTTGAAACTGAATTCATTTGCTCTGAAAATGTATTTTGTTGAATTGAAAATTCAGTTTCCCTACTTTTACTTTCAGTTCTAAAATTGAATTTCAGTTCTAAAATCCAGTTTTTTGCGTCACTCATCCGGGTCCTTGAAGCCACAGATTAATCAAACACAGATTCACCGATTCACGGATGTCATTCACTATTGCTGTGTCCAAATTGAGGGGCTGCATTCTTTGAAGGACGCATTTGTTGGCCGATTACGTCATTGTGAGGCAATGAAGTCTACAGCTTCGCAGGCTCCTCCAAATAGGGTCAACAAATTCGTCCTTCTTTTCCCCAGATATGAAGGATGGGTCTGGTGTATCCTTCGTGGGACACCCTATCCCATGATTCATTGCGGGTCAAAGTAGATTGTGCTAATGGAAGTAGCAAAGCCTAGAGGAGAGGGAAAAGCTGAGAACAAAGTTGGATATATTGCACTTTCTGTGAAACAAAATAACTTGTTTTTAGACTAGAATGTAGCTGTGTAAACCTGAAATATTTGCTTGGTTTATCAAGATTTCGCTTAATTCCACACGTGCTCCGACGTGTTCGGAGACGTCTGCTTCTGCTGCCCTGACACTGGGCTCACAGCCACCTCGCCAGCGCACAGCTGACCGGGGGATTGGGGTGTGATGAACCCGAGAGAACAGCTGACTCCCGGCACTTTGTTTTCAAGCTCCTGCTGGGTTTCCCCAATGGATGGAAGTTAAACACTGATATAATTCAGTCAGATGATTTCTAATGTTGATGTTTGGTTCTTTTATTTTTGTGCTCTACAAATAAACTGATTTAAACATTGTTCCTAAAGTTAATAGGTTAGTGTTTAAATTGTTACATTTTTACAAATAATTTACAAATAGATTTTTATATTTGTTTTATATATGAACACAAAACTTTAACAATTTAAATGGCTGAATAATGAACAAGATTATAAAACAAGAAAATAAGCCATTAGGGCTTCATTTGTTCGGCTTCACAGCTCTGTGCTTCACGCTATCACTGTTGCTAGGCAACATAAATCACACTGAGGTAAAGGCAGGGGAAACGCAGATCGACATAACACCAGCCACACCATGCTGATCTGGCATGTTTAGCTAATAGCTACAGGTAGCATAAGTGTCACTGTTTGACCATCATTTGTTTACATGACGCTTCTTATAGATGCTCATTTGACTTGGCTGACATCCGCTAAGCTTAAGTATGCTGCACTCCTCCAGCTCAAAATGCCGTAAAGGAAGTTTAACCTGATGTGAAACGTAAATCGATGAATCTGTGTTTGATTAATCTAAAGCTATCCTCAAGGACCCGGATGTGTGACACAAAAAACTGAATTTTAGAACTGAAATTGAATTTTAGAACTGAAAGTGAAAATAGGCAAATTGAATTTTCAAAACAACGAAATACATTTTCAATGCAAATTAATTCAGTTTCAAACCATTAAATTCAGTTTTCAAACCAATAAATTTAGTTTCAAATCAATGCATTTAATTTCAAATTACACAAATACAGATTCAGTCTGAGAAATTCAAATTCAGTTTCTGATGGCACAAGTTTTTTCCCATAGACAATCAATTTCACTCCTGTTGTGCAAATGGAATAAACAAGAGGGGGAAATCTTTGGCGATTAGCAAGACACACTCAATAAAGGAGTGGTTCTGCAAGTGGGGACCACTGACCACTTCTCAGTACCTATGCTTTCTGGCTGATGTTTTGGTCACTTTTGAATGTTGGTGGTGCTTTCACACTTGTAGCATGAGATGGACTTTACAACCGACACAAGTGGCTCAGGTAGTGCAGCTCATCCAGGATGGCACATCAATGCGAGCTGTGGCAAGAAGGTTTGCTGTGTCTGTCAGCGTTGTGTCCAGAGCCTGGAGGCACTACCAGGAGACAGGCCAGTACACCAGGAGACGTGGAGGAGGCCGTAGGAGGGCAACAACCCAGCAGCAGGACAGCTACCTCCGCCTTTGTGCAAGGAGGAACAGGAGGAGCACTGCCACAGCCCTGCAAAATGACCTCCAGAAGGCCACAAATGTGTCTGCACAAACAGTTAGAAACAGACTCCATGAGGATGGTATGAGGGCCCGATGTCCACAAATGAGGGCTGTGTTCACAGCCCAACACCTTGCAGGACGCTTGGCATTTGCCAGATAACACCAGGATTGGCAAATTCACCACTGGCGCCCTGTGCTCTTCATAGATGAAAGCAGGTTCAAATTGAGCACATGTGACAGACGTGACAGAGTCTGGAGACACCGTGGAGAGCGATCTGCTGCCTGCAACATCCTTCAGCATGACTGGTTTGGTAGTGGGTCAGTAATGGTGTAGGGTGGCATTTTTTTGGAGAGCCGCATGGCCCTCCATGTGCTCATCAGAGGTAGCCTGACTGCCATTAGGTACCGAGATGAGATCCTCAGACCCCTTGTGAGACCATATGCTGGTGCGGTTGGTCCTGGGTTCCTCTTAATGCAGGACAATGCTAGATTTCATGTGACTGGAGGGGGTCAGCAGTTCCTGCAAGATGAAGAAATTGAAGCCCGTTCCCCAGACCTGAATCCGATTGAGCACATCTGGGACATCATGTCTCACTCCATCCACCAACGTCACGTTGCACCACAGACTGTCCAGGAGTTGGCAGATGCTTTAGTCCAGGTCTGGGAGGAGATCCCTCAGGAGACCATCCGCCATCTCATCAGGAGCATGACCAGGCGTTGTAAGGAGGTCATACAGGCACGTGGATGTCACACACAATACTGAGCCTCATTTTGACTTGTTTTAAGGACATTACATCAAAGTTGGATCAGCCTGTAGTGTGTTTTTCACCTTTCATTTTGTTTGTGACTCCAAATCCAGGCCTCCATTGGGTAATAAATTGGATTTCCATTGATGATTTTTATGTGATTTTGTTGTCAGCACATTCAACTTTGTACAGAACTAAGTATTCAATGAGAATATTTCATTCATTCAGACCTAGGATGTGTTATTTAAGTGTTCCCTTTATTTTTTTGAGCGGTATATTACAAAAGTTCATGAACTGTACTAGAATGTCACATAACTAGTTTAGGCAATAAGAGCAGAGTACAGTGCTTAGGAGTGAATGCAGATGGAAATCAATCAAATGGAAACATTCAAACAGTAATGACGATGAATTTGTGCCAGTTTTACAACAGTTTTTATTACAATATCTGGTTAGTATCTTTAAGCCTAATCTCAAAGGTACAGAGTGTATCTGCCTTCTTAACCCAAACTATAAACTGCTTTATAGCTCAGGGCTCTGTCTTCCATTCTACTTTTGGAAACTCCAAAACCAGATGTTGCCTGAAGTGCCCTGTTCATAAAATATAAAGGAAAGACATCTTCAAAAAAACTGTAGAGCCTTGGTCTTTTTGTAAAGTGTGAAGTAGATTCTAATTTCTTTGCTGGATTGCTACTTACCACTGACTGTTACATGGTTTCTACTCTGTGGATATTAGCATTATGTGTGTCAGGATGAGGATGGGGGGAGGAGAATAGCTGTCTGTCCTAGTGATAAGGCAAATGGAGCAGGCCCAGAGTTACCAGGCCAGTCACAAATACAGATAAGGGTAGATAACATTCACTGGAAGAACTGCTGCAGGCTCAACACCAAACTCTACACAAACACCACACAATACTGTGAGTGTTTTTCAAGTGTGTGTGTGTGGTGGGGGCAGGTGGTTCTATAGGCCCTGTGCATCTGTTTGTCTGGGAGCAATCACTTGGGTCTTTAAGCTTGAAGATTTAGTAGGATGCTTTGTTTCAGCATTATTTTAATTTCCAACTCTACAGTATGCTATTAATCTGTATGAACAACTTTAACATTTAAAGCAGGTCAGGTATGCCACAACACCATAAGTTTCTCAAAAAGTGGTTACAAAGTGGGGCCAAACGCAATGAGCCAATGTTACAAGAGTACTTCAAATTGTCTCGTTTTCCTCCATATTTTCTTTTTTTTAAGGACCTGTTTCTCAGCTGACTAAATGACCATATCAGGTTTGACCCTGTTTCTTGGGTTAGAAAATAGACTAACAGTGCTTTCACGCCAAACCTTTAAAACGCTTTTTATCATGTCAGAGTCTGGAGCAGATCATGAACCCATTTGGGACCCTGAAATGGACTAGAGAACAGTACCCTGGCAAAGCTGGTCTTACTGCTGGTTTTTCCAGACTCTTGAGCGGTTCTCTTGCTGTGTGAATGTATGCATGCCATTCCCACTGTGATGTGATGTAAGAGCAGTGCATTTGAGTAGAAGAAAAAAAAAAAAAGAAGAAAAACAACACAACAGCACAAATCCAAAGAAGAAACAGTCTTAAAATGTCTTGCGGGGTAGTAAAGTAGTGAAGAGGTGCAGGCACACAGCTACATTTAACACCAAAGTAGCAACAGAAACCTTGATGAACTTCTTCCTTATGCTTTTTTTCTTCTCGATCCACACAATGCTGGAGCAATATGGCCCCGAAACATTCCTTTTTAAATCAAAAAATCTCTGCGTGAAAGCAAACCGTGCCAACTGATGGTGTGAATTTTCTCGCTTTTACCGACCCCTAGACTGAACCCGCAGTGTGCTCTTAAAAGGAGCATCATCATTCTTTATAGACAGCCGTTTTGAATGATTCAGTGACCTAATTAAACTTCGCTGAATCAGTTCCAAAGGATTAAAGTAAAAAATGTAAAATGGCAGGATTATGCTGTGTAATAATGTTAATGTTATTATTTTACACAAGAAAATTAATTTGTTAGCTTAAGATAACATTGACTGTTTACCTGCCAATGAGTTAGCGAATGTTAGTGCTAGCTATGTTTTAAAAATTCACACTTTGACACAAGAAGGGGTCAAAAACTCAATAGAGAAGACAATATTTTATAGTCAAGTATTACAAGACGTATTAATGAAAAACAGAAATAATTTAGGGCTGAATGGTGTCAATACAGCAACAAAGACAGCAACAAAATTTTAAGGATAAAATTGCCTATAGAAAATAATGGAACAAATTATTTGTTAAAACCAGATTTTACCTGTTCAGCCATCCAGGTTACTGTTTTGTCTTTTCAACTCACTCCTGTGTAGCTTTAACATCAGACATTACTCACTTTAACTTACACTTCTTTATTGTTCTGTTACATCATTAAGAGGAATTATTGTTATTAATCACAGTGTGTGGCATCTTAGAAAGGACAAATCATGACAAGAGTTGCTTGTTGTAAATGTTTTTCAAACCTTACAAACTGAACACAATACTGCCACATTGTAAAATTGTGTCAAGAAAAAGCATTTTTTTTCTGAAATGCTTTGTATGATGTGGTTCAAACAAGCTCCGTGCTATGTATTTGGGGAATATAGCATGACAATGACTTGTTGGTTTGGAAGATTTGTAGCTGATCAATAGCTGCTTTGAATCGCAGGAAATAATATTATTCTTCTTCTTTTTGTTTTTCATTTGTCTGCCATGTACTATCCCAAAGAGTTAAATGTAAATCCTTTTTTGTTACCCTGTACATTGCATCTTTCTGATGTCTTAAACTATCTCTACCTCTCCTTCCTTTTTATCCACACACTCTAACCAGACCACAAAAGCAGGCTGCAGCAAAGCGGAAGAGGTTGTGGTTGGCAATGCATATGCCCAGAGGGGCCCAGGACTGTCAGTGCAGTAGCCCCACATCTGGAGCCTCCCGCTAGGTCGGCAGCCTTCCTTCAGCCCTCCTCTTCCACCACTGCCGCCACTGCTCTCCTTAGAACACTGGGCAATTATGTAGCCACACCCTTCCCTTACCTTTGTCCTCAAACACACACACAAACCAAAACTTTCCCTCACATTAATATTTTCATAGTTCAACTCCTTTTCGTACACGCAGGGACACTTCCACATATACATAATGATAAGGAACATCTACTTACCACATGTAAGAACAAGGCACACACAATGTTCTGTAAAACATTATGCAAATCCACAGTCAGCAACAAAGCAACACTGTTCACGCCAAAGTCCTCTCCGTGTGAGGATGTTTGGATGACATTTTTGATTTAAACACCTAACTTAAATTGTGAGATAAAAAAATATTTATACCCTAACCCAAACACCAAAAATGTTAAATTTCCCATATTAATCAATAAACTACAATAACATTAAACCATTTTTGACCATGATGATTTTTTTTGTACTGTTTTAAATTCAAATAAAATATTAAAACTCACCTTTTTAGAACTGCTTTTAACGTGTGTGTTTTTGTAGTCCTGTCTTATGCTTATCCTGTGTTTGGTAATGTACAGTGTGATGTATTTCGGTGTTTTGCTTTTATGATTTGTTTGATGTACTTTTGTGTTTTGATTTTCTAATTTAGTTTGATTCCTGTAAAGTGTGTTTGAGTTTTTTTAAAAGTGCTATTCAAATGAAATATATAATTATTATTATTAATTCAGGTGACATAGGCTTAAGCAGTCAAACCTGCTACTCTCCATTCTTCATAGTGCTGGAATAGCAGTGACAGCTGAGGGCCAAGGCACACTAGCTCATTGCCAGTCAGTGTAGCCCTGTGTGATGATAATAAGGATAACTTCCTTCAGGATAATGGAGCCGCAGCATATTCAGGCCTCAGTGTGCGCAGTCCCCGAGGAAGGCCTTGTCTGCTGTGAATATTCTGCATTTAAATGGTCCATTAAAAGCCAAACAAACACAGACAGAGCTCCATACTAATGATCAACGGGGTCCAGGGGTTAGGCAGGGCACCCGCCATGTCTCAGTGTGAGTGTGTGGATGTGTGGAAGTGACACACTGTGTCTTAGGGGGTGATATGAGTTGCCAACAGACGGGGAGAGTTGTGTCTTGAACTGGGAGGCTGATTGTGTGTGACATGGGTCAGGCGGGTGGAGTAGGGGTGATGGAGAGAGTATGGGCTTTTTGGCCAGAGGGGAATCCTTCTCTCTGTCCCAACGGGTTACCATTTGCATGTTTGTCCGATTTGTTTGTGTTGGTGCATGCATACTCTCGCTATCCATCTTTTGAATAATACGTCTTTGTGGACTTGGATGCATTTTGTGTGTGCCTATATGTGCATATTGCCCATCATACTGTCATGTTCCAGTCAGTATTCAAAAATAGTGTCTGACAGAGAGTTGCAGGACTTATTCTAATAAGGGGATGGTGCTTGTGGGCCCTGTGCCCTGGTCAGCCTTCTGCTCATTATTATTATTAATATTTGAGAAGTAGCCTGTGCAGATGCCCTTGTCTCCCAGCACACAACTTCTTATGAAATGTGACAGGCCATGTCCACATACCCCTCTGCTGTTTATCAAAATATGAAAATTGAAGTGTCTAAACTGTGTTAAAGAACTTAAACTAAATATGGCTTTAATGGATGCAGACAAGAATTACCGTTATCCAGCTGAGGTCTTAGAGTGGTGCTAATATACAGCCAGATCTTGTTGCTGCATTAAGCACTAATCAGCTATAAAATTTAAAGCACCTGCTTCAAAATGGTTAGTTCCTCCATTTTACTGCCTAAACAATCCTGACCAATGAAGTTCTGTTGTTTTATCTGGCACCAAGCTATTAGCAGCGGATACTTCAAGTCAGTTTGCTTGAGAGATGGGACCTTGAAACATTGGATTAGTTGGTCCAACGCTTCAAGAATCCTCAAACTCATTGTTAAGTTTTTCAAACCATCTCTGAAGTGATTGAGGGCACTTTTACTGTAAAATCTTGAATAGCCATTAGTGTAAGGGAACAGTGTTTCCATGAAGGCGTTTGGTTTGCTGGCAACAAGGTTTAAACATTGAGAAAACTGGGTTTATACAACCATAGAAGTAATGAAGTAGACACAATTCCAGGATTTTCCAGGGTGGTCCAATCTCAAGTGATCCAGGGAGCCTCCTGTGTCACAACAGACTTCTAACTGGCATAACCTATTAAATAACAACCAAAAATGAAATGTGAAAAACTAAGTACACTCCAAGAACTCTAACATACAAAAAAGCTAAATATTACAACATACTTTTAACCTTGAAATACAATACTAAGAGTGTGTACTTTCTTTTTAAGTTATTTTTAGCACTGGTAGCCTTTATTGACAGTAAACAGACAGCAAATAGGCAGACAGATAAAGGGTAGACATGCAGCAAAACCCAGTGTGGGGAATTGAACCTAGGATGGCTGCATCCAGGAATATAGCCTCTGTATATGGAGTGCCAGATCTACCACTACACCACAGCCCAAGTGTGTACGTTTTACTTAACATGACTGTGTCTTTACCCAGAGGAACCATTGTGAAAGGTTTCCTGCAAAGCTTTAAGTAATTTATTTAACATAAATATAAGCACAAAAGATTATATGCTTACTTAAGGTGGATTTTATCCTTGTTGGATATTGGAGTATATACTACCTTGGTCGCATATAGTGTTGTGACTAATCTTGCAATAACTTGTGAGACTATAATAATGTACTTCAAGAGGGTGACTTTACAGTGGATGTAGACTGTGCTTTAACAAAAAATATATTAACCATAGATGGTCTTTGCGTGGCCTAGGTGAGGTCATCTGGGGCCAATAAAGAATGCAAGCACTTTTCATGCAAGCACTTTCACAGTGAAAGTCTGGTTGTTTATTATCGTTTTTGGAGAATGGTGGCAGCATTTAGAGCGTATGAGTTGGAGCCAAAGCAATCGTATTTGTACTCGTCATCTTCTGCTTATCCGGGACCGGGTCGCGGAGGCAGCAAACTCAGCAGAGACACACAGACGTCCCTCTCCCCAGACACCTCCTCCAGCTCCTCTGGGGGGAGCCCAAGGCGTTCCCGGGCCAGCCGAGAGACATAGTCCCTCCAGCGTGTCCTGGGTTATGTCCTGGGCCTCCTCCTGGTGGGACTTGCCTGGAACACCTCCCGAGGAAGGGGTCCAGGAGGCATCCGGTAGACATGTGCGAGCCATCTCAACTGGCTCCTCTCGATGTGGAGGAGCAGCGGCTCTACTCCGAGCTCCTCCCGGACGGCCGAGCTCCTCACCCTATCTCTATGGGAGTGCCCGGCCACCCTACGGAGGAAGCTCATTTCAGCCGCTTGTATCCGGGATCTCGTTCTTTCGGTCATGACCCAAAGTTTATGGCTTGGCTTTTCGGCTCAGCTCTCTCTTCACCACAACGGACCGTCACAGTGCCCCCATTACTGTGGCAGCCACACCGATCCGTCTGTCGATCTCTCGCGCCATTCTTCCCTCATTCATGAACAAGACACCAAGATACTCAAACTCCTCCACTTGAGGCAGGAACTCCCCTCCAACCTGAAGAGGACAAGCCACCCTTTTCCGGTCGAGTACCATGACCTCGGAGTTGGAGGAGCTGATCTTCATCCCAGCTGCTTCACACTCGGCTGCGAACCGCCCCAGCGCATGCTGTAGGTCTTGGCTAGAGGGGGCCAGCAGGACTACGTCATCTGCAAAAAGAAGAGAAGAAATCCACTGGACCCCAAACCAGACCCCCTCCGGCCATTGGCTGCGTTTAGAAATCCTGTCCATAAAAGTTATGAACAGGACCGATGACAAAGGGCAGCCCTGCCGGAGTCCAACATGCACCGGGAACAGGTCTGACTTAGTGTCGGCAATGTGGACCAAACTCCTGCTCTGCTTGTACCGGGACTGGATGGCCCCTAATAAAGGGCCCCCGATTCCATACTCCTGGAGCACTCCCCACAGGGCATCACGAGGGACACAGTCGAATGCTTTCTCCAGGTCCACAAAACACATGTGAACCGGTTGGGCAAACTCCCATGAACCCTCGAGCACCCTGTAGAGGGTATAGAGCTGGTCCATTGTTACACGGCCGGGACGAAAACAACACTGCTCCTCCTGAAGCCGAGGTTCGACTATCGGCCAGACTCTCCTCTCCAATACCCTGGCGTAGGCCTTACAAGGGATGCTGACGAGTGCGATCCGCCTGTAGTTGGAACACAACCTCCGGTCACCCTTCTTATGAAGGGGACCACCACCCCAGTCTGCCAGTCCAGAGGCACTGTCACCGACCGCCACGCAATGTTGAAGAGGTGTGTCAACCATGACAGCCGCACAACATCCAGAGATTTAATGTACTCAAGGCGGATCTCATCCACCCTAGAAGCCTTGCCACCACCGAGCTTTTTAACCACCTAGGTGACTTCAGCCTGGGTGATGAAAGAGTCCAACCCTGAGTCCCCAGCCTCTGTTTACACCAGGGAATGCGTGATGGCAGGATCGAGGAGATCCTCGAAGTACTCCTTCCACAGCCCGATAATGTCCTCAGTCGAGGTCAGCAGCCTCCCACCCCCACTGTAAACAGTGTTGGCGAAGCACTGCGTCCCCTTCCTGAGGCACCAGAATCACTTCGCAGCCAACCGGTTGTCCTCCATGGCCTCACAGAACTCCTCTCAGGCCCGAGTTTTTGCCACTGCCACAGCCCGGGCCGTGGCACGCTTGGCCTCACGGTACCTGTCAGCTGCCTCAGGAATCCCACAAGCCAACCACAGCCGATAGGACTCCTTCTTTAGCTTGACAGTGTCTCTTACTGCCGGGTTCTTTGATTGCCGCCGCGACAGGCACCGCAGACCTTACGGCTTACGGCTTACAGCTACGGGCAGCAGCATCGACAATAGATGTGGAGAACATGGTCCAGTTGGACTCTATGTCTCCAATATCCCCCGGAATCTGGTCATAGCTCTCCCGGAGGTGGGAGTTGAATACATCCCTGGCCGAGGGCTCCGCCAGACATTCCCAGCAGACCCTCACTACGCTTTTGGGTCTGCCAAGTCTGTCCGGCTTTCTCCTCCTCCAGCGGATCCAACTCACCACCAGGTAGTAATCAGTGGACAGCTCAGCCCCTCTCTTCACCCGAGTGTCCAAAACATGCGGCCGAAGGTCTGATGATACGACAACAAAGTCGTTCATTGACCTCCTGCCTAGGGTGTCCTTGTGCCAAGTGCACTGATGGACACCCTTATGTTTGAACATGGTGTTCATTATGGACAATCCGTGACTAGCACAGAAGTCCAATAACAAAACACCACTCGGATTCAGATTCGGGGAGGCCATTCATCCCGATCACACCTTTCCAGGTGTCACTGTCGTTTCCCACGTGGGCGTTGAAGTCCACCAGCAGAATAATGGAGTCCCTGGGAGGGACGCCAAGAAGCCCAGGTACTCCGCACTACCACTAGGCCCGTAGGCCGAAACGACAGTCAGAGACCTGTCTCCAACCCGAAGGCGCAGGGATGCGACCCTCACATCCACCGTGGTAAATCTCAACACGAGACGGCTGAGCTGGGGGGCAACAAGCAAACCCACCCCAGCCTCTCCCTGTGGGCCACTCCAGAGTAGAAGAGAGTCCAGCCCCTCTTGAGGACATGGCTTCCAGAGCTCGCTGTGCGTGGAGGTGAGCCCGACTATTTCTAGTCAATATCTCTCGACCTCCCGCACAAGATTAGGCTCCTTCCCCCCTAGCGAGGTGACATTCCACGTCCCTAGAGCCAGCCTAAGCATCAGGGGATTGGGCGCCTGAGGTTTCCACCTTTGTCCGCCGCCCAATCCTCTTTGCAGCGGTCCTTCACGGTTCCCCTTGCAGGTGGTGGGCCCACTGGGGGATGGCCTCGTGTCTCTCGTTTGGGCTTGGCCCGGCTGGGTCCCGTGAGGAGCAACCCGGCCACCAGGCGCTCTCCAACGAGTCCCAACCCCGGGCCTGGCTCCAGGATGGGACCTCGGCTCCGCCGTACCGGGCAACATCACGTGCCTCAATCTATTAGCCCTCATGAAGGATTCTTGAACCGCTCTTTGTCTGACCTGTCACCTAGAGCCTGCTTGCCATGGGAGACCCTACCAGGGGCATTTAAGCCCCAGACAACATAGCCTCTATAATCATTCCAGCACTCAAACCCCTCCACCACGTTAAGGTGGCGGTTCAAGGAGGGGGAACCCAAGCATTCCTTGTCTAACTCTTCCATTTGCATATCTATTTTTAAACGCCTGTAGAATTGCGACCAAATAAGCTAGAACATTATATTGTAATGTATATAATGTATATAATGTATTATGTTAGCCCTTGCACCAAGAAGGTCCTGGGTTCGATTCCCAGCCTGGGGTCTTTCTGCATGGAGTTTGCATGTTCTCCCCGTGCGTGCGTGGGTTCTCACCGGGTACTCCGGCTTCTTCCCACAGTCCAAAGACATGCCTGTTAGGTTAATTGGTCACTCTAAATTGCCCTTAGGTGTATGAATGAGTGTGTGCTTGGTTGTTTGTGTGTTGCCCTGCGATGGACTGGCGACCTGTCCAGGGTGTACCCCGCCTCCCGCCCATAGACTGCTGGAGATAGGCACCAGCTCCCCCGCGACCCACTATGGAATAAGCGGTAGAAAATGACTGACTGACTGACTGGCTGACTAAGCTAGAACAATACTTGTTTTTTGCAAATGAAACCGGACAGTTCAATTTAAATATTCTACTCACCACGTGTCCCAGAGCACGGTTTTTACTTTCCAGAAACTGATGCAGAAATCCAGTAAAAAATTGGAAAAAACAAACATTAAAATCCAGACCAAAGTGTACTTTCTACATCGGAATATGCGTGATAACATTGGTGAATGATCTATCACATGGTTTTCTTTCACACCAATGCCCGCAACAACCGGAAGTGATGTCATTTCCTGGGTGATTTTTCCCGGGAGTGGTCTTTTTTTTCCCAGAAGTTGTAGTTTTTTCACGGTAAACTTTGCTGGCACTTTCGCTTTCATTTTTGTTGTTTTTTGCACTTTTTATTGTTTGAAGATGGTCTTATGAACATATATGTGTGCTCATAGGTATCTGGCACACTTAGAGATTTAATTACACTTCTGTAAATAGTTTATATTGTTGTACATATTATATTTTTTCAAATTGTTCACAATGTACATTTTATATTCGTTTTGGTCTCTGTTCATACAAATTTGTGTATTTCAAAAATGAAGTTATGGACACACTCTAAATAAATTTCCTTTGGTTGGAAAGGGTTTTGTGCAACTTTTTTATACTGCAATTTTTGAGGGATACAGCTATGATATTTCTGTATTTAGGAAAATATGTGCAAAAAAACCAATAAAACGATTTTAATTTTTGAGGTGGTTAATTGCACTTTTTAGCAATTTACTTAGTTAATATGGAGTTATTATATACAAAATATTAAAATTTAGGATGTAAGGGTTGCATTGATGTATAACAAATTGAAATGCTCCAAAAAAATGTCTCTACAGCATGTACAAATGTAAAAATATGCTCTGGCGAACTTATTCTATGGTAGGTCATAAAGGGTTAATTAATAATTTGATGCAGGACCACTGATGTGATAGCAATAACAGTAGTTCTTTGCTAGCATGGCATGATCTTCTAGCATTTAGCGGCATCTTCAAGTGGTTTGAGAAAGTAGTGCCAGAGCAGTGTGGACTTGTTATGGTCACAATGGAAAGGTGCTGTTGACACCATGGTTCAGACATGAAAAAAAAAGAGGAGGGCAATACCTATTTTGCATGAACTAAACCCAAAATTGACTCACACTAAAAGAGGTTTTCCAAGTTTGTAGTGAATACAATAGGTCAGTGAGAGCATGGCACAGTCTTTATCCTGAGTAAACATTATCCAGAGGAAACTTAACTGACTTATCCAATGTTTTTTTCTTTAAAATTTACATCCAACTTTGGGAAGAACTCTCACCATTTTTTTCCCTAAATAGTCTCTCCATCCTTTCTTGTCCTTCCAATTATTCACACCCCTGGCCCATTTGGGTTTAAAGTAATCTTTAAATTTTCTAAACAATGTTTGTATACCCATACCCAGCCAGAGTCCTGACGTGAATCTGTGGAGGGAGCAAAATATTACAGTAACAGCTAGATGGCGTTTTAATAACAAAGACCTGGAGGTCATCACCACAACTAAATGCTCAAAATACAAGTGGAAACATACTAAAAGCTTGACAGCATTTATAAGGAAGGTTTGATTGCTGTAATGCAAATAAAGATTTTTCCACTGATTATTGAGGTGGGTATGAATAATTTTCAAAATTGCCAGAGCCACACAGAGTACAAGTAAACCCCTCTGAAAAACCAACATGGATTAAAATTACCAAGAAAAACCTGTACTTCATGTACTTTGGCTATACATAGCATCTTTTTGTTCTGAAAAACGGGATATCTCATAGTCATGTAGAGGGAATGAAAAAATTGTTTGTTTTGTTGTAAATGTGGATTCTGTCAAGTTAAAAAAACCACAAAATAAACTGAAAAATACTGTAACAGTTTTATGGAGTTTTATTCAGTTTTATGGAGAGTAAACTGAACGTTACATGATTTTCAGCCTTTGGGTAGTTTTGCTGCAAAGACAGAGTGAAATCTAAACAGCAGAGAAATATATTTATAGCTGGAAACAATTGCAGAAGTTCTTCATACAAAGCTTTGGCTCCTTTGTGGTATATCTGAATATTCATAAGAAAAGAAAATTCTCCCTACCCCTTTTTTGGTACGTTTCTATTGTTTAGAGCAGTGGTCTGTTTCACGGTCCTTGTTTTCTGTGATATTTTTGGTGTTTCTCTAGTGCTGAATGCTGAACATGGTCTCTAAAGGGTTAGCAATGAAAAGAAACCCACACGTGTGCAAAAAAAAAAAACAAAAACAAAAAAAAACAATTAGCCAGACATGCTAATAGTACTGTAAATGTAAAGTTATATTGGACGGAAAATACATACAAAATTCAAGCAAGGTATGGGTATTGGTTGGGGAGGGGTAACAGGTAAGGCAGGATTATACAAGATGGAAAGCACCTAAACCGCTTTTGAGGGTATTTTACATCTTCATAGTGGTGATGAAAGGCAGAGGCTCTCCTATTCACACACATACAAACACACAAATAATTAAGCAACGCACACATGCACTACAAAAGACTAGGAAAGTAAGACAGCAAAGTAACAAAATGCAGCAGCAGCAGAAACAAGCGGGTAACAAAGCGAAGGCATGTTATTAATGGAGCATTGTCAAGCGAGGTGTTTATTTTCAACACGTGTGCTAGTTAACGGCAACAAACACTCTCGTGTTATACGCCGGGCCAAAACAACACGCTCTGGGACCGCACCGCACCAAACGAATGGTGCCTTTTTTTAGTTAATCGGGTATTCATGCAACTGGAGGAAGGAAAAAAAGGAAAGGGGGAGAGAAGGCATGGCATGTGCAATTTAAAAAAAAAAAGGGGTACTGCAGGTGAGTGCACAGGTGGCGATATAAGTGCTCCTGCTTGGAATAGTCACCATTTGTTTCAGGAAAAGGTTTTTGCAGACAAATTTTGAAAACAAAGTGCATGCCAAAGTGTATTACAACACTGTGATAATACTGGTCACCTAAATAGACATTTCATGCTCTTCTACAAACTTCCCAAGGTCTAATGAAATGGATTTCATATTTTCTAACCTAAAGGGCAAAGAGTTACTGCTAAACAGCTCAGTTTAAACCAGAAATGTGCATTGTGCCTTGGATTGCTTTTAGAAATCATAGTAGTAGTAGCACCTTCAGGGAGGAGGTGGATGTTTTTCAGTCAAAATAGATCTTTTTTTTTGGTCGATAATATTCAACATTGCAGGGCATGCTTTGCAAGACTTAGCTACAAGGATACTTTAAGAAGCAAATGCCTGGATGACTCATGTCCTACTCCTTTATTCCAAAAAAACTGAATTTTTTGTCTTTTGCAGGATGTCTGAGCAACAGACATTTAATAATCTGGTGTTTGTGGCTTATAGTCCCATTGTGAGTAACCTTAGAGTTGTTTTTGTCCTTTAATTTCAGGAATTGAAAGGAATTGAAACGATGTGTATCACCATTTCCAGGAGTGCTTTCTGTCCTTTATGTAATATTCCATTTAACACTACATCATATCATTCTAAGTGATGCAGACAAACCTGTCCATGAATTTGTTACTTCTGTGCCCAAGAAGATCCAAATTCATTAAAAGATCTTCAGCTGATCCAAACTGCTGCAGTGAAAGTTCTGATTAAAAATTAAATGGGGATATAATTTTAGCTTCTCTCAAATAGCTCTCTGGTAAATCCAGAATGAACTTAAAAACTCTTCTTACCTAAGACAAAGCCCTGAATAATCAAGCTCCATCTTAAATGCTCTCAGACTGCAGGCCTACTTACAGAAGCTAGAGTTTCAAAAAGTAAAATACTTTTAAACCAGCTACCAGTTTTTAGAAACCCTGTCTACTTTTATGAGGAGACTTAAACTTTCCTTTTTAATACAGCTTGCTTATTGCTGGCTTGAGTGAGTCAATACATCAGTTACACTGCCTTTCAAAAGTATTTATAACCCTTAAACCTTTTCACATTGTGTTATGTTACAGCCTCAATGTATTTTATAATGATTTTATTTAATACACCAACACAAGTAGTGTATAATTGTATAGTGGAAGGATTTTAAAGAATTGTCCCAATAAAAATCAGAAATGCTTTTATTCACACAGCCCTTCTGAGACAATACAACTCTTGCTGCAATTACTGCCAGGAGTCTTCTCAGGTATGTCTCTACTAGCTTTTAAAATTATTCTTTGCAAAACAACTCATACTCAGTCAGACTGGTTGGTTAGCTGTGATTTTCAAAGCATTCCACAGATTCTGAATTGGATTTAAGTTTGAGATTTGACTAGGCCACGCTAAACCATTCTGTTATGGCTCCGGTTGTATGTTTAAAGTCATCGTCCTGCTGAAGGTTGAACCTCCACCCCAGTCTGAAGTTTCCCTCAATCTCTAACAGGTTTTCTTTCTATTAACTCTGATAAGGTTCCCTGTCCATGATGTACAGAATGATGATGCCATGACCATGTTAACAGCGAAGATGGTGTGTTCAATGTGATGTGCATTGCAGAGCAATTTTTATTTTTATTTTCCATAGAGGTCAAAAATTAAATTTTGGTCTCATCTGACCGGAGCACCTTTTTCATATTTGTGTGTTTATATAGAGATTAAATTACTGGTGGACATACTTCATTTACTGATTTATAAAAGCAGTTTTATTCAGGGGTTCAATTCAGTTCAATTCAGCTTATTTATATAGAGCCAATTCATGACACATGTCATCTCAAGGCACTTAACAAAGTCAATTTAATCAAGTCATACAGATTGCAAGCACATACATTCCAATTTATCCTGGTTATTGAACAAACAAGGAGCACTAATCTAGGAGTACTTTCTGTGTGAAAGAAAAGTAACATGCTAGAGGCAGTAGTAGCATCTTTAGTGGCTTCATCTAGGAGAGAAACACAACTAAGCAGATAAGGTCTGAGCCAGTTTTCAAGTCTAGAGAATGAAAACTGCACATACAGTCACCGTAAAAGCTCAGCCAGTAGCTATGTCTAGGTGAGATACAGGGTTAAACACTGAAAGACAGGGCCAAGTGTATCATCTATAGAAGGAGAACATGAAGCTGTTGTCAACAGTAACTCAGCCGATGCACCGGTCCAGGAAGGTGTCACAGCTAAACACAATGCCAGGCCAGGCGTAGTTTGTAGGAAGAGAAAAAACCAGAGAGAGAACATAGAGTTAAAGGTTTAAGCGACAGCAAATAACGCATAATTGGAGCGTAATAGGAGAATGCAGCAGTGTCAGGATGTTATTTCAGAGGAAAGGGGGCAGAATAAAACTGTGTAACACATACATTTTTGAAATAAAAAAATTTGAAAAAATTGTGTCATTTTCCTTCTACTTCCCAAGTATGCACTACTTTATGTTAGTCTATCACATAAAATCCAAATAAAATACAGTGCCTGTGATTATAATATGACAAAATGTGGCAAGGTTTAAGAGGTATAAATACTTTTTCAATGCCTGGTGTACAACTATAGGTGCAGACTGCTGGAGGGTTTTGTCTAGCCCTCTTCCACAATCAGCTATATGAGATTATATAGCTCATCCTGAGCCTGATTCTGCTAGATGTTTATTCTTGTTAAAATGGAGTTTTACCCTACACTGTCTCCTCCTGCTTGCTTAGGATACCTCCATCACCATCTGGTACGCCGCTGCTACAGCCAAGGATAAGGGCAGGCTGCAGCGTGTCATTCGGTCTGCTGAGAAGGTGATTGGCTGCAGTCTACTGTCGCTCCAGGAACTGTACACCTCCAGGACCCTGAAGCGGGCAGGGAAGATTCTGGCTGATCCCTCACACCCCGGTCACAGACTCTTTGAGACTCTCCCCTCTGGCAGGAGGCTGCGGTCCATCCGGACCAAAACCTCACGCCACAAGAACAGTTTTTTCCCATTTGCCACCAGCCTGGTTAACAAAGCCCGGAAACCACCCTGGTAAATGAGGAAGTCAAGTTTTAATGCTTCTAATTCAAACCGGGCAAACTGGAAAAACAATCGGCTGACAGGACACCAGGCGTCTATGGAGCCAGAGCCAGATCCAGACACAGGGTAGATACCCAGACATCACGATAGGAACCAGCAAAAAACAATAGTAACAGAAAGGCTTAAATACAAACTGAAATACAGGGTGAACCAATGAACAGAGAGACTAGATAATCAAGGAAAACGGGTAACAGGTGTGAGCCACACTGCAGGGACACAGAGGGAGTGAAAACAATTAACATGTTGAACACAGAACTGAGGGTAAACTAAGAACCAGACTAGGACAAATAAACAAAAACACAAAGCAGACACAACCTAGGCATGACAGGGGATGGATGAGCCAAACCAGTTCTCACTGAGTTCTGCTTATGTAAATCAGTCAATAGCTGCAGATAGCACATGCTCACCAAAAATGGACAGTTAAACTATGCATGACCAAGTCTGCTCTGATGAATCTCTTGCAGTCAAACACATAGTAATCAGTCCATGTTAGGGCTCAACAGCTTTCTGTTGCTAACCTTCTGCATCCCTTTATGGCTGCACCTATCTTACAATTACTGCTACCTGCAACAGAACGCACCACAGCATAAATGGAACCTGATTGTATGAGTAAACTCAAGTAATAGCAATCATAATCTAAGGACACCTTAGGGAAACAGCCCATTGTTGGTGTACCTTGTGTGCTCACAGTTTTTCAAGATTTTGGTGATGGATAAACTTTGGATATAGGTTTTAGCCTTATTCTAGCATACTCTCTCTCTCTCTCTCTCTCTCTCTCTCTCTCTCACACACACACACACACACACACACACACACACACACACACACACTGAAGACCTAAAGCTCCTGCCGTTCAAGCGAAGAAAACCCCCTGTGTCTGTGAAACTTGGCCTCCAAACCTGTCAATCTCCACTCTGCCCCGAAGCCATACTGAGTCTGTCCGGGGGTGGGATTGATATGTACTGTATCGTCAAACCTTTTTCCACCCCTGAGTTGTTTATTTTCATTTTAAGCTGACATTTTAATACACTGCTGTGCTGCTTGTCTGATCATTTGCCAAAACTGAAGGAATAAAAAAACTCTTGCCTTCAGCTGGAGGCAAATAAAGAGCCCAATCTAAGGTTTTACAAAAAACACAAGACCATACTGAGATAGCATGAGTAATCCTCTGCATTTCAGGTGCTGGTGTAAATGTATTTTAATGCAGGGATGCTCGACCTGTTGTAAACACCAAAAATACAAATTTTTTCTGGATATTTTGATTGATTTAGTTCAATCTGCTAAATCAGGAACAAATTCCTTTTCCACTGTAACTCTAGCCGGTTTAAAAAATAACAGTTAATATAATTTTTGATATTAGCTAATCTTACTAGATTCAGCTTAGAGGAGGGTTTGTTGCCAGTTACATCTTCAGTAACACCCATTTAGGATTTCCCTGTAATGGGATGAAAGCATCTCATGCATCTTCATGCATCATGTCATGAAGCATGAAGTTGTTAGGCAGTTGAGCTCATCACCAGTGATACCTTGGCCATTAAAGTGGGTATTAGGAATTTTGGAATGCACACTCTCAATCCTAAGCGCAATTTAGAGTGATCAGTTAACCTACCAGTCATGTTTTTAGGACTATGGGAGGAAACTGGAGAGAACCCACAAATGAGAACATGCTAATACCATGCATAAACACTGCAGGCTGGGATTTGAATCCAGAACCTTGTTGTTGCAAGGCAACTGAGTAATATCTGCACCACCTTTTCCCCCTATCATCAAACTAACCAAAATGCACCAATATATGACTAATGTCATGTTTGTAGGTTGTAGGTTAATGATAACAAAAGAAGAATTTACAGGGTAATCACAGGAGGAGTAGGTCGTGAAGTACAGGCATTGAAATGGACAGAATAATGGGCAGTCTAACGGATGAATCCAGCAATGCACAGTAAAAAACCAGGAGCTTAAATAATGAGGCAAGAGTAGAGAATGACAAAGGGACATGAAGAGTTAATCAGTAGAGATGTTGAACTGCTGTGGCAGAATGAAGCAGGAAAGCTGAGGGAGAGAGACTAGTTAACAGAGAGAGCAGAACTAACACTGAACTGAGAGAAATATATCTGAATACATAAATAGCAGAATACAAGAATAAACTAGGACACTAAACACAAAGGAATAAACTAATAAGGCAACATATTTCTAACAATAATGAACACAGAGCAATGAACACACGAAACATGAACAAATAAAAACCAACAGTTTAAGTTTCCAAAAAAAGACTTTTAATGACGAAATGAAAAAAATGCACCGGTAGAGATGTGGGAATTACACAGAAAGAAAGAGGATTTAAAATTCAAAAATGTTTTAAAATAAGATGACTGCTGGAGTGAAGTGTTATATTTTTTCTAACATTGTTTTCTAACAGTTGGTCATTGCACAATTAATCTTAGTATTATTTAGAAATGCAGTTGCTTTAATACAGTGGTCACAAGAAAAACAAATGCAGCCTCAGTTTAGCCTGAACTAATGGGTTCAGAGATAGACAATGTGCAAATATATTATTTCTGTTTGTGTAACTTATTGCACAATTTTCAACACAGACCTGCTAATAGGGGCGAGTGTGGCCAGCTGCCCTGTGACCTTGTTGGTCCCTGTATTGCTCCTTTAGCCCACTTTGTCTTTCTTCAAAGGCTGGCTAATTCTCTCCCTGCAGGCAGCTTGGGGCGAACTGGCCCCCACTCATCTTTTTTCTATCCTCTCTCTCACTATCTCTTCCTTTCTGCATCTGTTCTTTTCTTCCTTCTCGGCCACTTGGCAACTCCTCTCCCTTTCTCATTCTCAAATCTTCTTTTCCTTGCATTTTCTAACTGTCCTTCAATATCTCTCTCTTGTTTTTTTTTCTCACTCTCTCACTCTGCATTCCTCTTTATTCTCAGTCGTATTCCCTCATCTCCACTCTCCACCCTGCTCCTGTGGGCCTCCTGCATTTTCTTTTAGTCTGGTGTGCAGCAGGGGAGCCACAGGGCCGCGAAATAATTCAAAGTCTTTGCATATTGCAGGCACTCTGGTCAGCAGCGGAGCTCCATTGCACTGACACATTAGTTTATCTGGACTGACCCAGCAAACAGGCTGCGCTATGACAAATAGCTGTGCCATAAACATACATATGCACACAGACACACAGAAGAACACACACATTGCTGCCGTCTGTGGGGTAGTAAACATGTACGCCTGCAGAGCAGACAGCTTTAAAGAAACCTATGACCAAAGAAAAATAGAAAGAAAATAAAAAAGGAAAAAGCAAAAAAGAACAAATGAAAGTGGCCAGGGAGAGAGGGAATAAAGATAAAGATAAAAAAAAACTAAAGAGACGTACATCCCTTAAGGTAACTGAGTGATTTTCTGCATTGTTTAATTTTTAATCATTTTGCCTTCCCCAGCACTCCTCAGCTCTTCTTTGCATATTCTATATATAAATATATAATTAATGTCTTAGAGGCAGATATAAGAAAAAGAAAATCCTCACTAGACTTTCAGCATCGTTTGTTGTTCTTGAGAACAAATTAAAGCCAACCACAAAAAAAGCGGACTTGCTGAGGCTAATCTTTTTTCACCCACTCTTGTCTTTTTATTTGTCTTTTGGCAAAACTTTTTGCACATCATGCGTTCCTTTGTTCCAGCAGGCAAGGCTTTGCTGGTCATTTCAGCGCGTTTCTGGAATAAATCTTCTCCTGAAGGCAGGTGAGCTTCTGAAAATAAACTGCAATGAGACAGAGGAGTCATTGTTAAACACACAAACAGCATAATCCTCAATAATTAAATTAAAATGCCACAGCTTTTTGTTTTGTTTTAATGTTTTATAAATGTCTGGTTAATGGGAATAATTTACTGTACATTTTTAAGTATAGCTGCAAATGCTACGAATATGGCTCCTATTAATACAGTTCCAAATTTTCAGGTTCACCTTCAAAATTATTTTATCCAAATGTTTAAATGTGAAAGAAAATAATTTGTGAAAATTCAGCACTTGCTGTTAATACATGATCAGGCCCCATCTTCACTATTCCTGATAATCTTTCCTCTGTTCCTCAGACACTGTCTATGTCCTGCTTAAAAACTGTATTGTTCGTACTGGACCAGCAGGTGGTGAAAATAGCAACATTAACTGCCATTAAACTCAGAAGAAGATGCTTAGAATAAGGAGAGATGTCCTAAAACCTCTGTGAATGTTTTTTTGAAATAGTTCAACATGTTCTTTTAGTCATTACCTTTTTCATCATTTACGATTTTATGGGGGCAGATTCAGGAGAAAACAAGACGGATGTGATATAATTCATTGTTAATTCATTGTTCCATAGTTGGTGTGGTTTTTGGCACAGAAAGCTAGAGTATGTTATCATTTCTAAAAATTTCTGGACATCCACCCTACATCTACAGGGTCTTTGCAACAATGTCACAAAAAGTAGCCATCTTGGAAGACAAACACTGAGTGTGAACCATGCACACATTTGCAAAAATATCAGAGAAAGCAAGCATTATAAATGTGAAATCGCAGGAATAAAAAAATGTATTTAGGATTTACTATAATTAAAACATTTAAATTTGTTTATGAATTCCCAAAGACACAAAGTATATTTCTATGTCCTAATATCTATTTTTCTTCCAATGACATTGACCCTGAATACCTGTCCAAATGATCACAAACCAGTTGAAATGCTTTCAGTACATTCCAGTGAAAAGTAGAAATATAGAATAGAAAAACCCTTCATTGTCCTTCAGTGTGGAAATTCAGGTAGGAGCTGCTAAAACAGGCTGCCTGCTCATGCTAGAACTGAAATGTAGCCAAACATCTCCAAACCACCTTCAAATTAGTGCTGAGAAATATTTCCAGATACAACTTTGCTCAGTTTCAGAGAAAACATTACATTTAATTTGCTGGTTTGGCAGAAATGTGATCAAGAATAATTGAAATGAGGAAGGTCAAGTTGAACAAGACAGCTAATATGGCCACATATGCCCGAGAACGTCCTCTGACAGACCAGCTGATTTTTCAGAAACATGTATGCTTGCTGCATACCCTTTCCTTTGCATTTGCTTCTTTCTTTGAACTGTTCAAGCAGCGAGGCTCAGGGTGTTAGCAGGGAATTTGTTCGGCTTTGACAGGGCTGGGCCGTTTTTTCTCAGCACTCTTTGAAGAGCTTCCGCTTATCGACACCAGGGCTAAGCGCCGGCCCTCTGAGCTTGGGCTCCGGCTCCACTGGGAGCAGGTAAAGCTTGCCTGTATCACGAACGGGTCACATAAACACACACTCACAGACACTATGCTTACATATTCAAGCAGTACACAGACACAAATACAAAAAGAGTAAAAAAAAAAAAACAACAGACATTCACTTACATTTGCTCATGTAAAGAAGACACACATACATTTAGAAATGAGGGACACTGGAAGACATTTGCAAGAAAGATGTAGTGACATTTGGATATGTGGGGAAGGAGATAATGGGGATGATGGAGATATAGGCAAAAGCACATACACACACTAACCTTTTCCCTTTGGAATACAAGAGAGGAAAACAGAAAAGCTTGCAAAAGGAAGATCAATGGAGCTTTGTGGCCTCATGGTGTGAAGGAGGTGAGCTGAAAGGGTTGGGATTTTTTTTACTGAGATCTAATATCCATTGTGGCGAATTGACCACAGGTTGTGTCTGCAACTCAAACTCATCAGAGAAGGTAAAATATTATCTGCTTTTGATGCAAACATTGAACTGTAGAATTATATTTGAGTAGAAGGAAAGCTTTAGTTCTGATTTTTTTGCAGTTACACAATAATTCGCCTGTGGCTATGATGCCAATTACGTCTGTTTTCTCAGAAGATAGAGAAAACAAATGCAATGGGCTCATGATACAATGCAAACCAAGGCCGAAACATTTACGTCTGTGAAAAGAATGTTTGTCTTTTTAACATTGAATTCAGGTATTTTTCAATAAATAAGCTTTTGTTTATAGGTTATTCACTGAAGTAAATACTGGATAAAGGCTTTGTGTAATCTTTGATAGTTAAAAAAAATATACCTGCACCATTCATGTGAATACAGATAGAGAATAAAACTTTTAATTGTAATTTCCAAGGTCTTACAGACAACTCTCTGTAAACATAATACAAAAACATGGGGTAACTTTTTAAAAGCAAACATAAAATCAAAGTAAAGGTTTTAGATATGCAAATTAGAAGACGAAAAAATAAACATTAATGAAGTAAAATCACCAATGGCAAATAAATAAAAATTTGACTTGGCCAGTTGAGCATTAGACTTTCAGATAGAGCTTTGAATATGTTATGTGTTATGTAATTAGGACACCCTATCTTAGACATATTTATCAAACAAATTCCACAGATTCATGACTGCATTAAGTTATCTAGACACTAAGCTGATTTCCAGAACTTGTTGAGTTCCTTGAATTCAATTTAAACCATCTCTTAATGTCTGACTGATTACACAAAAGGCCAATCGTTTTAAAAAACACAATTTTATTTAATTGTTTGTATAGTAAGCAATGATTTTTGGATACAGTCTTTGGATTTTAAAGTCCACAGAATGGCAAATGCAATGTTCCCCAGCAAATTGTGGAGTATAACATAACATAACCACACAAAGTTGCATCCTTCATATTCTGATGCTACAGTTCCGTTCAGAATTTACAAATACTTGTGTGCATGAATGTTATATTGATGTGGTCCTAGTTTATCTATTTAAACCATTGTTTTTAATGGAATTGATATGAAATATTTAAAAACTAATTAAAAATAAGACATTTACCTTCATTGTGGAATTTATCTTATGCACACAGGCTTAAAATTATACATTGATTAAAATGTTTTATAAAGTGGGATGTACGGTGGCTTATTATTTAGCACTGTTGCATTGCAGCAGAAGGTCCCGGGTTTAAATCCCAGCTCGGGGCCTTTCTCTATGGAGTTTGCATGTTCTTCCAACACATGCAGGGTTTCTCTCTGGATGCCCCAGCTTCCTCCCACAGTCCAAAAATATGGATGCTTGGTTAATTTGTCTCTCTGAGTTTCCCCTAGGTGTGATTGTGTGTACATGATTATTGTCCTGTGCGTCTTGTTGCTTGTCATGAAAAAGCAACCTGTCCAGGGTGTGTACCGCTTCTCGTCCAATGATTTCTGGATGGATGGAAGGAAGGAAGAATAGATGGATTTTAATGAGAGTTACTAAAGAGGTTGCAATGTTTTACGATGGAAATCCAGGGCATATGAACTTCTGATCGGGGTTCCTGGTTGACTTTAGGTGTTCATTTCTCTTTGGAATACAGAAGATTATGGGGAACAAACCACACTTCATAGGGAATTGAAGTTTTACACAAGTTGGATAAGTCTTTTGAATCCATTTTTCGACATCCACACACTACCAGTTCAAAAAACTGTCTCAAAGGCCACAACAAAAAGGGAGACACACCATGTGTAAGAGTTCTGACATATAAACGTATTCAACACAAACTACGATTAAAATTCAAAGTTTCTAATATATAATATGAACTTTTCTGATGCATGTTTCAGCTCTGCTGAAAAGTCAGGACATCACTAATACCGCATGGAATATTTTCAGTAGAAACATTATCGTACAGTCAGAGTGTGTGTTTAGAAATTGTGAGATGGCAGGTTTTTACTAAGCTTATTTTTTTATATAAAGGGTATGTCTATGTGGCCTAATGGGAAAGGCAGCCTATGAACATTAAACATTTTGCATTGTGTGGTGGGTCTCAAACTCCTGCTTGGTATGTGGACTACTGACCCCAATACCCTTACATTTTACTTCTGAGTATTTGTTGTCATAGTAAATGTCAGATGTCTGAACTACTCATGTAGCAAGACAGGCCAAGCAAGATGTGAGTCATCTATGCAATGTAAGCTATGTGTCTGTGGGGGGATGAGCAAGGAAAATATGCTCCTATATTTTTATTTTGAAATTGTAGCCCTTTGGCCTGAAAAACCAACAAGACTATCTCTATATTATGTGTTTTGTACGAGGGTGATGCATATGTCTGTGGTAAAAAGCTCCCTTTTTCCAACAACTAAAAATGATCACATGTACAACAGAAACCATCTTTTTTTCTGATGCATGTTTCAGCTCTGGTAAAACTTCAGAAATTACATTTGTACATCCACAAATACAGTACTCTTATGTATTATGTTGGGGGCTGCACAGTGGTGCACTTGGTAGCACTGTTGCCTTGCAGGAAGAAGGTCCTGGGTTCAACTCCCAACTTTATGCATGGAGTTTGCATGTTCTCCCTGTGCATGGGTGGGTTCTCACCGGGTACTCTGGCTTCCTCCCACAGTCCAAAGACATGCCTGTTAGGTTAATTGGGCTCTCTAAATTGCACTTAGGTGTGTGAATGAGTGTGTGCATGGTTGTTAGGTATTAATTAGTCAACTCAGAGGCAAGGACGATACAGAGTCAGATTTACTTGCAGCAAGGGTAGCTCACTTTTGCAGTGCAGACTACAAAGTGTTGGCACCCCTCTCTCTTTATTTATACATGCTGGTTCACACACAGTTCAACAAACATTCAGTGTGTGTGTGTGTGTGTGTGTGTGTAGGGTCAGAAAGGTTAGGGTTCATGTGTCTTGATTTTAAACAGAAGAGGGAGAATGGGACTTGGTTGAGCAGCCCTTAGATGCTGCTGATAAAAGCATAACTCACTCCTGTCCCCATCTCCCTTCCTGTGGCATGTAGGAGGGAAAGGCACTTAGAGCAGACATGAGTGATAAACAATACAAACGTTTTCAATCCCTAGCAATGGTTGTCTGTGTGTTGCCGTGCGATGGACTGGCGACCTGTCCAGGGTGTACCCTGCCTCCTGCCCATAGACAGCTGAAGATAGGCACCAGGTTCCCTGCGACCTACTATGGAAGAAACTCTAGTCAAAATAATGGTATAGAGACTGATTGACTGCTTATTTTGTCAAATAATGAGTCAATCAGAAGGCATTTTAGTACCTATACATGGCGAAGACAATCTTTCTGAGGTCTAAACTGAGCATCAGAAAGTGGAGGTCAGGAGATTTAGGTGACTTAGAATGTGGCAATCTTGTTGATGCCAGATCGACTGGTATTTTGTTGTCTTGCTGGGATTTTACCACACAACCATCTCTCACCTTTACAGAGAAAGGTTTGAAAAAGAGAAAATAACCAGTGAGCAGCAGTTGTATGGTTGCCTTCTTGATATCAGAGGTCAAAAAAGAAAAGGCAACCTGGTTTGTGATAATAGGTAGGCAACAGCAGCTCAAATGTGTTATGATTTGGGGTTGTTTGGTTTCGGGTTTTTTCTTATGTTTTTCACAGTTAAGGTTTTGACTTGTTCATTTGTTTATTATTCTTCTTCTTCTTAGATTTTGAATCATGCTTTTGTTTATTATTTTTCTGGTCATGTTTTAGTCTTGTTCATGTTTTGTCAAGTTTGGTTTTGTTTGTATATTAGAGTCTCTGTTTTTGCCGCAGCCACGTTTTGTTCTGTCTGTCAATTAAGTTTATTCGGTTCACCGGCTCAAAGTTAATCTGTCTCCTTGCTCCACCTGGTTTTCACTCCATATATACACACCTGTTCAGTTAGTCGTTGCGGAAACATTTCTCATATCATCTCTTGTTTTTTGATCATGCCATGCCTGTCTTGCCTGCCCGTTTGTTGTTTTGTTCCTGCCTCCTGTTGAGAGTGAGTTTTTGTTATTAAACCTTTTTCACTTTAACATCACGCTGCCTGCTCGTCTGCATTCTGGGGTCCTATATCTCGCAAGGTGTAACAAAATGACCATCTCTCAACCAACAACATGTAGAACTTTGAAGCAGATGAGCTACGGCAGCAGAGGAGAGTCAATCTTGACAGGCAAGAACAGGAAACTGAGGCTTCAACTTGAACAGGGCTACCAAAACTGTAAAATAACATAAGAAAAACATCGCCTGTTTCAATTCAATTCAGTTTTATTTATATAGCGCCAATTCACAACACTTGTCGTCTCAAGGCACTTCACAAAAGGTTTTGGAATGGTGTGGGATTGTTGGGAAGGTTAGAATAAATTACTGAGTGTTAGAGTTTGGCCATTTTAGAATGGCCTATGTGTAGGGGTGCTAAGTAAAATAATAAACTGATAAAGTTTATATATGTATATGTATATATATATATATATATATATATATATATATATATATATATATATATATATATATAATCCATTGCAGGGCAACACAGAGACATACAGGACAAACAACCATGCACACACTCATTCACACCTAAGAGCAATTCATGGAGACCAATTAACCTAACAGTCATGTTTTTGGACTGTGGGAAGAAGTCGGAGTACCCGGAGAGAACCCACGCTTGCACAGGGAGAATATTATCCTAATATTATTCTTAATATTATCTCTATATTAATAATTGTATGATGCTTAAGACAATCTTAGGCTACCTAAAAGTCCTTCTCACTACTCTTAACATTTGTTCACCTTAGGAGCTCTCTTCAGTCCTAAGGTGCTTTGTGAATAACTTTTATCTTACCGAAGTAAAATTCTAAGAAAAATCAGAATTTGAGAAATTCTAAGATTTTTCTTAAAATGACATCACTAGGAGCTACTTTTAGTCTTAGGATTCTTTGTGCCCTGAAGAACATCGTTAGGTTGTAGGCAAACAGTATGTTGACTTCATAGATGCACACCTGACATATGTACATCAACTCTGTAATGCTGTCATGTCAACATGAACCAATCTCTGAGAAAATTTTCAGACAGTTTTTGGATCTATTCAATGAAGAATTCAAACTGTGCTTAAAGTAAAAGAGGTCCAACGTGGTACCGGCAAGATTTACCTAATAAAGGGGTCAGTGAGTGATAAGGTGAGATACTGAGCAAACGTAATGACTGACAGCCGAACAGAGCTGAGAATGTCATTGACTGCAACAGTAAATGTACTGGCTTGACATCTGAATAAGGCATGTCATATCTTTAATTTTTTTTAATCATACAAGGAGGCATAGTAGTTATGCTGTTATTAGCCAACCTTGGCCGTGAAATGCTAAAAATGAAATGGCTTAGACTATTCCCTGAAAGAAGATTAGAGTCCAAGGCTAAAGCGAAGAAAGGCAAGGTAACTCAAAGAGGAGGAGGTAAAATAAAAGGGATATCTGAGGATTTCATGGAATGATAAAAAGCTAGGGATGGCCAAGCATTAAGACTAAACCAGCGTTATCACTATGGAGGAATTTAAGGATTTTAACAGTTCTTTGCCACTGCCATTTTGGATATATTTTCATGGCTAGTAACGCGCAAGTTAAAATAATTAACTTTCACCTTCTAATTGCAGTCTTTCCTGACTGGAATGATGCCTTGAAGATAGTAAAGGTCCAAATGGATTTCTCCTTCATTATCTATAATCTATTCCCGTGCCTAAGATGCCAGTGCAATTTGAGCTAAATCAGACTATCAGAGGGGCAGGCAAAAAACCGAACAGTACAAATGAGAGAGATGGAAAATGCATAAAAGATAAAATTGTCCATATGTCTCTGAGGACAACTATTTTCACTATTCTCTCACCGCTTCTCAAGTTTCCGCCAGTATCTCTCATTCTCCGTGGTTCTAGTGCTGACCTCACTCATTAAAGCTGATTAAAACTTTTCCAGCGAGTGCTGTTTGCCCTCAGAAGATGATAACCTCTACAAGGCTGCTACATAAAAGAATAATAGCCAACTACAAAAGAGGGTTGGACAAAGAAAAAGAAAACCCTTTGCCCAAGCCCAGCCATGCCCCAATTGGAACATTTTAGAAAATTAATGAAATTTTACATCAAATGAATTATAAATTAGGGAGCTGGAGAGAAGAAAAAAAGATGAATAAGTCATAAGAAAATGTACTCTTGCTATCAAACTGTAGGAACATGTTATCTTCCAGTAGGCTTGGAGTAACAGGGTCAGGTTCAAGCCATGCCGATTGGGAGGAAAACAAAGGTTTCCTGCTCAGTACCACTTTGAAGATAATTGTTGCAACTGTACTTGAAAGGGGACATGGGCCCCGGCCCCTACTGAGAGAGCTCCACTTCGACTCAGTTGCTGTTTTATGTTGTTTTGCTGTTTGCCATTGTTTTTTAGGCAGACCTGCACTAGGGATTTGCGACATGTGGGGAATAGTCCTTTTAACAGAAAAAAAAGCATCAAATGCAAGCACTGGCTGAATGTGTCACACTCCGGCTTCTACCATCTAATTAATAAACTCCCTTTAATGTGGCATTAAAAATAAATTAAAAAGGCAGTAGTGGTGGAGTGTACAATGATTGGTCTGTGTAAAGCCAGAAGTCCTGGAAAAATCATGGTTGGTTTTGTCTCTGTTCTGTGTGCAATGTAGCTGCTGCAGTGAAGTAGCACTAAAGGACTGCATGTGCTTTTTTGCATGTGTGGGAATTCATACTACTGTTTGCACCACATCTGTCTCTCTCACAGTTTGCACATTATTTGGAACTGGAGTTTAACCAGTAGGAGTTTTATCCATAGAGGACACGTTTACACCACACAAGTGCAAAGTCAAGACCAATGCGAATTATGATTTTCGGTTTTCATGTGTCCTGCTGTGGGATTTTAGTTATACCATTTAAAGAAGCTGGTTGCCTAGTTTTCAGGGTAGATTTGCTGTACATAAAGGCTATCTGAAGACAGAATGCTAACTGCGTGAATAACTATATGAAAACAAGACTGGATTCAGCATCATAGTAGGCAGGTCACATTCAGGGGTCACGTTGACCAAATATTTTCCGTTTTTGACAGATTTTGTTAAACGGTGACGGAAAGTATGAAGGCCATCAGTCATTTTGACAGATTGTAATTTATACCACCGACCACCTGGTGGCGAGTTCGCAAATTAATTAGCTGTTTCGTCTCCCTGAAGTGAGTCCCTCTCTGATCAGGAAACCCCTTGTTCAGAGAGTCTTGCTGACTTCTGATCACTTCAATTGGAGAAAGGTTCCCTAATTTAAAAACTTTGGCTGAAGTGGCTCTTGGAATTTCACTCTCTGGTGTGTTGGTAGAGCGCAGATGTACTAACATCAAAACACCCACAAGAAATGGTCTGTCCAAAACCTCATGAGAAAAGCTTCTGTGACAATCCCACTAGAGTCATTTGATTACTCACATACAAGTGCACAATTCAGGTCCATGTGAACCAGGAGGAAGTTGTGAGACTGTGCATTCAGGTGACAGCAGGTGATCCGTTCGTATTTTAAGTGCAGTCGTTTTGTTTCATTGTTTTTATGCCGTTACTGGGACCACAGTCAATAATTTTTTGTCACTGCAGAGAAAAAGTTAAATGTATTCATCTTGTCCATGTAGATTCTCTGTTTAGCTTGTTTGGACTGAAAATTAATCAAAATGAATGAAAATTCATGAAAATCATTTTAAAATAATTAAAAAAAATAAAATGACGGATAAAAATAGTTTATGACCGGATTTGTTTTCCCGTTGGTCAAAATGACCGACAACGAAAAAGTCTAGCGCCACCTCTGGTCACACTGATGTAATAATAACCTGTGTTTGTATGACCTTCAACCCTTTGGATTATTTGTGTGTTGACCAGATTGTCCCTTTTCCATTGAAGGTTCCAGCTTTGCACGTTTCTACTCCACTCAGTCTCACTCTACTCGGCACAGAACCAGTTTTGTTTCCACTGAAGTTATGGTGTGAAACCCCACCTCCAGCTGCCAGTGTCAAGCACTATGCTGCATGACACTGGCATGCAGCATAGCGCATGTGTGACATTAACGCATTAATCTGCGTGAAACTGTGAAAATGAAATAAATAAAAAGTGGTGTGAAGGGTGGCATTGATAATCTATACCTTTCGAAATATTTATGCTTTTAAAACAGCTCTGCTGCTTAATTAAGGGGCTGATAAATGGAATATCTGAGATACAGATTTCCTTACACAGCATTTACTTCGATAGATCCATTTTTAGATACATTGTAATCCATGTGCCAGGTTATATTTATAGAAGTTTGGAAATACCAATCCTCCTAAACCTTCAGCTTTTTGTATTCTTTTTTAAATGATGCTTTGAGATTCAGATAAAAATCAATTAAAAGTCTATAAAAATCTTTATATTGTATACTCTGAGCATTTGAACCAAGTCTGTGGTAGTTTCAATGGGATCATAGAGAGAATTTAGTTTAATTTAGGGAGGACCATCATTTTAATTGCATACACTCCTCCTGTAAGTGAGAAAAGGAGAGTTCTCCACCATGCCAGGTTGTCTTTTATTAATTTGAGTAAGGAGATATAATTTCATTGTGTCAGCTTATTCAGCCAGTTATATAGATGCCCAGGTACCTGATGTTTCCCATTTGTAAAGAAATGATTGGAGAGAGATGGATATTAGAGGACATAGGGCCTTTGATTTGTTCCAATTGATAGAGTAGTCTGAAATTGTTGAAAACTTACAGTATTTAATAGCATTACTGTATCTGTGAGAGATAGGTTTGAATTTTCCAGGTAGAGCAACACATCATCAGCATATGAACAAATTCTGTGGATTCTATTTGCTGTTTCATGAGCCTCTGTTTTATTTAGGTCATACTGATTTTTAATAAACCCATCCTGGTCAGGATGTGTTATCTTTTTAAGCCTTGCAGATGTTTTTTAAGATTTGCATTTATAAGTGATACTGGATGGTAGCTAGATGGAAGTATTGAATCTTTATTCAGCTTGAGTTTTGAGGTTTCCTGAATTTATGTGACCACCTGTTGGTTGGAAGGTGGGAGCCAGAATTTGCAGAATTCTGCAGGGAAGCCATCAGCTGCTGGAGCTCTGCCATTAGATGCACTTTTAACTGCTTCATAGGGTTCACTTGCTGCTAAAGGTAACTCCAAAACCTTTTTGTGTTGCTTATTTGATTAAGGAAGACTGACTTCATTTAAAAATGCATCTGTGTCAGAATTAGAAGGATCAATATTATTTGAGTGTAGCTCTTGTAAAGATTTCTAACTGTTGTATGAATTTCTTCTGCATTAGTTAGTTGGTATACCATTACTGTCAGTTTTTTGATTTGCATGAAGTTTCTTAGAGTTATTACTATGATCAAAGTTCTCCAACCACATCTGTATTTCAAATTGTATCATTGTCTCTAATATTCTATTAAGTCCTAGGTAAGTTTTCTTATTTCATTTAACAGATTTCCTTCCTGAGATGTAGCATAAGTTGTTTCTAACTCTTTTATTTTCTGTTTTAGTTTAAATTCAATTGCATTTCCTTTTTATTCGTAAAAGATTAATAATACATTTTTTCTTCATGGATAAAAACTTTTGCTTCCTCTCTTAAGAGATAGGCTAATCATTTATTTTCAAAACATTGGTTCACTTTCTCTTAAAGAACCTGGTAAAATCATTTTTAAGTAATGATGTGTTAAATCCTCGCAGGTGGTGTTAATGGTTTTTTTCCATCACCATCATAGTTACTGGTGCATGGTCGCTTAAGGAAATAGGATGAATTTGTGCCTTACACATCTCCCTCATTAAGGAGTTACTAATTAGAAAGAAGTCTAGATGGAAGTAAGAGTGTTGGAAGGGTGAGAAAAAGGTAAATTCCTTATCTGATGTCACCCATCAGATAAGGAGAAAAATCTTTCATGTGCTGCTTTAGTGTATTAACTGACTACAAGTTATGAAGTGCAGATGACCTGCTGAGCCTGTCTAACTCTGTGTTCAGAGTGAGCTTGAAATCTCCACCACAAGAGCTGTGCCAATCTTAGTTGAAAGGGCAGAAAGGAGATTGTGATGAAGTTGCAATCGTCCACATTTAGGTCATATACATTAATGATACAACAGTCTTTGATATTTATGTTTATAATTACATATCTCCTTTTTGGATCAAAATGCTGTCTTTGCATGTCTTTGCATGTAAACACTATCCTGTTAAAAAAGTAGCTACCCCTCTTTGGAATTATGGTTTGCAAAATAAAAATTAGGAAATTCTGGCGTACAAATTATACTGATTTCATATTAATGATTAAATATAAAGTCTAAACCAAATTTATATTGTATCTTCCAGTGTGTATGTGTGTCCATGTGTGTACATGTGTATGATAAAAAAAAGGAGGGAGAGATTATGCATGTCTGTGAAGACACGAAAGAGAAGAAGAATCGGGTGTCACAATCACAATGAGCTATTAACTTTAAAGTTATGAAATTGCAAATAAACTTAATTGGTGTTTACTGTGTAATTCTATCTCCAGTCGTATTAAGTAAAGTGTAATCACCCAATCCCGGAATAGCTGACGATCTACTTAAAGCCTGTAAACTGTGACAGATTGTGTTCCCTCCGTCATGAGCTTCTTCCTCACAGGAAAAAGATCTCCTTTGGGAACTGACCATTCAACCTGTAGTTCGTACCACACAGTTTCCTGTCGCAGCTTTTGACTTGTTCTTTGGGTTTGAAGCATTCATTTTATGCTTCAACTTTGTTGGGTTGTTTTGTTGCCAGACAATCTATACAGCGTCACTCAGCATTTTCAGTTGCCGCTGGAGAAAATCTTATAGGGTGGCTAAGATTGTCCCACATACCCCTCGCTTGGATATTCAGTATGGTCTCCATCATTTTCCTGTTGCTGCTGGAGGGCTGCATCATCCCTTCAGTAAGTGTTTGTACACTTTCCCTCAGCGTCTTGTTCTTAGCTGCTAGCCACCTGTTCTTGGCTGTACTTGATGCGTACAGCCAGGAAGAGCTGCCTGTAATTCCTTGTGCAGAACCTCTATCAGGGCCATTCTGGCATTGAGGCTGGTAAGCTTCTGGTTGATAGAGTCTAAATTATCTGTGTAGGTCTTACCTGGTGAGATGGTTGTACTGGTGGAGCATTTAGATCCTGTTCACTTTGATGTTGGAATGGCCACAAGTTTCTGTAATTTTCCTGTTACGACTATCTGAACAGACTCATCAATGTAGCTCTGCAGACTGTCAACAGTTTTCTGATCCAGGTTGATGTTGAAGAGGGAAGGAACACAATGATTGATATTTTAAATTGCATTCAATATTTGGCTAGGTTTTTATCGGCTTGTTTTTACCTGAGGTGAATATTTGTTTGTTAGTGCGCCACCATGTTGTATACTTGTGCGCCACTCTCGCGAGAACTAAGCACACCCATGCTCTCAGCTGCCCCAACCCACTACGAAGCATGAATTAGTTCTAGCATGATATTACCTGAGAACCATGTAAATCTTCTCAACATTTTATATCTCTGCATTCAGCAGCTGCTAAATGTGGCTGTAAATCTTTATTAAACTGAAATCTTGTTCTTTATTTGTTGTATTTCTGTCCCTTTAATTGTAATTTTTGGTTCCAGTCATTTACATGCACTAATTACTATGGGCATCGATTTCATATTCACCATTTTTTATTTTTTGTTTTTTTTCTATTCGTTTTCCTAGATGGAATAATCAAAAAATATATACTTTAAAAAACATTAGGTGTACAAAATTAAACTTATTATGGATTTTATCAGAATCAAAGTCAGCTTAATTGACAAGGAATTTGACTACGGTACACCTTGGTCTCATTGAGGATTTTCTTTTTTGTTTTTGTATATATAACAGTGGAAATAAAGAATATCTTTTTAAATGTAAATATATATGCAATTGACTTTACAATAGAATATAATGTGAGAGCAGTCCAAGTGTGCATGGTGTTGTTCTGAAACTCTGACAGTCAAGTGTTCATCAGAGAAACAACCTAGGGGAAGAAACTGTCTCTATGGCAGCTGGTTTTAGTAGACAACGCTCTGTGGTGCCAACCTGAAGTTAAAAGCCTAAAGAGTTTGTGTGCAGGGTATGTGGGGTCTGCAGATATTTTAGTTGCCCTCTTCCTCACCCTAGACCTATATAAGTCCTGGACAGAGTGAAGGTCAGCCAAGATGATTCTCTTCGCAGACCTGATTGTTTGTTGCAGTCCTGTTGCAGGACCTGTTCTGTTTTGTGGATGAGCCAAACCATAGTGAGATGGACGAAGACAGGACAGTTTGAATGATGGCAGTGTAGAAGATGACCAGCAGCTCCTGTGGAAGGTTGTACTGCTGGGCCTTCTTCACATTGTCTATGTGTGAGGACCATCTCAGGTTTTGAGAAATGGTGGTTCCTAGGAACCGGAAGTGGTCCACAGCAGACACAGTTTTGTTAAAGATGAGGAGAGGGGTATATTAGGGTGGTGTTCTCCGAAAGTCCACCATCAGCTCTATAGTCTTGAGTGGATTAAGTTCAGTGGTGTTATCTGCAAACTTAAGGAGTTTCACAGACGAGTCTGCTGAGGTGCAGTTGTTTGTGTGGAGGGAGAGGAGGAGTGGGGTGAGAATTAACCCCTGGGGGGTCACCGGTGCTGATGGTTCTTGTGTGGGAAAAGATGCTCTCCAGCCTCACCTGCTGCTGTCGGTCCTTCAGGAAGCTGGCGATCCCCTGACAGATTGAGGCCGGGAGCTAGATGAGCTTCTGGTGGGTTGTCTGGGTTGAAAGTGTAGAAGGCTGAGATGAAGTCCACAAACAAGATCCTGGTGTACATTCCTGGGTAGTCGAGGTGTTGCAGGATGAAGTGAAGTCCCAAGTTGACTGCATCATCTGCCGACCTGTTTGCCCAGTAGGAAAACTGTAGGGGGTCCAGCAGGGGGCCTGTGATATCCTTCAGGTGCTTCAACAACAGTCGCTCAAAGGATTTCATGACCACAGACGTCAGGGCAACAGGCCTGTAGTCATTTAATCCTGTGATGGTGGGTTTGTTGGGTACTGGGATGATGGTGGAGCATATGAAGCAAGAGGGAACCTAACACAGCTCCAGTGACTTGTTGAAGATCTCAGTGAAAATGGGTGCAAGGTGGTCGACTCCAGGCCAACGTCTGCCATAAGATGAAAACTGCTTTAACACGTAGCTGTTGTTTAAACCATCCAGCTGGTGAATTTAAATTTTGTCCTTAACCTTCTCCATTGTTATTAAAGCTCACTTCACGGTGGACAGTGACTCTGGTTTTCCAGCGGTTTCAAGTTCATGGCAGACTTGAGCTAAAGTGATTCCTGCATTGTTTTCTGCGATTTATTTTACTTGATGGTGAAAGTTTGGATAATGGTTAAAACTTAAACATCATTCAGTTTTCCAACATAATAATTTTTTCCTCTCCACTGTCACTACATGCATGCTCAGTATGAGGGATTGCTGCAAAGTCAACGCCAGTGACTGTCCACTGTCTCTACATGCTCATCCAGGAGGAGTGACTGCTACAAGTCTCCAACTCGATGCAGTCTGCTGGGTTTCCTTAGATAGAACAACTTTTTATCCAATTTGAATAAATAACTCAATCTGACTCCACTGTTCAATGCTTAGGATTAATTGGAATGTATGTAACTGACTTTGTGAAGTGCCTTGAGACGACATGTGTTGTGAATTGGCGCTATAGAAATAAACTGAATTGAATTGAATTAATGATGTGAAACACATCAAAACTGCTTTGATCACAGATAAAGCAGCATACAATTACGTTTTTGAAAAGCCATGGGCTCGTCTTTACTGAAAACATATGGACTATGCCTAAAAGCTGGATCAGGAATTCAACCCATTTAAATGAACTGAAGAAATTCACATAAGAAGAGAGGTTAAATATCCAGCCAGAATTATACCAGAAGATGCCACTTGCTAAGCGACATTTAAACAAATATTAGTGGGGGTGCATATATTGTGTATATATTTGAATTTTATGTATAGTATTGATCAGGCAGATTTAAAAAAAATCTAACTATTAATTTAAAGTTCAAATTAAAGTAAAATCTTCTGATTAGGGATCCTGATTGACTGCAGGTGGTAGTTTCTTTTTGGCAGCATAAAGGAGATTTGTTTGACAGCACTTGCTGTATTGAAGAATACTCAGAACAATGTGAAAGTTGCTGAACCTGTTGAATAAATTCAAACTTGTGTTACAAATTATTTTTTTAAATAATTAAAAAAACATTGATGGAAAGAGAATGGTTTACATAAATCATCAAAAAACTTAAATTAAAATGACCTTGATTCATCCTCTTAGCAGAATGTTTTAAGGCTTGGGTTGCAGCGCTTACATTTTTACACTCAGACACTCACAGAAAGCCTGCTACACACTAACAAAGCTGAAACGTGTTTAATGGCTCATTAACACTCAGCTGACAAGGCACTTGACCCTTCACCTGCAGGGGTCAGAGGTTGTGGGCATGAGGAAACAAACCAATCAGTGATCACAATGTGGTCAATCCTTCTAAACCCTGTTGAGTTCGTTCACTTTTACAAGCTAACCTACAACTATTAACAGCAAGACTTTCAAATGGCCAACAGACACCTTTCAAGCTTTAATTTACTGATCTTTCCTACTCTCGGAAATCTTTTCTCCTGGTCTTGGTCATTTTCAACACAGAATCAAACACTAACTGACCACTACTTAGAGGAGAGAAAGAAGGATGAGAGATGACAGAAAAGATATCGCCCTGGAAGACTGCTTCCACACCTGCAGAAACAAATATATAATGACAGCAATGTTACTGAAAAGTGCACAGTACTAATGAATGCAAGATGTATTTACTGGTAACTGGCGTTCAATAAAAAGTTAACACCTGAATCCAAACACCTGTGAGGTGTAAGATTTCTCCATGAACAATGTGCAATAGCGAATGTAAGGAGCCACAGACCTGCACCCCCAGACTTGAGACAGACACGGAGGAGATCTGAGACACAGACATCTAAAGGCCACCCAGAGCATGGGAACCCTGGGAGGAACACTGCCGGGACTGCTGCAATCCCCCCAGAGAAGAGCAGAGGAGAGCCCCAGGGGAACCACCCAGCAGCCACAGTGCAGAAGCCCCAAGGAGCTGCTGCGACAAGCTCACAGGCCCCACCCAGAGAACTGAGACCCCGGGGCAAATCACACCCCAAGCAGAGGCCGGACAGAGCCAGGGGGCCAAGGAACGGCAAGCAGCCACCGGGAGTGAGCCGGCACACACCAAAGCAACAGTCCCAGACACAAGAATCACTAATACAGGAGCAGGTAGAGACACCAACCACCATCATGGAGTGTGGGGGAGTGGAAATAGGCCTAAGCTGATCCAGGAGCTTAGGCCCAAGACCCAACCTAACACAAAAACAGGCGCACACAGTCACAATCACACATTTCCACAATCACACCCACACAACCAACATAAAGAGACACAACAATGGATGTTGTGCACTCCCTCACACTCCCCATACATACTCCATACTCACAGGTCTGAGTACCGATACCCAGGAGGGGCAACCCGCCCCTGGACCCACGAGATCGTCCCCTTCATTCCAAGGTGGAGACAGGCAGACCTCACCAGCACCAGCCCAGACTAGTGCCAGCCCAGACCCCAACCCCCCGCTCCAACCCCAGCCCCAAATGACCCCCATCACCATCTGAAGAGGGGACAACAAACAAAAGAGTGGTTTACCTGGTCCAAATGAGCCTGCCAATCAGAGCCATCCCAGTGCGAAACAGTCCCAACCCAACAAATTCCGATCTCAACCCTATGAGCCCCCCACCCTCCATGAACCCCAACATGAATTTCCCAACAGGGCCACCCCCAACCAGGACAGATATATCAAACACATGCCCCCAAACCCAAACGCCATGAATCCCATTCGCACAGGGGCACACTCCACAGATGAGCGCCACCCCCGAAAAGCCAATGATGACACATTCACACAGTGCAAGCTCCACAGATAGCCCCGGTCTAAGCACCCCCTATGCATCCTGCCCTCCACCACACAGTGCGCTGCAACGGCAAGGCAAGGGCCCCATGCAATGCCACCCTAGCCTCCACTCAGAAGCGCAACAGAGCAGACACTGTTATGAGACCATGCACTGTACTCACAACAGACCCCCTTACCCACCGCACTAAGACGTGACAAAGTCACTTGGCAAGCAGTCCCTGGCCAGCAGCACGTACCCGAGGCCGATAGTCGCCACTACGCCCCCCCAGCCAAACAAACACACCACATCACCGCCACTGCAACGACCAGGGAGAAACATCAACCAGCACAGCTCCTTCATCCCACGCAGCCAATCCAAATGCCGGTAACCACTCATCCAAATAGAGGACACAATCCCCACCCCACACGCTGCAACCCCTGCACGCCACCCTCGAGCCACCAAAGTGTGCCAAAGACTGAGCACTACGCCAACCCCACACCTCAACACCGGGGGTGCTCCCTCACAGCATACCCCCACTGCACCGAGCAGGCCGTCCAGCCCCTCCACCAAAGCAAGCCATACTCTAATCACTGCCGGACACTGATCGGAAAATATCCACCCGCTGGAACAAAGTGCCTGCACACAGTGTCTGCAGCAACCACACACGATGGCCAGAGCTGCCCCACACAAGACCAACACCCCACCACTGCAGCGTGCCATACAGCGGAGGACAGAACGCAACAAAGAATTGGAACCGAAGACCGTCAGGAACTGGAACCAAGACAAGGAACCAGAATTTGAACCAGAGCCGCCCAGACCTAAACAATGCCTATCCCCACCCAAGGCCAACCACCAACTTCCACTGCAGAAGGGTGCGAGGGCATGCCCCCGCCCAAAACTCCGACGACATACTCGCCAGGGTCCAAGCCTCCCCGGGTCCGCTAGGACCCCAGCCTGGGGGCCTTCTTCAGATTTATTTTCTTAATTGTTTTCTTTGTTATTGTTGTTGTTTCTTTTCTTTTTTTCGTAAAGTATGACATGTGGAATGTTTCTAGGTTTTGTAATTCAAGGATCCATTGTTATCTACATATAAGATTTATAGTATCTTAGCAAATAGCCAAATTCAAAATTAATCTTAAGACATTGCTGTTACCAGCAGTTTACCCCAATGATAATTTGGTACATTTTATTACTTAAAAAATACTAAAGATAAAAATTTTTTTAAAACAGAAAGAATGTGAGTTTTCAAGAATTATTAAGTGAAAACTTGTCTTACAGTAGAAGATCAAGTAAAGAATGATGCATGTTAGTCCCTGTTTCAGGAAGTAAGTTGCTGTTTCCTAAAGAAATTACTTTCAGATACAGTCATATTCAATAAATTAGAATGTTATCGAAAAGTTCATTCATTTTAGTAACTCAGTTCACTAAGTGCAACCTATTGTATAGATTAAACACACACAGACTAATGTTTTCAAGCTTTTATTTTTGTAAATTATGATGATTGTCCACTTCCAGCTAATTAGAACATTACATTTAAGATTAGAACATTACATTTGGCCGATACATAATGACATTTTTAATACAGAAATGTGAAAGAAAAATGTGTTTAATACCTGCTTAAAGGTTGTTGTTTTCTAAAGGTACCTTTAATCTGACAAACAAGCCTTATCAGAACACGTATTATAATTTATAGAATCTGACTGTACTGTTCACCTGCTGTGGGTTGTTCTAATAATGACTCATTGCAGCATGTGCTGGTACAAGGACTGGAAAGAAAAGAAGTGAAAAGCCAAAGATTGCAAATCTATATAATATACAGGGGTTGGACAATGAAACTGAAACACCTGTCATTTTAGTGTGGGAGGTTTCATGCCTGGTAGCCAGTCTTCATTGATTGCACATTGCACCAGTAAGAGCAGAGTGTGAAGGTTCAATTAGCAGGGTAAGAGCACAGTTTTGCTCAAAATATTGAAATGCACACAACATTATGGGTGACATACCAGAGTTCAAAAGAGGACAAATTGTTGGTGCACGTCTTGCTGGCGCATCTGTGAACAAGACAGCAAGTCTTTGTGATGTATCAAGAGCCACGGTATCCAGGGTAATGTCAGCATACCACCAAGAAGGACGAACCACATCCAATAGGATTAACTGTGGATGCAAAAGGAAGCTGTCTGAAAGGGATGTTCGGGTGCTAACCCGGATTATATCCAAAAAAACATAAAATCACGGCTGCCCAAATCACGGCAGAATTAAATGTGCACCTCAACTCTCCTGTTTCCACCAGAACTGTCCGTCGGGAGCTCCACAGGGTCAATATACACTGCCAGGCTGCTATAGCCAAACCTTTGGTCACTCATGCCAATGCCAAACGTCGGTTTCAATGGTGCAAGAACCGCAAATCTTGGGCTGTGGACAATGTGAAACATGTATTATTCTCTGATGAGTCCACCTTTACTGTTTTCCCCACATCCGGGAGAATTACGGTGTGGAGAAGCCCCAAAGAAGCGTACCACCCAGACTGTTGCATGCCCAGAGTGAAGCATGGGGGTGGATCAGTGATGGTTTGGGCTGCCATATCATGGCATTTCCTTGGCCCAATACTTGCGCTAGATGGGCGCGTCACTGCCAAGGACTACCGAACCATTCTTGAGGACCATGTGAATCCAATGGTTCAAACATTGTATCCTGAAGGTGGTGCCGTGTATCAGAATGACAAAGCACCAATACACACAGCAAGACTGGTGAAAGATTGGTTTGATGAACATGAAAGTGAAGTTGAACATCTCCCATGGCCTGCACAGTCACCAGATCTAAATATTATTGAGCCACTTTGGGATGTTTTGGAGGAACGAGTCAGGAAACGTTTTCCTCCACCAGTATCACGTAGTGACCTGGCCACTATTCTGCAAGAAGAATGGCTTAAAATCCCTCTGACCACTGTGCAGGACTTGTATATGTCATTCGCAAGACAAATTGATGCTGTATTGGCCGCAAAGGGAGGCCCTGCACCATACTAATACATTGTTGTGGTCTAAAACCAGGTGTTTCAGTTTCATTGTCCAACCCCTGTATATGTCGGGGCTGGAGTTTTTTGTTATGTGTTCTGACTCTGTTTGGCTCTTAGTAGGCGCTAGTGTTCAGCAGTGGTTGAGACAGGTGTTTCCCATCCCCGGTGATTGAGTCCTGGAGTACTTAAGCAGGAGGCAGCCAGCGTTTTATCGCTTGAGTGTTAGTCTCTGTGGTAGCTACTCAGCCAACCTTAGAACCAGGTATAAGTGTACTTTGTCTTCGGCTTCGTTTAACCTGCCTTTGCTCTTTCTTGTGAACTGACCGGCGACTACCTGTAAGATACCCAGGCTGGTCCCGGTGGCTTAGTTCCTATGCCACCTTCGTTCCAAGGACCTACCAAGGACAGACCTTCTACAAGACAACCAGCTTTTGCTGAACTCTGAAATCCACTCAGGCTGGCTGCTTCTGGACTCCAATCATCGCCACTCACTCAACCATACCTGTCCCCCACCACCACACCACTAACTCTCCACCTACACTCCAAGCACAAACCCAGGGAACTCACCGACTTCGCTTCCTTCGCTGTTTCTCTAGTCCAAATCCCTCACCTCCTGGTGGATAACCATTCTCCCTCCTAGTAAGATACATTACACAGTTATTATCCAGCATCGTTTACTGTTGCACTCACCTGTCATTTCCCTTCCTACAGTTGTGCCTGCTCACCGTACCATTCCAGTCACTTCAATAAAACCTTTAAACTCGAACTTGTTTCTCTTGACCGTGATTCTGCATGTGGGTCAGATCTGTGCGCAAAGCTATGACATATATATATACAGGTCCTTCTCAAAAAATTAGCATATTGTGATAAAGTTCATTATTTTCCATAATGTCATGATGAAAATTTAACATTCATATATTTTAGATTCATTGCACACTAACTGAAATATTTCAGGTCTTTCATTGTCTTAATACGGATGATTTTGGCATACAGCTCATGAAAACCTAAAATTCCTATCTCACAAAATTAGCATATCATTAAAAGGCTCTCTAAACGAGCTATGAACCTCATCATCTGAATCAACGAGTTAACTCTAAACACCTGCAAAAGATTCCTGAGGCCTTTAAAACTCCCAGCCTGGCTCATCACTCCAAACCCCAATCATGGGTAAGACTGCCGACCTGACTGCTGTCCAGAAGGCCACTATTGACACCTTCAAGCAAGAGGGTAAGACACAGAAAGAAATTTCTGAACGAATAGGCTGTTCCCAGAGTGCTGTATCAAGGCACCTCAGTGGGAAGTCTGTGGGAAGGAAAAAGTGTGGCAGAAAACGCTGCACAATGAGAAGAGGTGACCGGACCCTGAGGAAGATTGTGGAGAAGGGCCGATTCCAGACCTTGGGGGACCTGCGGAAGCAGTGGACTGAGTCTGGAGTAGAAACATCCAGAGCCACCGTGCACAGGCGTGTGCAGGAAATGGGCTACAGGTGCCGCATTCCCCAGTCCTGGGCTACAGAGAAGCAGCACTTGACTGTTGCTCAGTGGTCCAAAGTACTTTTTTCGGATGAAAGCAAATTCTGCATGTCATTCGGAAATCAAGGTGCCAGAGTCTGGAGGAAGACTGGGGAGAAGGAAATGCCAAAATGCCAGAAGTCCAGTGTCAAGTACCCACAGTCAGTGATGGTCTGGGGTGCCGTGTCAGCTGCTGGTGTTGGTCCACTGTGTTTTATCAAGGGCAGGGTCAATGCAGCCAGCTATCAGGAGATTTTGGACAACTTCATGCTTCCATCTGCTGAAAAGCTTTATGGAGATGAAGATTTCATTTTTCAGCATGACCTGGCACCTGCTCACAGTGCCAAAACCACTGGTAAATGGTTTACTGACCATGGTATCACTGTGTTCAATTGGCCTGCCAACTCTCCTGACCTGAACCCCATAGAGAATCTGTGGGATATTGTGAAGAGAACGTTGAGAGACTCAAGACCCAACACTCTGGATGAGCTAAAGGCCGCTATCGAAGCATCCTGGGCCTCCATAAGACCTCAGTGCCACAGGCTGATTGCCTCCATGCCACGCCGCATTGAAGCAGTCATTTCTGCAAAAGGATTCCCGACCAAGTATTGAGAGCATAACTGTACATGATTATTTGAAGGTTGACGTTTTTTTGTATTAAAAACACTTTTCTTTTATTGGTCGGATGAAATATGCTAATTTTGTGAGATAGGAATTTTGGGTTTTCATGAGCTGTATGCCAAAATCATCCATATTAAGACAATAAAAGACCTGAAATATTTCAGTTAGTGTGCAATGAATCTAAAATATATGAATGTTAAATTTTCATCATTACATTATAGAAAATAATGAACTTCATCACAATATGCTAATTTTTTGAGAAGGACCTGTATATATATATATATATATATATATATATATAAAAGAGGAATGGTTTAAAACATTTGCATGCAACTAAATACACTAAAAAATGACCATGATGCAGGAATTGCCACATATTTAAATTTTCATCAATAATTCAGAGTACAGATGTTGTATGTATATATTTCTATTTATATTTCAATTTATAATTTATATTGTTCTTCAGCCATTTCACACGGGCTCTTAGAAAAATTACCATAACCCTGCATTTTTTAGTTTTGGAGCAATATATCAAAAATAAACGGCTGTGATTCTGGGAAAACATTGAACAAACATGGCCAAAGACATACAACAGAGGTGATAAAATTGATCAATTAGTATTAGCCTCCTGTTCTTTGTTTTTCTGTTGCCGCTCTGACATAAAAAAAAAAATAGATCAAAAGACAAAAAAATAGCTTTTCACGTTTTTATAAGTTTGTCTGTCTTTGTCAGCTACCCCACCTGGCAGAAACAATCTCAGTACTCTGTCTTTTAGGATTTGTCTATTATTTGATTCTGAACAGTTTCAGTAAAATACAGTGCAATACATACTCACTGAACTTATCAAATTGTGTTATGTTACAACCAAAAACTTACACAAAGCAGTGCATAACTGTAAAATTAAAAAAGGAAAACATTTTTTTAACAAATAAAAAATGTGGGTGCATATCTATTCAGCCCTTCTGGGTTAAGACTTGAAGGACCAGTTTTTGCAATTACAGCAGCAAGTCTTTAAGGGTATGGCTCTGTCACCTTTACACATACTTCATTGCAAACTAGCTCAAGATCACTGGAGGACACCTGGAAAACATAATTTTTTAAGTCTTCACAGTTTCTCAATTGGATTTGGCTTTAGACTTGAGTGGGCCATTCCAACACATGAACATCATTCTTTGTAACCCATTCTCTTGTAGCTTTGGGCATATGTTAAGTCTCAGCCTGCAGAAAAGTAAACCTATACCCCAGCCTGAAGTCTTTTGCAGCCTCTTCCAATGTTGCACTTTAGTTTCATCCATCTTCCATTAACACTGACCAGCTCTCCTGTGCTGTCTGAAAGAAGTCATCCACACAGTATCATACAGTCAGCAGATTTATGGTGTGCTAATGTTTTTTCTGCCACACAGGATGTTTTGCATGCAGGCCAAAAAGTTACACTTTTGTCTCATGTTACCGCCAAAGTCACAGTGGGCCTCTTGGCAGCTTCTTTGATTAATGCTGTTCTTTCCTGGCCTGTCAGTTTAGGTGGACAGCCATGTCTTGGAAAGTTTGCAGCTGCACCCAACTCTCTCCATTTTTATGATGGATTGAACATAGCTCTGTGAAATATTGAAAGCTAGGGATACTGTTTTAAAACCTAACCCTGCTTTAAACATCTCCACAACTTTCTTCCTGATCTGTCTTCTGTGTTCCTTGGTCTTAATGAAGCTGCTCTCTATTGTTCTTAAACAAACCTCTCAGGTCTTCACAAAACATCCACATTCATATTGAGGCTACATTACACACATATGGACTCTATTCACTAATTAAGGAACTTCTGAAGGCATTGGTTGCACTGGATTTTATTTAGGAGTATTACAACATGAAGGCTGGTAGTTATGCAACAGTGTGTACCATTTGGCTGCCATTTTCATTTGAGATCTTGTTGCTGAGTGTGATCATTAACCAGTGACATACTGACCAGAGACTTAATATCAACCGGTTCAAAAGCTAGCAACGGTTGGTGTAGATGTTTATTTTAGAACCACATATGACATAGTGGTAATGGGTTGTCCTATAACTGCAGGTTTATTGGTTTCATTCACTGCTTCTTCAATCGGCCTTGGACATTTCACTTTTTCAAGAAGAGGACGTATTGTTTCAATATCTGACCTATTCTCATTAAGGATTGTGAACAGCTGATAGATGAATACAATCTTTGAAAAACAAAAACATACAAGCAAAGTGTGGAAAGTGGGATGTGCATCTGTGTGCAATCCCAAACAGGGAATATTCATCACCTTTCCTCCTATTATAGGCATGTAAAATCTATATATCTTAGAAAAAAAAAGGTTGGGCTGTTGATCCTTTTTACTATAGACCAACACAAGCATTCCAGGCCTGTAACTGTACGCTTATCAATTGTTAATGTATTTCTATCTGGTTGCTCTGCTACCAGCCAAGCTTTGATATGAGCTTACTGCGCTTATAAGGTCTTTCTAAAGGAGGGATACCTGCTTGCAGTTAAGGTCTTCTTACCTAACTTGCTCACACAGGATCATCTTCATTCACTGTGGGTAGTGGGTAATCTAGGGAGTTAGCTGGTTATCACCAAATTGTTGATTATTGACGGACACGTCTTAAGGTGGCTCTCGCCTTATGTTCTTTGTACAAAAAACTATCAAACTATCAGAGAGAGGATTATTCAGAGAAAGTATATCACCAATCTTCTGCTGTCCGCACAGTTCTCTTTATTATAGGTTGCCTCTGAACAAGGCACTTATATTTCGAGCAGAGAAAAACAAGATTTTTATCTGATTTGCCTAGAGGAGGTCTTGCTTTAGAGATGTATGAGTACTTGACATTTGCATTAAAACAAACCCAACGTTTTGTTTTCTCTGGTATAGCAGCTAACAAACTGGTAAAAGGTTGGAAGTGTAGCAGAAGCTAGGTAAAATCACCAGATATCGCCACAAACACATTGGGTTGTTGTGTCTGTAGCTTAGTAACAACTTAGCTGATAGCATCACATGCAGTGTTGGCAACAGCTAAAGGTGAAATGCAAACTGTTGCCAAAATAACACCGGTGAACTCTCTGGGTAAATAATATAGATGAAATTTACTGCTAAAAGTTCAATATCCGGACTGTAGAGACAACACTTAGCAGTAACATGTTCTGGATGACACCATCTGTTGTTCACAAGTACTGCCAGTCCACCTTCATTGCATTTGCCGCTCCTCTTTAAATTTCTGTCCGCTCGTATGATGGCAGAGAGACGCTGGAATCAGGGATAGGATACTGCAGCCATGTCTCAGTGAAACAAATAATATTGCATCCCCATACTCTGGGTACTTTGTAGGGCTTGGACTTCACCCAAATAGTTTCCCAACGATCTCACGTTGCCCATCAAAATCGATGGAAGAGATGGTTTGAACTTCCTCCTTCTCTCTTTGTCTTTGCTCCTGCTCTGCATCCACAGCGCCTCCTTTTCAACTCACCAGGAATTTTGGGTTGTAGTTGAGGTATTATTTGGGCTTTTGAGATATTAATTACCTGTTCCTGTTTGTTAAAAAAACACCTTGTTTCTATGGTGATGCAACAAATGTCCAAAAGTAAAAAAGTATCAGCAAAAATTCTTCCAGCTGCATAGCTTCCAATACTGGAAAGAATAATTGTCAAAAAAAAAAATGGAATCTGAGTTCTTAAAAAAAATGAATCAGAAGGAAATGCAACAGAGCTACTCCAACCTGCTGCCACATTGAGCGGGGCAATTCTAGAATAAATGTATGTATGGTCAGCAGAATTTCAACCTGTCCTTAATGTTTTTCTTGGACACTTCTGTGTGTGCAGATTTGCTCATACACACATGCTGACAGTGCACTGGTGGCAACATGATTTCAGTCCTGAAGCTTGCTTGGCACTCTTGGATGTCATGAAGTCAACTTCACTACAGCTAAACCTCTCAACTTGATGTTCCTGATTATCCAGAAAACTGTTCTTTTAGCCCCCATTTCCTGCATGTGAGTCCATTTTGATGCAAAGTGATGATTGCTGCATGGTTAACTTTGGATGTAACCATTACTTCCCTTTAAAAGTAATCAGTTTGCTAATTAGATTGCTTTTGTGACCTCAGCTGCATTCTTTAATAGTGTTAACTTTGGTCACTAAATTTTTATTATTTATTTTGGCAAAACAAATACAAGGCATTTCTGTTACTAATTGTTTTTTTCAACTAATAATGGTTATACATATTATGAGATGTTGAAAATATATGTGTCATTACCAGAAATTTTGGCAATCAAGTTTGCACCAATATGTCCATCTAATGGTTAACATGTTTTATTTTTTTCTAGTACAAGCAGCAAAGCATTTTTATACTGCACCTCAAAAGCTTTTGGCTAATTGAACCATTCTTATTGAAAATATCAATGAAGGAAATAAAGTTATAATAGACTGCTATGCTAAAGGGTGAGAAAGTTGCCAGTCACCCCTCACTGTTCTTGCATATGCAGAAACTCCCATATGCAAAGGGGTCTGTCTGTCAGTTTCAGGGACACAGCTGCAGTAGGGAATGGTGGGAATTAGCCCCCCACTGAGCCCTTTCTCCTTTACCCCACAAGTCTATTTGGACACCCCAGCCTTTCCTCCCTTTGCCACTCATTCTCTCACCTCTTCGTTCACTCCCCAAGGGGTAATCTTATCATGAATTTTCTCCAAATAATGTGGTTCATGTGGTCGTAGTCAAGTTGCGTATTTCTGCTTTGATTTTTACTCCATGTGCTGCAGAGAACTTGTCTTTGACACTTGCAAAGCAAAGAAGAGCCACTGTTAATAAGGTCAGTCCAGTTTTATGTGGTTTGGTTTAACTGTCCATGTTTTGGAACACCAAAACTGTTGACTTCTCTGTGTCTTTCTCTAAAATGAAATTAAACAATGAAAAAGAGGATGCCTGACAATCTAATTAAAGTAACAGATGATAAATATGTGATCTGCGGGGCTCATTTTCTGCACTTACTGGACTAAGAAAGGGGGATTGGAACCGGTCGTTTCTCTGCGCCAAAGCTGCTGTCGGTCAGCTTTTGTGTGTGAAAGGGTTCACATCCGATTAGGGAATGGAGGATTAAATTAGTGGACTTCAAGAAAATCCGTCCGACTTTGCTCTGTTTATCTGTGTGAAACAGTTTAACTTTGCCATAAATGCTGTTCTGTGTATCAGTGGGTAAAAGACGTTAAATACTTAAGTATATTCAATTACAAGGAAAAGTATTGTATATAATTTTTACTGTTAAATATTTGATAAACAGCATGTTCTCTGTAGATGTTGTTTACTTGACATAGTATATGTCAATATTACTAAATTCGGAAGTTTATTCATGCATTTTGACATAATCTAGGAGGTTAAAAATGAACATAAATAAAATTCTCCTATAACTGAGACATGCAAAATTTTGCTTCATAATAAAATAAATTATAATGAAAAAGTTCATTTCTTTTAATATTTTCATCTAAAAACTGAAATTCATATATATATGTTATTGCTTACAGCTAATAAAAACCTAAAATTCAGCTTCTCAGAAAATTAGAGCGTAAAAGCAATTAATGTATTCCCAAATCCTCACTGACTATAAAGATTTCACACTGGACCTCAAGCAGTGTGGATTCTATGCCTCTCCACTCTTCCTCCAGATTCTGGCTTCCATATTCTTGACTATAACTGCCATAGCTGGCCTCATCACAGGTAAGGGGCGATACAGAGTACAGACATACTGACACCAGTGAATATCCAGGGAATGGACATTGAGGGACTGAACTCTTAAATATAACTGGGTGTTCTCCAGAACACTAAACTAGACTGGAGTCATGCACAGGCGAACTGAGGAACAAAAGAGCCCTAGAGTCTCTGACACACTGGCCCACTTTCAACTGCTCGATTGAAATAATAAAAATAAAAAAAATACATGCCTATATATATGCATACAAACATAGTTACAGTGCTGACACAATTTGTATTCTCAGATGGCTAATTTAATTTACAGCAACAAAGTATATGTAAACTATAACAAAGCCACATAGTTTTCTTGTCATGATCTGCTTGTGTTAGGTTTTGAGTCTGAGTTCCTTGTCTGTTTTCTCTACATGTTTTGCTGTTATTTCAATCTATTCATACTGATTAGAATCATCATTCATTTTTGTGTTTAGATTACTTTCTTGTATTCCTGTGTTAGATGTTTTGGCTTGTGCTTCCTTGTAGATCTGGTTCCTTCCTGTTTATGTTCTTTAGGTAGTCCCATTGTTCACTTATTTCAGTTCACTTAGATGTTTCTGTTACTTCCCTGCTCATCAGTGTTGATTAGCCTCCCTCCTTCAGTTGCCTTCAGTTTCTCTCTCCCACCAGCTGCTCCTAATTTCCCCTGATTAGCTTCCATTGTTCATTGGTCCATTCTCCACCCATCAGCCTTTATACTCTGGTTTTTATTGTTCTCTACTGGTTCCTCCTGCGTGCTATCTGTTTATTACCCTGATGCATCCTCGTTTGAGCCTTTTCTACCTGCCTGTGTTCCATGATCAGTAATAATTGTAAGTTCCTGTTTCTTATTGTTAACCTCTACAACTCACCATGTGGCTCCCTGCTTCTGCTCCGCACGTTGGTCCAACTCAGATTCAGCAATCCTTGACATTTCTACCTTTCAACAAAATAACTTCCAAACTTAACTTAAACCTGACAAAACAGAGGGGAGGAAAAACTGGACAGCTGCTGCATTTGTACACCAACATTGTTCACTCAATGAGGAACCTCTACAGCAACTGACTCTTTTCTTCTACATCATCTATAATCTTATCACTCTCCTGCAACTTTAGTACATCTGGCTTTCAGAGGTGGAAAGAGTACAAACATAATGCACTCAAGTACCTACTTAAATTAAGTTACCAGTGTAAAATGTAAAAGTAAAAAGTTATTAAAGTTACTTTTTATGAGCAGAAGAAAGTCCCTCTTGTGCATTTCATAAGGAAAAATAGGAGATTTTGGTCTCAAAACGTTTTTAATTCAAGGAGCACCTTTATGAATGAAAATCCAATCTAATCTAAATCTAAAACATGTCAACATATGACATTATGAATATTTGGGAGCTATTATGTGTCAACATCAGTTTTCAAATTTCTTATGTCAGCTGCTGTTTTCATGGTTCTCTGCAGCTAATCATCTGCTGCATCTCAGCATCCTTTTCTGCCACACTAAATCCTCTGCATCCTTTACTATATCTATGAAGCTTTTCTGTGGTTTTGCTCTTCCACACAATATGGCAGTTCTGATCTTTATCCCATCCTTTGTCCAAGATATCAATATTCCTCATATCAAATTTTTTAAGTTTTAAAAACATCCAACCGAAAAGTCAAACCAGATACTATCCACTTATTGACTCCTACCTGCAGTAATTAGATGTCCACCTGGTTAGTCCAAATGATGCTATTTTCCGATAGATGTGCCCCCATGTTGAGATATGATTACTAACCCTGCTGTTGCTTCCAGTGTTACTTTTTCAATTTGATATATATTTTTTATTTTTACTCAGTAACAGAGGTAGAGAAGGCATTTGAAGCATTGTGGCACTGCAAACAAGAGCGGGCTGTGTGACTATGGGGTGGAGTCCGACAGCACCTCCACAGGCTGAACCACAGGCCCACTAACCCACCGGGGAATTCCTCTGTAGTCCCTATGCCAGTCCACCCCTGGAACCACGACAATGGTGCACTTTACATGAAAGGTCAGAGCACACTGTACCTACAGAGGTGACTGGGGTGTTTTGGAGTGCATGGGGTGCTCATGAAGACTTTTTTAACTGCCATTAGCTGTCTTCTATGGTTTTGTGTACCCTCCTTTTCAAGGTGGGTAAGCCAACTGACAACTGCCAAGTCAGCAGTTTTCTCCATGATTATGTAAGCCCTAACAAGACAATAATATTACATATGTGGATTTAAAACCACTTTTTACTGATTTTACTGTATTTTATATTAAACTTTTCAGCAAAAAATAAGAATTTTGTGTTTTTATTCTAACCAACATTCACCACATGAACAGAAATAAACACTTGAAATTTCTCTTTCATTTGTTGAATTGAATATTTGAAAAAAAAAATGTTTTTATTGTTATTCCGATTTATTGAGATGCACCTGTATGTTGTACTCAGAGCAGCAACACCACACCGTCACACCATGATGACCTGTGTCATATAGAATATTCGCTCTCCGCCTGTGCTGTGCTTTTACAATGAGTACACCTTTTCTTCCTGTTCTGAGAGGTTGCTGGCACAACTGGATTCAAATCCAGCTTTTGCTTTCATGTATGGCCCAGCACCACATGGCTGACCACAGACCGGCCTCAGCAAAGTCTCTAAAATAAACATCTGCGCTCTCTTACAGCAAGTATCAACATCCATATGTGGTGCTCAGAAACATTTTTGTGTAAAGAAAGGTCTGGGATATTTAATAACCTTGACGTTGTACACTTAAGCATGGAAAGTTTAACCCTGTTTTAGAACTTCATTTTTTTTTAAAAGCATATGTTTTCTAAATGGGTGAACACTCGCAAAACCCAAATGCATAACCACATAATGACAACCAAGGCCTCTGGCAGAGAGGCCACAGTGTCGTAAAATAATGTGGTGAGGGAATGAATGGGGAATGGCCAATAGAGAACAATGACTCTCCTTCTTTGTTAAATACATCTCTATGTGCCTGATCAGTGGAAGGGTCATCTTAAACCTAGTGGGGCAAGAAGCTTCACAAGTCAGTGTCTGAAAATCATGGGACAATCTGCTGCTCGGTAGGAAGATAAGTAATTGCAGACCAGTGTTGTTGAGGAAAAAGGAAGTTTATGTCAGATTGTAAAAGCCATCAAAGAAAATCACAAATTACAAGCAGTGAGAGTTTTGGTTATTCTAGATCATTCTTTTGAATGCTATAAATTACTCAGGACTCAAACTCTGAGCAGACCAAGTGTCTAATAATTGCCCGTTAGAGCAAGGTTCCTCAGATCAAGCAACAGACTGGACATTCGACTTCGGCCTTTAAGACAAACTTAAACGTGGCTTTTAGAAATATTTTCAAACTAAGAAGGTTAAAGTCAGGATTTAACCATCCTAAAACTTCTAAACTGACATGTTAGCCAGAGCATTAATCAAAGATGCAGCCAAGATACCCATGGTAACTCTGGAGGAGCTGCAGAGATCCACAACTAATGTGGGAGAATGTTGACAGAGCAACTGCTAATCATGCACTGAATTCCTGTTTGCAGTTTTTCACCAGCCATGTAGGGATCAGTAAACATGTGTAAAGTGTTGGTCAGATGAAACCAAAACTGAGCGTAAAGGTCATGCTGAGGCAATGGTTTCGCACAGCAGGTACACAGAAGCTGCTCAGAGTTGATGGGAAGATTGGTGGAGCTTAATACAGGGTAGTACTGTTAGAAAACCTGTTAACGGCTGCAAAAGACTTGGTACTGGGGCACATGACAAAACCCTCAACATACAGCCAGAGTTATTATGGAAAGGTTTGGATCAAAGCATAAGAATCTGTGGCAAGCCTTAAAATACTGTTCATAGACACCCTCCATCCAATCTGACAATCCAAGATTGAACTGTTTAGCAAGGAAAAATGGGAGAAACCTTAGTCTCTAGTTGTGTATGTACAGCTGCAAGTGTTTTAGTGGTATTGCTCTATCAAATAGCCCCAAACATTTGCAGCTGTATTTGCAGGGAAAGGTGGTTCTACAAAGTATTTTCTCATGTAACAGAATAAATACAGGTCCTTCTCAAAAAATTAGCATATTGTGATAAAGTTCATTATTTTCCATAATGTCATGATGAAAATTTAACATTCATATATTTTAGATTCATTGCACACTAACTGAAATATTTCAGGTCTTTCATTGTCTTAATACGGATGATTTTGGCATACAGCTCATGAAAACCTAAAATTCCTATCTCACAAAATTAGCATATCATTAAAAGGCTCTCTAAACGAGCTATGAACCTCATCATCTGAATCAACGAGTTAACTCTAAACACCTGCAAAAGATTCCTGAGGCCTTTAAAACTCCCAGCCTGGCTCATCACTCCAAACCCCAATCATGGGTAAGACTGCCGACCTGACTGCTGTCCAGAAGGCCACTATTGACACCTTCAAGCAAGAGGGTAAGACACAGAAAGAAATTTCTGAACGAATAGGCTGTTCCCAGAGTGCTGTATCAAGGCACCTCAGTGGGAAGTCTGTGGGAAGGAAAAAGTGTGGCAGAAAACGCTGCACAATGAGAAGAGGTGACCGGACCCTGAGGAAGATTGTGGAGAAGGGCCGATTCCAGACCTTGGGGGACCTGCGGAAGCCAGTGGACTGAGTCTGGAGTAGAAACATCCAGAGCCACCGTGCACAGGCGTGTGCAGGAAATGGGCTACAGGTGCCGCATTCCCCAGTCCTGGGCTACAGAGAAGCAGCACTTGACTGTTGCTCAGTGGTCCAAAGTACTTTTTTCGGATGAAAGCAAATTCTGCATGTCATTCGGAAATCAAGGTGCCAGAGTCTGGAGGAAGACTGGGGAGAAGGAAATGCCAAAATGCCAGAAGTCCAGTGTCAAGTACCCACAGTCAGTGATGGTCTGGGGTGCCGTGTCAGCTGCTGGTGTTGGTCCACTGTGTTTTATCAAGGGCAGGGTCAATGCAGCCAGCTATCAGGAGATTTTGGACAACTTCATGCTTCCATCTGCTGAAAAGCTTTATGGAGATGAAGATTTCATTTTTCAGCATGACCTGGCACCTGCTCACAGTGCCAAAACCACTGGTAAATGGTTTACTGACCATGGTATCACTGTGTTCAATTGGCCTGCCAACTCTCCTGACCTGAACCCCATAGAGAATCTGTGGGATATTGTGAAGAGAACGTTGAGAGACTCAAGACCCAACACTCTGGATGAGCTAAAGGCCGCTATCGAAGCATCCTGGGCCTCCATAAGACCTCAGTGCCACAGGCTGATTGCCTCCATGCCACGCCGCATTGAAGCAGTCATTTCTGCAAAAGGATTCCCGACCAAGTATTGAGAGCATAACTGTACATGATTATTTGAAGGTTGACGTTTTTTTGTATTAAAAACACTTTTCTTTTATTGGTCGGATGAAATATGCTAATTTTGTGAGATAGGAATTTTGGGTTTTCATGAGCTGTATGCCAAAATCATCCATATTAAGACAATAAAAGACCTGAAATATTTCAGTTAGTGTGCAATGAATCTAAAATATATGAATGTTAAATTTTCATCATTACATTATAGAAAATAATGAACTTCATCACAATATGCTAATTTTTTGAGAAGGACCTGTATGAATGCAAATTTTTTCAAATTGTATCTGTAAAACATTTTAAACTATGTATAATTTTCCTTCCACCACAGAATTATGCACTTCTTTGTGTTATTTTCTCACATAAAATTTCCCAAAATACACTGAAATTTGTGGTTTGCCAAATGTGAAAGTTTAAGGGGTATGAAGACTTTTGAAAGCAACGTAAGCAGCATTTAAATATACCTGGAATCTTGAACCCTGTATAAATATACATTATGAGAACTTTATTGGATTGCCAAATATTTAATGAAAATCTAAAGTTGAATGGAAAAATCCACAAGCATTATTTATCCAAACAAACTTTACATTGGATATATTCTAGGGTATGTACAGAAACAAAATATATTTCTACTATGTTTAAAAAGGTAAAGAAAAGCTAAATAATTATCAGATAGGAAAATGAAAACAAGGTGAATTTTAAAAGCTTGCTAAGGTCTCCACAATAGACACCTATTAGTTTTAAAGACTTACGTATTGTTGTGAAATATGGCTTAATTTATGTACACAGTGTTTGCCTTGGATATCTAAGTTATGCAAATGGATATGCATCTTGACTAAATGAAGAGAACCTTCAATGGGCCTTCTGTTCCAGACAAACTCAATAACTGGAAAGCCCCCAGAGTGGCAAACGAAGGACAGATTGCGCCAAAACCAATTATTGTGCCTTTGTTTTAGTGGTTGTTAAGTCCACAGATCTCCTAAGACCCGGAGCCCTGTTTTGATGTCTTTGAGTGAGGGTTGTTGGTGGATGGCATTAGCCCATCCATGGCAACAAAGAGCCTGGCCATGACGAGGCCTAAGCGCCAGTCCAGATGGCAAGCTGCCACCCTGACCTTGTCAGCACCTGCTCCCCAGGCACTCTGTCCGGGCACCGCCCGCAGGAACTGAGATGGGCACATCGTGTCATCCCATTGCCATGGCAGCTAATGAGCCCCGTGCCCGCTTAATTAATGAAGCCAGCTTAATGCAGAGAAGAGGTGAGGTGGGGTGGGAGGCCATTAAAAAAAAAGAAACAGCATATGCTGGACCCCAATCAAAACAACAGATATAAATAATTAGCCTCCTAAAAAAGGGGGTGATCATCAGAGCCAGGATACTATTAAAATTTGAAAGGAAAATCTCCTTATCTGCCTCCAAATGTCACGATTTAGCACCGCAGTTACGCGCTTTAAATTAAGGCTAAAAATATTAAATTAATGAATGAATGAGTGGTGATGAACTTTTGATTATTTTGGTGTGCAGTCCAACACTACCATATCACAGAATGTCACCTTGGAAGTGGGCTCGTTGGTCTGTTGGTGCCCTAAAGTCTGTCTTCTGCTTATTTCTTTCCTTTTCTGAAGGCAGAGAGCTGTGGATCAAGAAGCCTTTTCAGTGAGATGAAGGAGGGTGTCCGTGTTTATGCCTGATTAGCCCAAAAACCACAACATGCACTTGGTTTAGCTGCAGCAAAAAAGGGGTAATAAATCATTTAGATTTTATTAAAGTCAAATTAAAGATGTGTGCATGTGATGAAATTACACCTTTTAAAGCATTGCACATGCTCTTCCGCCACACACTCCACTTCTCTCCCTCTATTATGCAAGAAAAAAAATGTCCCTTTCAGAACTGCCAATTCCAAAAAAAGAAGGGATAGAAAACAAGTCATATGAAGACCCAGGGGGCGATAGAGGGAAGGAGAAGGAGAAAGGAAGGGGAGTGGAGGGTGGCTAATGTGCAAACTTGTTTCCGTCCTCTACGGCTCGCCCATCATTTATTCAGCAGCTCGGCGCTCGAGACGGGCCACTCGCATTTGCTTGATACTCAATTATACATTAGTGTACATCACTTGGCAATCTGTTCATATCAATTTAATTGGATTTTAATATTGCCTCTGATCTTGTTGTCCAATTAACAGTTCTGGCTGGCAATAAAGCAGAACCACACACTATGTGACACCTTTGATCCCCGCCATATGGAGCCCTTCCATTGATTACCGGCACTGCCGCTGAATTTCACCCCCTCAATATGGCCTGTGATGAATGGAGGTGGAGTGTATGTGCTGTGTAGGGTGGGGAGGGTGTGAGGTATGCAGGGTGGCATCATCATAATCATACCCCCCCCATCCCTTCACACACACACACCCATCCAGACACCACTGATGTGATAAAAATTTCACTTCACTGCGCAACTTCATTTATTTTGTTGACATTCGCCTCTGATTAAAAACAATAAAAAAAGAGAGAGAGAGAGAGACAGAGATGCCCTGAATAGCATATGCAAATCCAACTGTAGGCATCTATCATTTGGAAGCCAAGGAGACCGGCTGACTGACTGCCTGCTGCCCGCCTGGCACATTTGCACTGCCTTCACAATGACAGCACGTGTGAAAGTGACACTTTTCCCTTTGCAATTCCGACTCCAGCGGTCCTCAAACATTCTACACTGAGTACTACCTCACTAAACACCCAGTTTTCCAAGTTCCACCATCTTGAGAAGTATTTTAAAATAGCATTCACAACAATACTTGGACATTTTCAGTTTGTTGTGTTATCAAAGATGCAGTCAAGCTTGTTTCAATTAGGAAGTGACTTGAGCTGCACTTAAGTCACAACAGTAAAAGATTTTAGACTCGACTTAGACTTGTACCTTAAAGACTTGAGACCTAACTTGGACTCCTGGTCTGAGACCCGAGTCTTAATAATAGTTTTTATCTCATATAATGAAGAATAAAAGGAAGCCAGTATGTGAGCCACAGACCGCAACTGTAGATGCAGCTGATTATCAACCGATTACGTGGATTATGGGCTGTTAATGGCTTGTACTCTGTTCATGTTAGCTGTGGCTTCATATTAATGTCATTTCAGATCAAAATTGTTGTGATTATGAATATGAATATATTATTTAATAATAATACTTTAATATTTTATTAAATAATACTTCAGTCTGTTAAGGGTTGTCTTGTGAATACCAGCCCAATAAGGGCTGGTATTTTTCAATTTTGTTCTAATTTGTTGTATTAGAACAAAATTGAAAGGGGTGAGCCAAGTTCTGGCATTATTGAACAGCATAACTCTGTACACACACAGAATGGATTCACACAATTTCTTAAAATACAAGAATTTCTTAACAAAAATAAGTCAACTCATAGACAAACATATTTCAATCAACAAACTCTTTGCTACGCTAAAACAACCCAACTAAACTACCGAGCCAAATGAAAGAATAAGGAAGACTGATGGGCTATGTACAATAAAAACAAGTGAATCAATTGACAAGTGGTAAATGTTCAATGTTATGCTTGATTGTTGTATTTTAGGTTAATAAGATGTGCTGCAGTTGATGGAAGATGTTAACTTAAGATGACTAAATATTCAAACCGAATCATTTAGCTGTGTCATTACTAATATATATTATTTTATCTCCTATATTATGTTCTTGATTAAAACTGTTGTTGTACATTCTGCTGGAACCACCACTCACCTACTTTTAGGATACCAATGGATTAAACTACTTATTTGTATTTGTGACATTTCTCTCTCTCTTTGTGTGTCTGCTTTTAAAGCACCACTCAGGGCTGGTCTATCATTATAATAATTAATTGTTCAACCAAGTGGCATATTCAACAACAGCCACTCGGGCGGAAGCAACAAGACAATGCTTAGTGAGGAGGAGGAACAGGGTGAAGTCAAGCGTGATGCTACAAAACACAAACAGGCTTTCCTGTTATAAGCCTGAGCAGAAAAAGAAAACAACAAAAAGAAAGGAAATTATTACTTCTCGTGACCTACGTGCTTGGATTTGAGTGATTGAATAATTATACAAATTTCTGACTTGAGAATAAACCGGCAAAAAGATTTCCAGGTAAGATTTTATGGAAGGAAATTTACTAAGTAACAAAATTTTGTAGAATTTGTAAATAGGAAGATGATTTACCAAACATATGGCTATGTCCTGTCAAGTGATGGGTCAAGGCCCCACAGTAGAAGACCCATCTTTCTCACAGCTCAAGAACATTTCTAAACTATGTTATTAAGCATGGTTAATGAAGCCTAAGGCTGGACTTGACGTGGTAGTTTGGACATTTAGAAGAAGGTTTCTGTTGTCTGTAACTTACCTACATTAGACAGTAGTGACAGGAAACTGTGTTTTAGAGAGACAGACTTTGGTTAAGTTTGTTGGTGTTTTCTCAGCTGAACAATATCCATGTTCGTGCAGCAATTACGTGTCCTGAGGCAGATACTGATTCTGTTTTATTTTGGAATTCAGAAAGCTTTAAAATAATCCATAGATCACCATACATTTCAATATTGATTATTGATTGTGTCAGACTCTGAATGTATACCTGTCCTTTTCAATAGAATGACTAGATGTTTGAAATGGTTGAATGTAAAAACAGCCTCAGTCCTGAGATACTTGTTATGGCTAAACTGACCAATGACATTTAAGGGACTGAGAGAAAGTCTCTTTGACATCAAAACAGCGTGTTTTAATAAAATAATAGAATCTATTTATCACTGGCTATCTAACTTGATGTACCCTAAGTCACTTTCGCATTGGTTGATGAGTCCTTTTAGATAACTCCTCTCCTGGAATCGTATGCTTTCAAGGAGTTGAAAAACACCAGAGAGGACTGATCACCCTTTCAAAATTTGGTTGGGTTAAATGTGTATTTTTGTTTGCATTGTTGGAGATGTGTTTGTCTTTTTTGTTCAATATTCCAGTTTTAAGTCCAAACTCCTTGAATCTGAAAAAGGTAATAATGAATAAAAATCTCATGAAAATGAACAAAAAATGAACAAATGGAAGTCAGACATTGCTTTTCAAACATGCTCCAACAGAATTATTTAAAAAAAATGAAACAGGCCTGGACAAAAATGATGGTACCCTTAACTTAATATTTTGTTCCACAACCTTTTGAGGCGATCACTGCAATCAAACTATTCCTATAACTGTCAGTGAGACTTCTGCACCTCTCAGCAGGTATTTTGACCCACTCCTCATGAGCAAACTGCTTCAGTTGTCTCAGGTTTGAAGGGTGCCATTTCCAGACAGCATGTTTCAGCTCCTTCCAAAGATGCTCAACAGGATTTAGGTCAGGGCTCATAGAAGGCCACTTCTGAATAGTCTATTGTTTTCCTCTTAGCCATTCTTGAGTGTTTTTAGCTGTGTGTTTTGGGTTATTATCCTGTTGCAAGACCCATGACCTGCGACTGAGACAGTTCAAGAGAGACACTAGGCAGCACATTTCTCTCTAAAATCCCTTGATAGTCTTGAGATTTCATTATACCCTGCAGAGATACAAGACACCCTGTGCCAGATGCAGCAAAGCAGTCCCAGAACATAACAGAGCCTCCTCCATGTTTCACAGTAGGGACAGTGTTCTTTTCTTCATATGCTTCATTTTTCCGTCTGCTAACATAGAACTGATGTGCCTTGCCAAAAAGTAAAATTTTTGTCTCATCTGTCCATAGGACATTCTCCCAGAAGCTTTGTGGCTTGTCAACATGTAGTTTGGCAAACTCCAGTCTGGCTTTTTTATGATTTGTTTTCAACAATGGTGTTCTCCTTGGTTGTCTCCCGTTAAGTCCACTTTGCCTCAAACAACGTCGGATGGTGCGATCTGACACTGATGTTCCTTGAGCTTGAAGTTCACCTTTAATCTCTTTAGAAGTTTTTCTGGGCTCTTTTGTTACCATTCTTATTATCCGTCTCTTTGTTTTGTCATCAATTTTCCTCCTGCGGCCACATCCAGGGAGGTTGGCTACAGTCCCATGGATCTTAAATTTCTGAATAATATGAGCAACTGTAGTCACAGGAACATGAATCTGCTTGGAGATGGTTTATAACCTTTACCTTTAACATGCTTGTCTATAATTTTCTTTCTAATCTCCTGAGACAACTCTTTCCTGCGCTTCCTCTGGTCCATGTTGAGTGTGGTACACACCATGTCACCAAACAGCACAGTGACTACCTGTAGCCCTATATATAGGCCCACTGACTGATTACAAGAATGTAGACACCTGTGATGCTAATTAATGGACACACCTTGATTTAACATGTCCCTTTGGTCACATTATTTTCTGGGTACCATCATTTTTGTCCAGGCCTGTTTTATGAGTTTATTCTTTTAAATGATTCTGTTGAAGCATGTTTGAAAAGCAATGTCGGACATTTGTTCACTTTCATAGAATTTTTATTATTACCTTTGTCAGATTCAAGTTATTTCTGTGACCATTGTGGGTATGTCTTTCATTAACTGATGGGTACCAACAATTTTGTCCATGTGTGTAGATTAATAACAGAGAATGCTGTTTAAAGCCTTTATTTTTGTTAAATATGACTTTTCGCTTATAGCTCATGAAAACGAGACATTTTATATGAATATTACATTCGGCCAATAAAAAAAACATTTTAATATGGAAATGTGGGCTTAATGAAAAGTATGTTTAATACCTGCTTAAAGCTTGTTATTTTAAATAGTAATCTGACAAATTAACCTCATCCGAATGCATATTCTAATTTATTGAGAATGACTATATTTAAGATCAGCAATCTTGTTCCACAGGAATCTGGATATAGAAAATCCAGACATCTAAAATTATGTACGAGAAGGGCCAGGTTAAAATCACATCCTTGGAGTAACCTGTAGGCTGAACCACTGTCGGAGCAGGAACCCAACCTTCTCTCAAGTTGTGTTTGGCCAAGTTAATGACTATATCTTTAATCTGTTGTAGTAGACACAAATTTGTGTTTCTTGTTTGTTCTTTAGTTGTTTATTCTTATTTTGCTTTTGATTAGTCTGTGTCCATAATTGCTTTATGGTTTATTAAAGATAAGCTTTATTCATTATACCATTTTTGAAATTGCAAATACTCTGCCATTTCTGCTTCTTCTACACTCCATGCGCTTCCAGTTGCCCTATAACCTGCAGCCCTGCTTCAATTATTAAAAGCAACTTTTACAATTCTTAAAGAGATTTAGATTTTGTGTAGTTCTTTGAATTAGCATGACCACAAACTCTATACACCTTTTTTACCAGACAACATTGTCATAGGGGGTGGAAGAAGTAAAACCAATTACTTTGCTTAGCCTATGTTTGAAACTGGGATTACAGGTAATGTCATCTTCTTGGATAATTCATTAGAAGTTTCAAATACATTAATCAAAGAACTGGCGATTAGAGCATCACACAGAGATGCCCTGCTTCTAGATCTGCAACACAGATGACACAATGGCAGTGGTAAAATGTACAAAATAAAAATATTTTCAGCCTTTTTTAATATATTTTAACAAGGTGATTTACGAGAGACTCCAAATCTAGGTGCATGTGAATTAGATTGATTTTTCTACCGCTTTTACAAATTTGAAATTGCATTGAGGTTTGGGCCCTTCACAGCAGTCATTAAGCAGGTACAGTCTGGAGAGGCACCGGTCCATCACAAGGACCTCACAAAGACACAGGACCAGTTGCCATGCATACTCTAATTAAAAGGATATTTGGAGTGGTGAAATAACATAACACAGATGCGATCAGTGGTACTGGGCCACAATAGAGCAAGCAGTTTTATCATAATTAGCAATCATTTAGTTTGAAAAAAGGCACAGCATTCCACTTTAGTTGACAAAGTATGTTTTACTCCAACACAAGCTACTTAAGTCCAGACTTAGAAAAGATGCAGTCATGTGTAGGTTGGCTTTGACCAATGTGGTCATATATCTGATTTTACAGCTTGCGATTGCTAAACTACTGATGTCTTGGTCTAAGCACACACTGATACACCAGTAAGTTTCCTCTGTTTGTTCTGTATTAATTATCTGGAGCAAACAGCAGCAGCTTAATGATATTGTCCTTGTGTGCTTATATGAATGACTGCTGTGTAAAAAGGGTTGCTGTTTTACCTTGCAAATCTTTTAATGTCTTATTAGGATCTATTATCCCCCATTTAGCAACTCTTCAACTAACATGCATGTACTCAAATTTCTCCATACACTTCACCCTGAGGAGGCATGCCTGTCAGAATATCAGTACCTTCTCACTTTTGAGGGGGAGATTTATAACTGGTTGAACTAGTTGTTACATGAATATTTACTCAACACTGAAATTTAAAACACAACTCTAAATGTAATTTTGCTATAGCATCTACATATGCAAACTATTTAATAATATATAGCTATTATATATCTCGTTGCCATCATAGTATGTTCCAAATACATGTTGAATAATTCTAAATAGAAATTATGTTTGGATTTTGCTCTCATGGGGAATGTAGGGCTGCTGGTTTAGATGGTAGATATAGGAATGAGATATTGGGAGGTAGGGGGTGGGTGTGGATAAGTGGGAGGGGGTACTCATCTTTTTCTTATCTGCCATGTAGCCCAATCGATAACTAGGACATCAAGATAAGGCCTTTTGAGCCGTGTGTACACACAGTTAACCCACTTTACTACCGAAGGACCCATACACACAAACTTACACACACAGCATCATTGAAGGCATAGAACCCTGTAGATTCACACCAACCAAAACATGAACACATGTGTACAGTCAGTTTAAAAATTACTCAAAAATCTGGAACAAAAATAATGTGTGCATTTTTATTCAGCCCCTTTGAGTCAATACTTTGGTGAAACTACCTCTTGCTGAGGCTTCAAGTCTAATGGGGGTATGTCTCCTCCAGCTTTTCAAATATATAGACTGAAGTTTTTGCCCATTCTTCTTTGAAAGTACGTCAATTACTTCATATTGGATGGAGAGCATCTATAAACATCAATTTTTAAGTCTTACTACAGATTCTCAGTTGTTAGATCTGTTTAAATCTGGACTTTGGGTCATTCTAACACATTAACATGATTTTATCTAAACCATTCTGGTGTCATTCTGGCTGCAGGTTCTGGTTCATTGTCCTCCTGAAATGATGAAACTCTGCCCCAGTCACAAGTCTTTAAGAATGCCTACGTTTTCTTACAGGATTAGTCTGTATTCAGCTCTGACCAGCTTCGCTGTCTGTTATGATTCTGGCAAGTCTGCTCTACCCTGTCTCCCTGGCTGCAATCAGCAGATTAGATGCACCTGGTGGCTGCTGCTGTGCAGTGCAATCTGTGGCATGCCATACACCTGTGTCTTCCCTGATATATACCGACTCTGACAAGCAGATGGCGCCAGATTTTTGAAAGCCATCGTGTGAGTAGATATCCAGTGTTCCTTCCTGTCTGATCATTGTTCTTGACCTTGCCTTGCCTTTTGGATTTATGCCTCTGCCTGCTCCCTGTCGGACTATTTGGATTTTGGTTGTCGACCTTGTTTCCTGCAAATGGATGCATTCATGAAAGGATTAAACGAAGCCATCAAGGATGAGCTAGCCACCCGTGACTATCCTTCTTCCCTGAAACAACTCGAGGATTTGGCTGCTCGCATTGATATTCGGCTGGCAGAGAGAAGGAAGGAGAAGCGCCATGAGAAGGGTCGCTCATCATTTACTCAGGTTTCTGCACACCGGTATGAGAGAAGGAGTCAGTCACCTCTCACTGAGGAAAATGATAATTGTGAGCCCATGCAATTGGGCAGAACCAAGATTACCCCTGAGGAGAAAGATCGTCAGAGAAGATTCAAGCTCTGTTTTTATTGTGGAGAGAAGGGACATTTAGCACTCAGGTGTCCACTAAAAGGACAGGCTCAGCAGAGGAAGGGATGTCTCCACTGAGCCGAAGTCAACTATCTGCCTCCTCCTTCTTGTTTCCTGCCCATTTTCAAACCTCTTCTTTGTCTCTCCAGGGGGCCGTGTTTATTGATTCAGGAGCTGATACTGAATTCATGGACAAAACATTTGCAAATAAGAACGGCATAAATCTTATTCCGTCAGCTGACACAAGAAATGTGCTAGCTTTGGATGGTCACAGCATGAACAATTCATCTCAGGACGGAGGAGATTACCTTAACAGTTGGAGGTAATCATCAAGAAAAAGTAACTTTCATGATCATTAATTCACCTGAACTTCCTGTAGTCCTAGGGGCCTCCTGGTTGCAGAAACACAACCCTCACATCGACTGGAAGAAAATAGAAGTTCTGGGTTGGTCTGAGTCATGTTCCGCTGACTGTCTTTTGTCTGCTGCTACGGAGGTCAGTGTGGAGAATGAGGTTGAGGAGACCTATCCGGATTTATCCAAGGTACCGCAAGAATACCAGGATTTAAAGGAGGTTTTTAATAAAATCAAGGCCACAGCTCTGCCACCCCATAGACCTTATGATTGTGCTATTGATTTGCTTCCTGGCACATCACCCCCTAAATGCAGAACCTATTCATTGTCTGGTCCAGAGCACAAGGCCATGAAGAGTTATGTTGACGAGGCATTAAAGGCAGGGCACATTCAACCCTCTTCCTCTCCTGCAGGTGCTGGTTTCTTTTTTGTTGGGAAGAAGGATGGTTCATTGAGACCATGCATTGATTATAGAGGCCTTAATGAGATAACAGTTAAAAATAGATATCCCTTACCACTCATGAACACAGCTTTTGATCAGATCCAGGGAGCCAAGATATTTTCTAAGCTGGATCTAAGGAATGCATATCATCTGGTCTGAATCAGAGAAGGAGATGAGTGGAAACACACCTATGGGCCATTATGAAAACAAGGTCATGCCATTTGGACTTACTAATGCTCCTGCAGTTTTTCAGTCATTGGTCAATGACGTTCTAAGAGACATGGTGGGTCAATTCGTATTTGTTTATCTTGATGACATACTGATTTATTCTCAAGATCTGGAAACCCACAGAAAACATGTCAGAGCTGTTCTCCTCCGTCTTCTCCAAAACCAGTTGCTTGTCAAGGCAGAGAAATGTGAGTTCCACATAACTACCACTTCCTTTTTGGGCTTCATCATTTCCCCAGATCAAGTGCTTGTCGACCCCTCCAAGGTTAAGGCCGTATTGGAATGGCCTGTTCCAACTGATCGCAAGCAGCTTCAAAGATTTCTGGGCTTCGCAAGCTTCTATAGGAGGTTTATTAGAAATTACAGCCTGGTTGCTACTCCCCTAAACGCTCTTACCTCTTCCAAGGTGACATTTGTGTGGAATAAGGATGCAGAGAAGGCCTTCAATAGGTTAAAGGAACTCTTCACGTCAGCTCCAGTGTTATGGTCTCCTGACCCAGAGAGACAGTTTATCGTGGAGGTGGATGCCTCAAGCACTGGGGTCGGAGCTGTATTAAGCCAAAGAGGTGAGGATGATCGTGTTCACCCATGTGCCTTCTTTTCAAGGATTCTGTCACAGGCTGACCGGAATTACGACGTGGGAGACAGAGAGTTATTGGCTGTCAAGTTGGCGTTGACAGAGTGGAGACATTGGCTGGAGGGGACTAAGGAGCCGTTTATGGTGTGGACTGACCATAAGAACTTGGAGTACCTGAAATCAGCAAAATGGCTAAACCCCAGACAGGCTAGGTGGGCTTTGTTTTTTGGTTGTTTTAATTTCTCCCTATCTTACAGGCCAGGGAGTAAAAATGGCAAACCTGACGCCCTATCCCGGATTCAAGAGCCTGAAGAATCTCAGTCTGCGGGTGAAGAGGAGTTTATCCTTCCTGAAACCGTCAGGTTGTCTGTGTCCCGAGTGGAGGTGGAAAGGGAGGTCCAGGAAGCCATTAGAGATCTGCCTATCCCACCATCATGTCCACCTGACCGCTGTTTTGTCCCTGAATGCCTTGTGCCTAAGGTACTGGAGTCTTGTCATTGCTCATGTTTAGTTTGTCATCCAGGAATCAGCAGAACCATTCAGACAGTTCAAACTCAGTTTTGGTGGCCATCGCTGGTCAAGGATGTCAAAGACTTTGTTGCTGAATGCACTCAATGTTGTCGAGCTAAGCCTTCTCGTCGCCCCCCTGCGGGGTTGTTGCACCCTTTGCCAATTCCCCCTCGCCCATGGTCACATATTGCGATGGATTTTGTGACAGGTCTACCGGTTTCTAATGGTCACTCCGTACTACTAACCATAATTGACAGATGTTCAAAAATGGTTCATCTTGTGCCCTTGGAGAAGCTTCCTTCTGCTAAGGAGATGGGTGAGATATTGACCCGAGAAGTTTTCAGGCTCCATGGAATTCTAAATGAGATTGTTTCCGATAGAGGACCCCAATTTGTGCCACGTTTCTGGAAGGAGTTTTGTTCATTGTTGGGAATTTCTGTTAGTCTTTCCTCAGGGTTTCATCCTCAGTCTGATGGCCAAACTGAGATTGCCAACCAAGAAGCTGAAACCAAACTTCGTATACAGGTCCTTCTCAAAATATTAGCATATTGTGATAAAGTTCATTATTTTCCATAATGTCATGATGAAAATTTAACATTCATATATTTTAGATTCATTGCACACTAACTAAAATATTTCAGGTCTTTTATTGTCTTAATACGGATGATTTTGGCATACAGCTCATGAAAACCCAAAATTCCTATCTCACAAAATTAGCATATCATTAAAAGGGTCTCTAAACGAGCTATGAACCTAATCATCTGAATCAACAAGTTAACTCTAAACACCTGCAAAAGATTCCTGAGGCCATTAAAACTCCCAGCCTGGTTCATCACTCAAAACCCCAATCATGGGTAAGACTGCCGACCTGACTGCTGTCCAGAAGGCCACTATTGACACCCTCAAGCAAGAGGGTAAGACACAGAAAGAAATTTCTGAACGAATAGGCTGTTCCCAGAGTGCTGTATCAAGGCACCTCAGTGGGAAGTCTGTGGGAAGGAAAAAGTGTGGCAGAAAACGCTGCACAACGAGAAGAGGTGACCGGACCCTGAGGAAGATTGTGGAGAAGGGCCGATTCCAGACCTTGGGGGACCTGCGGAAGCAGTGGACTGAGTCTGGAGTAGAAACATCCAGAGCCACCGTGCACAGGCGTGTGCAGGAAATGGGCTACAGGTGCCACATTCCCCAGACCTGGGCTACAGAGAAGAAGCACTGGACTGTTGCTCAGTGGTCCAAAGTACTTTTTACGGATGAAAGCAAATTCTGCATGTCATTCGGAAATCAAGGTGCCAGAGTCTGGAGGAAGACTGGGGAGAAGGAAATGCCAAAATGCCAGAAGTCCAGTGTCAAGTACCCACAGTCAGTGATGGTCTGGGGTGCCGTGTCAGCTGCTGGTGTTGGTCCACTGTGTTTTATCAAGGGCAGGGTCAATGCAGCTAGCTATCAGGAGATTTTGGAGCACTTCATGCTTCCATCTGCTGAAAAGCTTTATGGAGATGAAGATTTCATTTTTCAGCACAACCTGGCACCTGCTCACAGTGCCAAAACCACTGGTAAATGGTTTACTGACCATGGTATCACTGTGCTCAATTGGCCTGCCAACTCTCCTGACATGAACCCCATAGAGAATCTGTGGGATATTGTGAAGAGAACGTTGAGAGACTCAAGACCCAACACTCTGGATGAGCTAAAGGCCGCTATCGAAGCATCCTGGGCCTCCATAAGACCTCAGCAGTGCCACAGGCTGATTGCCTCCATGCCACGCCGCATTGAAGCAGTCATTTCTGCCAAAGGATTCCCGACCAAGTATTGAGTGCATAACTGTACATGATTATTTGAAGGTTGACGTTTTTTGTATTAAAAACACTTTTCTTTTATTGGTCGGATGAAATATGCTAATTTTGTGAGATAGGAATTTTGGGTTTTCATGAGCTGTATGCCACAATCATCCGTATTAAGACAATAAAAGACCTGAAATATTTCTGTTAGTGTGCAATGAATCTAAAATATATGAATGTTAAATTTTCATCATTAC